>NC_084521.1:3025833-3655416 GCF_024500385.1 Phyllopteryx taeniolatus | reverse complement strand
TTATGATAGTAGTATTAGTAAATTAATTAATTAAATTTAAAAAATTAATTGCTTGGCAGTCATTTTTTATTTATACTCTGCTCACTGCTGCTTTAAAGAAAATATAATACATTATTAATCATAATATATTAAATACTTACAAAAAAAATACATAAAGAAATTCAACCAAGGGGTGAATGGTGTGTTTTAACAGTCATTTTAAAATGTATGTGTTGAGAATTTAAAAATAAAATACTGAAGACATTTATTCTTTCTTACTTATCCTAGTAACAAATTTTAATTGTTTAATTAAGCGGTAGCTGTGGTGACGTCACCACAGCCCTTACGTCACGTGCTGAGTTTCCTCGTTGTTGGAGACCAGAGAAGAACTCGAGAAGGAGGACGAGAAGGCGGCGGCAGGTGGTCCCCGAGGCAGGTAGGAAAGTCTTATCTGTTGCTAAAAGTCTTTTACTTGTTAATTTGTCGTCTGCGGAGTTGTTAAAACCACTCGGAATGACTTCGACGATATATCTTGCCGCTTTTGTGGAGCTCGTGTCCAACTGGACACTTGCTGTCACTTTTCTGGTCTTCTAAAATGTTCTGACGGGCGACGTTGATGTCATTATGTCAGCGTGAGCAGTAATGACGTCTTTTGTTGGTATTTTATTATTATTATTATTTTTTTTTACAAAAAAAACGTAACGAAACAAAATTATTAAAAATCCGAGCCCCTCAATGTGTCCTTGAAATGCTCATTGAGGTCATTCATCTATTGAAATCCTCATTGAATTCATCTATCTATCTATCTATCTATCTATCTATCTATCTATCTATCTATCTATCTATCTATCTATCTATCTATCTATCTATCTATCTAATAATGCTCACTTGACGGCCTCTCCTTATTTAAGAGCATGTTTATTACTGTGCATGATGGTCTAAAAACAATTTATTAATAGAATGCCTGCGAAATTGAATCTCAGAGGCTCACGTGCGTGGCGCTTGGATGCACGGCAAACACGTGGGATAGGGAAAGCTAGATTTGCCTCGTAATCTGCTAAACAGGATTAACACTTCTTAACGTCTTGCTCGCCCCACCGGGTGTTGTGGTCAGGTTGGTGTTGTTGAACCAGGGTCATTGTTGTGCATCTCAAGAGATTCGCTCAAATCTCACTGGATTCTGAAAAGTCTCACGAGATTGCAAGTCTCCCAAAACAATTATCCGACGTCTAAAAGTTTTAAAAATAAAATTCATATGAATGGAACTTGGCGGCACGGTGGCCGACTGGTTAGAGCGTCAGCCTCACAGTTCTGAGGTGCGGGGTTCAATCCCCGTCCCCACCCGTGTTGAGTTTGCATGTTCTCCCCGTGCCTGCGTGGGTTTTCTCCGGGCACTCTGGTTTCCTCCCACATCCCAAAAACATGCATTAATTGGAGACTCTAAATTGCCCGTAGGCATGACTGTGAGTGCGAATGGTTGTTTGTTTCTATGTGTCCTGCGATTGGCTGGCAACCAGTTCAGGGTGTACCCCGCCCCCTGCCCGATGACAGCTGGGATAGGCTCCAGCACGCCCGCGACCCTAGTGAGGAGAAGCGGCTCAGAAAATGGATGGATGGATGGATGAATGGAACTTGCTGTACCATAACAGCTTCTTTTTTTTTTCAAATATATTATTTGTCTATTTATCATTATTTATTCATACAATGAAATCAATGTGTTTCAATGGAAATTTAATGTTAACATACTTGAGAAGAAAATGTACAAAAACTGTCGAGTTGCACACTGACCCACACTGTAGGGATTCCTTGGCAGAGGTCATAAGCCTCACATATTTTGGTGTGTGTGTGTGTGTGTTTGCGCATGTGTGTATACATGGCAGGCGGCCGTCAGCATGAACTACGTGGGCCAGCTGGCGGGCCAGGTTCTGGTGACGGTCAAGGAGCTGTACAAGGGCATCAACCAGGCCACGCTGTCAGGTTGCATCGACGTGGTGGTGGTGCGTCAGCCAGACGGATCCTTCCACTGTTCCCCCTTCCACGTGCGCTTCGGAAAATTGGGAGTGCTGCGCTCCAGGGAGAAAGTGGTGAGTGTCGCGAAGGGGACCGACCAATGGAAAATTAGAGATGACTGCAGTTAAACAGGGCATCCTCCAATTGATATGTGATGCTGAATATGTGGCAACAAAACAGTCTCTCACAAGATCTGCTGCGGTAGGTTTGGTAAAGTCTGACAAGATCTCACGAGATTCTCTGAAGTCTCACAAGATTTCCTGGAGTCTCACACAATTTGCCAAAGTCTCAGAAGATTCTCTGAAGACTCAAAAAATGTTACCAAAGTCTCAAGATATTTGACCACTTTTGGGACATTCCACAGTAACATTTTTTGCCCATGTTGTGAAAGAGATACATTTTAATGTGATCCACATAAAAGAAATATGAGCTGTTTTTATAATTCGGCAGATTGACATAGAAATAAATGGAGAAGTAGTGGAGTTGCACATGAAGCTGGGAGACAACGGTGAGGCTTTTTTTGTCCAGGAGACAGAAGAATACGATGTAAGTGACATTTTTAAATAGAAAGAAAAAACAAGGACTCTGACTTTTTATCCTAAGTTCCTTTTAATGTTTGTAGGAGATGGTCCCGCCACACCTGGCGACCTCGCCTATCCCCACAGACGACGCCCTGATCAATGACCAAGAGTCCAAAGGCAGGCAATGTCGTCCCCAAAATGCCCCGGAAGAGGGTCCCAGTGCAGGGGGGAAGAAGAGGAAACGGCGACGCCGGAAGCACAAAGCCGAGCCCCGTAAGGAGGGCCAGAGCCAGCCAGTAGGGGGCGAGCTGGAGCTGCCTGGGCTCAGCTCAGATGAGGAGATAAACTTGCATAGCACCTGGTCAGTCACACTCTTTGGATGTCTTAAAACCTTTACCTCACGTGTACCCCGCCTCTTGGCCAAAACTCACCTGGAATAGGCTGCAGCCTACCAGCAACTCTAATGAAGGCAATCACTAGAGTAAATGAATGTTCTTTTTTTCAGGGTATCTTCGACAATGAACGAAAACACGGCTCACTTGCGACATTCCCCAGCCACCGGCCTCGAGTGGGACAGCTACCCTTTCTCTGACGGCGACTGGTCCCCCTACACTGAGTAAGTCGATAATTCTGTCCATGAATGCAACGCAAAGAGAAAGGGTTGGGCCACTCTGTGCTCTCCTGGCATCTAGCAGGGTGATGTCTGAGCTTGAGCCAGCGTCGCCCAACAGCGACTCAGAGTTGATGGTGAAGACAACAGACAGTATGCTCAGAGCTGACGCCCACATGCAGTGGAGCTGGGGCGAGTTCCCGGAATCTACCAGGGTAAGACGAATAAACATCTGTTGCTTAACAAAACAGTACCAACGATTGAAGGGGGAAATCTCTTGAGATTTGCCAAAGTCCAAGAAGATTTGCTGGAGTCTCATTTGCTGAAGTTTCACAAGAAGCCAAAGTCTCACAGGATATTCCTTCAAGCAGGTGAGCAAAAAGGAAAGGTCCGGACTAAAGGCGCTGACCATCACCCCCTCGGAGAGCACACATTTCAGGGTCATCTCCGGCCCGGAGGAGCAAGCCGAAGATCTTCTCTGCGGCATTGTCAAACCCCAACCTCAAAATGCCGAACCGAGAACGTCAGACCTCGGTGGGAAAGCTACTCACAAGACCAAGTGGACGTCTTCCCCGCCCAGCTGCAGGGAGTCGGATACGAAGTCTGCAGAGATTGCTGTAAAGAGACGAGGTAAGCCTAAATTGTCTCACAACATTGATCAGATTCTCATTACATTAGCTGGAGTCTCACTAGATCAGTCAAAGAGTCTAATGAGATTTGTAGAGAAATCACGTGAGATTTTCCCAAGTCTCACGAGATAAGCCAAACAGTCTCATGAGATTTTACTAGATCTGCCAAAGTGTCATGAAATTTGCCGAAGTCTGTTGTAATTTTCCAAAGTCTTACAAAATATACCAGATTCTTATGTGGTTTTGATTCCAACGAGATTTGCTGACAAATCTCATGAGATTTACCAAAGTCTCATGAGATTGACCTAAATCTCACCAAATTTGCTAGACTGTCATTAGATTCCGCACTGTCTCAAGAAATTTGCATCTCATAAGATTCGCAAAAAAATAAAAAAATCTCACATTATGCGAAAAGTCTCACAGGAGAGGTTTCACAGGATTCGCAGAGAGGTCTCACGAGATTGGGTGAGAAATCTATCTACCCAGTGAAGTCTCATGAGATTACCAGAGAAGACTCACAAGATTTGCTGAGATGGCTCACAAAATTCTCTTTACCGAGGTGTGAGGAAGAGGAGTCAACATCAGGGGCCAGAAGACATCTACCTGGATGACCTGAACGCACTCGCGCCCGATGTCGTGGCGCTCTACTTCCCCAAGAGGTAACCCTGACATACCAACATAGCTAATCTCATTTAAAAATAAAGGTTAAAATAAATGAGAAAGTAAGTAAAATCACTTAGCCGTTGAAGAGAGGGAAAAGGAAGCTAGCTTCTCTCTTTCCCTGTTAGCCATTTATGCTTTTGGCTACATGCTATTGGAGTTGTGGAGTTTGCATGTTCTCCCCGTGCCTGCGTGGGTTTTCTCCGGGCACTCCGGTTTCCTCCCACATCCCAGAAACGTGCATGGTAGGTTAATTGACGTCTCTAAATTGCCCCTAGGTGTGAATGTGAGTGCGAATAGTTGTTGGTTTGTATGTGCCCTGCAATTGGCTGGCAACCAGTTCAGGGTGTACCCCGCCTCCTGCCCGATGATAGCTGGGATAGGCTCCAGCAATCCCGCGACCCGAGTGAGGAGAAGCGGCTCAGAAAATGGATGGATGGATGGATGATTCATTAACTAAATTATGATATAATAAATACATAAAATAAATAATGTTCCAATAATATATTAAGTAAATACAAATAAAGAATGACATATATACATGAAATTATTAAATGTTGATTAAATTATATGTCACTTAAATATATGATGAAATAATTTAGTTTAACAATGATAAATGTAAATTAAATAAATGACGACAAATTCTAAAACATTGATTAAATAAATACTTATGAATTAAGAAAATACACAAAATACTGTTTATTAAATAAAATGTTATCAGAACTTCTTCTATAGAATAATTCCTCCCTTTGTATGTATGATAAAGTCTCTGCTGATTAAAAAAATTGTCCACTTGTGTCTACAGCGAATCGGGTCAGGTTGCGAGGCCCTGGACGGAGTCAACGGCAGTTGGGGGTACGCACTCAGGTTCGCAGTCGCCCCATTCGGTGGGCAGCAGCAGCAGCGGCGGTGGGAGTCTC
This sequence comes from Phyllopteryx taeniolatus, assembly GCF_024500385.1. Lineage (NCBI taxonomy): Eukaryota > Metazoa > Chordata > Actinopteri > Syngnathiformes > Syngnathidae > Phyllopteryx > Phyllopteryx taeniolatus. The sequence continues at coordinate 3,650,087 of NC_084521.1, read as the reverse complement.
GGAGACAGCGGCACCGAATGTCTTTCTGACCCGGCCTCCGACTTGCCCGACGTCACGCTGTCGCTCTGCGGTGGCGGCGGGGGCGACAACTCTGAGATCGACAGCGGTAATGAGCAATACTGGTGCCGACTACGCTACGACAGTAGAATACAACAAATTGATTTTTATGTTCTATTTCATGCAGAAAAATTCCTGGAGTACATCATCAACTATCATGACTTTGCAGAAAACCCTGCAATTATCGATAATCCCAATTTGGTGGTTCGGATTGGACACAGGTGATCCTACATCTTTTTTTGTTTTTAAATGAATGTTTTCTTGATGTAATATTCTTTATCTGTTCATTTTTCTGTCATTTTCATTGTAATTTTATCTGTCACACATTATTGCACAGATATTACAACTGGACTCTGGCGGCGCCACTCATCCTAAGTATGCAGGCGTTCCAGAAGAACCTCCCAAAGGTGACTTGCTCTATGATCCAATACTCTACATTATGTTTTAACAGTATTTGAGAAAGAAGTTTTACGAGATTTGCTAATGGCACAAGATTTGCTAAGGTCTAATGGGATTTGACACAGTCTTATGTGATTTGTCAAGAATTCTGATGAGCTTTTCCGAAGTCTCACAAGATTTGTCTACAAATTTGCCAAGAAGTCTCCCACGATTAGCATGCGTCTCACGAGATTTGTTGAAGGCTCACAAGATTCGCTGCAGTCATGCGATTTGCCAAAATCTCATAAGATTTGCCAGGCTCACGAGATCTGAGAAGTATTTTGAGATTTGACAAAGTCTCACAGGTTTCGCCATGTTCTCGTGAGATTCTTCAAAGTCTTACAAGATTTGCTGGAGTCTCATGAGATTTGCCAACATCTAAAAAACATTCGACAAAGTCTCATGAGATTTGCAGGAGACTAATGAGATTAGCCAAAGTCTCAGGAGATTCTCTGATGTTTCACAAGATTTCTCCAAAACTTTCGTGACTTTCTTGACAAAGTCTACCGAGATTTACTCAACACTCAAATTTTGCAAAAATCTCTTGAGATTTTCCAGTCTCACAAGATTTTTGGAAGTCTCACAAGATTGACCAGAGTGTCACGACCTGAATATATTATGTGAATGAACTCACACAGGCCACAGAAGAAGCCTGGGTGAAGGACAGGATGCCCAAGAAGTCTGGGCGATGGTGGTTCTGGAGAAAGAGCAGCGTGAAGCAGGTAGTGAAACATTTCCTCCCTGTTTTTGCATTGTAAATATATTATCATAATATAATTTATACACCTGTGTGATATAGCCTCCTTTGCATGTTGTGTTCAGCTATCCACTGAGAGCAAGCTGGAGCGACAGGAGAGTTTGACCAATGAGAATTCAGCTCTCAACACAGGCCCTAAAGCACAGTGAGTCTTAAACCAAAGGTTCCATTAGGTCCTAGAACCAGCTGGATTTCCCGAGACAGTATGTGAAGAAAAAAGATGAACTGAAATATTACCATGATATATCATTCTAAATCAATATTATCATAATGTTAAGAAATGCACACTTCAAAACTCACAAATTCTTTTCGTTCCAATTTTTTCCAGATATTTTTTTTATTTCATTTTTTTAATTTAAAAAAAATCATTCTTTTAAAAGAGTAAAAGAAAAAAAAAGTTGTACATTTTTCAGGATAAGTATTTATTCCAAAATAAGATTGAACAAAAAAAACATTCAAAAATATTTATTTTATAAATGTATGCCGAGTAATATATTTTTTGTGTGAAATGGAACATATTATATGCCATTATAAATAGAAAATATTGGACAAACTCACAAATGTTTGGTGTCTAGAAACAAGCATATATTTCCAATTTATTCTAACCCTAACCCAAATATACAGTATCTGCCGCTGTACGTAAAACCAGAATTTAGTGTTCTTCTTACTATATAATGTTATTGTTATGAAATAATACTTTTGTGCATGGGTATATCTGTATGAATATGCTACATTTTAAATTGAAAAAAAAAAAGCGTAGAAAAATGCAAAAAGTTAGTGTTGAATAAGGCAGATGAGCTCTCCTGCCCCTGGTAGACGGGGAAAAAAATGCTGAGTGTTTTTTCAGACAGAAAACCTCGGAGTGGTCGAGTGACGATGAAACCAAAGACCTCAACGCCATGATTACCGGCCGGACGCCGCCTGAGCGCGTTCAGACGGAAGCTCCCGGTCCCGCCTACAGGAAGTCCCTGCGCCTGTCGTCGGAGCAGATCGTAAGACCTGATCATCACGTCACGCTTGAAAAGAAAAAAACGTTAACATTTCATACGTACGCGCAGGAGGGTCTGAAGCTGAGGGAAGGTCCCAACGACGTGACGTTCAGCATCACCACTCAGTACCAGGGAACGTGCCGCTGCCAGGGCACCATCTACCTGTGGGACTGGAACGACCAGGTCGTCATCTCTGACATCGACGGCACCATCACCAAGTACCGCAATCCTCCTCCTTTTCTTCTTCAGGACTTTGTAGCTCTTCTTCTTTTTTCTAAGTGTTTTTGTCAACGCAGGTCGGACGTGTTTGGTCACATCTTGCCTCAGCTCGGGAAAGACTGGACGCACGAAGGAATCGCCAAGCTCTACCACTCGGTGCACCAGTAAGTGCACTCGCTCATTTTGGTACCCTTCCTCTGTGGTTGCAGAGTGCCCCAAAAAGTGGTATGGTTCATTTATTTGGGTCCCCTGTTGTGTCAGGAATGGTTACAAGTTCCTGTACTGTTCGGCGCGGGCCATCGGCATGGCGGACATGACGCGAGGGTACCTGCAGAAGGTCAACGACGGGGGCACACTGCTGCCGAGAGGACCGCTCATGCTAGCACCAAGCAGCCTCTTCTCAGCCTTCCACAGGTACAGCTACCACCTCGTTCAATCATGTCACTTGCGGTGCCTTGGTGAGGTCATATGTGGTGACCTGATGTCATTTTAAGACTTGACGATGTCATGTTATGACTTGATGCTGTCGTATGTTGTTGTACTTGTCATGATGACTTGATGATGTCATGTGACTTGACAATGTAATGGAATGACTTGATGTCATAGGCTATTGCTTGATGTTATGTTTGACGTGTTGCTGTCATATGTTAACATTTGATGTCATGTTGTGACTTTATGTCATCTTATCACTTGATGTCATATGTTTATGACTTGATGATGTCATGACTTCATTTTATGGTCTTACTTGATGTCATTATGACTTAGTGTCATGTTGTGACTTGAAATGTCATGTTATGACTTTATGCAGTCTTGTTATGACTTGTCATGCTGATTTAATGTAATGCTATGACTTGAAAATATCATATGTTATGACGATGTCACATTGTGACCTGATGATGTCATCTTGCGGCTTGATGCAGTCGTATGTTATGACTTATAAGGTTGATGTCATGTCATGGCTTGATAATGTTCCGGCTTCTCCAGGGTTTGATTTCATTTGTTGACTTGACGATGTCATGATTTGACTTGACAATATCATATGTTATGAATTGATGTCATGTTGTGACTTGATGTCATCTGCTGCGACTTGTCAGTCATGACTTGACGTGTTACTCGTCTTAGACAGATGATCGAAAAGAAACCCGAGAAGTTCAAAGTGGAATGCCTCTCGGACATCAGGAAGCTCTTCTCTCCCAGCAGGCATCCCTTCTACGCCGCCTTTGGCAACAGAGAGAGCGTGAGTGCTTCCTGCGCTTTTCATTGTGAAATCCCCACCGTGTTCTTCCAACTTCCTGTGGCGTTCCAGGACGTGTTGGCTTACCGTCTGGCGGGCGTGTCGGCGTGCCGCATCTTCACCGTGAACCCAAAGGGTGAGCTGATTCTGGAGCAGGTCAAAGGCAACAAAACGTCGTGAGTGCCCCATAAAGACGTCACACTTATACTGGTCCTCAAAGTTTTTCCACTAAGTACTACCTAAAAAAAAAAATACTGAGCTGTACTTAAAACACCACTGAACTGTACTGGTTTAACAAAAAGTTTTCATTTTGCAGAATTTACGTATTTAATCCAGTGATTCTTCACATACCACACTGTGAGAGTCACCACTCTAAAAGATGTATCTTTTATTTTGGTGGTCAGATACACGCGTCTGAGCGAGCTGGTGGAGCACGTGTTCCCGTTGCGTAGCCGGCAGCACGCCGCCGCCTTCTGCTGCCCCGACTTTAGCGCCTTCTCCTACTGGAGGCAGCCGGTCACGCACGCCTGCTTGGAGGACCTGCTTTGACGCATTACTCATGTATGCCTATTCGCAGATTTTTTTACATTTTTTGATCGATCATTTTACTGTTCATTTCATCAAGTTTATGATGACAAATGCACTGCGACGTACACATTGTATGTGACAAATTCTTTCTGTGAAAGGGAAATTCTTTGTGTTCTTGTTTAAGTATTTTTAAAGTGGATGATGTCGTGCTTAGTTGTACGTGAGAGCAATGTGAAGTTTCGAAATGTTTTGGGTGGTGAAATTTTTAATTATGAACTATGTATGTGTGTTGTGTTAAGTTTACATGGGCGGATGGATAAATCAGTCAGTGGGTCAGTTCACTGAATGCTCCTTTAATAAAGGCACAAAACATGTTTACCAAAGTTATTTGTTTTAATAAATTTTTATGTAATTTGATACATAATTAAATGTAATTAAATGAAATCAATTTAGTTTAATAAAAAAAATACTTGATTACTTTAAAAATAAAAAAATAAATGTACATAACATTTTCAAAACGTTCATATATATGTTTTGTCTTTATGTAATATAATTAAGAATAAATTGGGCTATACGTGTGTGCATATTACCTGATGTCTGGACATGAAGAGAAAAGTAGAAAATGAATCTGTCCTGTTATTCCTCTTGTGAGCAGCAGAGGACGCTGTTGTCACTGAAAACTAACTGAGGTGGTGATTAGGCCTCTGCTGAGACCCAATATTACAATGTAAATATATATATATATATATATATATACACCCATAAAGTCAAATCAATTGTAACTTCAATGTTGAGGAACAAAATATTTATTTTCATAAATGCGAATTCAAAAATACAACAACAAACTAAATTGGCATGGATCACTTATTTTGGTAAAGTACCACTGTGGTTTAAGGGTGCCAAAAATGACATGGATTACTGGATGAGGGCTTGCCAAAAAAGTGGACCCTATCACTCATTTTTGTACCTTTCCAGTGTGAAGGGTGCCAAAAAGTAATACGGAGCACTTATTTGGGAAACCACTCCAGTTGAAGGGTATCAAAAAGTGGTATGCATCACTCATTTTGGTAACTCCCCAATGGGTGCCAAAAATGGTATCAATTGTATGAAATGAATGAAAAAGTGGTATGTATGACTCATTTTGATACCTTCTTATTGGTACCAATTAAAAGTTACAAAAATGAGTGCATCACTTCTTTTGGTAATCTTTCACTGTGGGTGATAGGTGCCAAAAATTGGTATGGATAATTTATTTAGGTACCCTTTCAGTGTGGTTGGATTGTGCTAAAAGTAGTACGGATCACTTATTTTGTTACCCTCCCAGAGTGAAAGATGCCAAAAAGTGGTATGACAATCTCATTTTCGTAGCCTTCCACCAGGATTGATGGTTTTTGTTTTGATTTGTTACGCTTCAACTGTTTCAAGGGTGCCAAAAAGTGGCCTATGTCACTCAGTGATAAACTACCCCTATGATTGAAGGGTGCCAAATAGTGAGTGGTATGGGTCACTAATTTTGTTACCTTTCCACTGTTCCCTTCATAACGAATGTCATTTTTTTCACCTTTTAGTCTTTTCCAGCTCCTACGTGAGAGATGGACATGGCTACCGACTAGACGGGTATAGCAGGACGCCGCTGAAGGACGACAGAGTGTGGGCGGAGGCGGAGGCGAGCTCCCCCGCCGTCAGCGACAGTGCCGCCCGCTCGCCTCGCCTCATGGACACCACCAGGGTGACCGAGGCGGGGGCGCAGAGACCGGGGCACGGCTCGCGGGCCGCCCCCCCTCTGGAGTGGAACCTGTGGACGACGCGCTGGTCCACCGACAGGACCGCCTCCATCTTGGTGCCGGGTTGGGCGGCGAGCACGGCGCTCAGCAGGTAGCGGCCGTCCACTGGGGCCGTGAAGAGGCCTGGAAGCGCATAGATCCTGATTAGTGGAGTCACAGAGCTTTTCCACTAAGCACTAGCATTTGGTTCACGAAAGCGTTTTACCAAAAATTGCGACATAATACCACTTTTTGGTACACTTTTGTTGGGGTCCAGAACATTCTGGCACCAAATTTTGGGGTGGTAGAGGAAGCTGACTGCCTAAACAAGGGTACCTTTGCATTTAGGTACCTAAAGCCAAGTCCTGAACTACTGGGTTAGGGTTATATTTAGGTCCAGTTTGGTTGGGTAACCCTGTTTTCATCGTCAAAAGTTGTGGTGGGTACCCAAACACATCTGCACTGTACCCACTTTTGGTACCCTTCTGTTATGGTGTCAAAAGCCAAGTCCTTAGCTACTGTACTGCTGTCCCCCATAGTATTCACTAAGCAGTACATTCAGGTCCAGTTTGGTTGGGTTACCCAGTTTCCAATGTCAAAAGTTGTTAAGGGTATCAGGAGAACAAATCACTTCTGAATCAGTTTTTTTGTTTTTTCTCCACCACCATCTCTACAAACCATATTTTTTAGTGTACACAGCAGGATTAGTATGCTGTCAAATTCGAACTAGCAACCCCTAGGTCCCCAATGCAAGTCCTTCCAGACTGAACTACTGCGCCCAGAACATTCAAGTGCAGTTCAGTTGGATTTCCATTGACAAAAGTTGCGCAGGGTACCAAAATAACTGATCTGTGCTGTAGCCACTGCAGTGGTAGGGTAACTAAATCCAAGTCCCTAACAATTCACTTTACTAAGCAGTCCATTTGGGTCAAGTTCAGTCAGGTACCCCAGTGAAAATATGGGAAGACTAGTAATCCCTTGTATCCCAGTTTTTTGGCACCCTATCCTATTGCACTCTGTGGTTACTTAAAGGTAACGTTCAGTTGTGCCAACTGAGAAGTTCGAAAAAATTTGCCCCGCCACCAGTTTCACACGCCGACACGAAATTGGGTGGAAATGTCTCTCATGATTGGACGCACCTAAAAGTCTCAAGGAACCATGCCGGAAATTTAACAGGAAGTCGTCTATTTTGGTTATTTGCTTTGCCTACCTGTGCTTGGGTCGTAGTGGCCTCCATCATTGACCAGCACCGTGTCGAAGCGGACGACGCCCACCTTGCTGTGAATCGGTGGCAGAGCGAGGCCAGCGGAGAAGGAGATCTTGTCCTGTTTGTGCCGTGCCGCTGCATCTGCTTCACTCACAAGAAAATCCGGCGAAATTGAGAGCATTTCAATTAAAGCCCCCCAAAAATTACTTACCTGCGACGGACGGAAGTGTGTAGGGTAGCGGCTCAACGAGTTTTACCGGTGAAGCTTTGTCATAGAACACAGATGAGAAACAATAAACACAAAGCGCCGAGCCACTTGCTGCTTCACCACATCTCAAGACAAATACATCTGATCTGTAGCTGCCTGTTCTGGTAAACTTACCTGGCGCGCCGGCGAAGCCGAGCACGGGCGCCGTGCTGCCATGCGTCCCTTTGGGAAGCTTGGTCGACAACGTCCTCCTACCCGGGGCTCCCGCCTCACCCGTCTCCGTGGCCAAAGGCGTCTGAGGGGGTGTGTCCACGGGGCTCGGAGGTACCAACAGAGGAGGTCCCGCTTCCACCGTCACGCCTGTTGAGGACATAAAAAGCCTCTTTTACCTTGGACAAGCCGGGATTTATGTAGGACTGCCGCTACCGATTAGTTTTAGAATTGATTAATTGAATAATCAGATCAAAATACAATTTGGTATGTTTCTACATTGTTAAACAACAAAATGTGCATGTGAGGTGCAGGTATTATTGTTGTTCTCTGGGGGTCACCATCCTCACGTTCTGCACTATAATATCTGCGACTTTGTGTGTGAGTGGCCTTAAAAGGCGTGGCAGAGCTTTTGCTTTGACTTTTTTTAAAAATCGTATTATTCAAGCTTTTCGATGAATCGTTTCAGTCCTAGAGTCATCCACCTTTTTCCGAGTCGCTTGTGTCATCTAATTATTCGTACGGCTATGTGAAAGCACACACAGCCATTCATTTTTTTGTAGAAAATGCTACTTCATTATACTGAGAACAGCATCAAGCTACAGTAGGTTGTTTCGAATTAGTATATTTTTGACATTCATCAAGCCAAAAACAATAAAACAGAAGGAAAATGGCAGTTCTCTATGAAACTAAATCATGCTAAGAACAAGGACTAGAGGTTTAGGGACAGGGCACAGTATATTAATAACATCCAATCTAAATAATTTTCAAGTAACTTAAATATGTCAGCTCTCGACTCGTCTCAACTGCATTACTTTTTGTCCAAAAGCCTACTAAATTGCGGCAAGAAGTGATGACTCACTTCGATACTGTATGTATAAACAGCAACAGGCCCGTGTAAGCGGCGAGGCGTGATGCGTGTGTGAAAGCCAAAAGGCATTGCTCAACACGAGTGGGGGCCATTAGAAAGCGGAGCATGTGTGTTCAATCAGCGCCGCTTCCCGTGACTGACGGCGAGCCTGAGTGAAAATACAACCTCTCTTTGATTTTGTTTTTCCAAACAAACACAACACAGCCTCTTTGCTAAGACTTGTTTGTTCGCTCAACATTCTGTTCTTTTCTCACAGAAAATGTTTCCAGATTTCATCAAATGTTCATGGCTTTAATTTCAAAATGACTGATTACTAGAGTGCAAGGGCGACAAGGACTGACATTTTCGTAAATAATAATAAAAACAAAAAACTGTAATGCGCTTGAAATTAGTCAAGAACTGACATATTCTTTGGGTCACTTGAAAAGGCTTTTTGTCTTAATGCATGCTATGAATATATTATGGCCCTAACCAGACACAAAAATAGTGCTGCATGTTATTTTAGTAGAATTTTCTACAAAAAGTAAGGCACAGGCTTTAGTAGAGAACTGCCATTTTCTTTTTCGTTGCTGTTTTATTGTCCTTGGCTTCATGACTCTTACAAATATACTACGACCCAAACACTATCCACCAACAATAGCACTTAATGCTGTTTTAGTACAGTTTTGTACAAAAGGTGGGGCACTGGTTTTAGTAGAAAATTTCTGCCAGTCATTATGAAAAATGAAACTTTTTCAGGTCACCTTGCTGTCATTTTACCTGAACTAAACATTGTAAATTTAATAGGATTTTGTACAAAATTAATGAACTGAGTACAATTTAGAAGTGTTTTGTATGTATCCATCATTTTTCAGGCAACCCCCCCCCAAAAATTTCATTTTTTGGTACAGATTTCTAATAAACTGACTAAACTGCCTTTGTCGAACCTTTCTGATAAAGTCAAAGCTTTTCCAGGTCAGTTTGATGTTGTTTTTTTGCATACAGGTCACAATTTAGTAGAATTGTGCACAAAAAATGAATGCACTTGTAATGAGTGTGATCCTGCTCCTTATTGACTTGGGATGCGAAGATCAAGATTTCTACTTCCAGATGAATTGACGTCGAGCTTATCTCAAGAGGCTGGAAAATGGCTGCTCCAAATCTTCACACAGCTTATCTCGGCATTCTAGTTCCCCCCCCCCCCCCGTCACGTGTTTGAGCTTCCACGGCCGAGTGCATCTCTTCTGGAGACAAAGAGCCAAGAGGGTCCCGAGGGGGTCTCATGTGTTTGCTGTGTTGTTATCCTCGAAATAAGGGGGGCCCCCCATAATGGGATGGAAAGAAAAACCTACTTTACGCTAAGCAAAACTTCCTGTTTAGCTTGTGGCTCTTATATGAAAAGATTACAACAACGAAATGGGGTAATAAATAAAAAGGGACTTGACAATTTTGTTGGAAATTATACAAAAAGCTCAGAAACATCCGGCCCAAAATCAAAATAAAAAATTGCCATTATTTCCAAATCTTTATGATAAGTCACATCACTTGTGAAAAAAAGGAATTCATTAAGAGACTGAGCATTGTGAATTTAGTAGAATTTTGTACTAAAATGAATGAACTAAGCACAATTTAGTAGGATTTTTAATCTATCTGTCTGTCATTTGTATGTCAGATACATTAGAAATCGAAATCAAAAGGCTCTACTATTTCCACTGAATTTTTTGGGGTATACATTTCAACTAAAATGGCATTCAAATTGCTGTCATTGAAACTTTCGGACAAAGGTTTTTCAGGCCACCCAAAAGATGAGTAGGCTTTCTACTTATTCCATCGCCTTACTTTTTGAATAAAACCCTACTAAATCACACACAGTTCACATATAAAATAACTAGAGCTAAGGGTTGTGGGTTAGGGCATAGCATATCCATAACATAAATTATTTTTCAAATAACCCAAAGAACATTTCAATTCTCTCGAAAATCCCACAAAATTGTGCTCCGCTAACATAAAACAGTATCAAGAGAAGTAAGAATACGTCAGGTTTATACAAATTTTAAACAAATAATTTTTGTACAAAATTCTACTAAATTGTAGCCAAGCTCCCGCAGTTTAGCCCAAGCAACACGGCGCGTCGTGGTTGGGCCACCTGATAAGAAGGTCATACGTTTGCTGCCTCAGTGGCTAAAGTGGTCGCCGTGCTGGAGATAACGCGGTCGAGCGTGATAACCCCCGTGAACCGTTGACAAGACGGGACAAGAACATAATAGCCTGCAGGTCTTTTTAAGGCACAAAGTGCACTGTACATCACTGTCACCTTTTTCTTCTTTCTGAGCAGCCAATCGTGCACTATGGGGAATACGAATCTTATTTTGACAGAATAGCACCTCTAGTTTTATTTACACTGATTTATTTTATTTATTTTTTTTTTTTACGTTAAAATCAATTTTAAAAAACAGCTTTAATGAAATGATAATAAAAGCTACCTGGTGACACAAGCAGCATATCATTACACTGTTTTGACTAAAGAAGCCAATTGTGTCATTTTTAAAATTGTATTTACACAGACTTCTGCACATATTAGGTAGAAAACATCAACAAACTCTAAAATAAAGCCTTAAAAGCACATCACGACCACTAGAACGAATGACACAGTACCCCCAAAAGGCGGAACATTACGAGGAAGAATATGATTTTCCGAGTTTTTTTTGCACAAAAAACAAACCAAAAAAACTCATTCTTTCCCTTTTCTGTGTGTTAAATCACAATCCTTTTTCACACAATAGTGACAACATCATTTTGAGACCTTTTTGGTCACTCACAACTTTATTCTTTATTTATTATTATTATTTCTTTCTTTATTTTTCCAAGTCATTTATGACTTTTTTTGTATTATTTTATGACTTTCTTTTTTATTACTTCATAATTCGCAATTTTCTCCAGGTAATTTTCTGACCTTTTTTTTTTCATTCCCATCTCTTTTACCTCAATTTTTTTCCTCCAACAAAGCATCCCCACTTCTATTTTCACAGAATTTCAACATTTTAGGTGATCATCAAAAAAAAAAAAAAAAAAAAAAGACCCATAGTAGCCTGTCACCACTACACTAACAAAACACCGCAGCATGTCATGCACTTTCTTGACTGAAGAAAGTCCTTTTAATATCCCTATAGTTGTCGTAACTTTCCTTTTGTCGCCACAGCGAGTCACTCGTATGATTAGTTTGGCACACCAGTAAAACACTTGCACATGTTCCACTGACTTCTGTCGTAAATAACCCTTTTCCCCCCGGGGGATGGCGGGGGGTGCGGCGGGACAAGTTGCACGCTGATGGAACATGTGGGTTCGCCTCGGTATGTTGGTATGTCTTTAATGTGCTGCTGTTTCCCGTGAGTATGTTGTCCCGTTCTGTGTGCCCACCCCGCAGGCAGCCCGGGTGGGGGCTGATGTTTTCTTGATGAGTTGATAAACTCCAGGTTGCATCTGGCCGCCACATGACGGGAGATGTGGCGGCATCACGTGACCGCCACTAATAAGCCAGAAGTGTCTTTAAGGAGGCGTGACCACGCTTAATTGCGCAATTGTTAGGATTGGAGGGTAAACATGTTCTTTGGGTAACTTGAAAAAGCTTTTTGTTTTCATAAATGCTCCTAACCCTAACGATTAAGACATGCAACCAGGCGCTGGAATTGAGAGAAAACTTCGTAGAAAACTGGCTTATTCTTTTGGTTACCTCAAAAAGTTTCTTTTTTTATTATTAAAAGTTATGGATAGACTTGTATTATGGACCTAACCCTAGCCACCAGGCCTACAACAGTAAAGATTGATTCTCTTTTGGGTACAATTTTTGGTGGATTTTGCCCAAAAATGAACGCTCGTAAACGTGAAGCAGTTGAAATTAGTCAAGTGCTGACATATTCTTTGGGTTGCTTAAAACAAATAAAAAATAATACAAAAAATGTGTCTTCATGTATGCTAATGTTACAAATATTCTATGGCCCTAAGCCTAGCCACCTCAACCCCCAACAAGAGCCTGGATCTGTTTGCAGCACGATTTAATCAGATTTTGTACAAAAAAAGAATGAAGAGAGAACTGCAATATTCTTTGGGTTATGTGAAAAAAAGATATGGGTTTGATGTTATGGATGAACAATGCCCTAGCCCTAACCTCCCTAAACCTAGCTCATGAATTAGTAAGTTTTTGTACAAAAACTAAAGTACAGTACTACCTGAAAAAAAAGGTGGAATTAGTAGAGACCTGACATATTTTGGGGGTTATGGTTATAAAAGAGTCTAGTACAAGGATCGACTCAGGCTCTCCTGTGACAGGTTGCATTTGAAGTTTACCTGTCTGGATCTGGAGCTCCCTCGCCACTTCTGCGACATCCTTCAGGACCTTCTGGCACCTCTCGGCCTCCAGCTGCCTCACTTCGCTGATGACCCCGGTACAGCCCAGGTCCTCCAGCCTGCCCGCCTGATATTTGACATCGCTCAGTCCGCCATGTAGGCTCTCCAAGTTTTGAAGTCGACCCTCCACGGCTTGAAGCTTCTCCGAAGCGGTCCTTTGACTCGTCTCCAAGACCGTCACGTTTGCCTTGAAGAGTCCAAGGTCCGAGGTGTTTAGGCTGTTCTCCAATGTTTGCAAAGATCCCCTGAGAGTGTTTAGTTCATTTTGGAGAACATCCGGAGTTTGACGGTTGACTCTGTCTTCCATTGAAATGAGCTTCTCCTTCAAGTCCTCAAGGGCTTCTCCCTGCTCTCGCTTCAGATTCCTCTCCGCCACAGAAGAGTTCACAAGTCCCTTGAGTTGGTCGAGAATTGAGTCCGGAAGCCCTCTGGTTTGCGACTCCTCCAGCTCGGTCTTCAGCTCCTGCATTTGGCGGCGGAGGTCATTTTCTTTGGAGTCCATGAGCTCGGTCAGACTGAGGTAGTGCTCCTCCTGGTCCTCGCACTCGTGGTGCATGGACATGATCTTGTAGTCGCAAGAGTTCTTCAGGTCGGCCAGCTTGATTTCCATTCCCTCCGTCAGCTCTTTCCTCAAAGCGCGGATGTTCTCGTCCACATAGGCCCGCAGGTCGCCATCAGAGGGGGGCGCAGTGGGGTCCTCCATTAGATGCTGAATTTGTCCGTCGTGCCGATTGACCCGTTCCTCCAAATGGTTCCAGGTGTCACTCCTGCTCTCCAGGAGGCTGATCTTGTTCATGAGCTCGTCCACGTTGAACAAGTCCACCGTCCTGGTCTCGGCACCTCTAGCGCTGGCGGGCTGGCTGAGTTCCCCCATCTGGTCCAACAGCACACGCAGGATCTTGCTTGCGTCCTCCTGCAAGTCCAGCCGCATGTTGGAGGACAAGTCGGTTATCCTGGCCTGCATGTCCAGTACCATCTGGGAGAGCTGCTGAACCTCATCCTCTAGGCGGGGCGCACCACCGGGATTTCGCCACGGATGGTTCCCACGGGGGTCCACCTGGTGGTCCGTCCGCTCGGCTGGAATGCGTCCTGAAGCAAACGGGGCCTGATTCTCTGGGGTTCGCTCGAGCGGCTTGTTGCTGCTTTTCACCTCCATGCAGTCGTGGCCCTGGAAGCCTGGGCAGCACCTCCACTGCAGCTCCGTCACCGTCTTGTAGTCCAACTTGTATATGGGCCTGAAGTGCGTGCGATATCTAGGAAACACATCGTCGGTTAAGTACTGTACGTTCATGTGGGGGAAAATTCTCAAGGACCCATACCAGAATTCGAAGAGGAAGTCTACCATTTTGGGCAAATTCCAGGTCTTGATGAACTACTACGGAATTCATGCGAATAAGCCCCCTCAGAATTATAATTTTGAGGCTTCACCATGAGAAATCGGCTGGGGAAGCAAGTATACTAGATACAGACGGGCAATGCTAAATTGCGAAGCTTTCTTGCCGACGCTGTCTAAGCTGGGCAGAGCATGGTGTCAAAGTTTGACGATGGGTTTGAGCTTGCACCGTGTAAAAAGATTAGCCCCGAGACCAGTTTCGCAGATTGACACAAAATTAGGCGGACATGTTTTTCATAACAGGATGCACGAAGAAGTCTCAAGTTACCATGCACAACTTTCACATTGTTTCGAAGCTGCAATTTTGGATGAATTCCAGGGGCTTGACGAACTCCTAGCGGGGAATTAACCAAATAAGCACTGCAGGTTCATCATTTTAGGCTACCTTTACACTATGTTCTCGGTGGCCACGGAAGCCCCTGTTTCAGGCCATCCGTGGGTTAAACGCATCTAAACCTGACTTTACGTAATACGGCATATGAAAACTTGGAGGTGGTCCGTATTGGGACGGCATTTGAAATTCAAAATCAGAAACCAAGGGAAATAGCGGCAAGCCCGCGACAATGGAACCAATTAATCCATTTATATTGCGTTCACAAAAACATATTGCTCATAAAGTGAAAAAAAAATGCAATTGCAGTCATAACTGTTAGGACAAAAATTTAAAAATAATCATCTGTGACAACTTTATTACTTTATGAGCTACACCAACACAAGTGTGGCATTACATATTTTGCTGTTGAAAGAATAGTAATTTGCCCAGTTTTGGTCAGTTTATGTCACATTTCACTGTATTGGTTCAAAAATTATTGACTCCAAATAATCTGTCTTTGGTCATCTATCTATGCCAGTGATATATAGTGACAGGCTTCACAATGAAATGCTCTTCCACGAGATGGCAGAAGGTACTGTTTATCCATTCTATTCCTACAACATAATAATAGCGTTGCAGCCCCCATGCATGCAACAACGTGATAATCACATCACATGAATCATTTTTAATCATTGCAATTTGTGCTTACATGACTCGTGGTGCACAGTTGTTCATCTCCAGGCGGCAAGGCAGAAACTCCGGCTGCGCAAAGCTCTCCGAGCCCGCCACCACGGCGCAGCTGACGTTCTTGTGCACGACGTGTGCGCACCAGTTTCTGCAGCGCCAAACGCTCGATTAGTCACGCCTGGCTTCGCGATGGATGCTCACCTTTTACGCGCCATAAAAAAAAAGTCTTTCAAAACTTACTTGTTTCTTTGGCGCATTTCGGCGGTGGAGTGGGCGCCCCCGTGTGGGAAGGGTGTTCCTTTTGCAACTTGGGCGCATGTTAAAAGGACGACGAGCGGAAGGACGCGGATGCAAGACTTCTTCATGGTGGCTTGAAATGTCCGCAAATCTCTTTGGAACAAGTTTCCGACGCTCCGTTGAGCCGCGAAGGCAACGGAGACGATACGACCCAGCTCCACTCCTAAGTCCTTGAATGGGACGTTTTGGGTGTACCCCACCACCAGCAGTGAATGACACCCCCTACCCGCCTTTAGGTCATGACGTCACTCTCAATCACTCGGGATGAAAAATTCAGCAAGGTAGCCGTATTATAGAAACTGTTAATATGTGGCTCAATTAACCAGCTCCCGCTTGCCTAATAGCCAGTAAACGTTTAGCTGAAATACTTGTACTTGAATTTGCCAAAGAAATTGTTAATACATGGACTTGATTTGACACGTGTGCGTTTAGGGGCTCCGTAACAAATGGCCAAAAGGCTGGGCTTTGGGTGCCTTGAATCAGGGATGTGCAAACTATTCACAACTATTAATACGATTTACATTTTTTATTTAAAAAATGCATGAAAACCAGTCATCCATTCCATTTTTCTAGATTCATTGCTATTTTTTATTTTTTTTAAAGAAATCACGTAAATCATGTATCACGTAACGCGATATTGTGTTATTATTATTATCATTTTGTTTACAATTGTAAATAAAACAAATCATGACTTTTTAATATATTTTAAAATCAAAAGTGTGATACATTGTAACATTTAACTTTTTTTCCATAATTTTTATTTTAATAAAACAAAACATTGGGACACGCTTGCCTTCAATGGTCCTGGATTTTTTTTCTTCTTTGGTTAAGTGGTTAAAACTGGCTTTGGCGTGCACTTCCTGTTTCACAAAGCGAAAGTAAATAACGAGCCAATGAGCTCGCTCGGTTCTACTGCTGCGTTGCGTAAAATCTGAAATCATTATTTTCAGGAGACGCATAGTTTGGATTCGGTGGAAAGTAAAGAGAAAAAAAAGACTCACGACCACGATACGTTGGTTGTTTAGCAATGGAGGTAAATGAATAAGTTCGATAGGTTAAACACGTGTGAGTATAGTGCTCACGAATAGCATTCCGACTTAGAGCGCACATGAATTTGTCGAAGGTAGGGAGTTTGCGATGTCCGAGGGAAATGGAACGCACCATGATCCTAACGTTGTGGACGGGGCTAATGGCAGCAGGCATCGTGAGCCGAAGCTAACCTCGTAAAAACAGCAAATGTAACCCCACGTTTGCTGGTTATTAAACTTTACTAGTTGGACAATGTCGGTGTTAGTGGAGGGCACACACGGGTGGCATTTGGACGCGTGCTCGCTTATCGACCAGGCTTACGTGCGCTGTTTTAGAAGGCAAGGGGAGGCGAAATCAGAAATGGAGGGACGCTTTAATAGCAAGTACTTCCAGATTTTAAAGAGCCATGGGAGTGGGATTAATAATAACGACAATAATGGACATTCAGATAAGCGGGACGCCTCGCAAACGCTAGAAAGACCACCAAAGGTAACTCATAAACCTGGCTACTTCATGTTGACGTCCAGGGGCAAACTTTTGAACATTAAACTTTTTATAAACAAAAGTGCAGTGGAAGAATGTATGTCCCTGTCCACTTCATTAGCTAAAAAAAAAAAAAAAAAAAGGGGGAGAGTGCAGTTATTTTACAAAGAGTAAAACGGTCAATTTCCATTGATTGAGATTTGTTACTTTCAGAAGCGGAAGAGAAAGAAGCACAGTCAACTCAACCAGGGAGAGATCGAGTCCAAGGCCTTTCACGAGAAGGTAAATCGGGGAAAGTTTAGAGAAGGTCAAATTTATTTCACCTCGAAAGGTTATAGTGTATTTTAGGGTCATCCTGAAATTTGACCCCAAAAGCCCAAAATTTTCGTTTTACCATCTCACCATCTTCGATAGCAGATAAACTACTTGTGTAAATGCAGGTCCGACGCGTCATTCTGGAGGGCACCGAGTCCCTGGTGGAGTCTGCCAAGCTTCTGGGCTATCTGCATGGAGGGAGGGATGCGGTGAAGGACCCCCTTCCCTGTCAGGAGTGCAACCTGGCCAGCTTGTGCGACATGGCCAAAGAGCTCCCTTTGGTGGACGACGGGGAGCAGGAGAACTGTGTTCAGCTACTTGACTGTGACGGCAGTGGCGGCACGTCCCATCTGGACCTGTTCGCCCGCGTGACGGAGAACCCGGCAGATGAGGCGGCCGTGACGATACTGATGGGGGAGGAATATGTCATCCCTCCACGCGCGGCGTTCCTGCTCTCGGATTTCTCCCGAATGCAGCCGCTCCTCCGATGTAAG
This sequence comes from Phyllopteryx taeniolatus, assembly GCF_024500385.1. Taxonomy (NCBI): domain Eukaryota; kingdom Metazoa; phylum Chordata; class Actinopteri; order Syngnathiformes; family Syngnathidae; genus Phyllopteryx; species Phyllopteryx taeniolatus. Next base: position 3,632,212 of record NC_084521.1, on the reverse strand, counting down.
TCCAAAAAGAATTTAAGGCCTGCGGGAAGAAGAAGTTGTTAAAAGTTGCTTGGTTCATCCCGCAGATGGACACGAGTTTGATGTCATCGTCATGGATCCGCCGTGGGAAAACAAGTCTGTGAAGAGGAGTCACAGGTAAGTTTTGGCTGCGCTACATGTGAAAAGATCAGAGGCACAATTTTTTCAGTATGCTTCAAAATGCCGAATATCGGCACCAATAATCAGCCAATTGTCTCACAGCACAGAGCACAAATTAACCAAGACATGGCTGGTATCTAGAAAAACTCATAAGTTGGGGCACTCTTAAGTCAAGGCACCACTGTATTTATGTTTGTAGAGATACTTGCGTTGGCTCTTTATTGACAGTTTCCCTTATTTTTTTGTCCTGGAAGATACACTTCTTTGCCTTCATCTCAGCTAAAAAGACTCCCCATATCCCACTTGGCATCCGCTGGCAGTCTGGTGGTCACCTGGGTGACCAACCGGCCCAGCCACCTGCGCTGCGTTCGCGACGAGCTGTACCCGCACTGGGGCGTGGAGGCTGTGGCCCAATGGTTCTGGGTTAAGGTAGGTAAAAAAAAAACAGAAAATGTCACGTCAGTGTTTTTTTTCCATTATGTCCCTTCTTCTTGGGATGCAAATTAACCGCTGATTCTGGACCGGAAAAGTCCGCCACCGATGCTGCGCAATGCGCCTGTGCAGAGGCTGCTTAGTCTCGCCAATGTAGAGGTTTTGCACTCCTCAATGCACTGCACTGCTTAAACAACATTGCTGAGTTTGCTTCTCGGGAGTTTGTCCTTTGGGTGAACCCGTTTTTGTCTGAGGATGTTAGCGGATTTGAAATGCTTATTTTTGAAGGCGTTTCGACAGGTGATACCTTTCTCTTGCAGGTTACCACAGACGGTCAGTTCGTGTTTCCGCTGGATTCTCCGCACAAGAAGCCGTACGAGGTGCTGGTCCTGGGCCGATACCGCACAGACTCCCAGGCGAGGTGACTTATTTGCGCAGACCTGAAACAAAATTACAACGTAAGCATACACTTGACGATTTTTAAATTAGCCCCTCAGAGCGGTGCGGGAGCGTCCCCCCTGTTCCTGATCAGCGGCTAATTGTCAGCGTCCCCTCGGCTATCCACTCCCACAAACCCTCACTCGCAGGTAAACGTGCCCTTTGGTCAACATGGTGTAGTACAGTGAACCCCTACGTATTCACGCTGAGCTTTTCACCTATTTGTATTTGTAACTTATCTTTGGCTATTTACTGAAAAACCTATCTGCTCCTGAGTTTGGAGCTCGTTCTTTACAGCCTAGGATGCCACAAGATGGTACCAAAGTCCTGGGTAATGGCAATGTTTATAAGGAAAAAAAAATCTGAACGCAAGCTTTTTTCCCATAGGGTGATGAGAGGAGATGACACACACATTCATATTTTTGTTAAATTGGGGTGATAGAATTTCCATGTAAAAAAATAATATAATGAAAAGGAAAGAGCATGGAAAGCAGGGGAATGTTTAATTAAATAAATTAAAGTGAAATTAAATAAAAAATAAGTAAACCAAAAGCATTAATATGGCTCAATTCTGCTTGTTTTCCCCCCCACGACCACTAGAGGACACTCCAGCAGCATCAAAGAGCGTCCATCTTTGTGGCAAAACCTTTTTAGAGTTGTACAACTTCAGCTTTAAGCTTGAGTGCTGCGCTACTAATAGATTTGTGCGACCCATTCTAGTTCTTTTACTTTAGCAATATATAATAAAAATGCTTAATTTCACAGAGTTGTACATTCAAAGAATTTTTTTTTGTTTTTTTTTTACATGACAATTTATGTATTATGCTCAGTGAAGCATGATCTGTGAAAGGTAATGCCTAAAATATTGTCGTAGTAAGTAATAGAATTAGTGATCCACCCATCCATTTTCTGAGTCGCTTATCCTCACAAGGGTCGCGGGAGCGCTGGAGCCTATCCCAGCTATCGTCTAATGAGATATAAACAATGTTAATTGGGATTTTTGTTTTGTTTTGTTTTTGATACTTTTCGGGATAATCAAACATGCCTCTGGTCAAATTGACCCAGGGACATTATTCCTGCTCCTCAGAAACAAAATGTTACCTTCAAAATGTGTTTTTACCTGGACTTTTACTGTAGTTAGGTGCAAAATGGACACATTCCCACATGTATTTATGCCCTACCTGCCTTCGTGCACCTTATGACGCAAATGCCTATATGTCAAAGACCTCGCCAGCGTCTCTGAAAGACAAGAGACTTGACGTCATTTCCCTCCCCCTCGGGAGAACGCGATTTATAGTGTGTCGTGTATAGCAAAAGAAATGGGGACAAAAATGGAACAAAAACAGTGTTGCTGGCAAAGAAAAGCTGCCTGCTTCATGGAAGTGTGTCGTTATAGTTCAGTCATATTGATTCTGCTGTACGGCTAATATGAATATCGATTAAGGTCCAGATTGTGTTCGTGTTTTGTTTGTTTCATTTGTTTCATAAAAAATGTGTTTGATTGATTTTATTTTGATTAGTTTAACTATATTTGTAATTGTATTACTTTTTTAAATTAGTTCCAACTCCGAATCTATTTTATTTTAGATTGTATTATATTTTAGTTTATTATAATATTAGATATATATGGCATGTATTCATTTTTTAGTTTAATTACACTTAATTAAATACGCTTTCATTTTATTTCTTTTGTATTTTATCTAATGTATTTTAATGTATTTACTTAATGATTTTCCTTTCCTTGATGCTCCGAAACCCTTCACCAATAATTTTATTATTTTTATTTAATTTGATTTGAACTTGATTTTACTTTCTATTTGTTTTATTATTAATAAATTAATTCCAATGTTTAATCTATTATTTCATTGTATAGTTCATTTTTGGTTGTAATTATTTCATTTGTATTTGATTTCACTTTATTTAATACTATTCAATTCCAGGGTCACTGGATTGCATCGCCTTTACTTAATGGGACGGGTGAGCTAACGCATATCGATTTGCGAACTATTCGCAATGAGTTAAGATCAAAGGTCAACCAAATGGGACAGTAAAGCAATGATGTCACGGTATCGCCTCGAGCCGGAACGATCCATTCGGCTTTCCCTTGACGTCATCCCCTGTACCGCTCGCAACCAGTAGGGGGCGTGTTTGCGCTTTATCTCTCTGTGGCAAGATACCGGCGGCATCGTTCAGGCACTGTCCGTGAGGGAGTGTCGCTTTTTAAAAAAAAAAATGATTTTTTTTTTTAAAAGGAGTGTGAGGCCACCAGCCCGAAGCAAACTCCGCCCACTCCTGCTCCCCTCTCACATGGGGGTTCCTGTCAGTGACGTCTTTGCTAGCCACGGGGGACGTAGAGGGGGAAACTTTCTGTTGCAGGCACGACGCTGCCTATCGCCAGATGGTCAAACCTCAGACATACATAAATAAGACTGCCGGACCCCTTTGAAAGTATATGACGACTAGAAATTGCAGTTCTCTGGCTTTTTGCACTTAGTTGCTCACCGTGTGTTGGCGGCGGAGGTGCGATTGTCAGGTGTTGAGGCTCAAGGTCAGCGTCAGGCACTCTGCTGTGAAAGATATTCTGGGGGAGGGGGACAGCCCGAACTGTGGCATCGCTTCGTTTGTTTACACACTGAAGCGGTGAAGCAGCCGGCACTACTCTTCTTCCTCCACACACGTAACGGTGGAAAGTGAAATGAAACATTGGATTCGTGCCTTTCCCAGATTTTTTTCCCCAGTTAGCTATTAAGTCAATGCTGATTTCACTGCAGGCAGCGACCTGGCCCAGCTAACTTGCTGCCTAAATGGGTTGTGGTACAAATCGAGACAAACACTTTTCTGGTTTTTGAGAAAATTACCAGGCACAAATCATTAGCAAGCAAGCAAGCTAGTGGTGGTCAACAAACGTTAATTTGTGCTATCTCGACCGCCGTTCTGCCCAGGGTAATAGCCTATAAAAAGCATAGGCTTCCCCCCCCCCCCCCCCCCCCCAATTAGGCAATAACTGATGAAGTTCTTCTGGTCTCTTTTTCTTAGTGGGTCAGTTGACTACTTTGTCATGTGCCACCCTCAGGACTGGGGTGGTAATGTATCATTTCGCAAATGTCTTTGATTTTCAATCAAATGGAGGATTATTTGGCCTCGGAAGAGGTTTTCTCTCTACAGTAATTCCCCGTTCATCGTGGGAGTTAGAAATCCGTGACATATAGAGACCACATATTTAAAAAAACAACAACTTGTCTTTAACTCTCCCACATGCTGTAGTCACATGAAAACACACTTTTTAAACACATGAAATGTATTTCAACACACAAAAAAATTATGTTGAACAGATAAATAAGCGCAATAGCAGGACTGTGATAGGCCAACTGCAATGTAGCGGGGGATGACTGTACTGGGAGTTTGTGAAGTATTTTCGAAATAAGGAGTTAACGAGAGAGGAATTAATCGGCAATAAGTGATTTTTTCTGGTCTCATGCGGCCATCCCCTAATAACGCACGTTTCCTCCGCAGAGGTGTTGAAGCCGTACATCAAAGCGGACGGCAAGTGCCTGGAGCTGTTTGCCCGAAGCCTGCAACCGGGTTGGACCAGCTGGGGCAACGAGGTGCTCCGATTTCAGCACGGCAGCTATTTCGCGCTGACTCCCTCTGGCCGACACGCACGACCGCCTTCCCCCAGCCAGTAAGGATGAAGAACTGCCACACGTCTTTTAACTTTGTTTTTTAATAAACATTCCCAAATGATCTCTGCTCGTTTTCCTTTTGATTCACAATTCTGTTGGGACCTTTTTAGATTTGAAGATGGTGATTCATCTGGAGCGCTTACATATTTTGACAAGGGACTTGTTTTGCTCGCTTTTGCACAACAGAACACAAGTGAGAACTACGGTGGCCCAACTGGGTTAAAAAGGTGAGGTAATTTTATTTGGAAAAAAATGAAGTGCACAGGTGGCAAAGACTGTCCATAACTTCCGCTAACAACCCAGGCTAAGCTTAGCTCCTCCTCGATATACAAAGATGTTAGGCTCTCAGTTGAGTTTTATCACTTTAACGTACTTCCTTGACACCAATTACAACATTCCTATTAGTCAGGGCGTAGGCTCTATCTCGACCACTGTTGTGGCCAGGGTAACATCCAATAAAAAGCATACTTGCATACTGTATTTGCCTCACTTTTTACATTCATTGCGCTCTTTGGTCCTGGCTAGCGGAAGAGAAAAAAAGCTCCACAGTGACGCAAGAGGTCGGAGCGCGGCCAAACGCGGCATTGATGGAACGTGTTTGGAGGCGGAGAGGCACGCTGCTTATCCCCTCATGAAGGATGCCTCCATATTGTCCGTGCTCCTACCCCACTCAAGAGGCAATTTAAAAAAAATAAAAATAAAACAACAAAATATATATAAATTTTTAGAAATATTCAGGCAATAATCAGAATTATTATCAATTATAATAAGATTAATGGCGATTACGATGCGATACGATTCCTTCCATTTGCAATACACTTTACGAAATCATTCACTCCAATTATCATGCAATTATGACTGAGATGAGGAAGACACGATTCACTCAATTTGCTCAAATTGAAATGCAATAAGACGATTCGCTCAAATTACGATGCAATACGAGTCAATCGAAATCGGATGGAATATGATCTGATTCACTCCAATTATGGCGATGCGATATGATTCGCTCAAATCAAGAAGCCGTACGATGCGTTTCAAATTAGGAAACGATACAAGAAGATTCACTCCAAATACGATGAGATACGATTCACTCAAATTCGAAAGCAGTAGGATATCATTCACTCTCATTGTATTGCGATGCTATATGATGCACTACGATTGACTCAACTTGGAAGAACAAGAGGATGATTCACTCCAATTACAATGCGACGAATCAGTGATAGGGTTCACTCCTATTATGATGCAAAACGATTCAGTCAAAATTAAGGAGCGATACGATTTTTTGGGTTACGTGGCTCGACTTCCACCATGATATGCTCTGTTTACACTCTCTTTAGATTATTTATTTTCCCCCTAAATGCCCAATCAGATTGCTCTGTCATCCCTTATGCTTCTCACAGCCACTAGAGGGCATATTTGAACCCAGCATATCCATCCATCCATCCATCCATTTTCTTTACCGCTTATCCTCACTAGGGTCGCGGGCTGCTGGAGCCTATCCCAGCTGTCTTCGGGCGGGAGGTGGGGTACACCCTGAACTGGTCGCCAGCCAGTATATCCCTCCATTCATTGCTTTTCTTTCCCATTTTGGTTGCAGTGACATCATCTGTTAGCATTCACACGCCATTTCTGAGGGAACTGACATTTCTTTTTTTCTTTCTATGGCTCCTGCCTCCTTTTTTCGCACCTTAAAAAGCCTTTTTACATTTCAGGATGATGTCACCGTGGTCAACTTCACGGCGCCAGAGGAAGATGAAGCACCACTGCCCCCCGCCCACAAGCCTCCACCCGCTTCCCTGCAGCTCGCCTTTTAGGTGATGTTTGATTTTCCTGCAGACATTTCATGATGACACATCATTGACACAAAGAGTTAGTCCATTTAATGGCAATGGCACCGCAGTATGTGAATGGGAAGCACTAAGAGCAACAGTTCAGCCCACATCCCGGGGCTGCTAATTGACCCAATGTTCAATCAACTGTCTCATTAAATATGTAATTGTCCGGAGGTGAAATACACACAACAACCACAATTAGCAATTAGGAAAAGAGAGGAAAATACATCCAACTTCTCGAAAGACTTCGGTCAGCCTGCATCATAGTAAGCTGTAAAATTTGACTGTACAGTGAACTTCCGCTATATTGCAGATTTTGAACCGATCTTTTTTAATAGGTTTTTACAGCATACAGGGAAGTCTGAATTTATAATATAGTAAATATATAGTAGTCTAGTATAGTACCAGAATGTGCCGTAACATGCCGGGTAATAGTGAGGTGTAATGGAGAATACTGCATATGCCTGTGGATATTTTTGGATACTCTGTTTGTATGTGTTGCTGCTCCGCTTTTATGTGTCAATTTTACAGTTAATGAACAAAGGAACAGCTTGACGCAAGCATGCTTTACATCTTATTTGCAGAACTGTGCGAGTGTGCCTTCTTTTCATTTCCTCAAAGTGATGTTATACGATAGTCTCCCATTTCTTTACAGTGTGTAAATAAGTTTAAAGTGTGAGGGAGGGATAAAACAATTTTCAAAAAGTTTTTATATGGTCTCTCTATAGCCCAGTTTTTCACCTATCTGGAATAAATAGGGGTTCATTTTTATTCCCTTTTTTCTTCCTCCTTAAGGGAGACCGAAGTGTTATGAAACCTTAAAATGATCAATTCTTAGCTCCGTGACGTCGTCAGACCATTTGACGTGCTCTTTTTTGCGCGGGGCGGCATTCAGGGCTTCAAAGAAGCTTACACACAAACACTCACCCTCCATGGATTCATTCAGTTCGCAATCAAAGCAAACACTTTTTTGAAATGTGTTTTTTTTTTTTAAGCGAGCGTCCTCATTTAATCTGATTCAACACAGCGGCAAGCACTTTGATGAAAGGTTTGGAAAAGGGACAACACGTATCTGTGTTGTCAGATAAACGTGACGACCAGAAGATGGAATGATGAGTGCCCTGTTAGTTTGCATTGATAAAAATTACTGAAAAGATGCATTTTGGCGTGATGAATACTCAACCAGAAGGTAACTGTTTAAGATGGTGCAGTATGGTGCATACGCTGTGCTTAAAGTACGTTATGGTAAGGTATGATACAGTGTGTTACGTTACACTATTGTACGTTAAGTTGCAGCATGTTACGTTGTGGTACGTTAAGTTGAAGTAGACTTTGTTATGGTGCAGTATGATATGGTAAGGTACAGGTGGTTGTGTTGTGCAATGTAGTGTTACGTTATGTGGCAGTACGTTAAGTTGCGGTACGGTACGTTACGGTACTTTACATTGTGTTATATTCCGTTAAGTTATGTTGCGGTATGCTGATCCTGTCCGTCTACTTGTTAACTCTACTTTCACCGGACCTTATCAGCATGCACAGCCAGCCGAGCGTAACTTTAGAAGTCGGACACACAGACGGATGGCTCCATCCGTATTCATCCAGCTCATTGTCACTCATGTCGAAGAGTGTCGGCCTGTCAGTCATCGGCGTAGTGTCAGCGAGTCCATGAGAAGGTTAAAAATAAGTCGGTTTAAGCATCGAGACAAGAACCATGAATCCCAAATGAGAGACATGACATGAGGAAATTTTGCATACAGACTGACAGGTGGATGGCAGCAGGCAGGAAATAGAACTTTTTAGACTTTATGAATTATATTCATGACAAGGCTTCTCTGCTGAGTTTTCTGAATGGTCCATTTTCATCAGGTACAGTTACGATGTAAAGGCGTCTTTTATGGCTTTCTCTACACATGAGAAATCTCATTACTTATTTTATTACTTCTGCATATTGCAATAGCATGAGACGAGGCCTCCCCACATCCCGCTTCGGGGGTGCGGGGGTGGACACCCGGCTGTTTGACGTACGTGACATCGATGGCGGGGACACCGCACCCCGCTGCTCTGATCTGGCGCCGTCGGGCCGCCTCCCTCCCGCCAACTCGCAAAGGTCAGCGCGGTTATGTTTACTCGGGATTATTCAACAAACATGGCCGTGGGATGGATGCTTTGGATTGACACTTACTGATTGGTGTTTCTAATATTTTGGTAGCTGGAAGACTGATGGCTCATCTTGCCGATAATCTCCTTTACAAACTTTTGCATTCTTCTTTGGTGATGCTTTTCCAGGCTTTCTCCACAGCCTGTTTGTTTTTTTCAGAAGGCAGGGAAGTTATAGTTCCTTCTGTCTCTTCTTTAGGAAGTAAAATGCATACTCTGTAGGGTTTAAGTCCTTCCACTTGCTGCCTCTGATGAAATGCAGTGCGGTTATGGCACGGTCTGTTGCGGTCCGTTGCATTGCGGTCCGTTGCATTGCGTTCTTTTGTGTCACGGTCCGTTATGTCGTGATACCTTGCCTTGTGGTGCGTTGCAGTATTTTGTGATACATGACATCGCGGTACGTTGCGGTATGTTGCCGGCACGTTATGTTATGTTGCAGTGCATTGCACTGCAGCACAGGTCTTGGACTTGGGTAAATCCGAACAGATGCTACGGCACAGAGGTCCCACCCCTGAACTGCTCACCTTGTCGTGCACTTGAAGGAGGTAAACATACCTGCGAGGAGAACGTCGACGCCATCTGCTTGGTGCGTTACAGCCTTGTCGCCACGATCCTCCTTGAAGGGAAGGTTTCCTCGGTCAAGTCCTAACTGTTCTATATGCCTGCGACACGATTAAAAATGTAGCGTGTTCTTTATTTTTTAACTTGTAACTTCTTTGTTACCCGCCTTCTATATAAAAGCTTCTGCAGGTGCATCTCAATGAACTAAAATACTACAGAACACTACACAAAACTAGGAGACGACACAAAAACCTTAAGAAAAAGGAAAACAAATCTCTGCTGAATGGTCTCTTTGTGGCCGGTGATCGAATGAATTTGTTAAACACTATACACAATGAATTATTAATGCATGAAATCATGATGCACAAGCTGTTTAACGTTTTACATTATTATTATTTTTTTGTAGCGACTGTATGTTTTTATAAAGTACAAAACTGTAGAGTGCTATTTTCCTTAATAAAACAGGGCTAGGAGGGCTAGAACGGATTAATGGTGTTTTTCCATTCATTTCAATGGGGAAAGATGATTCGAGTGTTTTGGGTCACGGAACGAATTACACTTCTAAGTCAAGACCTCACTGCGCAATGTAAAAAAACACACTGGAGTTGTTAGATCTTAATGGGCCCCCCCAAGGTAAAGTTTGATTCAACGACTTAAAAGTCTTTTCCGCTGACGCGCTGATACAATTTTTTTTTCTATTGTCCCTTCAGATGTGAAGCAACATGTTCCCGATGTAATCAAAGTTAATAGTTGAAGTGCTGCACTTAACCACAGAATGTTCAATTTCTAATGCTTTCACTAACAGGCAGTATGGCGCCGAAACGGGAGAACGCGAAGAGGGGCATCAAATTGTCACTGATGAAAGAAGCAGTTTGATTAGCAAACAAGTGACTCTGACAAACATGAAATATTCATAGAAACATGTGGCTACGAAGTCATAAAGCGTCAGAGCTATCGATACAACTTAATGAAAAAAATCGGTCGTAAACGAACACGTGGACATTTTCAACAAACACCATTTAAACATAAACGTTTATGACTTCCAGCATTGGGCTGAAACATCAGTACAGCACGTGGAAGCAAGTTTTATGACATAATCATTTCTTTTATATTATAGTGCGTTTTTTTTGTAATGAGGAAAATAAACATTGGTAAACATCCCCAATTACACATGAAAATCATCATCCCATTGTAAACACTTTGCAGGGCCCTCACAGGAAATTGCAACCAAAGACAATTATTTGCGTACATATTCCAAGACGTGATTATTTTTCATTCAAACCATTATTTTCCTTTGCTGAATGGCTTGTGCAAATTGTGCATGGGGTGAGCAGAGTCCAGAGTGATTCAAATAAGAATTTAACAGTTCAATGTACGGTATATATTAAGGGGAAAAAAACTATGCAGTATATTAAGTGTATATCCTAGTAAATTCTCAAAGCCGACATGTATTTGCTTCGGCTAACGTCATTATCTCGGTAATGAAGTCAGATTTTCATCCACAAAAGTTTGAATTGAATGAAAATCTGACAAGAGCCAAACGGAGCAAACATTTTGTCGTATTTTGTAAATTTCATCATCATTTCCATGGCTGCTTCTCGTTTGTCTTCTACTTAACCGCCAAGCCCCAAATCCACGTGATGACGTCATCGGGATTATTTATGAAGTTGGCCGCAAGAGGACATTACACAATTATTACTCAGTCAGCCTTCAAAGTGAACTCTCTCACTTCCTGTCAGGTTGAAAAGTGTACAATATATAATTCTCCCTTTGTTTAGCCCCGTACAAAACATATATTATGTGACCTTTGACTCCAGGGGGCGCCACATGTGCCACTTTGACGGAAAAGAGACGTGTCATCTCGACAGCAACGTCGGAATGTTCATGTCCTTTTCCAGACCCCCGGTGACAAGTTCAAGTAAGCGAGCTAAAAATTTTTTGCATTATTTTTTTTGTTTTCTTTTCCGGCGGGGCCCGGCGGGAACGCGACGAGAACCCTCGATGACAAAAACAGAAAAAGCAGGAAATAAATCAGGGCGGGTTTATCGCCGGCTCGCTGTCAATTAAAGCCGAGGCTTATCAAAGTCCTTCAACTTTATTAAAATGCGGCGCGCTTGACAGGCCAATAACATCCGACAGATTAATTGAATTTTGACAGACGGCTCAAAGGCACGAAAACAAACCTTGGTGGACAACAACCACACACACACACACGAGCCAGTGAAACTCATAACATAGCTGGCATGTATGCTTACATGTTGTCTGTCATTCATCCAGTCGTTGTGGAGGCTTTCTACTCCGTGTAGATTTTCTGCGTGGTGTGTTTAGCCACGAGTGTTAAACTCATTTTAGTTCAGGGGCCGCATTCACCCCAATTTGATCTCAAGTGGGCCAGACCAGTAAGTTCGTGACCTAATAAACTATAAATAACCACTGTACCAAATGTTTCTGATTTTCTAATTGTTTCGGTACAGATAATTACAAGTCAATTTGGAATTTTCTTTTACATTTGAACCTCTTTTGAACTGACTGTTGACTGACATTTTGCAATATTCACTGTCTTAAAATATTTCTACAGTAGGTATTCATTTTCACAGACGTGTGTTCTTCACAGTGCAAAGGCAGAACAGTGTTTAATAGAAAGTAGGCTTACTTTGCCCCTGAAACTTGGCATCTTTTAGCCTTCACAAGACATTGCAGTTTGATAGAGACTACAGTGGTAACTTGTTTGGTTTTTTTGCAAGAATAAGGTATTTTTTTTAAAGATGGAAGTTAGTATGTTTTGAGAAAAAAAGTCAATAATGAGTACAGAATCATATCTTTAGGAAGAAAATCTGATTTTACACCACTAGTTTAAAAAAAATGCATCGAAAAAAACGCAAATAGGTAAAAACGTGAATAGCGAACCACGAATGTGCGGAGATTACATCAGTCGCCTTTTGTCATTTTGAATTTTTTCAATTTTCTATGGCAAAACCCACTGTGGCGTGTTTACTCATAGAATGCCACATTTGGTGATTCATGCTAATCGCATTTCCTGTTAGATAATCATCGAATTACTTGAGGCGCAAGGCTCTTGTTTCGTTTCGACATCTGATGAATACAAAAACATTCAAGGATTCAAGGAGTTTAATTGTCATTCCAACACACATTTAGGCATGACTTGGCACGAAAATGGATACGAGATAGATCAAGACTTATAAATGGAATCAGAAAATAAGACGATAAAGATACAAATGCTTATTTGCAGGTGTGAATGTGTGCAAAAGTGCAAATGCAGCGACAGTACAAATGCTAGAGGCTTGAATCGCACATAATATTGATATGATATTTCCGAAATCCACCTCTCGTGCTTTTATTAGCAGCGTCATTAAGGCAAAGCCGGTTCAAAGATCGTCCATGACGTCGGTGACCGTACGGCGTCGCTTCACCTCAACCCGTGACTGGACCGAACAAGTCCAGAGAGCGGATGGTCCAGACAGGAGAAATGCCAAAGTGGTTGAGAAGGGGCTTTAATTAAGCCGTGAAGAGAACTAATTTTATCTTCACCTTTCACTGCAGCCTCACCTCAGCCCGTGATCATGAAGGGAAATGTGAGCAACGAGTCCTTGAGGAAATCCTGCGCTACATATGAGACTGCAGCATCCATTGTGGTTTGGACGGGTTGGTCCAAAGACGGATTTGAAAGGAATACGCGGGATTTTTTTTTTCACGCTCATTGGCGCACTTATTTACGACTGCAGGAACTTTTTAAATTTAGTTTCATTGTAATATTTTTTGTGAAAAAAAATATTGAACGTACGAGAATTGTCTTTTTTTTTAAAGGGAAAAAAAGGCAATTTTATAACAATAGTCACCTTTCTCCAGATAAAGTCAACATTTTCTTGGAGAAAAAAAAACAATCTTGTGACAATAAAATGTTATTTATTTACTGTGTAAGATTTTTTAAATCCTACATGAGTCAAGTTGCTTTTTTTTTTTTACAAAACAGTTGCATTTCTACAAGAATAAATAGCCTTTTTTGAAAAGGTTGTACATTTTCTGGAAAAAAAAAATCAATAATCTTACTAGAGTAAAATCAGATTTTTTTTAAACGAAAAAATATATATATTTTTTAAAAACAAATAGTCATAATCTTATGACAATTAAGTTGTTATGTTATTTTTTGGAATGGTTATAATTTTTCGAGAAAATTAATCAATAATCTCTGGTGCAACTGGTTAGAGTGTCTGCCTCACAGTTCTGATGACAGGGGTTCAATTCCCGGCTCCCCGTGTGTGGAGTTTGCATGTTGTCCCCGTGCCTGCGTGGGTTTTCTCCGGGCACTCCGGTTTCCTCCCACATCCCCAAAACATGCGTGGTAGGTTGATTGAAGAATCTAAATTGCCCGTAGGTGTGAATGTGAGCGTGGATGGTTGTTTGTTTGTATGTGCCCTGCGATTGGCTGGCAACCAGTTCAGGGTGCACCTCGCCTCCTGCCCGACGATAGCCGGGATAGGTACCGGCACTCCCGCGACCTTAGTGAGGAGAAGCGGCTCGGAAAATGGATGAATGGATGGATGAAAATTGCAAATCTAATATCACATTTTTTTTATTAATTGCAAAAATTAACTCAAACGAAAAAGACGTTATTTTACAAGATAAGTTGTTTATCCAAGAAAAGTTGTCATTTTATAAAATGTATATATATTGTTTTAAGGTAAAAGTTGTAGTCTTATGAAAATTACATCATATTACATATTACATCACTTTACAAAATTAAATCAGACTTTTTTTTACCCCAAAAAGTTGTAATTTACAAAAAATGTAATCGTATTTCTTCGAGAAAAAAGTGGGACGTTGAACGAAGAATATGACTTTGATCCTTCATGACTTTTTTTTTTTCTTTATTCCATTTTGATTTTAATCTTGTAATGTTACGACTTTATGTCGAATAAGTAGTACCGTTCAGTGAAGAATAACGTTTCCCTCCCGTGCACTTCTACAGCCACACTTCCAGTATCGTATATTCTATCCTACAGAGGTCCCACGAGAGCGTTTGGTGAAGTGACGACGTGTCATCACTGCTCATATCAGTGACTCACTTCCCCCCACTGCAAGCCCCCCCCCCCCTCCCCCCATCCCCCAAGTGTGGCCCCAGCCTGTCACGGGCCTGTCGCTCTCTCTGTGTGTCTCTCTCTCCGAGCACCTTGGTATCTGCAACACTCTCTCAATCTGAACAACAATGGCCCACTTGATACAATACTTAGAGATTCTAATCCTGTTTTGAAACCCAACTTTGAAACTAACCCAAGTTTAGAACCCTGAATTGAAATCTTAACCATGGCTTCAAGCCCTATTTTGAAACCCAATCTTCAAACTTTAATCCTGCCCCTTGTTTGAAACCCTACTTTGAAAATACTGCACTTGAAAAAAATTACAATTACTAATTATTAGTATTTTTTTTTACATAGTGATTACATGTGCTTCATGTTTCTTGAAAAAGTATAATCGCCAACCAGTGGCCCGGCATGCACATTATACCATTTTATTGGCGATATGGAGATGTTTTTGTCATTTGTATGCAAAACAGGAATGACTTTCCCCGCCATGTTTCCGTTATACAATAACACACGTCTTGTCCGATCCTTAAGTTATAACATAAGTCAACACACCCTCTGACTTAATAATGTTATTTTCATGTTAGTATTCCACGTCGCTCTTCCCCCAAGCGCTCATTTCGGACCAGCGGAAGTGTGCAGGGGATCTTGGTATAGTTCACGGAATGCTGCAGGGTATTTTGCCGCCCAGTACGAAGTCAAATATTTGAAATTGTAATGAAAGTGGCGAACGAGGGAGTGGGCGGTGCCGCGTGCTGATCCACGGTGACAGAATTTGACGCGATGGTACCTCCCTCAGGGTTAAAACGCGAGACTGTCGCAAGGAAGGTCACATGAGAGGAGTTAGGCAGACGTGGCTTGAAATGAGTGGAATAAACCCTGCATTGAAACCCTAACCAAGGCTGGGAACCCTTATTTGAATCACCATTCCAGGCTTAAAACCCTAATTTGAAATTCCCTTGTGTGAAACCCTTAATTTTCAGATCAAAAAATCATTTGGAAACCCTATTTTGAAACCCTAACCCATGCTTGAAACTCTACTTTAAAACCCCAAGAAATAAAAACTTAATAGGTAATACATTGATTTTATTGCAATTTAATTATTATGATACATTTTGCCTCTACTTCTATTAGATCTGGTATATTTATTTGGAACTTTGAACAAATGACATTGGCCAAGTTCACTTCCTCACAGACAGCCATTTATTGGGCGGGAAGACATTTTGTGTAACTCTGTTCACAGCGCCAGTGAGAACTAAAGGTCGTAGCGGCCGTACGGCAGAGGTGGAACATTAGGCAGGTGGCAGGAACACCACCGGGAATGTGATGGATGGGGACGCCTTTGAATGACTGCAATTTTCTGGCCAACAGCCTCATCATCAACTCAAAATCCACATGGAGCTGCGAATAGAGCTACACATTGGTGGGAATATAGTTAAGTACAGAGCGCCAGACATGACATGAGAGAGCTTTTTTTTTTTTTTTTGTAGCCACGATATAGATGCTAAAATGCTAATGTGTGGCCAAAAAATAGGCATCACGTGCACAAATGACTAATTTCTGGGTTTGATATTGTCTCCATGAACAGCTTTGAGTTTTGGGTGAACAAATGGAGCACACTTTCGCTAGGAAACTGCAATATGCGATAGCCTCAATCTACCTTACGGATTCTAGAGCCATTTTTTGACATGCTAATACCAGAAAGTAACAAAGAGTGAAGAAAACATTGAAACTTGGGAATGGTGTGCCCCAAGGCTCCTATCAGAATACCCTACAAATTTTCAGCACTTCGAAGTGGTAAGCATTTATGCTTGGATATTTTCCAAAACAGCATCTAAACGACAGCAAGTTTTACCACCAAGATGGATGACTCTCTTAAGCTTAAAATGGTATATTTGATTCGCATTTGAGCCATAATGTGTTCTTTTTTTCTAATTTAATAAGAACTTTTTCCAAATGACCCCACAAATGTCACATTTTCCAGCTGTTGATAGTTTGGGAATGTTCCAAACTCCTTCGAAACAACAGTAAGTCCTACCACTCAACACTCCACAAACACAGCCCACTGGCTAAGCTTAATAAACGATATTTTTCCATCACTTCCAAGTTCTTAGCATTTGAGATAGGACATGTTGCAAAAACGTTGTCACATAAACATCAACGCTAATTGGTAATCATACAAAAAGTTAAGCACAATGTCAAATTCATGGATGGATGGTCTAATTTACAAAACACTCAGAAGTCCCAAAAGCCAATCCATCGGGACGGGACCCGCTAGGTCTCGTATTGACGGTGGAGAGTGTCTGGCTCGCTCACGGTCACCGGTGGTCCGGGAACAGATGGGAGCTGACTCCCTCTTCACGTTAATCTTGCTCACCGGAGCCTTTCAAAATGGCTACAAGTGTTTACTCAAAGTGGAGGTTAGCCGTATTGATGTGATAGAGAGCTCATGGTCCAAAAATGCCATCAGCAATTAGCCAAGGCAGCCTCCAATCTTCATTTGGAAATGTACCGGAACAGTTGGATAATAACATTTTAGACATAGTGAAGCAGCATATAGCTCATGACCCACGGTTATTTTGACTGTCCAGTTCTAACCCTTTTCTAAAGAGCTTATCCTTATTAGGCTCACGGGTGAGCTGGAGCCTATACCAGCTGACCGTGGGCGAGAGGTGGCGTAGACCCAGGGCCGGTTCTAGGCATGCATGCTTGAGGGGGCAGGCAGAAATGTTTAGGAGGCATTTTACTACTTAACTACTTTCAGACACTGTTGTGTGTCAGTACTCACTTGTCATTAAAGCACACAGCCAAACAAACTTACAATCCTCTACACACACTAACCAACAGCATCGCAAGCTTTGCTCCTCCAGCCGCTGTGACGTTACAACCCATGCGCAAATCACGTGAACCAGACTGCTCGAATCTTCCCTACGCTCCACCTACAAGTCGATGCAACAAAGTCAGACATCATCAAGGAAGAGCGAGTCTGTAATTAAGAGGCCAAACAAAGAAGGTGATTCGTTAAGGTCGTCATTAATCCCATTAATGATCCATTTGCTGTCAAGCCGTCCACCTGTCACCGGCCCTGTGGTTGTTGGGTAATGTAGTCATCCGCTGGGGACGTCATTAGAGGAGACCGCCACCTGTACTTCCTCTTCCCCTTGCCACTTGCAGCCCCGAGACATTCCTCATTAGCGCCACCGCAGATTCCGGACTCGACTAATCCACAGTGGAAATGTGACATTAATTAGCATTAGCCACATCACAGTGTTGATCCGGCATGTTTTCTTTGTGCTCACTCGAGGCAGTGACTCAAAACACATCAAAACATCATGTGTGGGTTTTAATTAAACGCGCATCAGCAGGACAAAACTGTCAAAACAGCAAAACCTCAAATGATTGCAAGCAGTCAAGAAAAACAATACAGATTTGGTGACTTCCCTGTTTTTCAACAAGTAATCCGGCAGGGACACAAACAGATGGTGCCGACGTGGACGGCAACATGTTTTTCGTGTCTCCTCTGTGAGGAAAAAAATGTGACTTACTGGATCGGGATACAAAAGCAATTGTAAAGTCAACAAAGTCTGTGTGGCATGTGAAGTGATTCACTTCCTTTCATAAACAACACACCTTTAAAGATGGATAATGTGGATAACCTTACACAAAAAAAACCCATGAGACGCTGATATTGAAACACAATGTGCAAATCTGAATGTATCATCAAAATTCAACAGTGGTCAAAAAAATCACATTTTTAAAGTTTACCTCTTTTGTCTCATTCAAAAGGAATGTAAGGTTTGTCACTGTTGGTTAGTTGGACAGGAGGCCTGGTGCCCACAACTCCCAGATGTTGTTTTCTTCTGGTATTAGACTGTTAAGAAAAACACTTTTAGCTAACTAATTTAATATTTTTTTGTGTATATCCTCTTTGTTCCTTTTATTTTTATATGTGTGATTCCACTGTTAGCATACAAACTGTAGGGGACTTGGATAGGAGCTCTGTGGCACATCATTCCTAATGTTTTATTCCGGTATAGCACGTCAAAATTAAGTAGGACGAAGCATCTTATATTTAAATTGATACGTTACCCCGGGGGCGGCACGGTGAGCTTTTGGTTAGCACAACCGCCTTTACAGTTCAGAAGTTGGAAGTTTGAATCGGGCTCTGACTATCGTGTAGGGCAGGGGATTTTGCATATTCTCCCCATGCTTGCGTGGGCCTTCTTAAGGTACTCTGGCTTCCTCCAACATTCCCCAAAACATGTTTCTTAGGTTAATTGAAGACTATATTGTCTGTGAGTGTCACTGGTTGTTTGTCTATATCTGCCCTGTGATAGGCTGGCAACCAGTTCAGAGTGCACCCCCGCCTTGTGCCCAAAGTCAACTGGGATAGTACCTTTGGCTCAGCTGCGACCCTACAGTACAGAAAATCAATGGATGGTCGGGTGGAGTTATTCCTGGTGGGCATATCCTCTGCATTCATTTTAGTTTGTGTCATTTTAGATCCAGTTGATTCAGTTGTTAGCATGCATAATGTAGGGGACTTAGAAGCCCTGTGGCACACCACTCCCGCGTGTTAAATGTTTTCGTACATCTTACTTCTTCCAGCTTGACAGATTGAAATATGTAATTAATAGCACAGTGTACCGTTAATTTAACTTATCTCCCCCGTTTCACGTTGCCCCTTTTTTGGTCATTTCATCTTCTTTTATGTCTTTAGCGTTCAAGCATTGTTATTCCAGGTGATTATGTCCTCTGGTCCTCCCCAATGCGCTCGTTTCTGATGTATGACCTTTAGCTAATTGTTTTATGGAGCACCATCTACCACCAGCTCCTTGCCGGGGGATGGTTCGCATTGCCCCGCCAAATAATCAGCGTATGGATTTTAATAAGATGGACCTTCATTTCTCCCGCCGTTCCTTTAGTAGAACCACTCCTGTTTCCCCGTGTTCCACCTCAAATGTCACAATTAATGAGTCCTTTTGTGGAGCCAGACCTCTACTTCTCTCTAGACATTTTTGACAAGTTTGCATGACAACACAGGAAAAAAGTGGCGTTTTTGTCTTTTTACAAGAGAATAAATAGTGTGGCATTCACATGTTCTTCTCACTATGAGCGCTTCAGAAACTAAGTAGAAAAGCATTATTATCACTATTATCGGTGAGGCTGCACAATTGGAAAAATATTTCATTTCTCGGGGAGATAAAGAGCTTTTCTGAGAGGTGACGGTACACAGGGTGCTTTTGGGAAATAATTCACCTTTCGCCCGGCGAAAAAATAAAAGCTTTTCTCATATTTTCAGAGAAAGGAACACTAATGGGCACGAACACTCACTCGGGGGTGCGCCGCCTCGGTCGTGTCACGCAAACCGTCGGCCGGCTAGCAGACGCCAGAACCCAAGGCGACGAGTAGAAGAAACTGATTAAATAACGTTACCCTCACACTGAGTTTCTCCAGCTATCTAGGGCGAAGAGAAGGTATTCTCTTTTGGAACTACTACCATGTTGAAACAGCAGAGCTGCAATGTTGTTGGATGCAAATCCAATGGTGCCTTGACTTACGAGTGCCCAAACATGGACCAATGAAGGTACTTTGATGCCCTTGAATGTGGGCAAGGAGAGCCACGGTTCGGCAGACACACAAATGCCAAAGGAGAACCCCCGCAAGGAGCTGCTGTAGCCCACAACTCAAGCCCAGACGCTCACACGCAGACTAACTGATGTCACTCACTAGACCACGCCCCTTAAAGGCAAACATTCAACACACGAATACTACAGAACATACATTAATAACGCTTGATAAAACCAATTTATTTCTTTACATTCTCCTCTTTCATTATATTTGTATACAATAAAGATATATTTTCTATATTAAAAACATAATTATTCAGGGGCGGGGGGCATTTCAATTCATTTCAATGGCTAAAATATATTTGATATTAAACAGGTGAGTCAAGGTAGCACGTTATTAGCGTAAGTAGCGCGTAATCACGCACACTGCCCATCAAAAGCGGCTTTCTCGGCGTTCGGATTTTGATTGACCGTTTAAAAAAACAACAACAAGCACAACAAATGACTTTTATCTTGGAGAGACTCTCAATGTTGAACAAGACGAGCGCTCGCTCGAGTGGGGCGTGCGCACACATACGAACAGTCGGATTATACGATTGGACGCGCTCTGTCTTGTGGAGCGGTTCCATTTTGCTTATTGGGGGGTCATGGGAAGTTTGAATTAATATTAACAAGAATATCTGGCAATGTATGTTTTTATTCAATATGAAGCTTTTTTTTTGTTTTTCAATGAAATAAAATTCACCCAATTAAAGACAAAAAAACAAATATATATATATATATATATATATCTTTTCATAGTCTACACGACAACAAAACAATTAAAGTGACGGCGATCTTTTATGACATACAGTAAATAAGTGGCTCGATAAGCCGCACTTATTAAGTATTAAAAAGGCTTTAATTAACCACACAGTCAGCTCACTTCATGTGCTGTTTCCTCTCCCGGCAGACCGGCCGACCGACATTCTTTATCGCTAGTATCGAGTCGATATTGATTGTCTGTCGTCTTCTTTGTCCACAGGGAAGAGATGACGCTTAGGACTCCGGGACACTTCATTAGGCACACTTGCACTAAATTCAAAAGGGCATTTGATGGATCAAAGAAACAGCAATAATGAGGTATTATCTATTAAAAAATGAAGTGTTTATATATTGTAGACATTACAGATATTGTCTGCAAATTGTACAAAATCTCATGGCGTACTGTAGACTTAAAAACGTGGGCTCATTCTAAGTTTTGATTGATAAAAATGATACTCATTGAATAAATAAATTATACACATTTGTAATGTAATGTAATTGTGAATGAAAAGTAACATTGCAATTATTTTGTAAAATCTAAAATAAATATAAGGTGAACATAAAACAAACAGACTGTTGTACAACATTTTAAAAAATCATTTGTAATATAAGATATAATATTATAACATAAGTTACATAAAACAAACATTTTTCAAAACAAAAATAAACACTTATGGCATAAATATAAAAGTGTATAACAAATAATCAAAATGAAATAAAACAAATGTACAATATAAAGTAAACAATGATAACATAAAAATAGATTTGTTAAAATGAAAACATATAAATACAATTTTAAAACAACGTAACATAAAAATAACATTTTATCACAGAAGAAAGTTTTAAAATAAGAAAATAAAAGTAAACACACAACAAAAAAATAATATTTCATAAACAAACATATAGTGATGACATAAAACAAATCAAATATTAAAACATAAAATGTTCTAATATAAACCACAAAATAATCATTAATGCATACAAAAATAAACAATGAAAAAAAATTTACAATACAAAAATAACATTTTGTAACATCAAACTACAATTTTAACATAATAATCATAACATGAAAATCGTTTTGAACAAAAATTAAATGTCAACTAACTCTTGGTGAAGCAGCATGTGGCTCATATTGCTCAGGTTCATTCCAACGGGCCCGTTCCGAGCAAACAATTTGTGTTCACAAGCCGACGACTGCAGTCCGTGAATCTGCTTTATGCAACTTCTCCTCTCGAAAGACAACTCCTGCTATGACAAGAGCTACCCAAAAATAATTGCGCTTTACATACGAATGAGAGGTGACACTTATATAACTCTCTTGATGTTATCCGGCGGTATTCCAGACCCCCGCCGGAAGAACGGGGTCCTTTGATATGGAAATCGACTTGCTAATTTGGTTGCGCACGTTTTACCCGGGAGAGTTAGCGGACCGCTACTCGGTGGTCAGAGAAGAAAAATAAAAAGATGTAGTAACCGCTGACATTTCTTTCATCACATCCAAAATGCCAGCGGCGACGCCGGCGGCGTGACGAGCAAACATTTAATTACCGAGGTGCCGCCGACCCGTGGGTCGAAATCACCGTACCGAGAGATTTTACTTTACGTAATCAAATCACACAAATCACCTTGAAGTTTCCGTCTCAGTGTGATATGTTCTTCATAAATTACACGTTAGCCATTTCCTGAAAGTCATACTTTTTTTTTTCAATTATTTCCGCACAGTGGACGACTGCTTAGCACATCTGCCTCACAGTTCTGGGGACCGGGGTTCAAATCCCGGCCCCGCCTGTGTGGAGTTTGCATGTTCTCCCCGCGCTGGGTGGGTTTTCTCCGGGCACTCCGGTTTGATCCCACATCCCAAAAACATGCAAGGCACTCAAGGTACTGCATCGTTTTAGTATTAGAACTTTTTTCTTTCTTGTAATAGTACACTACATCTTTTCTCCTTCAATTATAAAGTAGAACATTCTCAATACTTACTTATGACTCGTAATATTACAACTTATTTTTCCTCTGAGATGTATGATTTATTTTCTAAGACTGTTACTACTTTATTGTAATTTTAGTCGGCAATATTACGAGAAGACGTAACGTTATGTGACCAAAATGTTTTTATCATACTAATATAAGTAAAATCTTGTAACTTTACTGTTTTCACTTTCCTAAAAATCTGAAATAAAAAATATAATGTACAGTACACACTATAAATAGTAAAATGTTGACTTTTATGAATAACATTTCGTCGTTTTCCTGTGGTATTACAACTTTATTCACATAATCTTTCCATTTTTTTCCTCACCTTTTTTCTTGCAACAATGATTTTTATTCCCACAATTTAACTATTCTCGTAACTTACTTTCATTTAATAATGATTTAAAAAAAGACCTTTTTCTCCACACTTTAGCCCTTTTTTAATGTTACGATTGTAAAGTTACAACCTTTTTTCTAGTAAAATTACGACTAATTCCCGCATAGGTAAGAGTATTCTAGCTTAGTACCATTCCAGCTTGTTCTTGCTGCTTCCTTCTTCCAAGCAAAAAAAAAAAAAAAAAAAAAAAAAAAGGGGGGTAAAAGTGTCCGCTAATGCGGTGCTAAATGGTAACTTGTGGAGAAAAGCTCATTTAACCGGAGACGGATGGTTAGCATTTTCCTGTGTCAACCGCGACCGCCGCTACAAGCCACCTGACGGACACGCTGGACGTCATTAGCCGCTGCCGCCGCACCAATCCTTAACCTTTCTGGCTTCATTAGGGTCGCGCAAAAAAAAAAAAAAAAAAAGTCTTTTCACGGTCCTCCTCGGGTCTTCTATGAAATCTATCTGGAATATTCCAAGGCCAATTAGCAGAGGCGTGGGTGGCAGATGCTGCTGCTGTATGACAGTCAGCGGGCAGCAAAGTAAGAGTTTATTCTGTCGACGTTCAAGAGTTGATTGCATAAAAGCTGCCATTATTCATCGTCGGCGCATTGTGCTCCATTCAGGACACAAACTTATAATTCTTCTATGTACACTGCTTGACTCCATGAAGATGCCTGTTGCATAATTGCCCCATTTATTTATGAAAAGATATGCTATAGACTCAAAGTGAATATAAACGTCAGTAATCGTTGTTATCAAATATCACTTTTTAAATGATGAAAACGTGTGACATTTAAAAAATGCAATATATGAGACATAATTATAAGAACCATTTCGTAATTTAAAGAGAAAAAGTAAATATGCGGAAAAAAGTCGTACAATTATGATCAACTCAAGCTGTATTGCGACAGGGGAAACAAGTAAAATTGCGAGAAAAAAGTTCAAATCATAGTTATACGTGATGAATCATAAATATGAGAATAAATGCAAACTATTATTTGAACAATTTTGTCATTGAAAGAGGAAAAAAGCTGTAATATTACAGAACAAAATTCATAATGTTGTAAGTATTAAAGTTGTATTGTTGGGGGAGTTCTAAAATTACAAGAATAGTGGTAATATTTTTAGAAAACCATACATCTCAGAGAAAAAAAAGTTGTAATGTTATGAGTCATAATTATCGAGAATTTTCTGTTGTATGATTTAAAGCGAAAAGACGTAGTGTGCCATTACAAGAAAAAAAATAATTATTTGAATCAAGTTGTAATTTGCATACTACGCAGTCAAGCACATAGCTTGATCCGCAGCTGCTTTGCTCAGGGTTCAGTTTGGCTTTTTTTGTATCGCTGAGTAACTAATCGCGCATAACTCCGGCAGCGTGTACACATCCACTTGTTGTTGTTTTTTTTTTTTTTTCCCTCGCTCCACGGCCTTGAGCTTTTGCTCTCGTGGTTGGTTGATATTTGTGCGCGCATAGAAATGCTTTCGCCTCAATGGCGGAGAGCGGTTGCCACGGAAACACGTCGATACCTGAAAGCTCGTTAACGCCCAACAATGCACATAGTTACTTTTTTTTTTTCTCTCTCTCTCTCTCTCTCTTTAGTTCTCGTCCAGTTGGAGCGTGTCACAAAGTCGGCGTACGTCTCAGTCCCGCCGTGGTCTCCATGGCGACGTGAAGTGGAGGACGCAAATGAGGCTCTTGACACACGACAGAGGCGAGCAAGTAAGAGGAGACACAGTGTTACTTCTCTACGAGTGTCCCCACTCAACTTTTTCTTTTGCTTTTCAAGGACTTTCTCTTTGAATTTTGGACAAAAAAGAAAACTTTAGGACTAAACGGTGAAAGGATGAGTAAAATTAAAGAAAGGCATTCACATATTTCAGTTGACTTTAGCAAACTCGGCTTTAGAAGGAGAAAGTCCACTACAGTGGACCCTCGTTATTGGATGGTTTTTTGTTTTGTTTTTATTTTGAACCCCAAACATTCTTGAATAAGCGGGGATAAACCACCAGTAAGCATTTTCAGGGTTGGTTACCCCTCAAAAAGGGGAAAACAAAAAGCAAAACGGAATAAAAAAAGGGAAAAAATTGGTGAAAAAAAATCTGCGACCCTCCAGTATCAGGGCAAGATTTCCCAAAGCAACTGTAATTTGATTACACATTTTCTCCCAGTAATGTAACAGATGATTACAATTACGTACATTTTATAATTAACTCATGTAACATCATTACATGTACATAATCCGTTACTCGCCACCACTGTCGACGACAATGGTGCAGGTGTCCTCCACTTTCGGGACAGGACGCGAGTCGTTGTTTGAAGCTGACAGGATGTTGGCGACGGACGCGAGATTAAAGGCTGCGATTGTGCGATGGCGCCGTGCGGGGAGAGTGTCAGCGTGCCCTCGCAGCCCCGATGGGGAAGGAGGGCGCCAGACGCCTCACTCCATCGCGTTTCCATCAACGGATTCTCTCCTGGTGAATTTCCATGAAAGTGAGAAGAAGCGCGCCTATTCTTCTGGCAAACAAAAAACAAAGCCATGTGAGGGAATCCGTTGAACCTTTAAATGTGTCGACGTGTCATGCAGCGTTGTTATGCTTCGAACTCTCATGGTAGTTTTATGATGATGATGATGCTTTTAATTTTCCTAAAAGACCATGGAAAAATGTAATAACAATTGTATTAAAAGAATTGAAGCATTTAAATATTTGTTATTTTCAATTAATCTAAAAAACATACATGGAGTAATTACATTTAATTAATTATATTTTTAATTACAAAGATTTATTAAATTGTCCATTAATTAATTAAATTATGAAGTATAATATTCAATTATTGTATTGAGCAAATTTAATAATAATTTATCTAATGAGTGATTAGTGTATTTTGTGAGCTTTTTGATTATTTTGTGTCATATTTATATATTTAATGGACTTTTTAATTATAAAATTGATTATTTTTATTGAATGACATCATTCTGTTAATGACATTTTTTTAAATTTAATTAATTAATGTAGTGGATTTATATTTATTTAATTGATTATTTTTTTTATTAATGGATTTAAAATAAATCAGATAAATGTTTGAGCCATAAAACTAAATGCTGTTAAATGCACAAATGAGTCTTTAATTAATTTAAAATGTCAGAAAATAAATATGCATGTAATTAAATATAGAGAAAAGGTGAGTATATAAATTAATCAATACATTTTTTTTAACCTGTTTAATAATAATTTATTTAATCACAATTAATGTAATTCGTGGGCTTTTTTCACAGTCATTGTGCGACATTGAAACACAGCCTACTGTGAGACACACCGCAGTAAACAAGTACCACCATGATCGAGCAGGGCGCGGACTTACTGTACGCCAAGGTCCAGTAGATGAATACGCACCTCACCTTTGCCGATTGTGCAAGAAAAATAATTTTATTGTTCAGTGGTTTGTTAACTTTATTCAATTAAGATTAACGCCACATAAATTAATCCTAAAATTGCTCACTAAACTGAGGTCTTGTAAGGTATGATGAGGTCTGGCGTGATGTCATGCACTTTTAATGGCAGATTCTTCCTCAAAATTGTTGCTAAGGAAAATATCTTTTTTTAAATTGATTTGAATAACCCAAAAATAAAGTAATCAAATAAAAAAATGCTATTTAAAAAAAAGAAAGATTTTAAAATGAAATTACATTATAGTTTTTACTGTAGTTTTATTAAAAATAAATATTAATTAAAAAAAACATTTTGCTTTAAAAAACTGTGTACTTACTATAAGTTTACTCGCTACACGAAGTAAAATTCACATTCAACAGGAAGGCAAAAACCAAAACACAAGTTTAACTTCAAACAGAAGCTATAAATAGCCCACAATTCTAATGTAATTTAATTTTTAAAATACCCCTTCCTCCCTGGATTACCTAATATGTCCT
This sequence comes from Phyllopteryx taeniolatus, assembly GCF_024500385.1. Classification (NCBI taxonomy): domain Eukaryota; kingdom Metazoa; phylum Chordata; class Actinopteri; order Syngnathiformes; family Syngnathidae; genus Phyllopteryx; species Phyllopteryx taeniolatus. Next base: position 3,605,213 of record NC_084521.1, on the reverse strand, counting down.
AAAGGCATTCTTTGCTGCTGCCTGGGGTGGTCCCGTTTTGAAAGATAATTGCGACTGTGCAAGCATCAATGTGTTGAATGCCAAAGCGCAATTAAGCTCCCGCGGGGATGAGCTTGCTTGCTTCTCGACCCGCTGAGCTTTAATTCCAATCAAGCAGCAGCACAAATGCTTTCGCAGTGAGGAAAATACTGTTCCAAAAATTTTAAAAATATTATTATTTATGGCTACACCTGCTGTAGGGGTCATGGCCACGTCTCCCAATACTTTTGTCCCTTTTTTATTTTATGAGCTTGTTGGTTGTTTTGTGTCATTTTAATGTATTTAATGGACTTTGTAATTTAATTTAATTAATTAAATGATTGATGTATTGACATTTTTACATTTATTTAATGATTTTTTTTTTATTTATTTGACATTTGTATTTATCTAATGGACTTTATTATTATCATTATTAAACATTTTTTAAAATCTGTTTTATGACTTTTATTATTTAATGGCATTTGTAATTTAAAATATAGTATAACTATAACATTACATTACAGTTACTGGTAATTTATTGTATGACATTTTTATTATTCAGTGATTTATTTATTTTTTTACAGCACATTCAATTTTGATTTATTTATATTTTCTTTAATATATAAATTGTTATTATTTAATTAAATGTGTGTTTATTTATTTTATTTAATCATATACAGCATTTTTTACAATTCAATAGGCCGTTAAATGCATAATGACCAATACTTTTGGACATATTTATTTTATATATTCTGTGACCTTTTTGATTATTTTGTATCATTTTTTTATGCATTAAAGAGACTTTTAAACTAATGAACAGATTTATTCAAATTATTAGTTTATTTAGTGACTATTTTTTCCTCCATTTATTTAATGGATTTAATATTCAATTGATAACATTTATATTTGTTATATGGGTTATATTTATTTATTGAAATATTCTATATATTTGATGTTTTTCAATGTATTTAATAAATCTGATTTAATTACCTTTATATTCATTTAACGGCATTTTATCGTGATAATCGTAAACTTGCAATAAAATGGAAAGTCGTCAAATGCATAAATCGTGTCCTCGTGTCCCAATACTTTTGTCTACATGGTTTCTGGATAAATACAACACGGCATGCAGTCGAAAACGTCGCGATCGGATTGGCGGAGGCGGCGTAGCTAAGCCAGTGTGACTGACAGAATGAATCAGGCAGTGAGCATGTGTCGGCCACTCACACTTTAATAAAGTTAATAAATAGACACCATCCAATTACATCCCCCCCCCCCCCCCCCCCCGCCTCCTCCCCCTCCATCCCTGTCCAGCATCACAAGCAGCTGATGCTCAGCAGAGCAGTCGTTCAAATTTAAAAGCCAAAATAAAATCTGCAGGATTGTGGGTTTACACAATTGTTTTTATTTGATTTATTTGGAATTTTGCGAGGCGGGCGTCAACTTTCCAAAGCTGCGGGCAGACAGTGAAGGGCACGTATACAAACAAGAAAGTAAATAAAATTTATTTTCACTTTTACAAATGTTATTCCAGGCCATGTCGACACTACGCAAGTTTTTTATTTATTTTTTTACGTTTCTTAAGAGTTTTCAAGTTTAAGTCTGAGTGACACAAAAAATATCATGTTGGTATGTATTTCAATATCTATATATAACAAAATCTTCATATAACATGAGTTTTCATAATTTTACTATGTTCACAAATTGTTACTTTTTTACATATCAAAGTGTATTTTATTGCTTATTATTATTATTATTTTTTTTTACATATCACATTTGAATATTTTGGCATATTTTAATTGTTTTTACATATTACTTTTTTTGTATTTTTACATATTAGATTTTATTATTTTCTATAATACATTTTCCATTTATTACAAATATTGTTTGCATGTATTATTTTTTTAATTCCTCGTGAGATTCTTTGTACATGTTTTAATGTATCTGTTTTTTTTGTTGTTGTCATATTTATACATATTTTGATTATTGATATATTTCATTTATTGTGCCTTTTTTGGAAACGGCTTACATTAGGCTTCTGTGTAGCTATAATAGGCTACGGGTCAGCAGGCATGATTTTTTATTGTGTTTGTTTATTTGCGTGTAGGACATTGACATTGATACTTTCTTCATTACGTACTTAATTTTACTAAGTACAACAACGAAGGCAGTGTCGTCCATCAACATTTTAATCACTTTGCTGCTTCTTTCCGGGCTTTTTCCCCCCCCCCCCATTAATGTCCACAAACGAAGCCTTATGGCTGCGGATCCGGGCTTTTCTGCACAAATGTATGACATCATCAGGTTGCTTGAAAACAACAGACACAGGAGAAAAAAAAGGTGCAACGTGTGACACCTTCCACATATTTAGGGTACTCACAGTTGGACGGTAACGCCGCCCGTGGTGACTTGAAGCCTCCTTTTTTGTTGCTGGGGACCAACAAATGAGACCTTCCACGTACCAAAAAAGAGACATTGCAGTATTATTTAACCACTGCTCTTCAGATTCATTAACGGCGGCAGCGTTACATCCGCTGGGGACAAAAAGTGAGACTTTATTTCAGGATCAGTCAGCAAAGATGAAGTGTGAGCGGCTAAAGATAGACCCTCTATTTTAGAGCGGCGATTAAAGATACATTACCAAATGTCCGGCCTGTGAATGATGGCGCCATCGTTCATTCACGATGTTACTCGTGCCATCGTTCATTCACGATGTTACTCGCACGTTCCGGTGCCCCGTTTCCGACACCAAGTCGTGTGTGAAACTGTGGAAACCGCGCCGGATTTGAACGTATCACTCAGGACGCTAACAATAACAATAGGGCAGAACGAGGTCCTTCTGTATTTACTTCTCGACATGAGGCTTTTAAAAAAAAATTATCCAAAAGGAGATTGAGGGCAGAGATTGTGGGTAAGCTAACGTTGGCATGTGTTTTTATTCTTGCCATTTCTAGTCGGGAGTTATCCTGTATTTACTTCTTGGCCACAATAAGAAGACACATTTTATCCAAGGGGAGACTGAGGGCACAGATTGTGGGCAAGTTAACGGTAGCTTTTCTTTTTATTTTTGCCATTTCTAGCTGGGTGTTATACTGAAATTACTTCTTGGCCACAATAAGAAGACACCTTTTATCCAAAAGGAGACTGTGGGCAGCTGCAGCAAAGTAGACAGTGTGGATGAAGTAATGTTAGCTTTTTTGTTTATTTTTGCCCTTTCTAGTCTGGTCCTTTCTTGTATTTACTTCTTGGCCACAGTAAGGAGTCTAATTTTATCCAAGAGGAGACTATGGGCAGGTGGAAGAAAGTAGGGACTGTGGAGTATAATAAATGCTAACAAACAACAACAATGGAGGACAATGAGAGTCTCCGGGAATTAAGTCTCTGGTGTCCCAATACTTCTGCTCATATGGTCTCATCATCCTATTAAAGCCGATGCATCTAATCACATGTGACAGGAAATTAATTTCTCCCGTCGCAAAGCAGACCGTAACGCTTGCAATATTTCATCTTCGATTAGCACACCTGTTCATCACTGTGTGTGTGTGTGTGTGTGTGTGTGTGTGTGTGTGTGTGTGTGTGTGCATGCGCGCTACTAAGAGGAAGACGCTAATGAAGACGAAGAACAGCGTGAGCTAACTGTTTACAAAACAAAGTGATTTGCTCATCATCGAAAGGGAGGAGCAATCGATTGCAGATTCATCGATCTCCTCGCTGTGCTTTTTCTTGTCGGGGTCGGGAACCATTTTGGGAAACGAAGCAGTAGAAGAGTCTCATGCATACCAGCCAATTCGTGAAATTTAAATAAATAAATAAAAACTGCATATTTGACAAATAATGAATTTAATATTTTGACTATAAGGATGGCGGCACGGTGGACACCGATCCCTCACAGTTCTGAGGAGTGGGGTTCAAATCCCGGCACCGCCTGTGTGGAGTTTGCATGTTCTCCCCGTGCCTGCGTGGGTTTTCTCCGGGCACTCCGGTTTCCTCCCACATTCCAAAAACATGCATGGTAGGTTGATTGAAGACTCTAAATTGCCCTTAAATTGTGAATGTGTGCGCGAATGGTTGTTTGTTTCTATGTGCCCTGCGATTGGTTGGCGACCGGTTCAGGGTGTACCCCGCCTCTCGCCCGGCGTCAGCTGGGATAGGCTCCAGCACGGCCGTGACCCTTGTGAGGATAAAGCGGTACAGAAAATGGATGGATGGATGGACTATAATGATCATTTATCCGAAAGTTCCAAATGTGATAAAGCAATAAAACCTTCGGTTTGAAATGATTAATTATCATTTGATAATTATTCGTATGGAAGTGTCTTCTCGCTGTTTTTAAAAATGATGTTCAGAATTTATTTTATTTGTGCTTTTTAAAATGTTTATTATCATTTCATTTTACGATTCTTAATGTCAGCCTATTTTAAATTGTATTGAATGATTTCTTACTTTTTCATTGTTTGTATAGTATTCGTACACAATTATTTTATCCAATTTTTTTGTCTGTTTTTTTGTTTGTTTTTTTTGTTCGGCTCGTCTTAAATGAGTCGTCAAAAAAGTCTCAGGAACATATACCTGAAAAGACGCGAGAAGTCTGCCATTTTGCTTTGTTTTTTAATTCTTGTGTACTTCTACTGTGCACTTTGCTGCTATAAAACTATCATTTATAATAACCCACAAAAAGTAGCTTTCATTTATTTTTAATGAGTCATCCCTCAGCAACAGCTGTTATATTTTTGCTTTTATCGCCTTCTGGCGTGTTGCAAAAGTATCCCGTTCATCATTTAGGTATAAACGCATCCGCTACGATACAACAGCTTATGTATCCGTGACCTCCTTCGACGCCGCCTAGACGGGAAGCCGTCCGAATGAAAACTATCCAGGCTGATCGTATACGCATCCGACTGGGGACCGGTTGCTAAGCAACGCCGGGGTGATTGGGTTATGAGGGAGGGAGGGGCTACGGGAAGGGTCTGGCTTCCATTGATCAAGCCACCCAATCGAAGCTTGTTCGTGAGGGGGGGGGGGGGGTCTTTGTATGACTGCAGTGATGCCAGGGCATTTTTTATTTAATTTTTTTTTTTTTGTTATGGTCATGAGCTGTAATTCAGACAGACCCTCAAGGGGCGACAAGGTGTCACTCGTGGGTGGACAGTTGGTTTTACAAATGCCACTCGCAGGGCCATCCAGGTGAAGGAGCGTCCCCGGGGGACTCCACAAGGGGGGTGGGTAACCCCGCCCAGTACCGATCACATCACCAATAGGATGGCGTCTTAGATCAGCTCGATTTTGATTTGATCACTTTCACTTACCGGAACAAGCTGCAGCATGTAGTCAGACATCTCGGTAGTTGTCCTTGTCCTTGTTAGGAATTGTGTGTTTGTGATCACAATGTTTATAGAAGTGGGTCAAAATCCAATTTGAGAAGTTACGTTTTGAATGCCGTTTGTTTGTTCCCTAGTAGGGTTACGCAAAAAACAACACCAAATGTTTTGGGGAAACTTTGTAGAGTAGGGGCGAAGAAAGAATTTGTTAAATTTTGAAGGAGATCTGGCAGGAGGTGGAGAATTTCCCTTTTGGACGTTACAGTTTCGGATGAATTGTGAAGCTTTGGTACATGTAGCTGTGGCACTCACACTGTATTTTTTGAAATACTGCCACCTGTAGGGCTGGAGTGGAAACAGCAGTTGCCGTTGAAACAAAACATTGGGAGAGAACCAAGAAAATGTAAAATACAGTTACATTTTCAATGTCATGTGATTGTTCGTCGGTAGGGTTACGCAAAAAAACAAAAGATGTGTGAGAAACTTGCATGGTGGCGAAAGAAGAATTTGTTACATTTGAAAGCAGACATAAGGTGAAGCTTTTCACTATTGGACGTTACAGTCCGCTTGCATTGGGGCCAATTGTGGTTACTCGAACTTTAGTGTGTGTAGCCATAACATCCACTTTGTATTTTGGAATCAGGCTCGTTTTCTGTGAAATGAAAAACTCACAATTTTGCCTTGAGCCAGCCTTTGTGCGGCGTTATGACATCATCAGCCTTCAACTGCAGCCTCGCCACTGCAAATAGCTCGTGTGTGTCCGTGATGGTTTTATAGCAGAAATGTGAAAAAAAAATTCACAAAATCATGTCCAATATTTTTTATCCTGTCATTGAAAGCAGTTTTTTTTATTTGCTTTTGGGCGGCGACGTCCTCAGTGGCGCCCGACTGGCTGTTGAAGTTCTGGCGAGGTGTAAAGTGCGGCGGTCCCACAAGAGCCAGACAAACTGGTGTCAACATCACCATGGAAACCGGGCTTTTGGACTGACCCATTCACTTGAACGCAACACATTGTTCTGTGATCAAATCTATGCTAAAAAATGATCAAAGATAGAGCATATTTGTTGTTGTTTACAAAACTTTATTCCAACAAATCTTGCAACACTTAACCAGATCCTCTAATAATCATAATAATAATAATCACGTTCTGCACAGTAAATATAACTTTGCGTATATCTTTGAGTGTCATTTTCGTAAGGCTATTGGCTCGTATCATACACCTTACAACGTTTTCCTTGCCTCCACTTAACAACACAACAAACAAACAAAAAATTGCATTAATAAATGAAACAAGCAAAAAAAATAAAAAATAAAAAAGGTTGAGGAGGATGGATGAAGGGTGGACTGGAAATGTGAGTTGATAATGTGCAGCATTGTAGGGCCACTTAAATAGCCATCTGTCATCCAGGGCCATTTTATTTTTTATTTTTATTTTTTATTTTTTTAAAGGGAGGGAAAAAAAGTTGATGCAAGGTACCGCAGCCGCAAAAACCGCTTCCTGCGTCACAAAGCCTGGAGGAGAGTGCACAGCAGTCAACACAAAAAGCATCCACGAGGTTTCCACTTTCTCTGCAAACAGTTTGTCTCTGTACACGATAATTAAAATCAAATTAAATAAAAATGTCAAGCAGGACATTAAGAGCCTCTCGGTCAGCCATTTTACATTCATGTGACGCCATGGTCAGGAAATGGCAGGTGTGTGTTTGTATGTATGTATGGTGTGGTGAGTAAGTGCATTTTTTTCCTGATTTTAATCATGCGTTTCAATTTCTTTTATGATCATTTTTTTACACATTTTTTTCTGACAAAATAAGAGAAAGGGAAGCACAGAAGCGGGCCCAGAAGGTGCAAACCTCATGCGTCTCTCGCCAGGAACAACCATGTAACAAGTATCGTTTTTTTTTTTCCGTCGGTTATGTTTTGAAGGCCGTTTGTTAGTTCGTTAGGACGCCATTCAGCAGATTCAGTAGATGGAGTTGAATTTAGCCGTTTGTGCTTGGAGCAATGGCAACCACTTTTAAAACTACATTACTACAGGACTGGAGTGGAACTGCAACTGCAGTTTTGTTCAAATGAGACACGAGAAATCTTTTCAAAAGGTAAATGCCGTTTTTTGGGGGGGGGTTTTTGGTAGGTTGGTAGGGCATCACACCAAAAAAAAAAACTGAAAATATTTTTGAAAAACCTGCAGATTCAGATTAGTGTGCAGAATCTCATTGTGAGCCATTACGATCTGGTGAAGTACCACCACCTACAGGACTGGAGTAGAACTGATTTCAAATCAGAAAAACACAAGAAAATGTAAAATAAAGTTATGTTTTGATTGTCGTTTTGTGGTTTGTTAGCTGGGTTAGGCAAGAAAACGACCAAAAAATTTTGAGAGAAACATTGTAGGGCGGTAACGCAAATTTGGTATACTTTAAAGCAGATGCTTATTTTCAGTTTTGGCCACTACCATCTTGGCTGTTTTATTTCTTTTTTTTTTTTTTTTATGTTGATACTTATTATATGGTCAGAGAGACACATGCTTAAAACCACAAGAACAGGATTTTTTTTTGTTTTGTTTGTTTCCACACACACAAACACAAGTTTGGCACTTGACAAGAGCGGAAAGTGTTAAGCTCACTTGTGGAAGAAAAGACCCCAAACGTATTCAAGAAATCCTCCGATTTGGGTCAGATGAAGGAATTTCAGGAAAAGGATAAAGTACAAGGAGACAGCGAGGCGAGCACAAGACCCCAGACCCCATTTCCCCCAAAAAACAAAACAAAAACAAAAAAACTCACCAGTAATTTTGGGGGGAGCTGTTTGAGCCAGTCCCCCCAAAAAGCCTCAAAGTCATCCCCGTCCAGGAGGGCGTCAAAGTCTACACCATGCAAATCTAAGTCCTCAAGTCTGTTGTGGATAAACGACACAACTACAGCAGCTTAATGTCACAGACGGCACAGTGATTGTCTTTTAAAGCATTTATTCCCCCCCCCCCCCCCCCCCGCCTTCTAAATGTTTAAAAGACACACAGAACATCCCCATTGGAACTACGCAACATGCCCAAGTGCTTTTAAAGTAGAAAATAAAACAGTATTATTATCAAAATATTAATTTTTAATGGCTTCGTTCATACATAAATAAACACAAAAAGCGCTTGACATGTTTAAGTTGGCATCAGTGGGGGCGAAGGGGGGGGTGGGGGGGGGGGGGGGGTTAGGGGGATGCTACAAATAAGACAGCCGGCGTCCTTTGTTGTTCCTAACTCTCTGTCTGTACCTTTTCCCCAGCACGGCGGCCAGATACTTCTTGACCGCCATCTGCTTGCGGTAGCGGCTGTAGCTGTCCGTGAAGATGCCGTCCGAGTGGCGCTTGGACAGCGGCTCGCCGTTCTCGGCCAGCGCCTTGCCGCCGCTACGGGGGAACATACAGAGGAACATCCATGCAGTCATGTGACCTGTCTGTTACAAGGAGGTTGGTATATTCAGGAAATGAAGGTGGTTAGGATGTTACGTAGGAAACTAGTTGCCAGGTACATGTACTGTATGAGAAAAATAGTTAAGGAATCAAGGGATGTAAAAGAAATGGTTATGTTGGTAGATTAGGGAAATGAATGTAGAAAAGTAGTTGTGTTGGTCAGTTGGTAGACTCAGGAAATTAAGTTATGTAAGTAGTTAAGAAACTTAATGTATGCAAGTAATTATGTTGGTTGGTCGGTAGATAAAGGAAGTTAAGTGGATTAAGGATATTAAAATAAGATGGCAAGTACTGTAGGTATATTAAAGAAGTTAGGGTTTAGAAGGAGTTAGGTTGTAGAAGCAGGAGGTTAGGTGCATCTAATAGAAAAATAGTTAAGGAATTAAGGTAGTTTAGTAGTTATGTTGGTAGTTTGGTGGGTAGGTCGATAAAAGAAATGTATTTATGAAAGTGGTTATGTTGGTCTGTGTGGGTAGGTAGATTAGGGAAATTATTGTAAATATTGAATAAACTTCAGATAGGAAGGAAATTAAGATCTAAGTAGGTAGGTAGATTAAGGATATTAAGAGATGCAAGTGTTTAGGATGGTAGTTAGATTAAGGAAATTAAGGCATGTAAATAGCTATACTAGTTGGTGCTGTAGGTATATTAAGGAAATAAATGTATGTAAGCAGTTGTTTTGTTAGGTAGGTAGGTAGATAAATGAAATGAAGGTGTAAAAGTAGTTATGTTGGTCAGTAGGTAGGTAAATGAAGGAAGTCAATGTACATAGTTATGAAATGGAAAATATGCAAGTAATTATGTTGGTAGGATGGGTATATTAAGGAAATAAATATATGCACGTAGGTTTTTTTTATATGAAAGTATTCACGCATGTAAGCAATTATGCTGCTAGCTAGGCTGGTAGGTATATTAAGGAAATAAAGGTATGCAAGTAGCTGTGTTTGGTCGGTAGGCATATTAAGAAAATGAAGGCTAAACGCAGTTATGTTATTAGGCAGGCAGGTAGGCAGACTAAGGAAACTAAATTGTGTGAGTCGGTAACGCGTGAGAGTCAAGTAGGTAGATGAATTAAATCATAAATAATGAAATAATATGCAAGTAGTTATTTTGAATGAAAGAAGTCATTCATGAAGGCTTGTAGACGGAGTATTTTGATGACAGGACAGATTGAGCAGCATGCTGGCACGTAATGACATCACACGAGTACGCCGCAATGTAACACAACAAGTACAGCGTAATAGTGCAAAGTCGCACAAAGGCAAAGTAACACGTTCGCTTCTTACCCGACCCGCTTGGCCATCAGGGAATGGAGATACTTCCTGGCTGACAACTGACCCAACGCTTTCCTGTACGCTTTGTTGAACATGCCGTCTGCGTGCCTTTCCATCCTGAACATCACACACACACACACAAGCAACTGAGAATTACCACAGAGCTTGAATGCAACTTATTTGCCATAAAACACACTACATATTGATTTCAAATGTTCACACCCGAGAGTGATTGATTTATTTTAAAGTGCCAGATTTTGATATTTTGCACATACAACTTAGTCATAGTCCTCAATTTCTATAAAAAAAAAAAACTATTTCAATTTTACAATAAAAAAAAAAGAAAAAATAGCAATAATCGAAAGGACCTAAATAAAATAAAATGCAAAATACCGAAATTTTAAATAATAATATTCTAATGAAATCAAAAGGAGACAGACCGACGTAAAATACAGAATAACCTAGAAAAAAATCAAAGGCGTACAAACTAAAAAAGAAAGAAAAGAAAATAGCCCAAAATAAAAAATAAATAGAGAAACTGATCTTCCTAAAAGAAAAGAAAATGCAAAACAATTACTATATCAAATAAATGTAATGTAAAAATATTTGTAATAATAATATTATTACTAATAGTAATAATAATAAATGTAACAATAAAATAGATTTAAAAGGCCTAAATATTATTTTAAAAATACAATAATTCAAAGACTCAGGCCAAAATAATATAAAATAAAATACAGAAAAACATTAATATAATAAAATAAAATGCATAAAACAAAATTATTTCACAAATAAATAAAATTATATGATTAAATAGAAAGATCAATTTAGCAATACATAGAATTGAGTAAAAGACACAAATAAAACAAATCCTAAATAAAAAATATAGAATAAAGTGGAGAAATAAAGTCAATAAATATATACAAAATAAATAAAATAAAATAGAAACAATTCAAAAGCAGACAGGCAAATATAATATTACATAATATAATATAACAAAAACAGAAAATGTATGAAAGATAATATAATAATATAATATATAATATTATTATATTATATTTATATATAATATATGTATAATATATATATATTATATATATATATATATATATATATATATATATAATATAGAATAATAATAACAATATAATCCTAATAATAATAATAATACCATTTTAAAACAAATCGAAGCAACACAGCCCAAAATAAAATAAATAATAATAAAAACAAGACAGGCTTACAATAAATAAATAAATGCAATATCTAAATAAAATAGAATAAAAGTCATAATTGTCTACCTTTTCTCTGGTGGCGGGTAATACAAAGAGTAGACGTCTTCCGTCCCCGTTGGGGGGCTTCTCACCTCCAACTGCTCGCGGTCGTAATCCAGCGACGGCAGCGAGTTCCCGTCCTCGTCGTACACCTCACCATCAAGTCTTGGAAGGAGAAATGGGGAACGGCGGGGGGGGGGGGGGGGGGGGGGATAAAAAAAAAATATACAGTGATTGGTCACTTTATTAAAAACATAATTCTCTTTGTAAAGGAAGATTTTTTTTCTTTTCTTTTCTCTCTTCCTCATGTTTTGAGTGGTTTTGCTAACCATCCAATTGTCTGGCATGTAAATCTCATTACTGTCCTTGGTGGATGTTTTGTGGGCAATTAGTATGGATTTGCTGCCCGGTGAGATTATCCAAAGCTTAAAATATAAGATTTAGGGGAAAAAAAGGTACATAAAGGATGGTTCTAAAAGTATATTAAGAATAGAATGCAAATAGGGGCTTCTTTCAGTAAAAAAAAAAAAAAAAAAAACACACAATATGTAATATTGTTTACAATGAAATAAGTTAAATATCTTTTTTAAAACATTCAAATAATGTTTAAAAATGAGAGGAATTTTGTGGTATGTTTTAGGATTTTTAAGCTAAAATGAGCGCTGAAAAGTAATAAAAGCAAAAAATCAATAATGTAACTGAATTATTATAATATTTAAAAATATACATTATTATTTTCAATTCATTTAAATAAAAAAAAAACATACGTGTGGTAAATATAGGTGACAGTTGCCTCGTGAAATTTTTTTTTTTTTAAATGTGTTGTTTTTTTTTATTATTGAAAAAAATATGCTGCGACTTTAAAATTGCTTGGCTGCAATTTTTATGCTGATAAAAACAACTACAAATGTGAAATTAGATTATTTATTAAAAAAAAAAAAAAAGTTAAAACCACCCAAAAATACATGCTGTCCGAATCCAGAACGGTAAAGAAGGGGCGCACGTACGTCACGGTGGGAAAGCCGAGCGCCACGTGCGATCCGTTCCCGGCGGCGTGCTGCACGATGATGCCGTAGATGAGCAAGGCGAGCGTGGCTTTGCTGGACATTTTGCTGCCAAGGCAAAACGTTGACACACGCTCAGGCACACGGCGTAAGACTTTTTTTCCCCCCCGAGCTGTCCTGGCTTTTGGACGTGTGGAAAACCCAAAAGCAAAAGAAGAGTGCTGCGATCCCACTTACCGGTGGAAGAGCCCCTCTGCACGCGAGAGTGAGACGCGAGCTCCTCTTCCTCTCTCCTCCTCCTCTTCTTCTTCCTCTCCTTCGTTTTGTGGGTGTCTCCTCTCCGTGGCTTTGGAGTGTCCTCCAAACATTTGAGTGCCAGACAACTTTTCTTTCTTTCTTTCTTTCTTTTTATGCCTCCTTCCCTGGTCAGCGAGGTGGGAGGGGCGCCCACGTCATCAAGTCCCGCTGGAGTTCATCCGTCCGGCGTCGGTTGAGTTTGGCCAGTCGTCGGTTACTGGAGGAGGGGGCTCGCGGGTGACGTGAGGAGCTGTCCAAGTTCTGAAATGCAAGAGTCCCACCTGAGCATATGAGTCATCAAGGTTTTTGGTTTTTTTGTTTGTTTTTGTTTTTAACTAGAAAGCTATTAATAATATAGTTATTTATAATGTTTGTGGCCTTGTTGGAGAGATGCTTTCATATATTAGCAGTGAATAATGTAACTTCTTTCCTTGTTTATCTTATTCTGATACATTTTTTTGGGGGGGGTAATTTTTAATCATATTCATTATTTATAATTACCTTCTTTGGTGTTGTTTGTTTTATTATTATTATGAGTGCATTTTTTGTTATATTCTTAATAACATTATCTTTTATTTATATGGATTTATGTATTGTTCTACATATATATTTGATATAATTTATTTTGTGTTCTATTTTGTTTCTTGAATTTGATGTATTATTATATGTATTTTGTTTTCTATTTGTAACTACTATTGTTTTATTTATATTATTATTTATTAATTGTTGTACATTGGTATTTAATATAATTATGTTACATTATTTTTGTATAATACATTTATTGTAATTTATTTTTCATATACTTTTAACTCCTGTTTTGTTTATATTAATTTATTTGTTTTATATACATACAGTATTATTCATATTTTTTTGTGTTGTATGAATACTATTTATTTTTTGGTAATGCAGTTTTAATTTGTTATGTATATTCATTTAATTGTGTTATAGAGTATATCTATTAATTTATTTTTTGTTATATTTTATTCAATAAATTTCTTTTGAGTTTAACTTTGTTTTGTTTGTATTATCTATTGTTGTATTAAGTTATTTGGAGTTCTACATTTAATTATTATTTTTTATTTACACACATTTACAAAATAGTTATTATTTATAATAATGTATTGGTATACGTGTGGTATATTTAATATTTATATTAATTTATTCAGTGATATTTTGTTTACTACTTTTATATTCTTTGCTACTTCATTTATTGCTATTTTTTTTGTATTCATAAAATGTTCTTTGACGTCACGAGCTTCACTTTTTACAACAGGAAACATACTTTATTAATGGTTAATTAAAATGATTTCATCTGCACTAAAGCACTTACGTAATTACACGTGAATATTTTACTTTAAAGGCCGAGATGATAAAAGTTACATAATGCAGCCAACGCACTTTCATGAGAGGAATACTAAGCACTATTGCCAATAGAAATTTTACAAACATTTTCTGAAGCTTTTCTGGGAGGTATTTTTAACCTTATGTTGACCTTTAAACCTCTTTTTAAAATGTATTTTTTATAGGCTTTGGGGTTTTGAAACATCATAAAAGTACAAAAAAAAAGAAAATGAATTATTATTGCTGTCTGTACATTGCTATTAGAACAATGAGTTCCAAAGTGATTCTCTAACGGTACGTGGGTTCCCTCTAGTGGTATGCGCAGGAATCACTCCGTCGGTACAGTTCAGTTGTATTTCACTTTTAAGTACAACACATTTAATCTTTAATAACAGTTCGTTTTTTGAAACATTCTGTTCAGGAACGATATTGTTTGCCTCTATGTGCAATCCATTTTCATCGAGAGGAATTTTTGAACCCAAGTACTGCAATAGAAAATTCAAAATACATTTTGAATGTGCACTGCCTCCAAGTGGCTGAAAGAGGCAAGTGCACCGGACGACCAAAACATGAGGTCCACTAGTTCCATTTAGGTCCACTAGTTGACCCTCTCCCACTTTACTAAATGAGAGTTCGCAGTGTGCAATAATACACATATTTTGATATGTATATCTCTATGATAGCGTTAATCATGATTCATAATTTTTGCAGTGTTGTCTTTATGAATGAAATCTAATACCACTAAAATGACAATGAGTCATTCAGCGTGAATGGTGTCAATTTGTTCACAGGACATAAAATAAATATTCAATCCAATCATGTGGAAGCGATGATGACAAAATTCTAAGGTCTAATTTTAGCTAATTTTAGCGATGCTATTTATAGAAGCGGACGCGGCCCTCAAAAAACTTTTATTGAAGACTTGTGATTCGGAATATTCCAACCCGCTTATAATTACACGAGTCATCCGCTTTGAGATTTCTTTTTTTCCCCCATTCTAAATATGTATTTAAAAGAGGGGAGAATGAGGATTTAAAAAAATGACTGGCATGTCATTGAAATAAGAGCTGCCTGCTACAACAAAACAAAACATAAACAAATAAACACAAACTTTTTTAAAAATATATAAAATTTCTTTAAAATAGGGTTGAGGGGGGGTTGTTTCAGTGGTTGTTTGTTTTATTGACATTTCTAACAGTTGCCTGGTGAAAAGAAAAATAAATACTAAATAAGGCGAAAAGACAACAAAACTGTAAATGATTGTACTATTTAAAAACAATTATTTTATTCAAATTAAAATATATGCTGAAGGTTACATACAATAAATTTGTGAACAATAAAAAACAAAAATATGTACATTTGAATTACAAATGATACATCATAATTAATTAAACTAGGGGACTTAAAAGTAAAAATGAAAAATATAAGTAAAAAAAACCCAAACAAATCGGCGATTGTTATTGGAAAATTATAAATAAGGTGGAAACAGCTTCCTGGTTAAAACAAATTGAAAACCATAAATAAAACAGGAATGAATAAATACTACAAATTTAAATCAATAAAAAAACAAGTGTAGGCTGTTTTCTTTTTTTAATCTTATACAAAGGGCATTTTCAAGAAGTTGCCCTGAGAAAATATAAATAAAATATCTTCTTTTTAAACTCAGGTGTATTTCTGGCAGTTGCATTGGCTTAGAATGTCCACCAGAGGTCGCCAAAGCTTCACTTATGTCACCGAGCATGTTTTAACCATTGACTCCTCCCTCCCACACCCTCTTTCTCGCTCTCCTTTTTTTTCGTGTGCGTGTGTGCTCCTCCTCCTTCATTGTGCATGTTGCGTCCTCCACTCCGGCAGCGGACCGGGCCTCGCTTCCCAAGTCACGGCCGTCACATCGGCGCCTCTGCTCGGCTCCAGCTCGACGACATGCAGTGGACGCGCCGCGCACGAGTGCCAGCGCCCAAAGAGGACTCGAGCGCCAGCAGACTTGAGCTCTCACCGGCCCCTCGCTCTACCATGCCGCTTCTATCCGCACCTCACCATCACATTGCATTTTACTTAACAGCAGTGGTGCACGCACGGAGAATGAAGGCGGATCTCTACCACTTGGTATAAGTCTTTTTTTTTTTTTTTTCCTTTTTTTTCATTTGCGCGATTGACAGACATCAACGAAAGGCAGCAAGAGGCACCAAAAGGAAGGTAAGGACAAATGCAAAGTGGTCTTTGTCACGTGAGGGTGGGCTTGGCATCAACAAAGAAGTCATCAGTATGCAGCGCAGGCGACAAAATTATTGGGACACACACACACACACTTCATTAAATTATTAATCTGAAGGCATTTTTGGACAATTCTATGCAATGATTACGCTCTCCACAGATTGCCAAACTGTGGCTCAGGGCCCAAAAGTGGGCCGTGAGTGCATTTTTGGGTCCATCCATCCATCCATTTTCTGAGCCGCTTCTCCTCACTAGGGTCGCGGGCGTGCTGGAGCCTATCCCAGCTCTCATCGGGCAGGAGGCGGGGTACACCCTGAACTGGTTGGCATTTTTGTCGCTGAACTTTGCCATCAATCGCGAACGTTATTGATCATAGCATGCTAGCATAGACGGTGTGCCCTTGTTTTTTAATTTATGTAAGATGTCGTATCTGAACAAATGCCATCTTCTAAGCTGGCCGCCTAAATGGGTTGCCGTCAGTCGCGTAACTTTGCCATCCATCGCTAACGTTATTGAACATAGCATGCTAACATTGACGGTGTGCTCTTGTTTTGATTTATGTAAGACGTCTTATCTGGGCAAATATCCTCTAAATTAGCTGCCTAAACGGGTTGCCATAGTGATCGAAACAGAATGAAAAGGGGAGATCGGCACGCGGCTGGAGTTTCAGCTGTATCACTGGGTTGCGCGAACCCCAGACAAATACCAACTGTTAATTTAGCTGCCTAAACAAGATGGTAGAGGAGCGTTGCAGTTGGAGTGGAGGAAAGCACACGTTCAATAAAAACACATCAATATTTGCTTTCATGAGCTTTCTCTATTGTTATTCCCATGCAGCCAATGGTGGAAGGTTTTTGTTTTTTGTGTGTTGGTTATTTCATTTTTACCTGTGTGCGTAGGCTCTCTGGAGGACAATTTAGAATAAAAAAAAATTGTTCAGCGTAAAAAGGCAATATTTTATATAAACTTGTTTTCTGCCTAAAGGGGTTGCCATGGAAATTGAAACGGGAGAAAAGGACAGTTCAGTCATTGTGAACAAGTCTCATGCAATTTGCCAATACTGTGAATGCTTTGTGGGTGTATTACACAAACTGGTGGAAAGTGAGTACAGTGAGGTTCCCTAGGCTAGAAAAATTTGCAGCGTCAATTAGTCTGCAACCGCTCAATTGATCAAGTGTGTTTACTTTTAAGAAGTCAGCTCATCATTTTGTTACCTTTGTGTCTTTGAATAGGGCAATGTTTAGCTCTGAGCTTCAGGTTTCATCTCTTTTGCTTGTTTTCCATCTAAACGGGTTGCATTAGAAATGGAAAAACAGGAAGAAACGGGGAGTTTGTTGTTTGAAGGAACATTTGAAACAAGTTTGTTGTGCTAAGGTAATGCTACAAACTCCCACAACTTTGCTGGGGAAATGGAGTGAGGTTCCTCATGTTAGCAACATCAGCAGTTGGGTGTTTTAATCTCTTGGACTGTCAATAATGCGCTTTTTCACCTATGACATGCTCATGTCTTCAACAAGAAGCAGTTCATTTATTTATAGTTAGCATATGGAGGGGCGATATTTAGCTCTGAGTTTCAGGCTGAGCTTTTTTTCTTTTAAGTTGTTGCGTTCCTCTTCTTTTCAAACAAAGTTTTATTGTTAGCTTTCAATGGGGAAATATTTAGCTCTGAGCTTCAGACTCTTACCCCCCCCCCCATCTTTTTTTCATCATTAGGATAGTTATTCGCTTGTTTGTTGCTAGAAAAATTTAAAAAGAAATCAAAGAGATTAGTTGTGAAATTGTGATGCTATTATTCCCACAGCACATTCGGGTCGCAAGGGAATGAAGTGAGGTTCCCCAGGCTAGCGAAATTAGCGTTGACTACTAGCCTTCAGCCTGCAGGCTGCTTTTCTTTCATATCAATAACTTTTGCTTTTGTTCCAGTTAGCTTCTGTGTTTCAATAGATAAATATGTACTGCAGCTCTGAGCTTCATGGTGCACTTCTATTCTTACCACCTTCCCATTCAGTCCTTTTGCTTTAAAAAAAGAAAAATAAAATTCAATAGCCCACTCACCAAATAGCAACATTCACGGTACTTATTCAGAGCGAGTAGAAAGTGACCTCATTTGAAACTGGCACACGTCCATGTTAGCGCTAATACAATACATCCAAATACAGGAAGGAGCCACATGTACTGCACAATTTGATGTCTGTTTGATTCATTTCTAGTCAACTCCTCACCTTCCTCGGCTATTGTGTCTTTTACGTTGCGTTTGCATGCGAAGCGGGATAGTAGGTCGCGTTCCCTCGAGCTAACGGGATGTTGTCGGTAATGAGAATGCGTTCCAATAATTAGAGCGAGGCGGGTTTTCCTTGTGGTCTCGCGGCTACTGACGCTTTTTGACGGAATCGACCGGATTTTTAAATTAAAGATCCTCCGGGGGGGAGTAGAAATATTGATATTCTGATATTGATGCGCTAATTTTACCAGCCTGGGAAACCTCACTCCAGTCACTCTCCACCAGTATGACTTTTCTGGGTAAAATTGATCAAAATGCCCCTGCAAAAACAAAACTCATTTCTTCCTATTTCCATTTCTTTGGCAACTCGTTAAGGCAGTTATATAACGACTGACTGCCAGGGTGGAAACTGAAGCACAGAGCTAAAATCTGTATTTCCGAGCTTCAGTAAGTGAAACAAAATGTACTCTGCTCTGCTGCTTCTTGTTCTGGAGCATGTCAAAAAGGTAAAAGCGACAGTTCAAAGAAACCGATGTGCTAATTTTACTAAAATGGGGAACCTCACTCCACTCACTTACGCACCACCTCCTGCATGTGCCTACATAATGTCATTAGGATTCATGTATTATTGAGTGTAAAATGAAGGAAAATAGATTCTTCTTTGGAACACTGAACTCTAAATTTCATAGTTTTTGAGTCAGACTCTATCGGGCTCTCCAAAAAATGGGTCATTAGATTCATTGTGTCATGATAAATATGAGCTCAGCTTTTTTATTATTATGATGATGATCCTCTTAAAGCAAATCCTCCATTCTGGTAATCTTCCTTCTCGTTCCATCTGGTGAAGTTGGCACGTTTCCCCCCCGACCAACCGACGACCATCATTGTTTTGACCTGCTGTTTTTCCCCTTAAAACATGTCAGAATTGAGTGTTATTGTTTTGTTGTTGTTTTTGTTCCCGATTCCTTTGGTTTTGTTCTGGAGTGCAGCTGCGAGAACCCCATGAACTCTCCATCATGCCCCTCCCCGAAATCACCACTTGGCAAATATCCCCCTCCACGTGTCACATTGATCTCGGAATCAAATGCAACCGCGCCACATGCCGATTAACCCTCCGCGGCTCGTCTTGGCTAATCAATCAGAGCTAACCCCACAACCCCCCCGGGCCTTCTTTCGAGCGTGTCAGAGAAAAATGGTGCTAATGCCAGGAGGAATGAAACCACGCAGTCGTAGCCGTGCTGATGTTTTCAATCACGCGGTCGGGCACGGGGCCTCCAGTGCAACCACAGCAAGAAACACACTGCAACGTTTCACATTAGCTCCAGTGGATTTCTTATGCATTTGTCTGATATTTAATACAGACCCTCACTTGCGTAAGGTCCCTTTGAGTACTTGTTCTTGGCCCTAGTTTGCCATTGAAACAGTGGTAATTGGTGTATTTCACATTTGTCATTGGCTGATGAATTCTCCCTAGCAACTACTGACTATGCAAGCGTGGCCAGGTAAACTAATTTTGAACTGAATTTGTCTTAAGTCCAGTTAAATGTTAGAAATACTATTTTATTAATGGTCAAGCAGACATGCAATTTTACTATCTTTTTTACAATACTGTAGTTTTTTTTCTTCTGGTATGCAGCCCATCTAGGCGGTTGAGCTCCCCCGCCCCCATATATAAAAATGCTGTGTTGAGTTAGCATCATCTAATTGTAGTTATTTTTTTAGGTTTCACGATAAATTGCCAATAATTTTGTAGTCTGAATACTGTAGTGTTAGTGGTTTGCAGCCTTTACCCATATGTCCCAGTTGTCCACACGGCTTATCGTCTTAGTGACAACAACAGTGATTCGGGAGATAATGTCGGTCCATGACGTTTGATTTTAGGACATGTTGCAATAGCTTCAGGCCCTACATGTCACGAAAGCTGTGCTATAAATCCTCCGCCGTTAACAAGCTGTTGTGTCTGTCACAGCAGGGCGCCGAGATGGGCTGCATCAAGAGCAAAGAGGACAAAGGCCCCGCCATCAAGTACGGCCCGGAGAACCCTTCGCTGTCCGACCCCAACGCCGCCCCCTCTGCCGCCCCGCCCCACATGGGCCACTATGGGCCTGATCCCACCCAGCTCCAACCAAGTCTAGCACCATCCGCCTCCTGCTGCTCCGGTGGCGCTAACTTCAACTCTGCCTTCACACCCTTCGGGGGATCCTCAACCGCTATGACCCCTTTCGGGGGGGCGTCCTCCTTCACCGGTCCTGTGTCCAACTCCTTCACTGGTTCTGTCCCAAGTAAGTCAAAAAGTATTTCAATAAAGTTTTTACTGTAGCAAAGAAGGGCTACGCACATTTTATCGTGCCCAAAAATGTTATGTAGTGACAGCAGCTGTTTGCACAGCGGGAAATGCTACGGTAGCTTGGTAGCTAAAACTTCCTGCTGTCGTTTTTAATGGATTAAAGTTATATATTTTGTCTATTTTATGTGAGCATTAAAGCTTATTTTCACCATAAGCTTTTCTCTTAATGTGTAGGTAGCTGCTAATGATAATTTAGCTTGTTAGCTAACACTTTCTGCTGTGGTTTATGAGACTAAAATTATATATTGTATAATATCTGTAACTCCTGTGTGTTAAGGGCGGGGCCGGCGATTGCCGGTTGTGACGCCAGCAAAAACGGAATATTTAAGGTTGAACGTTGGCTCAAATCACGGAGTCTGTTTGTGGAGTGCCGGGGCGTGAGTTGCAGCCGATAGCAACTCTTGTATGAATGTGCATTCTGTTACCGCTGAAGTGCATCAGGGAATGTGTCCTCCTTGACCACATACGAGGGCATTACAATATTTTGTATATTTTAAGTAAGCATGAATGCTCACTTGAACTGGAAGGTTTTCCCTAAGGTTCGGTTGGTTAGCTTGTTAGCTAACTAGTCCTCCTGTGATTTTATTGGACAAATAAAAACATCTAGAAATGTATTGTGCTCAATGTATCATGACTCCTTCTCTGTTAGCATGAAAACTAAATTATACTGTAGCATTTTTCTTAATGTTTGGTTAGCTACTGCTAAATGAGTCCATTAGCCAGCATATGCCGCTGTGGTTTATGGGACAAAATTGACCGTTTCATTCAGGCTGTTAGCGCTCATTGTGTCATGGCTCCTTCCTTGTTAGCATCACAGCTAACTTGTGCTGTAAGGTTTTCACACAGCTAACAGCAAATACAAGCATTTAATGTGTCGTATAATTTTAGCTAACTACAGTAGCTGTTTGGGTAGCTGCGAATGCCAAGTAAGCACATTAGCTGACACTTCCTGTTGTGGTTTTATTAGACCAAAAACCCTCTAAAATGTAGGAAGGTATTCAAAGTGACCCCGTGCTTTATTCGTTAGCATTCACGGCACTTCAAAATTAGTATTAAAAGCTCATTTGTGCAGCAAAATTATGCTCATTCGTCTAACCCTTCCTGCCGTGTTTCTTTTTTCTTCTGACTAAAATGACTTTTTGAACAAACATAAATGATAAGTGTAAGAACATCAGCTCATCCCTCGGATTCATTAGTGTTGGTGGTGCAGTCGCCCCCATTTTCAAGCCGTAATTAGTTTGTAAGAATGATCTGTGATCGGATGTCATACCACACAAGCCTCTTGTTTTGGTGGGATTTAGCCGGTAATCCTCCTCCGTGTCGGATGATGTCATCCCGGAGGGACATGTTTGCTTTTCTCCGAAAGATAACGGGATTATGGAAGCACGTCATCAGCAGTTGGACATAAGGTTATTGCCTCAGGACTTGACAAAATGATGTAGGCTGTGTGTCTCAATACTTCTGTCTATCAAATGTAGCGTATATTTATGTGTGTTTCAGGTGGCGTGACCTTCTTTGTGGCACTGTACGACTACGAGGCCAGAACGTCGGACGACCTGTCGTTCAAGAAAGGCGACCGCTTCCAGATCATCAACAATACGTACGGTTGTGTCCCCATAACAACTACAAAAAGCACTGTTGACAAACTTTAGCGCTTGATTGACACACGATTCCCTCCGCAGGGAAGGAGACTGGTGGGAAGCTCGCTCCATCACCAGTGGGAAGAAAGGCTACATCCCCAGCAACTACGTGGCGCCTGCAGACTCCATACAGGCTGAAGAGTAAGTGAGACTCCTTGTGAGTGAACCACTACATTTATCCATTTGCAATAGCCCTTGTCCTCATTGAGGTTGTGGGTGAGTTGCAACCTATACTAGCTGACTATGGGTAAGAGAAGTGGGGTACAACGTGGATTGGTAGACAGGTAATTGTAGAACCACTACACCAGTCTATCTCAAACATTATTGAATGGTGTACTAGTTCACGTAGCGGACACCAAAGTTAAGCTCGCAAGTTACTTCTTCTCGGTCTTCCTAGGTGGTACTTTGGGAAAATGGGCCGTAAGGACGCTGAGAGATTGCTGCTGAATCCAGGGAATCATCGAGGAACGTTCCTGGCGCGAGAAAGTGAAACCACGAAAGGTGACGACTTCCCGCTCCGCTTCCTGTGATGTTTTCATGTGAACTGCATCCTGACGGTCTCGGTGTCCAGGTGCTTTTTCTCTCTCCATTCGCGACTGGGATGAAGCCAGAGGCGACAACGTGAAGCACTACAAGATCCGCAAGCTGGACAGCGGCGGGTACTACATCACCACGCGAGCGCAGTTTGACACCTTGCAGAAACTCGTCAAACACTACACGGGTACGTCATTATGTAGTATATCCACTAATGTAGCGGGACACGTAGCCCCACCCCCCACCCGTGTTGAGCTTTAATACCAGTGGACTGCATTTAATGCAAGGCGTCTGGGTGTATTAATAAAGAAAGTTGTCTCCTCTCATACTGCAGAGCATGCTGACGGCCTGTGCCACAAGCTCACCGCCGTTTGCCCCACGGTCAAACCTCAGACGCAGGGTCTCGCCAAGGACGCCTGGGAGATACCCCGGGAATCCCTCAGGCTGGAGCTCAAGCTGGGCCAGGGCTGCTTTGGAGAGGTCTGGATGGGTAAGTCGCAACTTGGGCCTCCGACTGTCATATGGCCATTTTATGCTGCAGTTATGTCAGCTGTAGGAACCGTTACACCAGTTTTTGGGGAGTAACATTGGTGTGCAGGTTTACATAGGTGACCCCACAGGTGGGTTTCAATCTAGGGGTCAAGTGGAATCGGCATTGTGTACCACTACACCAGTGTAAAATGTTTTGAGACACACTGCTGTAATATTTAACATAGTGGACTTTGTTAGGGGGTGGCTACTGGTGTAAGTCTATTTAAGACTGTTGTGTACCAGGAAACCACTACACTCATAGCTCCCACACCAGTCAGTTTATGTGAATCGTTACAACAGTGTTTCTCAAACAATTTTAGATCGGTGTAGTGTTAAATATAACTGAATTTGCCTCACCATTGTCAGCTATGTGAATCACTACACCAGTGCTTCTTTTAAACTATTTTAGTCAGGTGTAGTGGTTCACAGAGCTGACTCCAGAGGACTAGGCAATATTCTGAGGTGAGCCACTACGTTAGTGTTTCTCAACCTTTTTAATCAGGTGTAATCATTCACATAGCTGGCTCCACTACACCAGTACATTGCCCCCTACAGTAAGTAGCAGTAAGCTACGTGACCCACTGTAGCGGCGCTTCTCAAATTCTTGGTTCAGGGGTTCACAAAACTGACCCGACTCCACCAGTAACCCCACTAAACACTACACTAGTATTTCTCAAACAATTTTAGACAGATGTAGTGGTTCACTTAGCTGACTCCACTACAGCAGTGGACCACTACACCTTCAGAGCTCTCTCCTCCGGAGTCAGCTATGTGAACCTCTATACCAGTGTTTCTCAAACTATTTTAGACTGGGGTAACGGTTGATTAGAACCCCTGTTGCCTCAATGTCAGCCATGTGAAACACCACACTCCACCAGTGCAATTGGAAATACAGATGTTTTCAGCGGCTAAATCAAGCAGACGTTTGTGTTTATTTGTGTCCATTTCCTGCTGTGGCTTCCTCTGTTGTTGAGAGATGATCACACTCAGGAGACCGTCCTCGTTTAGGAACGCGCGAAGACATCGTGGCGAGATCCGAGACGTAACGCCATTGTCCCACCCTCACCAGGTACGTGGAACGGCACCACCAAAGTGGCCATCAAGACGCTGAAGCCGGGCACCATGTCGCCCGAGGCCTTTTTGCAGGAGGCTCAGATCATGAAGAAGCTGCGACACGACAAACTGGTGCCGCTGTACGCTGTGGTCTCAGAGGAGCCCATCTACATCGTCACCGAGTACATGGCCAAAGGTAGACGTACACAAACTTGCCAGGGTTAGCTTAGCCACCTTTAGCTTCATTGGGGCTTGGAGTCATTCTACACCAGATGTGTAGTTTGGTAACCCACGTTATGATGTGCCTTATTGTACACATTTAGTATTTATTTATTTTTTTAACATTTTACATTTTGTATGTTTTACTTCTTATGCATATTTGATACCGCTGTATTGTCATGTGGATACAATTAGTCCTGGAACAAGAGGTGGTTTACCATTCGCAACAGTTAACTTGAAATAAGTTATATTATAAAATGAAGATTTTGCTTCCAGGCAAAATAAAGTGATATTTTTGAGACAGAAACAACTTGCTCTCTTTATCATGTGCCGAAATGGCCACTCCCAAAAATGAGGTGTTGGTTCGTGGGAATCTAGTGTTGTAGCGAGTCCTCTATGTGCACCACTGCGCCTAAAAAAGAAATTTAGGTTTTTCTTTGTTTTCTTTTAATGAGTATGTGTTGGTAAAAGTTGCCCAAATCCATCGTAACAAAGTCAACCAGAGTGTCGGTTAAAGTGTCGACTAGAACGGCTATTTAATCCGCGACACGGCAACATGCTGGGGAGGGGGCTTCTCCGTTTTGAGTCGGGAGTTAAACTGATATCCCGTGAGAGAGTGAAAGCACATGACTGCGTTTCCCTTGGTCTATTTATAAACTCATCAAGCCTGAGCCTGCCACGTTCAAAAAGTGAACCCACCCACTGTGCTTTTCTTTCCTTTTTCTTTTCTTTTTTTCTTTCCAAGCGCAGCAGCCGAGGTCAAGGAAATAAAAAAAATATATATATATATTCATGGAGATTTTAATTCAGTTCGGCTTGAAAAAGCAGGTCACTGTCGTTTTGCTTGAGGTTGGGGGGCTCTCATGGTTTCAAGTGTGTGTCTTATGTCACGAGATGCTACTGCAAGTGATATTCCGCACTGATTAATACTTTTTCTAATAGGTAGTGACAATGAAGTGAGCTTCATTGACTATTTATTACACGCTAATAAAAGACCTGCCTACGGGTGGCACATTTGCATGCATCCAGTGTACGTCCTCTCATTCGTTGCGGCCGTTTTGTGACGTTTTTATTTATTTTATTTTTTTAATGAACAGGCAGCTTGCTCGACTTCCTCAAAGAAGGCGATGGAAAGTTCCTGAAGCTTCCCCTACTAGTGGACATGGCTGCACAGGTGAGCTGAAGTATTATCATCGAATATCAAGTTTTAAAAGATGAATGGTACTTTAATTTCACACTTGATAGGTGGGTAGGCACACGATTATTTGTATACAAGCCATTAGAAAGTCAATTTCCCATTATATGTCCCCCTTTAAGAATTCTATTTTAAAGAGTAATTGTGGATTTTTTGTTTATTTACAACCCCCATTCCAATGAAGTTGGGACGTTGTGTTAAACATAAATAAAAACAGAATGCAATGATTTGAAAAACATGTTCAACCTATATTTCATTGAATACACTGCAAATACAAGATATTTAATGTTCAAACAGATAAACTTGATTGTTTTAGGAAAATAATCATTAACTTAGAATTTTATGGCTGCAACATGTTCCAATAAAGCTGGGACAGGGACATGTTTACCACTGTGTTACATCACCTTTTCTTTTAACAACATTCAATAAACGTTTGGGAACTGAGGACACTAATTGTTGAAGCTTTGTAGGTGGAATTCTTTCCCATTCTTGCTTGATGTACAGCTTCAGCTGTTCAGCAGTCCGGGGTCTCCGTTGTCGTATTTTACGCTTCATAATGCGCCATACATTTTCAATGGGAGACAGGTTTGGACTGCAGGCAGGCCAGTCTAGTACCCGCACTCTTTTACTACGAAGCCACGCTGTTGTAACATGTGCAGAATGTGGTTTGGCATTGTCTTCCTGAAACAAGCAGGGGCGTCCGTGAAAAAGACGTTGCTTGGATGGCAGCATATGTTTCTCCAAAACATGTATGTACCTTTCAGCAATAATGGTGCCTTCACAGAGGTGTAAGTTACCCATGCCATTGGCCCTAACACAGCCCCATACCATCACAGATGCTGGCTTTTGAACTTTGCGTCCATAACAGTCCGGATGGTTCTTTTCCTCTTTGGCCCGGAGGACACGACCGCCGTAATTTCCCAAAACAATTTGAAATGTGGACTCGTCTGACCACAGAACACTTTTCCACTTTGCATCAGTCCATCTTAGATGAGCTCGGGCCCAGAGAAGCCGGCGGCGTTTCTTGGTGTTGTTGATAAATGGCTTTTGCTTTGCATAATAGAGTTTCAAGTTGCACCTACGGATGTAGCGCCATTGCTTTTCTGAAGTGTTCCTGAGGCCATGCGGTGATATCCTTTACACCTTGATGTCGGTTTTTGATGCAGTGGCGCCTGAGGGATCGAAGGTCACGGGCATTCAATGTTGGTTTTCGGCCTTACATGCAGTGATTTCGCCACATTCTCTGAACCTTTTGATGATATTATGGACCGTAGATGATGAAATCCCTAAATTCCTTGCAATTGTACGTTGAGGAACATTGTCCTTAAACTGTTCGACTATTTTCTCAAGCACTTGTTCACAAAGAGGTGAATCTCGCCCATCTTTGCTTGTGAATGATGGAGCAATTCAGGGAAGCTCCTTTTCTACCCAATCATGACACCCACCTGTTCCCAATTAGCCTGCTCACCTGTGGGATGTTCCAAACAGGTGTTTGATGAGCATTCCTCAACTTTCTCAGTCTTTGTTGCCACCTGTCCCAGCCTTTATGGAACGTGTTGCAGCCATGAAATTCTAAGTTAATGATTATTTGCAAAAAACAATCAAGTTTATCAGTTTGAACATTAAATATTGTCTTTGTAGTGTATTAAATTAAATATGTTTAGCATGACTTGGAAATCATTGTATTATGTTTTTATTTATGTTTAATACAACGCCCCAACTTTAAAGCGTCAGCCTCACAGTTCTGAGGACCGGGGTTCAATCCCCGGCCCCGCCTGTGTGGAGTTTGCATGTTCTCCCCGTGCCTGCGTGGGTTTTCTCCGGGCACTCCGGTTTCCTCCCACATCCCCAAAACATGCATGCTAGGTTAATTGAATACTCTAAATTGCCCGTAGGTGTGAATGTGAGTGCGAATGATTGTTTGTTTATATGTGCCCTGCGATTGGCTGGCAACCAGTTCAGGGTGTACCCCGCCTCCTGCCCGATGATAGCTGGGATAGGCTCCAGCACGCCCGTGACCCTTGAGAGGATAAGCGGCTCAGAAAATGGATGGATGGACAACGTCCCAACTTCATTGGAATTAGGTTTGTATTTATTTATTTTTTTAAGATCGCCGACGGCATGGCGTTCATTGAGAGGATGAACTACATCCACCGGGACCTGCGCGCTGCCAACATCTTGGTTGGTGACAACCTGGTGTGCAAGATCGCCGACTTTGGCCTGGCCAGGTTGATAGAGGACAACGAGTACACGGCGAGGCAAGGTAGGGGAAATTGATCTGTTTACCGACTTCAACTCCTGGGGTTTTGTGGCCAAAATTGCCCTAATTTGCTGGTTAATTAACTATACCGCAATAATAAACATATTTTGTGATAGTCACATTTTGCTAGTTTTCACATGAATGGTAAATCTAGTACGGCCTTTAGAGGAAACTGAAACTGCCTGATCAAAAAAAGGTTCTGGAAGACCCCGGAAGAGGACACTTGGGCGCCCTCTGGTGGAGCTAAAGTCTGTTCACGTCCCATTCAGGAGCCAAATTCCCCATCAAGTGGACGGCACCGGAGGCGGCGCTGTACGGACGCTTCACCATCAAGTCGGATGTGTGGTCCTTCGGCATCTTGATCACAGAGCTCGTCACCAAAGGCAGAGTGCCCTACCCCGGTGAGACCCCCCCCTACGAAAAATGATGATGTAATCAACTTCTTGTCTGTCAGGAGACGCCCACACAGACATATACACAGGGGAAGCACGGAAATACATATGGACGCACACATGGACACGCAAGAATGGAGAGACGAACAGACACGAGGACACACATACACTGAGACGGAAACATGCACACACACAGGGACACGCGCGCTCTCAAAACACTGACACGAACGGACACAAGCACACACGGGGACACACACACACAGGGACACACATGTACACAGATGAGTCCATCTGGTCTAAGATGGAACAGTGTTCTTGTTTATAACCATCTGTCACACTCATATTGCCCGAAGGGTGTGTGTGTGTGTGTTTGTCTGTGTAGAGTTTTCCGTGTTGCAGGCTTGTGTCCAAAGCGGACACGTGCGCGCGCGCACACACACACACACACACATGCCATGACTGAGCTCATTGGATAATTGGTGGAAATAATTAGGCTTGTATTTTGACCCTGATAAATAATCACCAAGGAAGCACAGGATTTTTACATTTCAGATACATAAATAATATTTGGAAATCCCCTGATGTGTTTGTCTCTAACCCAAGAATTTGACTTTTTTTTTTTTTTAATTACAATGACTACAGTACTGTAACACAATACTTATCATGCATACAACAATCAGAATCATCTTTATTTGCCAAGTATGTCCAAAAAACACACAAGGAATTTGTCTCCGGTAGTTGGAGCCGCTCTAGTACGACAACAGACAGTCAATTGCCAGAACACTTTGGAGACAGAAAGACATTGAGAAAAACAGTCACTGAGCAATAAAGGGTTGCTAGTTCCTTCGCACAGTTCCAGAGATCTATTGAAGATCTGAGTGAAGACTGGAGCGAGCTGGTCCGCGCAGACTTTGAGGCAGGATGGGGACACATGGTCTGGGCCTGCTGCTTTGTTAATCTTTTCCTGGTTGAAGATACGTCTCACATCCTGTTCGCAGATGGTTAACGCAGAAGTCGGTGGTGTGATCGTGGTCGGTGTTGCGGCTGGGTGGGTGTGGGGTGTGAAAGTGTCCTTTTTTATACAAGTTTATATTGGCAATTTGTGTATATATTTTAGAAACAGGTATGTATAATATTTTAAAAACTTAAATGTTTTTTAAATGCATTTACATTTTTGCAAATATGTTACATGATACTTTATTGTACCATTTTGAATTTTTAATCTATGTATTTATGTGGCTTTTATATATTATTTGATATTTTTCTTATATATTTGCATTTATTTAGATTTTGAATAAACATTACATTTTATTTATTACTATTATGCAATAGATTTTTTTATTTGTTATTCTTCTTTGGCTTTCTGCAATATTAATTATGGAACAAACCACATCACATTATTCCAAAAATATAAGTCTTGTGAACAAAACAACAAAAGCAAAGACATGAAAAGCATGTGTCTCATAAAATGTTAGGAAAACTATGTTTCCCTTTAAAATATATATATATAAATACACACACACAAAAAAAATCCCCAATTGTGGAAAAACATTTTTCTTCTTCCGAGAGAAACGAAACAAATGATGATCACATGCCTGAATGAGTCTTTCTTCTCGCAGGCATGGTGAACCGCGAGGTTCTGGAGCAGGTGGAGCGCGGCTACCGAATGCCGTGCCCGCAGGGTTGCCCCGAGTCGCTGCACGACATGATGAAGCTGTGCTGGAAGAAGGAGGCGGACGAGCGGCCCACCTTCGAGTACATCCAGTCCTTCCTGGAGGACTACTTCACCGCCACCGAGCCCCAGTACCAGCCTGGGGAGAACCTATAGCGGACCACGGGGGGGTGGAGAAAAAAAGTTGACTGTTAAAATGGGTGACGACTTGCATCATACACTCGCTAATCTACACTGCTGGTCACAACATTAGGTACACCTGCACAATTCAATAAAATCCAACAGCTGTGACGAAGATTCTGCCTTTACAAAGCTAACGTCGTAAAAAGATTTACAATGATAACTATCCAGGTGCATCTCAATAAATTGGAATTTCAGAGACATTTATTTCAGTAGTTCAATTCGAAAAGTGAAACTCAGGCACATGACCTCCAGAGGCAGAAAATATGTAAAATAGTTCATTTTAACAACAAAGTAATAATTCAGTCTCACTTTATTATTTAACTGTCTTTCATTTACCCATTATTTCACAAAATGAAGTTGATGATGGGGGGAAAAGTTTCAATGTGTATGTAAGATACAATAATACTTATTCTATCTTTTAATTGTATTATTTATGTCTAATATAATTATAATTAATCGACCTATTTTTTTATTTTAAAAGAAAATCTATTTTAATTGTTTGTATTTATAATTTTTTTGTATTATTTACAATAAATCAATTATTTAATGAGTTAAATTAATAAAAACAAATACATTTAAATGAATTAACTTTAAAATGAATGCAACAAATATTATAAGCCTCTTGATGATTTAAATGTTTGATGGCCTGGATTACAGAACTGAGAGGGCCGTATGTGGGCCCCAAACCATACTTTGCCCACCCATGATATATATTATAGATTCATTACACACAGAGAAATACTAAATGATTTTTGTTTTTTTACAATATTGGTAACTATAACAAAAACCCCAACCTCGCCCTCCCAAGAAGTATTTTCCTTTGTGAAATGAATCTGGATATTGTACGAGTTTCACTTTATAAACTGAACTTTTTGATATAATTTAAATGAACTTATCCACCCTACTCTAATTTATGCGGATGCACCCGTATTTAGTAATTACGGTTGCGGCATGAAATACAGCCACAAAATTGACGAAAACTAACAAAGGTAAATCAAATTACAAATTATTCGATCGTACGGGTGTACGTACCCGAGTGTCCGTTGGTGTTTATTTATGCTGTGCGTATGCTAGCCAGGAGAGAACCAATGGCCGCAAATTTGAAATCTCGCCGGATTTGCAGCGGTGTTTAACAAGGTAGCGTGGTAAATTATGCATTGAAAGCATTAATTATGAATAAAGCTACAATGGAGAGTCCCGCCGGGGATCGACGGCCTTCTGTCATAACACGTGATCCATATCAGGTGGTTTTAATACCAACCGTGCATTCCAAGGCCTTTAATATCCATATGTTTCTGTCATACATGCTTGAAATGGCAACTTTTACATTGATTTTTTTTTAATATACTGTATATTCTGACAGGAGTGTGGACTAAACCTCTTGAAAATGTGACTGAACCTTGAGCTACTTTATGTATGTACGTCAAGCAGCATTGCAATATACAGTAACTTGTTTATGTACCGATTTCCCTGGTGGGAATGACGTTATTGAGCTTTGTATATGATGGGAAACCTTTTATATAGATATATATAGATATAGATAGATAGATAGAGATAGATCGATAAGCTAATTGATAATGGAAACTCGCCATGGGGATTTGTACAATAAACGAATGAGTCGGTCCTGGTTTGCTCCATAGTGCCACCTATATTCTGTTTTTAGTTAACACACACACTGATTACGGTAGGACTAAACACAATAAATAGGTATTAATTAACAGTGTTCATCATTCTGGAGGTAGCAGAAAAATTATTTTATTTTTTTTGACACGAAGCAAAATATTAGGGACGAAAGTGCTGTAACGGTTCAGCCATGATATCGATTTATATTCCTCCGATCCACCTTGATCGACGCCTGCTCGGGAAATTAGCCTTCCGGACAGAAATATAACGACTTAAATAGTTTTAAAATGTAATCGAAATAACGTATTGGATTTATGCACGACAAACTTTATATGGATGCGTTTTTTTTTTTGCTTGATGTTTTATTTTTACCACTTAATTACTCGATTAAGTCTTCCTGTCTTTTGACGTCGCATGGAATCATGGGCGTATCAAACAGTGTAGTTTTTTTGCGGAGTTATTGAGTGGGCCGCTGTGAGTATCATACTACATCTCCCATCACCCCCTGCGCTCATGGAAATTGCGCATGCGCAGTACCGGAACAGACGCAGACGAGAACGAACGCGAACGTCCCGCGAAGCTTAAAATCAGGACGTATTTCGGTTTTGTATTTGATTAGGCAACCAGAAATGTACATGAGGTTGTTACTTTGAAAGTAAGATGTGCATATCAGGACACATGCAAATCAAACCCCACCACACACTCTTTATTTACATAAAATAACATTTTCAATACACAACCTACTTTTAAACATAAGCACCAAGAAACATGAGCTTATTTGCGTTCTAAATGTGTGAATTGTCTTTAAAGAGGACAATTATTATGGAAACTGACTTTTTAATAGCTTGTATTCAGATAGTTGGGGCTCTGCAGTGCCTGTGAAATGAATTAAGCGAGTAAATCTTTTGTTCCACGTCTGAAAATGTTTTTTTTAATTGTGATCAAATTAGCCAGTGGCGGCGGCAGCTTTGCACAAGCGCCATTCATCTTCAGTCTGGACGCGGAGCGGCGAACATGGAGGGAGGGGGTCTCGGAGTCTTCAACAACAACGAGCACAAAAATGGAGCTTGATTTGTTGCTCGTCACTTTTGGGAAGAAAGACTGGCTTGAAGGGTCAAAATAACCTAGCGCCACCCCCGGTTGTCATGGTAACGCAAGACTTACTCAGTATTGCATTTGACTGAACTGCCCTGTCAAAAGTATGACATTTTTTTAAATGATTGTGCAGTAATTCTTTATTGGGGAAAATACCTGGGAACTCTTTTGAATTGTGAGAAGTTGTATAATTTGTCTACTTTAAGAATTGTACTGCATGAGTTTTTGTGTGTGTGACATTTTCTGACTTTCAAGAAAGCGACACGTCTCAAACGGCCATCTCCATCTTGATGGCCGGGTGCGGGTTGTAGTCGACGATCTCAAAGTCGTCGGCGCGGAAATCGTCAATGCGCTCCACTTTCCGCAGGATCTTCATTTTGGGGAAGGGGCGGATCTCCCTCCGCAGCTGCCAATCAAGCGAGAGGCACATAATCAAGCGATGTTAATGGGGAGAATTTTTCTTTCAAGGGAAGCGTACCTGCGCTTTCAGCGGTTCCACGTGGTTGACGTAGACGTGCGCGTCGCCCAGCGTGTGGACAAAGTCGCCGGGTCGGAGTCCCGTGATGTGCGCGATCATGCACGTAAGGAGCGCATAGCTGGCGATGTTGAAGGGCACGCCTAGGCCCATGTCGGCCGAGCGCTGGTACAGCTGGCACGACAACTCGCCGTCGCACACGTAAAACTGGCAGAGGGCGTGGCAGGGTGGCAGCGCCATCAGAGGCAGGTCTGGGAATAAAAATAAATAAGAATCATCGTGAGGAATGGTTTAACTTGAGCCTTAAGACAGGGGTGGTCTAAAACAAAATTCAATGTAGCTTGCATCAGAAGAAGAAAAAGTTACAAATGTTGAGTGGTGCAAGATAGAAAATAAAATAAAATAGTTTATCAGTGTCAACTCTTACAAGGCCCCAACCTATGTATTTTTTAAACATTTAGAAACAGTACGTTTGCTACAAGCTAGCACACTATTATTTAAAGTTAAAAATGTAAAAAAGGTCAACATTTTTTTGGACATTTTTCATGTAAAAGATAAGACTATTTTTGAGGGGGGAAAATGCTTTTATGTGGACTATTACGATGCCACACCTTTTTTAAAACTAAAAATGAAAAAGAAATGTTCAATGTTCAAAAGAGCACATAGGTTTATATTTAAAAGAAAATACATGTATTAAAAAAAGCTAAATATATTAAATTATTTCATATATTGTTACAAGATGTGACATTTTATTTTTTGATAAAATGTCAAATGTTTAACGTTCCAAGACAAGTTTTTATTTTAATAAATACCGGTATAACTATTTTCCAAGTTGAATCTTACAAGATTAACTTTTAATAAATGTTGAACTTCACGATACGCACTTTTTGTTTTTTTAATTAAATTTAAAAATGTGTGCTATAACCCTTTATTACAAAGTTTATAACACAGTTTTCCACTCATCAGTAGCAAGTATCAGAAATGTTTTTTTAAATTAATTTATTTATTTTTTATAGCCATTTCAGGAAAATTTAAGGAACAAATAAAAAAAACCACGGCACAAATGGACGCCTTTTAAGGAAAACTCGGCGTTGTTGTTTGTCTGTACCTTTCGGGTTCCACGCGCACATGATGATGCGCCTGTCGTCTGGATTACTCTTAATGGTGTCGATGACATTCTGCAGCTGGTCCACGCCTTGCCCCGTGTAATCTGAGGGAGGGAAAGGTAAAAAATAAATAAAAAATAATCATAATAAAATTTTAAAAAGTTACTTTATGCTTGCTTTTTTCTTTTTTGTTTCAGCTATCTTGCGGCCAGATGCGAGGTCATCAGCATTTGACAGCTTGGGCTTTACCGGCGCGCATGTCGGTGTACTCGGCGCCGAAGTGCCGCCACTGGAAGCCGTAGACGGGGCCCAGGTCGCCCTCCTCGCGCTCGGTAAAGCCGCACTTGTCCAGGAAGCTGCGCGAGCCGTTGGCGTCCCAAATCTTCACGCCTTTCTCCGACAGCTCCTCGGAATTTGTCGACCCCTGCCGACGCAAATCACAAAATGGCACACGGTGAATATGAATAATGACCCATTCAAATTATGTGAAAAGATACGATACAGTAAACCCTCGCTGATTTGTGGACTGCCATTCGCCTCACTTTTTTTCTGTAGAACATAACTCTTTTCAGCAATCCAAATATTTTAGAGCTGTTTCTGTAAAGCTAGCAGAGCAGCAGCAAGCGTTGGCCACCAGAAAGCAGCTTTAAACATCTCAAGAAAAAATAGAAACATTTGTAAGCCATTTATTTTTAAGGCTAATTTTGTAAGAGTTTGAAATTATATTTAAGTGGTTTTTTTGGGGGGGTTCAGGCCCACCTCTGGCTTGCACAAAAATAACTGCCACTTTTTGATTCACTTTCCAGTCTCACCTTGATAAACCAAAGTAACTCTTCGAGGATTCCTTTCCAAAATACTTTTTTGGTTGTCAGCAAAGGAAACTGATCTACAAAACAAAAGCGGGACGCAAGTTAGCAACATGCATATACACTGTACTTTATCTGACAGACACTTGTTGCACTTTCACGAGGCACTCCAGCAGAACCACTTGAAAAATGGCTGCCTATATGTTTGCGGTTTTAGAGCTGCAATATTTCCATTATCCAACTCCACTGAATTGGTCTGAAAATTATACAAGGACTACAAATAATGTATCCTTATTCACCTATCTATTTCAGCTATGTATAGTGACAGGCAAAATAATTCAATGCTCTACCGCTAGATGGCAGAAGATACAACGAACGGTCCTGTGTATCCATTATTGCCATTCATACAACAAAATGCAGCTTTTGCTCCTATTTTGACAGACCTCATTCGTTGAATGAAAGCCTAGCGTTCGAGCGAGGCCTACCGCGGAGGCTGTATCGGGCCTGGGCGCCGAACACCGAGATGACGCCGGTCCCGGTCCGGTCTCCCTTCTTGCGGCCGTGCTCCAGGATGAACTCCACCAGGTTCAGATAGCCGCGCTCGTCGCAAAACGAACTCGGCGAGCTCGCCTTCTCTTCCTTCGGCTTCTTACCGCCGTCGTCCCCACTTAGTTGGTTCGCCCCTGCAGGCATTGTGTGCATAAACGTAATAAAGGAACGCAAAAAAAAAAAAAAAAAACGCGACGTGTGTCACTTGTGTTATTGGCGATGTCGCTCCAAAACTTTCCACGTGATATGCAAATCACAAACACCAACCAATAGCAGGACCAGAAGGACTTCCTTGTTATTTGGCGAAGTCTCGCGAGAATAGAAAATGGCGCCTGTCTTGTTTTCCATAAAACTTCAACTCGGAGGTTGAAACAAGTAGGAAATGCTAACTTTAATCGTGAAACACGAGACTGGTATTGTTTTCGACAATAACGCAAAGTTAAATTCTTCCGGGATGACTCTTTGATGACGTTAGCAAGCACAGCATCGAATCACACGGTACTCTGCCTGAGTGTGTCACATAAAATGGTCCTGTCTAAAACATGCACATTGAGACTATACAGTTCCGTAGTCTTCTACTGACACCATGTGGTCAGGCAATATATAATATACAAACACTTTCCACCCAGATTGTTGACGACATAAAACAGTGGTTTTCAAACTTTTTACATTTAAAACAAGTAATCTAAGTTCCGCCATAATAACCAACATTAAAATATATTAAGGAAAATACAAAAGCTTTTAGTTGTCAAAAGCACATTAACACTGAGACTTAAGTTAACTCCTTGTACTTAAAAAAAAAAGTAGTACATGAGAAGTAAAAAATGTAATGTAAATGAAAAGTTTAAAAAATAAGTACTGTACTGGAAGTTCAAAGCTCATAGCTGCATGCCTCATTCTAATATGTTGGTGTTTAATGTTTTACATTGTATTTCATTTAGTGATTCTTTCGCATACCACTAGAGGGAAACCGCGTAGCACACTTTGAGAATCACTGACCTAAAACGTTAGTGACTGCCATTTAGGGATAAAAATAGGAGTTAGCACCAAAGGTGATACAAGATGTCACCGTTCCGCAAACTATCTTAATTCAAAGCCAATACAAAATGAAGGCCACCTGTGGATCAAAATACAATTTTATCAGCGTGCGCTGTTGAATTTGAGTCACCCCAAACAAAATAGCTTTGTAATATAGTGTGTAATTTCGGTTTATTATTCATGATCAATAAACGCCACACATTAGTTGAATCAACTTTTTTTTTTGTTTTTTTGTAAATCCAGTATCACAGTATCATAATGTTCCAATTATGAGATCCAAACACGGTAAATGTGTAATTCCCGAACTCCTCTTCCTCGGTGAGGTCCTGGGGGCAGGTAAGGTGGCGGACCCTCACCTGCTTCTTATCAGATCACTGCCCACCTTACATGCTGCTCCGATTATAGCCCACAGCGCAATAACAGTTCAGAAAAACAACTAATTAGTCACGTTATCTGAGCAGTGGTGAGTGCTCAGGGCCAGCCAGGCCTTCTCTGCTACAACAAACACTAGTACCATGAAATGGTAGTCAATGAATTTCTCTTGGCTGCACTGCTTCCGATACACGTGGATGTTAGCCCAGTTCCTCGCCGGTTCCTCGTTGCGCTTTGATCGGCGACGCGTGTCCGCAGGGCCCGTGATGTGAGGCAATTTTTGGAACGATGTTCTGGAGGAGTTCAAGCATGTTTTATTGTTATCGTCTTGGTACATGAGGGACCATTGGGAAACCAGGCAAGGACAGATGTTTACATGATGTGAAGCTTTATTAAGCCTCTGTGCAGTTTGTGTCCAAAACATGTACTGCAATGGAATCACATTTAAAGGACTCCAAGGCTTTATGGTGATACGCATGGACAAGTCTCATTGCATTCAAAGCCTCATAATGCATAAGTCTCTTTTTTGTTTTGTTTTTGCAGAATGAATTAGATTTAAAAGTGAACATGAAGAGCTGATAAACGTCATCCACGTGTTAAGGCAAGCCAAGGGGAAATGAGATGTGTAAAAACACAGGAAGTGAGCAAGAAAATGTCGCAGTGTCAGTGTTCGGTGAGGCCTTTTAAGACATTATCTGTAATGGGCAGCAGATTTTCTGGACGCGATTGCCATCAATGCCTGGTAACCAAATCTCATCTCCGGCTGATTTAGTGCAGCGTCCCCCAGGGGGTGTGGAGGTGGTGGTGGGGGGGTATGAAAGCACCCACTGGGGGTCACCTCAGCGAGGGCAGGCCAGCCCAGGGGTGGGCAAACATTGGTGCTCAAACATTGGCAGTTTTAAAATAGACAGATGGACAAAAAAAAGTTCAAATGTGAATCAAAATATGTCAAATAATTTATTTTAATCAATAATAATCTACAACATCTATAATCTAAAAAAAACAAAAAAAATAAATATTAAAAATGAATTTATGTACATACGTAATATTATATCATACATATACAATATATGTGCTAATTTTTAAATTGTATACATTACAATTAATCATGGTTAGTATAATAAATACAAAAATGTTAAATATACTGTAGTTAAATTTTTTAAATAGAAATTCTTTTTTATAATGAACAAGTTTTCTCTCATTATTGCTGGACAAATTAATAATTAAAAAAAAAATAATATGTAAATTTTAATTTGACCAACAGGGAAAAA
Organism: Phyllopteryx taeniolatus; assembly: GCF_024500385.1. Lineage (NCBI taxonomy): Eukaryota > Metazoa > Chordata > Actinopteri > Syngnathiformes > Syngnathidae > Phyllopteryx > Phyllopteryx taeniolatus. The sequence continues at coordinate 3,566,432 of NC_084521.1, read as the reverse complement.
ACAAGTTGAATAATTGCAATGCTGTTGCGTCCCACGTAAAGCTAGCGATACCTAAAGGGTGTTTGCGACCGGATTTAGTTTGGCCTTCACAATAAGAGTTTATCGACGACGTACCGCTTCCTATCCTATCTCACTCAATAAAAAGGAGGCTTGTATCATATTTGAATCAAGATAGTAACACTAGCATAGTTATAACATTCAATGGCACGATGAATATGGATAGAAGACATTAAAATATGGTACGGTTCATATGATACATGCTAACCAAGATTCCCGAGGGATTGAATGATGAGTCGAATGTTGAGTTATACTTCTACATCGCACACGCTATACAGAATTTAGAATGTGAATTTTTAACGTACTGTAAATGAAAACATCGTCTTTTGTGTTTTTTGTTGCGTTGATAAATCCCAAACGCCGAATTTCCGGTGTAACTTTAGCGGTGAAAGTAACCACCGGAAGTTGTTGGATTTAGCTTGCCTTCTTCTCGCAGGCAAGAGACAGCGAGAGACAGAAACATCACATCACATCCCTGCCGCTGAAAGGAAGCACAACAACGATTGAATTTCAACCAGAGGCGTAATTTTTTTTTGTTTTTTGTTTTTTTTTGGGGGGGGGGGGCGGGGATTTGAATTACTTCTTTGATTTCTTGAGCATTTGTCATTTGTACACTTGGGCAACTTTTACTTTTTTGTTACACTTTGTGCCGGATGCTGAGATGCGCACAAAGTGACAGACAGCGCTCCTCGTGTCTTCTTCTGCCCCCTTATCAAAACGCAATGAAAGGTACACTATTCTTCTTCTTATTATTATTATTATTTTAGTCATGCCAACGCATTGTGATGCTTTTGCAGTCGAATTATGATTAGAATCTCCTTAAAATGTTCTCCTTGTAGTTGCATGGATTGCTGGCAAAGGCTCCATCTCACTCATGGGGGGAAAAAAGCGTTTAAAAAAACAAAACAAAAACATGGATAGTTGATTAGCATTGTTAGCATCCTCCTGCAATAGTGCTCCAAAGTGATGCACGTTGACATCACTAGTAGTTTACTAGTAAAATGACTCCTCCTCCATTCTTCCCTCCCGCACCAAAACATTCATCAGCGCCCCCCCCCCCCCCCCCCCCCCCCCACCCCCCATCTGTTTACCATTAAGACCTGATGTTCTTCAGTGTAGTGTAGCAGAGTGTAATTAGGTTTACTGTCAACAACCCGGGAGAAATTGAAGCCAGGGTGGTGGGCAAACTGTGGCACGTGGGGCCATTTACGGCGTTCCAAGACCTCAAAGGAGCCCACAAATTTGTTGCAATGTATCATAATAAACATCGTAAGTCAGTTTTTAGGCTTGACATTTGTTTGCAGCCGCGCGAGTGCAAGCTATTTATGTCATGTGTTTCTGATTATGTCACGCAGACGACTTTGCAGACGAGGAGGAAGGACAGTCTTTTGGATACAAGCGCTTTGGTGAGTGATGTCACCTTTTATGCTCCCCCCCCCCCCTCCCCCTTAATTAAGATGACACCCCCACTCCCCCACCTTGATATCCCCCATGCTAAGGACAACTAGCATGTTTAAATCCTGGCAGGGAAATGTGGCTAACGATAAATGTGGGTCGAGAACTTTTCTCGAACCTTTTCTCTCTTTTATCCAAATAAATCCACCCCTATCCCCCACCCAAAAACACTGACTCACGCAAACACGGCTGAGACCTCAACTATGCAACGTTACGCAATATGAAATTTGCGAAGCGCTCACTCTGTTATGAAGCACACAAACTGGCAGTTTGGTTTTAATGAACTAGTTCGCCACTGGAAAAATTATTTCTGTTGGATTTGCAGCTCAGTCGCCAGATTGATAAAAGATAAAAAAAAGGCATTGGTCACTTTGAGGGGTGAAGTTTGATCGCAGGCTATTTTGAAAATTGTTTTGGCCTAAGAATTAGCGTTAAAATCCGCAGGTAAGAAGCTTGAATTCTGCTGTGGAATGCATGTACAGTATTATTTGTGACTTGAGGTGTTTGTTGACTCAGAATGACAAATGCTTTTAAAATTACATTGCAACAAATAAATCATGATCAGCTTTCCGGGTCAATGGTTTATAGCTTATGCTCTTTAAACCCTGTAGTGCCAGCTTTACAGATGCCACATTTGCATTTTTACTTTTTTTGTTTTGTACCAGTGCTGTTTGAGTAGCGACAGCAGCGGTGATTTATTACGGCATGGCGTCTATTAGAGCAAAGGCCCATATTTGAACAAATCTATGTACAACCCCAATTCCAATGAAGTTGGGACGTTGTGTTAAATATAAATAAAATCAGAATACAATGATTTGCAAATCATGTTCAACCTATATTTCATTGAATACACTACAAAGACAAGATATTTAATGTTCAAACTGATAAACTTTATTGTTTTTAGCAAATAATCATTAACTTTAATCAATTTTATGGCTGCAACACGTTCCAAAAAAGCTGGGACAGGATCATGTTTACCACTGTGTTACATCACTTTTTCTTTTAACAACATTCAATAAATGTTTGGGAACTGAGGACACTAATTGTTGAAGCTTTGTAGGTGGAATTCTTTCCCATTCTTGCTTGATGTACAGCTTCAGCTCTTCAACTCCGTTGTCGTATTTTACGCTTCATAATGCGTCTCACTTTTTCAATGGGAGACAGGTCTGGACTGCAGGCAGGCCAGTCTAGTACCCGCACTCTTTTACTACAAAGCCACGCTGTTGTAACATGTGCAGAATGTGGTTTGGTATTGTCTTGCTGAAATAAGCAGGGGCGTCCGTGAAAAAGACGTTGCTTGGATGGTAGCACATTTTTCTCCAAAACCTGTACGTACCTTTCAGCATTAATGGTGCCTTCACAGAGGTGTAAGTTACCCATGCCATTGGCAGGACACGACATTCACAATTTCCAATAACAATTTGAAATGTGGACTCGTCGGACCACAGAACACTTTTCCACTTTACATCAGTCCACCTTAGATGAGCTCGGGCCCAGAGAAGCCGGCGGCGTTTCTGGGTGTCGTTAAAAAATGGCTTTTGCTTTGCATACTAGAGTTTCAAGTTGCACTTACGGATGTAGCGCCGAACTGTATTTACTGACATTGGTTTTCTGAAGTGTTCCTGAGCGCGTGAGGTGATATCCTTTACACATCGATGTCGTTTGATATCGATGTGATATCGATGTGAGGTGATATCCTTTACACATCGATGTCGGTTTTTGATGCAGTGGCTCCTGAGGGATCGAAGGTCACGGGCATTCAATGTTGGTTTTCGGCCTTGCCGCTTACATGCAGTGATTTCTCCAGATTCTCTGAACCTTTTGATGATATTATGGACCGTAGATGATGAAATCCCTAAATTCCTTGCAATTGTACGTTGAGGAACATTGTCCTTTAACTGTTCGACTAGTTTCTCACGCACTAGTTCACAAAGAGGTGAACCTCGCCCCATCTTTGCTTGTGAATGACTGAGCAATTCAGGGAAGCTCCTTTTCTACCCAATCATGGCACCCACCTGTTCCCGATTAGCCTGTTCACCTGTGGGATGTTCCAAACAGGTGTTTGATGAGCATTCCTCAACTTTCTCAGTCTTTTTTGCCACCTGTCCCAGCTTTTATGGAACGTGTTGCAGCCATACAATTCCAAGTTAATGATTATTTGCTAAAAACAATCAAGTTTATCAGTTTGAACATTAAATATCTTGTCTTTGTAGTGTATTCAATTCAATATAGGTTATTAGTCATTCAAACTGCTCTAAGTGCTAGAAGACTGCATCTTTTTGGACAATTGTCAAAAATAAAAATAAAAAATGTACCGGCATTACCAGATAATTAGCAAACCTTTATTGCTCAGTGACTGTTTTTTCTTTTTTTTGTCAATGTCTTTATGTCTCAAAAGTGTTCTCTGTCAATTGATTGTCTGTTGTCGTACGAGAGCGGCTCCAATCACCGGAGACAAATTCCTTGTGTGTTTTTTGGACATACTTGGCAAATAAAGATGATTCTGATTCTGATGATTCTCAAAGTGATTCGCAAATCATTGCATTCTGTTTTGGTTTATGTTTAACACAATGTCCCAACTTCATTGGAATTGGGGTTGTATATGTCTAATTAAGTGGGATTTCTCTTTGTACAGATGTTCTGTGAAGCAAATATTGCGTTTGTATCTACCGTACCACATATAATTTGGATGAATGGAACTCCTCTGGCCCACATTTTATGTATTAACAACTCTGCTCTCTACGTGTGGCATGTTTTTTTTTTTTTATGATCCATAACCTCTCACTGCGATGCTTCATTGCGTTATTTTTTTTTGGTACATCGTAAAATATTACCAGTCATTCACACATTTGGGTTCACGGTTCAGTCTTCTTATTTGGGGTGGGGGGAAGAGGTTTTTAGCTCCGCGTCGGCAGAGCAGAGCCCTCAAACTGTGTTCAAACACATTCCCTGTCATCCGAGTCACCCGAGGAGGAGCATCCTGTTTGTTTTTGCCAGCCCGAGTCCGAGCCGGGGCTTAGATTAGAAAGCCATGAGGAGCGCGGGGAAGTCTTTTATTCCGATGAACTCTTGACTTTGTTCGGGAAGAAGAAAACGAGCATCGCTTTGCACACTCTTTAGCGTCCGCGATCCACTATTAGCTCCATGACATCAGCGTCAAGGTGCAAGCCAGTGTGCATGAATCTCATTAAAGACGAATGCTAACACCGGTGACTCTTGAAGCGCCTTTTAACAACAACAAAACAGTTGTTGCCATTTTGAAAAGTAATGTGTCGGCTTTTCTGGACTGAAACATACGCATACTAGTTTCTCATTCTGTATTTTACACGTATGTATGACAAATGCACAAAAAGACATTTGTTTGACTTGTACGCCAGATGAAACACCCATATTGTACATCACTGAGTGAGCTCATATGGCATACCTGGATGGCTGCCACAGTACTCAAGGTTTAAACATGTTTGTTCATCTCTGTAGGGGGGAATGAGATAAAAAACAAAAAAACAATGCATCTGATTGGGGCTTTTTGTCAGACGTCACAACGCTTTAGAGCTCGTATGCTGGCAGTCGGTTTGAAACCACAAACCTTGAAACAGAGAAATAAATGTTGGAAACAGACGTAGAGACGTGAGGAGATTGGGAATTTGCTGCATTTATGCTGTGTTGTGTCCAAAAGTGGGCCGATCAACACCAAGATAACAAGGTTGGGAGTCCATGCCCAAGGCGATCTGCAATAGTGGAAGACTTTAAGCAGCTACTAAACCCGCTAAGTTCAATTTCCAAACATGAGGGGTACTACTTTTTGAGTACCAGCAATGCTGTGACATCACTCCGATCCTGAATACAGATGCTCTGGAAACCCGAGCCAGATCAGGAATTACGGTTCCTGACCGTACAAAAGTGCGTCGCTAGGTGGGAACATTGTGTACGACCCTGTAGGCGAGTACCAGCATCTTTAAGCCGCATTGCCACGGAAATTGCCAATAACCCTTTGTTCTCGGCACATGCTGGATCCTACTGCCCGTTTTGAGGTGACTAGACTTTTCAAACGTGACAGGGGTAAGGAAACGTGGCGAGGACTCGTCCGATCAGATATTTTCAGCCGTGTGAACCTCGCCTAAAGGGTTCCTGGCCATTGGAGTATACTACGCCTGCCTAAATTTAGGCAATTGTTCTCGCAGTCTAAACAAGCCATGTTCTCCAAAAGCTCAAATTTGTACTTGGTGTGGTGGGAGCAAGTGCCTTCAAGTTTCTCAGCTTTGGGAGAGCGCTGTGTTACCTCTCTTGCCAGGAATGGTTGAGTTTTGTCAAGGCAAAATCAGTCTTTTGCCACTGTGTGTATGGCGTGATAACCGGTTGTTCATGGCCAATAATCTTTGTTGAAATGAGGAGAAGCGTTTCCTCGGAGGTGCACTCAAGTCTAGAGGGTGGTTAGACTTTCTCCTCCCATTCCAACACATGAGTGGACATCAATGAACCCAAAGTGTACTAATCTTTTTACTGTACTGGTTATGGTTTCACCATCTCAGGCTCAAAACATTCCTGGAGCCACAATTGGGTGTCGGGTTTCTCATGCGTGCAACCGCAGATGTCTTCATGTCATCGATTGGTTCATTCTTGCCACTGCCTAAGAACCAACATCTCATCCACCCTGGTTAACGTAATGTCAAACATAATCTTCTTCCCATTACTCAGCAACATGATGAGTTTAACACATACTGTCATGTGATGCTTTGCAGTGTGTTTGATGGAGTGCCAGGAATTTTGTATTCTCTTTGGTGTGGTTTCGTGGCTTCTCTTCTACCGTACAGTGTTTTGTTGTGGTCTTCTTTAGTTCTGCCTTGAGCTTGTTTATACATCTAAAGAGAAAGCTTTGAGTCATTCACTGTCAGACTAGCCTGCTGCTGAATTTGCTGTAAAACAAACAACGATAAATGATGTAACAGAAACAAACCGTGTTCCATGTCAGCCATGTCTTGTATATAATATTCAGTGTGAATGAAATGTAGAGTGGGTAAACAAAAAAATGAGATGATGTACTGCCAGAGAGACTAGAGGCGAGATAGGAAGCCGACGAGGGAATATTTCATCCCGGGGAGACGGGAAGGGAGTGAATGGGGAAGTGGGAGAAGGTGGAAGAGATGCAGCCGGTGTTCGAGGGAAGAACGGGAAGAGGACGGATGGGCTCCTGGGTGATGAGATAAGAGATTTGACATTAAAAGAGTCAGCTGGCGCGAGCTAGGAGCATTCGTACATTACAAAGAGACCCCAGATGTGTGTGAGCACTTTGGAAGGAAAAACTCTCAAACAGGATGAAATCTTTGGCAGAACCAAGACTCAATGCAGCCATTGCCATTCTTGGACTCCAACGTAACTGGTTGTATACCTTTCCCAGGCTCAAAAAGGTACAGGTATGTTCCCTGCAGGGTACCACCCCATTGGATTCAAGACCCCAACATCCTGCGGTTTTAGGAACGGCTCAATGTAAAGTCCCGTCTGGCATCACTCATTCATTAGTTGACATCAAACAACTGTAAGTCCACTCACCCAGTTGAGATGCAAAGAGATTTGGCACAAGAGCTGGTAGTTATTACTTTTATTATGGCTCTGTTGCAGGCTTTCCTGATGCACTTTTTCTTCAGTGATGAAAAGCAGCAGTCTACCGGCAACCCCAACACTCTTCCCAAAACCCTCCACCCCTCCATCTCTGCGACTCACACCGTAATAACCCCGGTGTCCTTGACGTGACCCACATGCAGATGTCAGGGGAGCTGTTGCTGGAGTTCGCCGGGCCTTTTAAAAAAAAATGTTTTTAACGGGTTTCAATACGAGGGTCTGACTCATTGATTTGGTAATTCAACATACAGCAGGAAGCAATCCAAGGCACCTGTGTCCTTTTAGCGTCTCCTGTGAAAACGCGATAAAATTGCTCAGTGTTGGCGAGCTCTGCGTTTCTTCTGTTCTGTGCTTGTGTGTTAGAGCGCTTTCGAAAACGGCGTCTCACCTGACGTAATCGATTTATATTTGCAAGTCTCCGGCGTCCGTCGAGCACTTAAATCCCAAACACTTCCCAGCAGCGGAACACACAGACGCAATGTATTTGGGGAATCCAGTTCCTCCCCCTTTTTTGTACAAACTGTAAAACCCTTGCACATCTCAATCATAAAAATCGGGATGCCAAAAATCAACTCTCAACTTCCTGCTTTGGAAGATGAAGATTTCTATCAGAAGGATAATCACATTTAACATGGCAAGCATATAATTGAAAAGAGAAGGAATGCCCCAAGTTAAAGTATTAGCAGTTTTTAGTGCAAAGCTGCACATATTAAGTTGTTGAACTTAACCCCAGTCCGTGTAGAAGCTAGAACTTAATTTAAATCCCACCCTAATGGCTGTCGGGCATATGTATATGAAAGGTGGGACATGTGGCGGACGGCGGACTCAATGCGAGTTTGAAGGAAATCAGAGTTATTGCACTTACACGCTTCTATAGACACTTCTGTTCGTAGGGTGATGCCAATGAATCTCTTCAGGATGAGACATTCATCACCCCAAAAGACGTATGGGCCAGCTTTGATCTTGTGGGGCTGAGGTCTTAGAGTTTTGTGTGAGTTTAGGGTGAGTCATCCAATTTTGTTGCCATGCTCCACCCGAACGCACTAACGACGCCTATTACGCACAATTTAGCATCAATCATCTGTCTGCTATATGTGGTTCAAATTCGGTAGTAATCTGACTAGATCTCAAGGACAAGTTTTTGAAGAAGCCTTGGAAAGTAAGATAAAACGGCCATTTCAAACTAAAATGGAAGACTTCTCTTTTTAGGCATGGGTTCTTGGGACTTTTGGTGAGTCTACTCCTTTTTTTTGTTGTCCTGTTCGGCTGTTAGGTCAAGCAGAATGGAAAATCTGTGTCCCTTTTATGCCGGAACAGTTTTACTGTGTCACAGTGGAGTTTTTAAGCTTCCGCTGTGGTATTATAATTGAGGTTTATTGAGAATCAGACTTGATCAGTCGAACAGAACAAAGTTTCGAGACGGGAGAGAGAAACAAAAGCGTCTACTCTTGATAGAAATGCCTGCCAAATGTCATGGTTCTCCGTGGCTGGATTTTCGAAAACATCTGGGTGGTGCTACTGAAGCACGCAATATCCACGAAAAAGTACATTTAATCAAAAAAGAAAAACAACAACTTTGTTCCTAGAATGGCCGTATCAATTAAAAATGGCAGCCTTGGAATGTTTTCTTGGCTATGATTTGGGTCGATCGACTCATGATTGAGACGTCCACCGGATTTTATGTTGCTACGTGAAACTGGTTCTGGGGATGGATTTTCGAAACATTCCGGGGAGCGTTACCCAGCAAAGTTTTACCAATGCTGATATTGAAAATGCCTTACATTCATTGTCTTAAATTGTTCCTCTGACAGTAAAACCTTGCAGGCAACGTGAACAACTGTAAGTTGGTCATAAATTGCGCTTCGGTTACCACATAATGATAAAACGCTACACCTGATTATGTTGATTTGCGGTCAGGCGTTTCCTCCAGATAACCTTAAAGAAACAGAGCTGCAGTCTGGCGTTGATTAGTATTCATCACACTGATGTCAGACATCTCCTCTTTGTGGTAATTGATCATCCAGCCTGTTGAATTACGGTCCGTCTGAACACAATCCGGCAGCGCTGCGCGGCTCCAGCTCGCTTGCCGTGGTTCCGATTGTCGAGGCCACGCCCCCCTCTCCGCATCTGCCCGCGGACATGGCAGACCACCCAGGAGGATCTTCAGCACCCACGATGCCGCTTAACTTTTCCATTGTTGCACCACCCCGGAGAGCCTGACTGTTCGTCGAGCTCCTGCTCGTCTTTGTGTTGACGCTCGTGTTGCTTTTGGATGTTTCACCGTGTAATTGAAAGTTCTGCATGTGGTTTGCTGTCACGCTTTAGTCTGAGTTATTGTTGTGAGGCATCCACACCAGTGATCATCCTGTTTCCATTCACATTTTTGTCGAACCTATCGGTTCCTTCCTTTTCTATAAGGATGACAGACTTCGGACATGCGTCAATCAGACAATCAGTTCATTGATCAGTGGTTCATCTAGATCCTAATTCTTTTGGATGCTTATGCTTTCATCTTGAAAACTATTTGGGTACCAGTTTCTGTTCCAGCATGACTATTCCCCAGTGCAAAAGACAAGGTCCTACTCCACATTGCACTTTCTTATCTGCCACGGAATAATGTATGAATTAATATGTACGGAGTCATCTGTGGCCCACCAACCACCGGACATAAAATGTCTGCGGTCCGTTGCATCCGATTTAATCTGACAGGACTCTGCGTGACTCTTTTATGGCCTCCTGTTTTTCGCAGCAGGACAGGAACTGTAGTTTGACGTTTACATTTCTGTGGAAGAACTTGACGAACCAAGAAGCTGTTTTAACATAGATGTATCCTGTCAGAAATTGGGATGTACTGTAATTGGAGTATATTTCTTTTCCTCTCCACATTATTGGATTCCAAGGTTGTAGCTTTTTCTAGGGGCAAAAAGTGACAGGTATTTTCCCTGCCAGGTACCACCCAAATGGAATCAAGACCTCAACGTCATGCAGGTTTAGGAACAAGTCAATGTAAAGTCCTGTAGTGAAGGCTGTTGTTTGTCTTTGTCAGAACAGTCATCGAGACAAGAAGCCGCTACCATCACAGAAGTATATGTTCTCCTTTACCCCAAAATATTTCCAACAGCTGAGCCAGGCGCAGAAAGACATGCCTTGAATTCCGTTTTTTGGGGGGGGAGGCGGTAAGGGTTTATTATCTCAGCTGCTCATCAGCGGGACGATGTTATTTATTTTATTTCGGCATTACTCCGACTGGTGTCATGGAACTGTTTATTTTGCTTTGAAGCACTTGCCTTGGCTTTGACTGCGTTGGGAGGTTTTTCACATTTGGATTGGGAACATTGCCTTTTACATGGTTTAAGTTGCCTTTTGGAGGAAGAACATTTTTTCCAAGTTCTTGCAGCAGAAAGTTAAACACCCCTTTATCAAAATTTGAGTGTACGCTGTCGGACGAACGGCGGCTTTTGAATTGTGTTATTTTCATAGGATTAAATCTTCTTTATTCTGTTTTTATACGTACCCCTTTTCACCGGTATCGCCTTTCCTTCATTGCTATCGTTTTCTTGATGCTAATTTGGCGGTCATTAGCCAGTAGGCCACACACACACACGCGCGCACACGCGGCACTGCACTGTTTTGAGTGTTTCAACTCCCGTGTTTTGCTTTGTAACCGAACCCCAAGTCGCTCCGCAGGCCCCCTAAATCCCCTCCGCTGAGTAAGTCCATTCCCTATCCCAACACCACTGTAGATGTAGTTCTTTGGAAAGTCGACCTGTTTGTCTTTCTGAGTCTTTGCAGAACCCAGCGAGGCCTCCTGGCCCGTGGGAGGCGACGGTCTGGGGTTGCCAAGTGGGGGACGCAGGCCTCGAGGGTCCACGGACGCTGCCGCTACTCAAATCAACTTGTCATTTTATTGGCAGGAAGATATGCATTATGAAATATATGAAATCTTTTATCTTTGGATTCAAGCTGATTTAGGAGAACATCCCGAGCTCAACTTTAGACGAGACAAAATTTGCTTCACTTTACTGGGGGTCCTCGGTTTACGGCGGTCCCGGCATACGACATTCTGCTACTCCCTACTTGTAACTGCATTGATTTTTCACGCCTTTGGCTGGACACGTCCTGTCCAAAGGCCTTGTTCTTGTCTTCCTCATTTTTCAACCGGATGATGTCACAATCCTGGAGAGACTCTCGTGTGGATGAATGGAACAAGCCTCAACAGCTCATCCATCACAGCGCTGTCTTTCTCACCTTCCAGAGCGTAAAAAAAAAAAAAATCCTCCTTAAATCCCCGCTCTCTGGCGGTGTTTTAGTGACGCTCGCTTACAACCACAAGCCTGTGTGACGGAGGCGTTTGGTTTCCATCACGCTTAATAAAAAAGGCGAAGCCACACACAAAGCCGTTGTTTTAATTTTCAAATTTTTTTTTTGCCAGGGCCCCAGAGCCATCCCATGAACTCCGAAGAATTTTGGCCCTAATTCCGCATTTCCTCTTATTGCGTCATTGGCAGGTAGAATGAAATGTGTTAATTGCACACGCCAACATTGGGAGGAGAAGCTGAAAATCCCGGGAGACAAAATAGTTTATTTGCAGTGTCTATATTTTAAGCATTTTTTTGGGCGTACGTTGAGATTTGCTGCCCTGGAAAACATCATTCAACTCTTGGGTCTTTCTGCCAAACTGACATCAACTCCACACAGGGAGGCCCAAGTCGAGATTCTAACCTAGAATCTCAGAACTGTGAGGCACCGTGCTGCCCAGTTTGGGAGTCCTTGTTCTAGCCAATTTCCACGTTGAAATGTGCATGTAGAGGCCGTCAATGTCACGTTATTTGAAACATGACAAGATCCACATGGAAATCCTCTTTATTTTGAGTTTGTTTTTTTGGAGAGAGGCCTCACCTCAAGGTCACTGAAAGTTACCGATCCGTGTCCACGCGCACAGGCAGTGTGGGCGAGAAAAGCAAGATGCGTATGAGTCACGGAGGGCTCTGTCGCCCCCCCGCCCGCCTCACAAACTTGGCAGCAGACTGAAGTCGATCATAATCGTTTTGACAATTGGGGCAATGAGGTTTGATGCTGGACTGAACATTTACTAGCTAATTCAATTTACCTTTCATTGTGATGCCAGCGTTAATTCATTGATGTGTCCTTTTGGAATCAATCTAGTTCCTGGAAGTCTGTTGAGTGCGTTTTAAGGGGGAGGCCAGGAGCGTGTGACCTCATCACTTTGCGTTCCCATCTGTTACCACGGAAACCCTGACAGCTATGTACAGTAAATAAACATCATGTTTTAATAAGCGAGGCCTCTTTTTTTCCTGCATTTCTGAGGCAAATCCTGACTTGAAGAAAACGTTTGCCAAAGAGGAGTTTTTATCACTAACCCCTAATTTATTTGTTGAATAAGTGATTAGTGAATAAGTGAAATGGGGGTAGAAAGCAGAATTCTTTAAGTTTGGGGATGTACATGGTCAAGAAACACACAGGTTTTGTTTGTTTTGTGCATCCCTTGGCGAGATGCGACTAGTCCTGTTCATGTTTTTTTCCAGAAGACTTTTGGTTTTAATGTCATCGGCAGGCGTCGTCAGCAAGTCTGCGAAAGGCCAACAATCACGCAACGCAAACCTCAGGATACTTTTGCGTCTCGCGGAATTTTGGATCTCGGCTTTTAGTGTGACAAAGGTGAAAAACATTTCGTTGGTGTTGTCGCTTTGAGGCCACGCGGGAATTCAGAGTCCTATCCTGGAATTTCTGTGTGCTGGGAACCGTGTTTATGGTGTCTGTACACTACAAATGGAGTTTTTGCTATTTATTTGTTCATTCTTTTGAACTCGAATGAAAGAATGAGTATCATCTGCATTGCATCCGAAAAAAACAAAAACAATCGCTAGTGTGCTTAAAGCAGGGAGGAGATAAAGACTTTGGTAGCCCACGGGCGGCGCAAAGCCAGCTGTGTTAACCACCACGTGTCGACATTGTGCTGCACCACAAGTATAAATATGTGTTCAAACAATTTAAAGAGGCCGAGGTGGGCTTTTACACAAGTACTTGGGTCTGAACCCCGGCCAACGTTTTGGAGCTTTGGGAGCTGAGGTCACTGTAAAGTGTGTGGTCAGTAATACTCAACTGTGGTCACGCTAAAGTGCATTTTAGTTGCTTTCTGATACTTTTTGCAGCGATAACAGCGTCGACGATGTGTAGGGCTGATACCGCACTGCCACACTAGATTGTACAGTTTTAGTCTCCCGGTTGACTGCGGTACATCTTCTCAGTTAGGTTTTTCATGGGCGTCTGTTTTGAATGAAAACTAGCATGAAAATTGAATCTTCCATCAATTCTAAGAATTTGATGCCTTGCAGTCATTAGGAGCATTCATACAAGGACTTGTGACAAATCACTTACTTGGCCACTGTAGCATTGCAAGTTATTTGCGTTGGGTAGTATTACATTTCACCCGCCCCCATTTTCTCTCACTTTCTGTTTTTTTTTTCTGTATTTACGGTAAATCTCCAGCGCGGTGAGGTGAACTTCCTTCCAAGTGGGCCAACATGTTTCTATTAACCCAAGAGTGAGACTGGGCTGGCTAATCGAAGCTACGCTTTGATAGGAATTAAACTGGATGAGTGTTGGAAGCTTTGGCACTCTATAATCGTGTCCTGTTAACTCCACTTGGGTAAAGGTTAGGAGGAAGGATTAGGGTAGGGTTAGGAGATGGAGTTAAGGTTAGGCTTGGCGTGTGGAGTGAGGTTTCAGGTTAGGAGGTAGCATTAGGTTTGGGTTAAGGAGGTAGAGGCTAGGAATACATACTTTTGGGATTAGAAAGAATTTGGGGTTAGGCAGAGCACATCTGACTGGGGGACATTCTGACACTCAATAAATGTTTGAGACGAATACACGAATTTCATTTCTTCGCTTTCTGCAGACAATGTGAGGTTTCTGTCTCTCTCGCTCGCTCTCTCACACACAGGCAGCAAGTGTTAACACTTTTGGATATGTTACATGTGCCTTCACTGAGTTCTCGCATTAGGTCTCTCTCAAGCGCCAGCTGAACCAACTGGGCCTTTTTATTTTATGGAGCATTGTGTGCCTGTGGTCTCACAAACACATTTGTCAGAGTTGAAAATGAATTCTCGCACATTGGCGCGACAGTGCCAAATGTTAGGCCAAGTTTGAAAACGGTCAGCTCACTTAACGCTTGGCGTCGCCATCAGATGCGCGTATACACACTCGTTGCAGGTGTATGAAAACTTAACCTCTTCGCACACACACGCGCACACACTTCCTGAGTTGCAAATGAACCACAGCTGTGTTCCCGTAAGCGTGTTCCACAAGTCCCAAACGTTTAGGTTGACTCCACTCCCAATTGTACAGTATAGGAAGAATGGCAAGGTTGATCCACGCAGTAGTCTTCAGTGTAACCATTACTTTGATGTTACGACAGTTTACTCACAGGAGACTTTGCTTATGCCATTAAGTTTGTTGAAATATTTTTACGGGGGTGCGCAGGGAAGAAAATAAGCCTGAGCGTAAACAACTACGTGGGGGGTTGTTTTGGTGTCCCTTGCCCCTTCCTCACCCGGGGGCCTTAAGGGAACTGTTTCATGTAGACCCCAAGCCCGTGTTTATCCAGATGTGGGAGTCCCGGTCATGGCTAAAAGCTTTACCCGTAATCCCGCTTTTTAGGTTTTCCTACTTTGTATATAAAAGCACAATGTAAAGACTTTTGTTTTTTCCCCCCCACAGCCATCCAGGAGGGCACCCAGTGCACCAAATGTAAGAAGGAATGGGCACTGAAGAGCTCCATAGCCTTGCTCTACGTGCTGTGTACGCTCCTCACCATAGCCGTTGCCGTACTCGGATATAAAGGTAAGATGAGGAACGTGCGTATTTTATAATTCGGTAGATTTCTGCTTTTTGTCCACGTTACAGACTATTTTTTCCCCAAAAAAATCCAGATAAAATATCAAAGGGTTTGTATGACATCACAGGGTGTGCTCTTACACTGTAGTTACATTTTTTGTGTCTTTTGTTAATGTTCCATTGAAGTTTGATAAATGGATGGCTGATCCATTTTCGGTAGCGCTTTGGGTTGCGGGTGAGCTGGACCTTATCTCAGCAGACTTTGGGCGAGAGGCATTGTACTCTCTGGACTGGGATTCAGCCAGTCGCAGGGCACATTTAGACAAGTGACCATTTACGCTTACATTGGCACGTAGTCTTCGATCGACCAAGCAGCATGTCTTTAAAATGTGGGAGGAAACCATGACAAAAGCCACGACCGCAGAGTGATTTGAACCCAGAAGCTCAGAACTATGAGGCACACGTGCTAACCACAAGCTCACTGTGCCGCCCTCAAGATGTAAAGAGATTTACTGAAAGACCGCGATACGGCAGTGAGAACACTCATTGCCATGCGGTAAAAAGTCGAGCTGGAGTCAGCAGTCTTGGCCCAGAAAAAAAGGCAGCCTGTGTTTCCTCCCAAAGGCTTACCAATAAACACATTCTATTGGCTTAAGTACCAGGAAGCGAAGTTTAGGTCAGTCAAGCACATCCGGGTGAGCTGACCCTACAAGTTGCAACTATCGGGATGTGGTGGCCATCGTGTCCATTTCACTACATTTATTCGACCGAATCTCATGCAGGCAGTGGAGCTAAACTTCTTAGTTTCGTGTTTTACAGGTCAGGTTCGGTCTTTCAGGGAACTGGACTCTGAATGCGCCAAACATAATTGTCATAAACATTGCCATATGATCCCCCCCCGCCCCTTTTCTTTCTTTTTTTGTTTTTTTTTCAAACAGTGAACTTATGTTAATTTGTTCAGGGGGTTATCTGTACGTCTCCATGTCCCCCTCGTGCTCTCTGTTGCACGCTTTCATGCGGACCTAATCGATCCCAGATGGGCTGCAAGCGAACTCAGCGCAACTCTGGCCAAATTTGGTTTTTACTGGCACCGGTGCAAAAGTCTGTCAAGGGAACCTCGACTCGGTGTCCACCGACACGGGTCCAGATGCTCTCGCAGCCAGAACCGGAGTAATCGATGACACTTGTTGGGACGCCGTTCGGGCCGCCGTCTCAGCGACATCCTCTTCCACGTGACCTCTGTCTGACCAGATTGACACAAGCAAAGGCGAAATGAGGTCTGCCTGTCTCAGGGCTCCATCGTTTTCCCTTAAAAAACAGTCAGAAACGGAAATGAAAGTGACAAAGGGGTCATGTTTTCACCTCCTTTCACCTTTGGTTTGGGTATTTGTTGTCATTTTGGCAATGGGATCATAGGGCACCGCTAGATCTATTCTTTGAGCAGTGGTGTACTGACCATATTTACTTGGGTAGTTTATTAGAAAGCTGCTGTTGTTGACGCTAAACGTAACCCTGACTTGCACAGCTATCCTATTATTTATTCAGCATGAAAGAGAAGTTGTGTCAGGATGGACTCAGACTCTTTTCGCAGTACTGTAATTGCACAAAAGAGCTGCCAATGTGGGCTTGCATTGTGAAACACTGCATTTTATCATGGACTTTTGTTCGCCCGCTCATTTTTTTATGTCATCACTGGTCTGGTCCCATTCACCGAGCGCTCCTCACCCCCAAAGTACTCCAGCTTCCCAGCAGAGAAGCCAAGGTCGTCCCCACTTTTAAGGACACGTTCCCCTGGTGAGGCCGGTGCTGGCGGTGGGCTGACTCCCTGAAATCCCAGACACATTCCAGAGGAAATGAACGCCGGTGTCGCCTGTGGGGGCGTGAAGAGCCTCCCCTGCCACGGCGGCTTCCTCCCCCGGGTTGTCTTTGATTCCCCCGTTGACTAAAGACCCCTCCTGCCAGGTCAGCTCCTATCCCTGGGGAAGGTCTTCCTTCCTGAATCGCTGTCACTGACGGCCCCCAGGCCATCTTTATGGGATCTGTGTGTCTCTTTCTAAAAGTAAACCTAATTAAAGCTGATGTTATTTACTTTGCTTGACCTAATCCGGAGAGTTACACTAATCACTTCCACCGTTATTGCATGTCTACGAGACATGTCCCGAGATTTCTTCCTGAGTTTCATCGTTTTCCTCTGATCCTTTTTCATAAATGTCTGTGGTTGGAGGCCATTCTAACTCCTGCGTAAAGTACACCGAGGCGACGGCCATGCTAACCTCCATCTTGTGTTTTGTGGCAGTGGTGAAAAGAGTCGACAGCGTGTCTGAAGGCATCGCCAACTATGGGGGGAAGATTATCGCAGTGGAGACGGACTTGAAAAAGCTAGGTAAGCGTATCAAGAGTTTCTTGAGAAAAGTTACTGGGTAATAATTGATGTGGCGAGTTAGTGATAGGGTTTTACAGTACATTTATGTGAGTATTTTTGCTTTCTCTGACGTGTTCCATCCTACTCTTCTCTCTTAAATCTGGCTTTGAGGCATAAACGACTGAGGCCCACAAACCGCTGAAACTGAGAGATAATTTCATCTACACTAAATCACGTAGATTTGCTGTTGGTGTTGCAGAGATTAGGAGTTATACATTTTAAAAAAAAGTGTTAGAGGAATTTTGAAGGTAGAATAAATTGTATTCCAGGATGCTGGTCTGCCTCTGATGTGTTCAGATTTATTTTTATTTTTTTTCAATGGCATAATTTCAGTATATGTTGTTCTTAACTTCTCAAGTTCTTTTTCTTTTAACTCACTTTATTACAAATATAATAACTGGTGCAAAAGGGCCACAGAAAGCCAAAGAAAAAGTAGAACACACAGTGAGTTTAATCCCTTGACGCTTGCTGACCTGAAGTATCATGAGCTACTTTGGGGTCTCGCCCAAACTCCAACGTTGTGTAGCATATTTTCCCCAATCAAAAAAATAGTCAAGTTTCGGAATTGTTAAACCACAGCGGCATCGGATTTCAGGGTTCTGTTGTACATGTTTTAAAGCTACATAGGTCAACCTACACTACTCACAAAAAGTTAGGGATATTTGGCTTATGGGTGAAGTTTCAGGAAGCCGAATTTTTTTGTGAGTAGCATAAGTGGTCGGTGACACAATCTCTTTCCCTTATAAAACTGCCACAGTATTCATAATCAAAGAAATGTCCATTTTCAGATGATCAAAGTGGGGAAAAATCTGAGAACGCCACCACAGCAATCCATGCCTTCAAGGGGAAGGTGTGGGCCCTCCAGAGGCAGCTGTCCAGCATGGAGGAGCACCTCCACGGCGACCAGGTCAAGCTGAGCCAGCTGCAAAACCTCGGCTCGGAAATCCAAAGCGGTCAGGCCTCTGTCCGAGGTCTGTTGGACAGCAACACGGCCGCCTTGCGCTTCGTCAACGGCACCCTGCACACGTACGGCAGTGTCCTGGGGGGTCTGCGGGACGACACGACCCGGCTGCAGCGAGAACTCCAGCAGCAAGTGAAACTCCAGAACCAGGTCTTGCTGAGCATCGGTGGCCTGAACCTCACGCAGGCGCAGCAGCGCGGCCTCATCGAGGCTCTGCACCGCTCCGTGGACGACAGCAGTCAGAATATCCAGAAAGTCCGCAATGACTTCCAAAGCCTGGAGCAGACCACCAGACAGACGCGCTCTGATACCGAGTGGCTTCGGAGTAAAGTGGACAACCTGCACGTTCTGGCAACTAATGCCTCGGCGCTTTCCAAAGCCAACAACGATAGCCTGGAGGAGGTCGGATCCCAGCTGGCGTTTGTGTCCGGCCAGTTGCAGAACACCAGCAGCTTGGCAGACGCCCACGACCAGTCCCTGAAGGAAATCCTGGACCGGCAGAGGGACTTCACCAACCTTACGTCATCTAAATTCGAGCGTCTGGAGGTGCGGCTGGACGAGTCGGAGCAGAACCTCGACCGGGTGACCGGCAACGTCAGCTTCACCACACAGCTCCTGGGCGCCATCAACCTCAACCTCAACGCCGTCCGTGGTTGCTCCGAAACGGTCGGCCGCCACTCAGACTTGCTGCTGAGCCTCAACGGCAGCGTGGCCGACGTGAGGGTGGACGCGGCCGGAATGCGATCCCAGCAGGAGGACCTGGCGGCGCGCTTGGATAAGGAGGTCACCAGCCTCTCCATTATCATGGAGGAGATGAAGCTTGTGGACACCAAGCACTCCCAGTTGATCACCAACTTCACGATCCTACAGGGTAAGATGTGATATAACTGTTTGTTTGTTTGTTTGTTTGTTTGTTTGGGACGTGCTAGCTTAATTAAGGACTTCAGATTGTCCATTGGTGTCAATGTGAGTGCAAATGCTTGTTGTGCAATTATCTGGCGAAATCGGTTCACCTGGGGCCAAAATGAGCACAAGCGCTTTAAAAAATGCAAGGTTCCTTTACTTACACTACTTTTGATTGCAGGTCCTCCTGGTCCCAGAGGGCCAAGGGGGGACAAAGGACCTCCGGGACCAACCGGTCAATCTGGTCAGAAGGGTGAGAAAGGGGACAAAGGTGCCTCAGGGATACGAGGGCCAAGAGGAGAGCAAGGTATTCCAGGTCCACCAGGTCTACCAGGCTTAAGGGGCCTTCCAGGCGTCCCGGGCAACCCGGGGTCCAAGGGCCCCAGGGGATCTGGGGGAAGGGCTGGACCTCCTGGAGGTAAAGGTGAGCCGGGCATAGCCGGTCTGCCCGGTAGAGACGGCCAGCCCGGTCCTCAGGGGGCACAGGGCCCACCGGGCATCCGGGGTCCGATAGGGCCGGCCGGAGAGCAGGGGACAAGGGGACTGCAAGGACAAGTGGGGCCTCCGGGGCCTACGGGACCACCGGGACCACCTGGAGTTCCCATACGGGGAGCTGTCAGCACCTTGGTTCCGGTGTCTCTTCAAGATGAGGCAGTCGCTCCAACACTGCGGGCCCCAGGTACGACCTCCCCCAAGACCGCTATCGTCAATCGTACCAAACCGTTTACTGCGTGTTCCTGACCCACAACCTGCCACATCGAGAGACCACATAAAATAATTTTAAAAATTGTTTTATAGTTGTAGCACAAATGTTGCGTTATGACGTGAAACTGCACCGGGAGGTGCGCAACTCCAAATGTATACCGCAAAAACCCTTAAAAAACGGTTAAAAATCACAGAGCCGCAATATAGCTGGGATTCACGATTTTTGACTCCTGGAACGATATGATTGGTTGTCACACAGGTTGTCCACCTGAGTGGCTTCACTACAGGGACAAGTGCTACTTGTTCTCCAAAGACTCACACAGCTTCGATGACGCAAAGGCCGCTTGTGAACTCAACTCGGCTTCCTTGTTGATCATCCACGACATGGAGGAACAGGTGAGTCCCATTCAGTCTCAAATTTGAGATTTTGTTTGGAGAAGGTTTTTGGTAGGAATCCTCCCACTGATGACAAACAACAAAATGATGAAAAACATTCTGATGGTTATCTGCAATGAAAAATAGAAATGATCGACAGTGATTAAAAAAGTAGCCTTAAAATTTTTTTTAATATTTTTTAGAAATGTCTTTTTTTCTCTCAAATCTTTTATTTTTAATTTAAAAAAAAGAGTATTTTTGATGGGTGGAAAAATGACCTTATTTTTTGTTATGCCTCAGAAATGGCTGCAGAAGCAGATGACCGGCAAGGGTTACTTCTGGATGGGTCTGACCGACCGGGCGGAGGAGAACGTTTGGCGCTGGCTGGACGGCAGCCGACCAGCTTTCACGTCAGTCAATTCGTATTTACTCAACTGCAGATGGGAGAAGCATCTATTGGGAGCATTTTGTTGGAAAATATTAAACAGAATGTCAGCAGTAGGGTATATTTCTCTTTAAGTCGAGTGAAATTGGAGTTTAAAACAGGACTACAGTCAGTCTGCTTCCTGGTACATAAACATGGACGCGTGCAACATTGTCGAGCTTAGTCATTAGTTTCGGTCGGTGCTACTGCTGTTTTGGTTAGCAACCAAGAGTTCCAATGAGCTGGGCCTTAAATGCTTTGATGTCCATGTGTGATGTAAAATCATCTTTAAAACCACTCTGGGATCTTATTTACAAGACTCTAATTATCGAGAGGCTGTTTACGTTGTCCCTGTAGGTGCTGCTGTTTTGGCTTGCAACCAAGAGTTCCAATAGGCTCAGTAGTTAATGCCGGTTTAGTGCCCGGGGGTGTTGTAAGATCATCTTTAGTATCACGAATGGAACTCATTTACAAGACTACACTGAGGGACTCTTCACATTACCTCAGTCAGCGTTTCTGTTTTGGTGAGCAACCAAGAATCCAAATGGGGTATATTACATCCTATATTTTATTTGTTCCATGAATTTGTGTTAATTTATTCCCAGCAGTATATTCTTTTCATTTTATAGCATTCCTCTTGGCTACACTGCTTTCAATATGTTTTTTTTTTGTGGCCAATGAGATTTCATCTTCTGTGTTGCCATGTGCATCTAATCTGCCCCTGTTCTTCACAATCAGTTGTGCTGGCCAATGTAACATCAACTACAATTTCTTTAACCAATTGTATTTCAAATTCTTTCTCACAATGACATCAGCAGTTTTCTGTCCTGTGATTGGTCTATCAGAACAAAACTTGTCATAGCCAAGTTTGACCAGCAAAATACATTTTTATCCATCTGCACACATAATACATTTAGCAACCAGCATCTCCGGTGCCAGTTAGGAATTTTCCGTAAATGTTTTTTTTTTTTTTTTTTAAATGTTTTTGTCACGCTATGAGATAAATATTGCGGTTGCGTCGGCCAATGCAGGAAGTGGAAGCCCGGCCAACCCGACAACTGGGGTCACGGCCACGAGAGCGGCGAGAACTGCGTGGGCTTCATCCACGAAGCCCTGTGGAACGATTTCTTCTGTGGAGACCTCATAAGCTACATTTGCCAGAAGCGACACACGGAGACGCGTACGTGCATAAACTCTTCTTGATGAATGTATATCTTTTTAATATTTGTTATTAATATAATTCAATCCATTCTTCGTGTCTCAGCAGGGAGCTCGTAGCAGTGACGGCGGGAAGGGGAGGGGGGGGGGGTGGGCAGCTAGACCGGACTCCACGTGGGTTGTGGTCCACCACAAAGGGACGCATTTGAGACTCGAGCGGCTTGAGTGCAATACAGCAGCGCAGCCAAAGAAAGGACAATCTGTTTATATATATATATATATATATATATATATATATATATATATCTATACTGTATTTTTTACAAACCTACCAAGTGATTGAAATATATTTTAGCGTACAACTGAATATCTGAATGTATATTTCACTATGCAGTTTATTAGGAAATGAGCGATTCCTTAAATACAAAAAAAATTACATGCTTTTCATTCATTCTTAAAAATGTTTTCTGATGTGATTAAAAGGTACCAAATTATATCTGCTGCTTTCAATTGAAGTACTATGGAAAGTTGGGTACAAACACATATTATGTTGTCTGTTGTAGTACCAGAATTGCCCTTTAAGAGGCAGCAAAGTACCACAGGCATCCCGACACACAGGAAATTTGAAAAAGCAATCATGAAAAAACATTTACTTTATTCTCATAAAAATGACATCTATTCTTGGAGGAAAAAAAAAATCTGGAAAAAAAATATTACTTTACTCTTGGAAAAAGTACAACTCTTGAGGTTACAACAATTAAAACATATCTTTAGAAAAAGTGTACAGTTATCTACGGTGAATGGACTGAGAATTGCTATGAATAGCAAAAAAAAAATTTAACTTTCCTCCAGAAAATGTTTTATAATTGCCTATAGATGCCACAAGATGGCCCCAAAGCACTACTTTTCTGTGAGACAGCCATCCTGTGAACAGGCAAGGAAGCGCTGCAATATCAGAAGAGTGTAACTAATTCTTGAAGAAAGAAAAAGAAAAAAATACAACATTCTCATAAGATTACAATAGTTTCTGCAGAAAAAAAATCTAAAAAAAACCCCAAAACATCTTCATACCTTTTTTTCTTACAAAAAATTCAACTTTACTCTCAAAAATATTTGAAGCAATTCTGAAAAGCATACAACTCTATTCTTGTACTTTAGAAGAAATTAATATTATTATCATTTTTCTGATTGGAGATTTGTCTTCTGGCAACAAAATCCATGAACTGGACTGCGGACAGGCTGTCCGCACACGTCCGGCACGACGCGTGTTCCGGTTTCCGGACGCACTGCAGGATCATCAGGATCCTGCCGACAAATTTTGGCAAATTAGGCCGGAAAATTGCAACTTGCGCGCTCAGGTGAAACGGTTCCTTACTGGTCGTTGTCCGAGCACGTCCAGCGGAATCCTCTAGACTGCAGGATGTGGATTAAGTCCACAACGGAACCCTCGCCGCAGGATTCTCTGTGGACCGAAAACCACAAGGAGAGTCTTCAATCCGGGAATTTAGTCTTCCACATTTGCAGATTTAGTGGATTAAATTTCAAGACTTTCAATTACATTTCAAAAAAATTATTCATTTAATTAAATACATTTTAAAAACATGTATACAAATATAAAAAAAAATACTAATGTATTTAAAATTGAATTTTAAATCAATGACACATTACCAATAAACTGCAAATTTTTGCAGGTGAGATTTCAAGTGTCAACTCAAATAGAAAAATGCATTTAAAAAGATAAATAAAACACAGGAAACATTAAAAGCTCACAAAAACAAACCAAAATGTTGAAAATGATTTCTTTAAATTCCATTTAATTTCAATTTTAATAAAATGTTTAATTCATTTTAAAATTTATTTCATTTTCATTCATTTTCAAAAGAAACTATCAATAATGTATTATAATTCTAGCAGGTGAAATTTCAAGACTCAATCAAAAATGAATTTAAAAAAGTTAAAGCACAAAATAAACATTAAAACTTAACGAAACAAACCAAATTTTGGTTGGTCAAATTTCAAGAAATAAAAAAAAAACTATGCATTTAAATAAGTGAAATACATCACAGGAAACCCAAAGTAATGAATAAACATCCCGATATCTATACAATTTGTAATGTGTCCTCATTGAGTGGAATTGTGTCACTGCTTGTAAGAAAATGGGAAATGTTGACATTTTCACATCAGGACTATCAGCAGCACACACATGAAATCATCTTCTTGATATTATTATTCATTATTCCTCACATAAATGGGCCCTCCAGATTAGTCACCACTTTGATGTTGACGTAGTTCACCCTTTGCGGATTCAGATTGTCCAGCTCCACGCTTCCAAACATGCTGCAGGGGGGGGAACAAAAAAAAACATAAAAAACAACCAACAACCACAAGTTACGCTAAAGCACTTGATGTTTAATGGCTTGTTATGAATTCAAGGGACCTGTTCCTGTTGAAAGCGTTCTCAATGGAGCCATTGAGCAGCACGGTGACGTTGCCGCACGCCAGCTCGGCGAACTGGCCGAAGACGTCAACCGGGGACCCAAAAGCGCAACAACACACAAGAAACCCGCTCAAAAGTAGAACATATTGAGAAAGTAGAAGTAGTCTCATTTTTCCAACTTTATGACTGCAATACTCCTTACTCCAAAAATATGTTTTAATTTCCAATAAATAAATGTATTCTCGTAAAATGACAAGATAACCTCTTGAATTGAATTGACTTTCTTGGCGTAAGACTAAGATGTTTTATGGTTTTATTCTTGTAAGATTATAATATTTTTACGACCGGATTCTTGAGAGATTACGACTCTTTCTCCAAAATAAAAAGTTTTCAGTGGAAAATATGACTTTATTCTCATATGATTACGACGCTTCAAAAACAATAAGAGATAAAAACAACTTCATGCTTGCAAAATTGTGATCTCTTTTTGAAAAAGTATCCCAAGAAAATGTACATTTATTCTCTAGAATTCCAACATTTCCGAAAAATCTAAAATCTAATCTAAAATATTGTATATAACTTTATTCTCTCACGATTACAGATCTTGGAAATAAATCATGAAACATTACCACTTCATTCTCATCAGATTATCAAGACATTTTTATAATGTTTATGACTAATTTCTCAACAAATATACTATTTTTTTCAGGAAAGAAATATAGGACTTTATTCTCGTGATTTTACATCTTTAAAAAAGACATAAAAAAAGAATCATCCCCAACAAATAAATTGTTTGCTTTTTTTGGAAAAATCTGACCATTCCTGTAAAATTAGGACTCTTCTCTCAGAAAAAATATGACTTTATTTTAACACAATTATACAGTTTAATCCTTAAATTGACAGCTATTTTCCTCAAAAGATACTAATATAAATTCAGAAACAAATTTGTCCTTTTTTTAAAAAGAAAAATACAATATACACAATATATATATATATATATATTTATATATAGAGAATATACAGTACGCATGCTTGACGATAATAAACTCACGTTTTCGGACGCTTGCCTCCACAAGGAGTGCACGGGATGATTTAAACACGCCGACCATTTGGGGCACGAGCTGAAATCGAAATCTGAAAACAATCGAAATGAGATCGCCTTGCGTCGCGATTCGCTGCCTTCCGACCGTGTGACAGGAAGTGGCATACCCGCGTCTTCCTGTTGGCCACACCAGACGAGGTCGTTGAACATGTAGCCCGCCAGCGTGTCCTCCAGCGTCCGGAAGTGACGCGCCACGGCGGTGTAGTCCTGTATCAGCCTCTTGGTCTTGCTCCAAAACAGGAACTGATTCAGAAACCGTAGAGAATATTAATATTAGTCATATTTAGAGGTGACATAAGTACTCAAACTCTGTACCTTAGTACAAGTACAGTGTTATCAACCATTCACGACGGCTACTGACCAAGAGCACCCGCTAATGGCGAAAATCTGCTTGTCATCGACAGCCGCCCAAAAAGGTTGATAATTACCCAAAGATGCCACATGACGGCAGCAAAGCACTACTTTTGTTGAAATGAAACTCCTCAACTAACTTCAAGAGTTCCTCTGAACCGAAATGCCACAAGATGGCAGTAAAGCAGTACTTCTGTCGAAATGAAACTCCTCAACTCACTTCAACATACAGTAGTTCCTTGACACCAAGAGGCCACGAAATGCAAAGCACTACTTTTGTCAAAAACTACACTCCTCAACTCCAACTTAGTTACTTGGAACCAGCATGCCACAAGATGGTAGCAAAGTACCGCTTTTGTCTAAATAAAACTCGACTCACTTCAATATACAGTAGTTCCTTGAAAGAAACCAAAAGATGGCAGCAAAGCACTACTTTTATCTAAATGTAACACCTCAACTCACGTCACTTAGAGGCTGCACAAAGCACTGCTTTTGTCTAAATGAAACTCCTCACCTCAACATACAGTAGTTCCTTGGCACCAAGAGACCACAAGATGGCAGAAAAGCACTAGGTTTGTCCAAATGAAACGCCTCAACTCACTTCAATATAGTTCCTTGGCACCAAAAGGCCACAAGATGGTGGCAAAGCACTACATTTACCAAAATGATACTCCTCAACTCACTTCAACATACTTCCTTACCTTTCTCTTTTTACTTTAAAAAAAAATATTATTATTTTTTTTACATCGTCGTTGATAGTAAAAAGTAAGTACAAGCCTATTTTGACAAAGTAAGAAGTAGTAAGTACAGATATCTGTTTTCAAATACAGGGAGTAAAAGTAAAAAGTCTTCAGAAAAATAAATACTTAGCTAAAGTACAGAAAAATCTACTTAAGTACAGCAACAAAGAATTTGCACTTAGTTCCTTCCCAGCACTGCTTCTATTAGCGAAGAGTTAGCGGAGAAGAGTCGTGACGGTTACCCGGTCGCAGGCCCACGTTTGCGGCATGGCTTGGAACATGCGGCGGTAGTGCTCCGCGGCCACGTCGCAGGAAGCCTGCCGCACCACCGCCTCCTCAAACGCTCTCCAGATCTCCTCGCAGTCGTACCTATGTCGGCACACAGCGCCGCCGTTAGCGCCTCGGCACACGGGAGCCACACGAGCAACCAGAGATTGCGATTCACGCGAAACGAATAATGCAAAGTACAGCCTGCAATTCACACAAATAGCATCGATAGAAATAGATTGGAAATGTTAGGTCACGTGACGTACGAAACTGTCGCGGGGATAGTTGCGATGTTAATTTCGGTTGCCAGCAGAGGGTGATATTGCCTAAAATGGCGGCGCCCTGAGTTTGCTGGAGATTGATGAGTTATGCCTGTTAAATTCTTATTCCACAAATGCAACGTTACCCAGAACACCGCGTTGTGATTCATGCTGGTACATGCAACACACCTACAACGGATTCTTGCCCGAAAAAATGCGTGGGTTTCCTTCCCCTTTAAATGCGCGCATCCAACACACAAATACTACAGTACATGAAGCAATGACACTTTTTTTAAAACCAGTTTATTTCTTGACGTTCTCTTTTTTTTTTTTTTTTACACACATAGTGTTAATGTACCACTGTAGACATAACTGGGACATAACGTGGTTACCTCACGCTGGGGTTGACGAGTGTAACGTAATCGAAGCATCTGCCCATCACGATGTGTTTGATGTTGGCCGTCGTGCCAAACGCTCGCAGCGGACTGGCACACATGCTGAGAACAAGGAAACCTGTTCAAATCAACAAGTTGACTGTTATGGAATACAGCCGTACTTGGAATGGTTAGCCCCCTGGGGGACAAGTCACGCACACCAGAAAGAAAAAGAATTAATTCATCATGATGCACAAAATATTACAGCGGTGATATTCTCCTTATTAAAAAACATTTAATATATATATTTTTTGGGGGGGGCTGGAACTGATTAATGGGGTTTCCATTCATTTTAATGGGGGAAGATTATTTGAGATACTTGTATCTCAAGGCACACATGATGAAAGTAGTACACTCGTGCAGGTTGGCATAGTCGACTACACGCGCCACCCTGCTCATGTTTTTCTATGATTTCAAGCTTTAATTTAATGGGCATCGTTCACTTTTCATACCAAGAAAAACAAAACACAACTGGCAAAATACTTGCACATGATCCGGGAAAATGCAAACACAAAACACAAAAATGATGATCTTGTGACGTTAGTATAATAATAATAATCAATAAACTTACATGCTGTCACACTTGTCATTCCCACGGTGGTTTTGGAGTCGATCGCCACGGTAACCCTCTGGTTTGCCTTCAGATGGATCGCTTGAGTCTGTGTTTTCGAACTCTCAGCAAGCAAACAACATGACTGAAAGCTTGTCAAAAGATGTCAACCTCACAAAGCCCAATACTCACAATGCGCTATTTTGAAGCCAAACTCTAATTCAATGACGCAAAAAAGCACATGATCGCAATTATTCCCTTACTGCTGGCTCCACGGTGATGCTCAACTGATTGGTCCCGAAGATTATCCCCTCCTCTCAGGTCAGATGCTTGACGCTGCAGACACTTCCTCACCACACACTCTTACCAGGCAGACACTGGTTGAAAAGGACAGATGTTTTCCTCCAAGGCCCCACTTCCAAATAGTGCCTCCTCATGACTCCTATTATAGTGGCATGACAAATTTCCCTACACAACGGCTGGGCTGTGTGTTTGAGAGCAAAGCATGCCAGGTAGGAAGAAATATAATTCCTGTAATTGGACAAGCTGGCCCTTTATACAATATGTCACAGAAAGAGCCAGAAGCATTCAAAAGAAAACAAAAATGTGTGAGTTTGTGGAACCCAAGTAGCTGCATTAGCAATGCCTCACATAAAACTTGCAATCAATTGGGGCGGGCGGCTTTCCCAAATACAGTATTTTATCTTTTTCTTCTTTTTAACCATTGTACTTTACAAATATATATATATTTTTTTAACTGTACAAGGACACATGCACACAGCCAGGTGTTGCTGCCACCTTATGGATAGAAAAAGCATTAATGTCTGCTCTCACCTGTTTTTGTCGTGAATACCATTTTAAAATGCAACAATATATTTTTAAGTCTTTTAATGCACGCTTTTGAAACTGTCACTACATTTGCTATTCGTGTTCGAACAATAAATGTTTTTAAGCGTTAAATGTTGACAGTGTTCTCGCCAATGAAAATGTTTAACCAAAACCATGTGACACGTACTGACCAATCTAAACGCTCGGCTAAAGCAGAAGCAGAATATTTTAAAGCGAAAGGACTCCAATAGCATATTATATAGTCATTTATGAAACCTTGAAACTTAGATGCTGACTTTTTAAAAAAAAATATTTTACTCAATCTGTTATAAAAGTAAACACGAGAGAGAACAACTCCAGAAAAGTCGACAGCACTCTAGCCAATGAACACCATCCATCTATCCATTTTCTGTACCGCTTTATAAACCAATGAACAGGTAGAATCGAAATCAGGCGATACGAGATGACCAATCATAGCTTCGCACTAAACTGAACAGCTCAGTATCTGCTGGAGGGAAACGCTTCACGTCGAGATTTATTTCATATCTGTAACCATGCTGCTATTTTTAAAATCTTTAAGCGTCTGTTTTATCATGACGATTAATGCCGATTTTAGGAACCCTCAAAAACGTAGATTAAATTCCAGCCAATAGAGAAATCAAATGAACATCATGTGATGCAAGCTGACCAATCGGAACACGCACACGGACAACAGCGGAAGCTGTCGGAAGTGTTGTTGCCAAATGACTTTTTAAATACTTTGACTGGAGAAAAAAAGGGAAGAGCTGAATTGTCGTCAGATTAATTAAAGACGGTCCATCAAACACTCCCAACTTTCATTGTGTTGACGTTCCGTGGTGCAGAATTGAAGACCCCCCCCTGGCAGAAATTCGAACCAGACAGGTTTGTCTGCTCTTTTCGGATATCGGATGCTTGTCTCGCCCCCCTCCTCTGCACACTACATTGATCTCATCGCAGCTGGCGCTTACACAATCTTGGCGGTTTTTTGTTCTTGTCTGTCAGGAGAATTTGAGTGACAGTGATGAGTGATCCGTGGCAGGAGTGCCTGGAGCACTGCGTGGAGGTGGCCACACAGGCCGGCAAGGTACATTGTTTAAAAAAAAATAATAATAAATATATATATATATATATATATATATATCAAATTAAATCACTTTGTTTTGGCTTGGAAATGTACATTTGTGTTATTCTGAAGAGTGTTTTCTTTTGGGGGATTCAACGGCGCAAAAAATATATGCCCCCCCCCCCCCAAAAAAACAACAAGAAAAAAACCAAACAACACACAGGAGCACCCTCTGACAAGTTAGAAAACAAGTGGCCCCTGATCAACATGAAATTGGGCGGCCATGTCTTCATCACACAACGCACGAAAAACTCTTACAGACCTGTGCTCAAAACTGAACAGGAAGTCCGCTACACAGTCTCTGTTCTGTGGTTCAGTTAAGGCTTGTTTTATGTGGTCTTTACCGCGCTCCTTGTCGCGGTGGTCCCGCCCGCCCGCCAGGTGATTCGCGAGGCCCTCAAGAGCGACATTGCCGTTATGCACAAAAGCTCGCAAGTGGACCTGGTGACCGAGACGGACCAGCGAGTGGAGCGGCTCATCATATCCTCCATCAAGGCAAAGTTCCCCACACACAGGTACGCTACCTCTACATCTCCGCATCAGGTGGAAGGCGTGTTGTGACCGTGTACGGTCAACCAAAGTTCTGGATCCGTTTTGTCGTCCCTCTTAAAGCTTCATCGGCGAGGAGTCGGTGGCGGCGGGCGCCCCGAGCGTCCTGACCGACGACCCCACTTGGATCATCGACCCGATCGACGGCACCACCAACTTCGTCCACGGGTTGTTTTGTCTATTTTTGGCTTTTTAATTGGGCGTCCGCTCGACGTGAGGCTAATTAGTCGATGACCTCTGAATGGAATCCTCTTGAGTTTAACGCCGAAGGGAGTTCATTTAACTGGCTTTATAATGATTAATTTTCCTGTTTTGTGCGCGTGTGTTTTAGCTTCCCCTTTGTGTGTGTATCCATCGGCTTCACAGTGAAGAAACAGGTACAGTACCCTGCACTGGTTGCGAGTCATATCGGTGACACTGTAATTCCTTAATTGCTAAAATGATGTGCACTGAAAATGAAAAATGGAAAGGCAGTTGGTCCTGATGCTATTCCTGTGGAGGTATGGAAGCATCTAGTAGAGGTGGCTGTGGAGGTTTTGACCAGCTTGTTCTATAGAATTCTAGCGTGTGAGAAGATGCCTGAGGAATGGAGGAAAAGTGTGCTGGTGCCCCTTTTTAAGAACAAGGGTCATGTGCAGAGCTGTGGGAACTATAGAGGAATAAAGTTGATGAGCCACACAATGAAGTTATGGGAAAGAGTAGTGGAGGCTAGACTCAGGACAGAAGTGAGTATTTGCGAGCAACAGTATGGTTTCATGCCTAGAAAGAGTACCACAGATGCATTATTTGCCTTGAGGATGTTGATGGAAAAGTACAGAGAAGGTCAGAAGGAGCTACATTGTGTCTTTGTAGATCTAGAGAAAGCCTATGACAGAGTACCCAGAGAGGAACTGTGGTACTGCATGCGGAAGTCTGGAGTGGCAGAGAAGTATGTTAGAATAATACAGGACATGTATGTGGGCAGCAGAACAGTGGTGAGGTGTGCTGTAGGTGTGACAGACGAATTTAAGGTGGAGGTGGGACTGCATCAGGGATCAACCCTGAGCCCCTTCCTGTTTGCAGTGGTGATGGATAGGCTGACAGATGAGGTTAGACTGGAATCCCCGTGGACCATGATGTTTGCAGATGACATTGTGATCTGCAGTGAAAGCAGGGAGCAGGTGGAGGAACAGTTAGAAAGATGGAGGCGTGCACTGTAAAGCAGAGTAATGAAGATTAGCTGAAGTAAGACAGAATATATGTGCATGAATGCGAGGGATGGTGGGGGAAGAGTGAGGCTACAGGGAGAAGAGATAGCAAGGGTGGAGGACTTTAGATACTTGGGGTCAACCGTCCAGAGCAATGGTGAGTGTGGTCAGGAAGTGAAGAAATGGGTCCGAGCAGGTTGGAACGGGTGGAGGAAGATGTCAGGTGCGTTATGTTACAGAGGAGTCTCTGCTAGGATGAAGGGCAAGGTTTACAAAACAGTGGGGAGGCCAGCCATTATGTACGGATTAGAGACAGTGGCACTGAAGAGACAACAGGAAGCAGAGTTGGAGGTGGCGGAAATGAAGATGTTGAGGTTCGCTCTCGGAGTGACCAGATTGGATCGAATTAGAAATGAGCTCATCAGAGGGACAGCCAAGGTTCAATGTTTTGGAGACAAAGTTAGAGAGAGCAGACTTCGATGGTTTGGACACGTCCCGAGGAGAAATAGTGAGTATATTGGTAGAAGGATGATGAGGATGGAGCTGCCAGGCAAGAGAGCTTGAGGAAGACCAAAGAGAAGGTTGATGGATGTCGTGAGGGAAGACATGAGGGCAGTTGGTGTTCGAGAGGAGGATGCAGGAAATAGGCTTAATTGGAAAAGGATGACGCGCTGTGGCGACCCCTAAAGGAACAAGCCCAAAGAAGAAGATGTGCACCGTAATTGCCCTCATGAATGTTTTTTCTCTAGCTCGCCTCTGATGTTCTCTTCTTCAGATAGAATTCGGCGTGGTGTACAGTTGCATCGAGGACAAAATGTACACGGCGCGCAAAGGCAAGGGCGCCTTCTGCAACGGCGTTCCCATCAAGGTCTCCGGGCAGGAAGGTGAGGGTTGGCGTTTCCGCTTCTGATCAGCAGGGGGCGCCCTCACCCCGGCAAACAACCCAAGCAACACCTCTTATGTTGCCTCGTGGCAGATCTCAGCCAATGCCTGGTGCTGACCGAGGTTTGCTTCAAAAAGGACCCGCACCGGTTCGACGCCATGATGGCAAACCTCAGGAGCGTCCTGACCATCCCCGTGCACGGGTAATTACATCTACCAAGGAGCATTTGTTCCAGTAATCAGGAATGTGCAAAAAAAAACAAAAAAAAAGCCCACTCAACTGGTTAGCATTTAACTTCAGAGGGGGCTGAGGCATGGGCAAAGGAAGAATGCATGAAATGTTGAAGCAGATCCGGATTTGCTAGTAATTCATCAGATACAGTGAACCTCCATCGATTGGGGGGACTTTAAAAAAAAACAAAAAAAGTGTGAAACCTCCCTGCACTCTAAACACATGTAATCTTATTAAAACACGTTTAAAGTTATTAAAACACATTTTTAAATATTTACTTGCCGTCTGTTCTCACACAATTCCCCAAGTAAGAGGCACAGCGTGCGTGCTTCAAGTTGCTTATCGCAGTTGAAGTTATTGTGAAACTGACAAACAATAAGAAGAGAAATGAACATTATCAGTATTAAAAATGGATGGATATTCAAACACCAAACTGTTCAACCCAACCATATTATTTTATCTAACAAAAGCCTGATAGCTTAATGCTGACACGTAAGGCAAAAAGCCATAGACTGGCTGAAGGAAATTAGCATAGATGTTACGAGAATTATAAACCTTCAAACAACTGCCACTTTAACACACACGGAGCAGCAACAGATCCAAATGCGTACAACAATACTCACGGGCATATATTCTCTCTGCTTTATGGAATCAGCGAAAATGAATGAAAATCTCTCCCGGTCGACTTTAGTGCCGCCTCGCATGTCGTGGCACAATGTGGTACTACACTGAAGGCGCGCAACTCAAAATTTCGACTGTGAAAACAAAACGCTGCATTCATAAATTAAACATTAATTTTAATGATAAGATGGAAGAAGCAGTTGGTGCGGTGTCTTATGTTACAATCTAGTGCTGATCCACATTACGTTTGTCCGGCCGGCCCTGGCGGAGGTCTGCCAGGTGCCGTTGAAAACGTGTGCCAACCTCACAACTTCAAAGCATAACTCGTCCACCCGCAGCATCCGCTCGCCGGGAAGCGCCGCCGTCAACATGTGCCTGGTGGCGAGCGGCGCGGCAGACGCGTACTACCACGCGGGCATCCACTGCTGGGACATGGCCGGCGGCGCGGCGGTGGTCACGGAAGCCGGGGGAGTCGTCACCGACGTGTCAGGTGAGGCACAATTTCACGAACGGTGTCTCAAATGGATCAAGCGTCCATCCTGTCGTCACATGATGTAAAAACACAAATTGGAACAAGAGTCTCCAAAGTGAAGTTCTCAAAACAGGAAGTTGGAAGGTGTTGAAAGATTTGAGTAATCCAGCTTGGTAAACTTGACATCCTGTGTTGTTGCGCGACTACTAACATTTTCAAACTACATCCAAGAAGTCGGCGCCATTTTACTGTCAAGATGTGTAAGTTCCTAATGGTGTTTGTTGTAAATGATTAGAAATGGTCATTCCTATCATTGTTGGCTCATGATATTTAAGCGACTGACACATGATCTGCAAATTCTCAATATGTAAATGAGAATTATTTCAAATATAAATGAGGCGTTTAAACTGAAAAGATAACAAAAATGATACTACTAGAATCAAGTCATTAAAAAGTATTATCTTTTTTGGGAGGGATTTAAAAAAAAAAAAAATTCTAGGAAAATAATACCTGAGGAAAAAAGTTTTTAAACTACCTTTTGTGTCTTGGAAAACATGAACTAATATGATTTTTAAAAACTACTTTTTTTCAAGGAAAATAATGTTATAATTTTTGTTGTTGAGAAAAAAGTTTTTATTATACTGTACATACATATTGTCAGATTTCTTTGAAAATATGACTTAAAAAACAACAACTTTTTTTTACCTAAATAAGATTAAACAAAAGATGTTTTCCCTCCAAAATAAGATATTTTTATGGATATATTACTATTGCTTTTGAAATATAACTTAAGAAAAAAAATTCAATGTTTTTCTCTAGAAAAATATGAATTAAATAAATGAGTTTTTAAAAATAACTAAATAAATAAGAATAAAAAGACCACACAAATGTATTTTCCCCCTTAAAAACAAGACTTTATTCTTGTAGGATTGTTTTTTTCCCCCTCTCAGTATGGCCTTTATAATCTTTAATTATCCAGTGGGGGTTCTCCAAATAAAATGTTTTGGGTTTTTTTCCCTTAAAAACAATACTTCCTGTAGGATTATTATTATTTTTTTTCCCCTTTCCAGTACGTCCTTTATAATCTGAAATGTTCCAATGGGGGCTTTCCAAATTAAATGTCCCCCCCCCCCCCCCTTTAAAAACAATACTTTATTATTGGATTATTTGCCCCACCCCTTTCATTACGGTCCTTATAAAGTGAAGCTTTCCATTGGGGCCTTTCCAAATGAAAAGTTTGTAAACAAATTATGCAATGTTTTATTTTATACTGACACGTGTGAAGGGAAAACTTTGCAATGGCATTTACACCTCCAAGCCATAACATTAGGTACGCCTGCAGGTTCTAATGAGCTATATTTACCTTTATAGGGCAGTAATGATTCCTTTATTTATTATTTTACTTGGTTATATTGAGGAACCACCTTCAATGCGTCCATACTGTTGCCTGCCAAGGACGCTGTCAATCGCGTGTGCCGTCACCAATCGTAATTGCGCACATCTTATTCAAATGTGAGGTCAAACGTTGCGACGCCTCGGCGTGCGACACTCGACACGACGAAGGCCAAAGATCCGAGGAGACGGAAGCGTGAGACATGTGACGCGTCAGCCAGACTGAGCACCCCGCTCCTCGCAAAACGCTGACGCGCCGCTTTACAACCTCTCTCTCTCTCGTGCAGGTGGGCCGTTCGATTTGATGTCCCGCCGGCTGATCGCGGCCAGCAGCAGAGCGGTGGCCGAGCGCCTCACCAGGCACATAACGGAGTTCAACGTCGGCAGGGACGACGCAGATGGCTCGTAAACATGTGAAATGTGGCGCGTACACCCTGAGGAGTAGGTTAGACCAGCAGTAAATCGTTTGAATTTGGGATGTTTTTACTCATGTTTTATAGGCGGGAACGCTCGATACAATCGAGGAATCTCGCTTGTGTGGAAATATGGACAAATAAATCGGGACACCGAGGGGAGGCTGGGAAAAGTTTAAAATGTTGACAATATCCGTTTTTGTCGATCCCAAAGACGAAGAATTGACTAAAGGTCTAGGCCAAACCTATTTTGCAATTTATTTCATAATTTTAAACAGCTCCCAAATGTCCTAATAATAAAAGAGCTCCAACATTCTTCTGTCAAAATACAACAAGGAAGACAAATTGCAACATACCTAATATCCCCTTTTGTTGAAATCATTCTGTTTTTGGGTGAGTCATACTGCCTCATGCAACTGCAGATACCTGCGAAGTTCATTCATTCATTCATTCATTCATTCAGACTGACTCAGTGGAAGTCTGAAATAAACTAGATCAGGGGTGGGCAAATATGGCCCAGCTCAGTTCTTTAATCT
Organism: Phyllopteryx taeniolatus; assembly: GCF_024500385.1. NCBI lineage: Eukaryota > Metazoa > Chordata > Actinopteri > Syngnathiformes > Syngnathidae > Phyllopteryx > Phyllopteryx taeniolatus. The sequence goes on along the minus strand of NC_084521.1, from coordinate 3,530,102 downwards.
GGCCCACCGAGCATTTGCATTATTAGTCAGTGAAATAATTGAGGCATTCATTCATCTTTTTTTTCCCCACCTAAATTTGGTGAATTATTTTGATTTTATTGTGAATAATAAAATGAAACAAACAATTTTACACATTTAAGAAAATTATCAATAGTAATGACAAATAATTATTGAAATGAATGTTTTACATTATTATTATTATTGTTATTACCCATCCATATATATATATAAAAAAGTTTGCCAGCCCCTGTCCAAGATACTTGAGTACAATAATCCCATTTTTGCTGTTGAAATGTTAAAATTAGTTTTAGGAGCGGTAGTTGATTGATTGATGGATGGTTTGTTTGATTGATTGACTGACTGTTTGCTTTTATGTGAACATATAAACAGATTAGATATCAACTAAACTTTAAGGCTTAACCTATAAAATAAATGTTTTTTGTTTTGATTCCATTATTATTATTATTATGATTAAAGCATGTGGGTGGGGTATTTAAAGGCTTAAATTATTATTATTATTTTACATGGTCTCTTTATATTGCAGAGTTTTATCACAGGTCCCGCGATGAACGGTTAGTCACGGTACCGCATTTTCTGAAATTGTGGCATCATCTTGTCTGGTACTGTAATTTGTCCAAGGCCACATAAATAACTTTTTTCATTGTGTACTGTATCCGAGTTCTAAATAAACGCCTCCCTCCACCCCCTCGTCTATGTCGTCCGCTGCTTGTTGGTACGTGTCTCGTATGGCAATCAAGAGACCGATCCCTGTTTGTAACTAGATGCAGCAGGGCGGGGAGGAGACAAAAAAAAACAAAAAACACGGGACACAAAGGAATTTTAAAAAGAAGCCTGAAGCTCTGCACTCTTTGTCCTCCTCGCATTCAAATCCGCTTTATTATCAAACGTCGTCACGCTGGTTTGAAATACCAACGAACGAATGAAAGCGACACACCAAAGCTAGCATGTTGACAACGAACAACTGATTATCAAAATAATCTATTTTGGTAATCGATTAATCGTTTCTATGGTAGACCTTGTTTAACTGGTCAGCCTCTCACGAGTAAATATTCTCAGATTTTTGCAGTCCTTCTTGAAATCAGGCTGATTGTCTTTGTGTTTAATCAAAATTTGCAAAGACATTTGCAAACAGCTGCTGTTACTTTGGATAACAATGATCAACATTTTTGACGATTTTTGAACATGTAAACAGTCCAAACCAGTAACTGAATCATCACTTTATGTTTGTGCATTTCCTTGTATAAAGGGATGGAAATTAAGAATTGATTTATTTTTATTATTATTTTTTTTAGCCGATTCATTGAAAAAAATAGTCGACAGATTAATCGGTTATTAAAATAATCGTTAGTTGTAGCCCTACTTTGGAGTAACATATAGTTGTTCCTTGACTTACGAGTTTAATTTGTTCTGTGACCAAGCTTGTAACTCAGTTTACTAAATTTTCCCCATTAAAATCAACAGAAACACCATTAATAAATAACAGCCCCTACAAAACAGGTTTTTGTTATGTTACAGGTTTTTTTTCTCCCTTAAAATTGCAGTTTCTTGTGCTGCCTGTTTTAGGCAGAAAACTAGCACCTCCTTTGTTTTGTGGTGTCGTGACTGCACCACTTATTCCTGATTTTAATTATCAAAAATTTACTAATGACCTACCAATTACTAATTAGTGACTATTTACTAGCTGGATATATGGGTCGTTAATGTTTAGCATTCTGAAGATAAAGGTTTTTATCAAGGTGCAACCAATGTCATCGAATCCCACATTGACGAATGTGGTCAACAGGAGCCGTTTAATTGTAGCATGAATGCTAACTATGTATTTCCTTACATAACTGTGGGAACATGAAACTTGTATTTGGCAGCTATCAGTGGGGCGTGTCCGCTCGTTCTCAAAGCTTCCTCGTGAGCGATTGACACCGCCGCAGCCAGCCCGTGTGCCTTCGTGTCATTGCATATTTCGCTTGGAAAGACTTGCCGCGAGGCAGTGGTACTTTTCCCCTCCTGGAAACCCTTCACTATAGGCGCCTAACCTGTTAGCTTAGCCCTCAAACAAAGACAACATCAGCACCGGCTATGTGCTACATGCTATATTGCAACATGATGTATTGTAGTGGCTAAACATCCTTTGCTATGTTGAATAAGCAATGGTAAACTATGCTAACGAAGAACATAGTTTTTGTAGGTATCATAACAAAACCTGTTGACTGAACATGCTAAGCTAGCCTAAAAGCTAATGTAGTTTGCCAAGTTATCAGGACAGAAATGCTCACTTAGTATCCCAAACTACCCCAACAGCTACCATAGCTCGATATAGCCTGTGGAAAAATGCTCACTAAACATGCCGAACTAGCCTAACAGTTAATTTGCTGCGATATCTGAACAAAAATGGTCACTAAATATGCTAAACTAGCCTCACGGTTAGTTTAATTGAATAAGCTATCCAAACAAAACTTGTTCACTAAACATGCTCTGCTAGCCTCACAGTTAATACACAAAAAAATGCTCATAAAACATGCTGATCCTGAGTGTTAACATAATTTGCTAGAATATAACAAAAAATGCTTTCTCATCTATCCGAACAGTTGCTGTAGTACACCAACATGTCGTAACAAAACATGCTCATTAAACATGCTGAACTCTTGTAATGGTTAACATAGTTTGCTAAGCTATCATAACAAAAAATGCTCAATGAACAAGCTAAACTTAGCCTAATAATTAATTAGATAAGCTAATGTGACATAAAATGCTTATTATACATAGTAAATGTAAAAAAAAAGTCAACAATTAATTCGCTAATCTATCATAACCAAAAGGCTCAGTAAACATGTAAATTAGCCTCACAGTTAATTTGCTACGCTGTCGCTACAAAAAAAATGCCCTCTAAACACGCTAAATGATAAACTAGCTTAGCCATCAAACAAACTTCAGCACCATCCTAAATTTGATTACAGACAAGCACATGTGATTTTGAAGTCAAAATATTTTTTTTTATTGGGTGTTCCTGTGTGCCCTGGTCAGGAAGTGTGCGCCATTGTTGTGCTTCCAGCTGAAATGCCAACATGTTGAGTGCCGTCCCGGATGCAGTTAAATCACAGGAACCTTTTTTTAACAGCTTGCTCTCACAAGGCCTGTTGCCATTCACCTTCAAATTAAGGTGCTAAACAACAGTGAATATGCTAATGTTTAACGTAGTTTCCACGTTATTGTGCCAAACTTTGCTCATTGCAAAAGCCTAACAGTTAACAGTTTGCTCAACTATCCTATTATAGTTTAAAATGCTTTGGCTTTTGAACATTTAACAGTTGTTAGCAAACATGGTAAACTACGCTAACATTTAATACAGTTTGCAAACTACCCTAATAGTTAGCATAGTTTGCTAAAAATGCTAAGCTATCCTAGTTGGCTAAACATGGTAAGCTACACTAATGTTTAACGTAACAGTAAACATTTTCACGCAAGCTTTCATGACAAAACTTCAATTTACTCAACCTTATTATAGAAGTAGCAAAAAAACACAAATGAGAGGGGGTGAACTCACTTTTGTGAGCTACTGTACATGTATGACAATTGCTTTCAACACAACAGGGCAGTTGAGGATGTGACAGTTTTTATCACTGCTCTCCTGGCGCTATTACGCCTCTGGTACTACCTCCGAATCAGCGAAATTTTACCCGTCGACTTCAACTTTTCATTCTGTGTTGGTACCTTTCACACAGAACAGTGACACAAAAAAAATTTGGCAGTGTGAAGGGGGCTACGACTGGACTTTTGTTGGTTAAATTTCAAATTGCTTGACTTTGTCGGTGTTTTCCATTAGAGAGATCCACACATTAAACATGGGTTTCCCTTTGAGTATGTAAAACTAGCCATTTAACATAGTTCATTAAGTTATTGTAACAGCACTTCCCCTAAACATGCGAAAGTAGCCAAACAGTCATAGCATAGTGTTAAGATATTGTAGTAAAAAATGTTCACTAAACATTCATAACAATTAACATAGCTCGCTAAGCTGTCATAACAAATTATTTTTTTCCCACTAAATATCTGTAACTTTACATGGTTCATAAAGTTATTGTACCCAAAAAATATTTAACAACATCCTTAACAATTTACTAAGTGTGTGAAGCTGTCATAATGAAAATCTTTGCCAAACTCCGTAACACTAAACAAGCTAAACTTTTACACTTTGACTGTGCATGTGAAATAATGCCAACATTTAGCCGAGATTAGCTCTGTTCAGCTCCAGTGTCATTATGAGATTATACACACTTAATTAGCCAGTCACGAGAAAGTTGTTGAACATTCGAGAGACGTGTCTGTTAGCTAGACCTTGCTTAAAATGCTAAGCTACCCAATTATTGACCTTGTCAGCTAAACCTGGTAAATGGTCAAATTCTTAAGTTTATCCCCATTTAACCCCCTTTAGGACGCTCCATTAGACAGTTACATGAAAGTAAACTACATTCTCGAACTGGAGCATGTTAGCTCAGCCCTGCGCGGATGCTAACACGCTAGCTGCCTCCTGCCATTAAATAATATATTTCGTTTGTGCCTCAATCAACGGGGGAGAAAAACGGGACGATGGCCGCTCATCTCTCAAGAGCCGACCTTGCCCGACGTCTCAGCCTCAATTACAGCTGTGAATCCCGGGGGGCCAGCGTCCAAATCATCCATCATTGCCCATCAATTATTCATAGCGGGACAGCAAGACTGATGTATTTGTTTTGCCCGTCCTATTAACGCAGCGAAACTTTCCAGAAATTCTTCCCAGTGGCTCATTCGAGCAATCGAGAAGGATTCCAAGAAAGTTCCGCTGACACTGAGCGAGGCGACTGAACCAGACGCAACCGGACAATCGCCAACAATTTACAGTTTACGACTGACCCTGGCACACCTAGCAACCATCCCGAACTCGGCTCAACGAACAAAAACGAAGTTTAAATGACAAAGGGGCTTTTTTTATTTCAGGTCGTTTACTATAGCGTAGTGAAACATGCTAAACCTGGCTAACAGTTAATATGATAAGGTGGAACTAAAAAAAATGTTCACTAAATTAGCCTAACGTGCGTTAGCTAAGCTAACGTGACAAAAATTGTGCATGCTAATCTAGCCTAAGCATGACATGCTAAAATACGTGAAATGATAAATATAGTTAAGTAGAGTCGCTGCAACTCTGAAAAAAAAAAAAAAATTTCAAATTTGAGTGTCCTGCCACGTGCAGCCTGAAACATTCTTTAATCACAACTGTCAGCTGTAATTGCAATGAAAATCCCACTTTGAAGGAAGCCACCAGGTTTCTTTTTCCTCTAAATTCGGCTGCTTTTTATTTGATTTTAATAGACGTGCAGATTGCGTCCCAAACGTGCCAAAATTAGCTCAGTTGACCTGATGATTCAGTGGAAAAATTTCCACTAGCTATTAAATGAGGAATTGTGTTCTTGCATGTTTTGTTTTTTTAACGAGTGAGTGAGGCGGTGCTAGTACTTTTCCAACTTTGACAGGTCTGCCGAGCAACCTACTATTAGGCATTTTAACATTGGATTTGCATAAGACGCCGCACCGCAAGCCATCTGTGTCTCTTCCCACAATGCCATCACTTCTCAAGGTAAGGCGCTTGATCATGCATTGTATCGCATCGGCCAGCCAGTTGCACAAACTTAACGTGAAACGCTTTTTGCAGATGTTATCCTGTCTTTTATTTGCTTTGGGTGCTCCAAAGGGGAGGGATTTTCCCCCATGGTGTTAGTTACATCCTTCAATCTTTTGTGACACATTCTTTAGCTTGGTGGCAGCTTTTTATAAGCTCGACAAAAGCACAGTAAAAGGTCATGGCCGCCGGCCACGTTGTTGTTGTTGTGTGGCGCGTAATTGCTTTTGCACACCTGAACAGGGCTGCTCTTTATGCGCGTGCAGGTAAAGCCCACGCAGCAGGTGACGGGGGACCCGTGACACAGGACGTCCCATTTTGCCGTGGAAGTGGTGAGGAGAGCGGGTGAGGTCGCTTTGGGAGTCACTCTGTGTATGGGCGTGGCGGGGGGCGGGGTTTGGGACAGGGGCGTGACTGTCATTTTCCATTTGTTTTTAACTAACTTGGTGCTTTTTTTTTTTTTGCTTTAATTTTTGATATTATTGTATATATTTTTATTCCTATTAAAATGTAATTACATTTTTAAATTTGTAAATTAAATTAAAAGTTCCCTATTTACATTTGTCTTTTTCATTTTTCTGTGTTTTATGTGCTTTTGACAATTCAACTTTGCTAATATGGGTGCTTTTTCTTTGGATCACTCTCTTCTGCTTCCTGATTGGCTGAAGATGGCCTCACATTTACTGATAATAGCGCCACCTGTTGCTTTTCTGTGCACTTTGTCAGGTTTTCGTGTTCTTTATCCCTTTAGCGGTGTAAATTTATTGTTATCATTCTCCTGCATGTCTTCTGCTGGCCAATTTGCACCAATCGTCACCCTGTGCCCGCAGGCTGCACGGCTCTTGCACCTCCGCCGCCAACATGTGCACGGCCTGCACTTGTCTGTATTATATGTGTGTATGTGTGTGCTTCTGATTGGCTCAAATTGCCTCACAATTAATAAAGGTTTTAGCTAGGGGTGCACCAAATAATTCTGGTCTGGTTTTCAAATGAGCACCAGACCTCACTGCATGAACGTCCATCCGTTTGTAGACGTACATCCAATTCTTTAATAACTTAGTTTCGATACAAATAATGGAAAAAGAAACTAAAGGAAAATCTGGGCTATATAAGTGCGCTTCAGACTTGTTGCTATACTGTTAAAAAACAACAACTTATTTTTGGGCTTAAAACTAATCTAAGTTGGAAAAACTTTAAAATATACGCTATTGGCATTATGGCAACAATGTTAGTTAGCACAACAAAGCAAGCAAGTTGTTTGCTCCAAAACTATTTCCCAGGTTGTTTTTGCTTATTTTAAAGTTGAGGTTCAGTACAAGGGACAAAGTTCTATAAACTCTTGTGAAATGTGGGAAAGCAAACTTTCACAAACGCAAAATCTAAACTATTTAGTTGAATTGCCCACTTTAAAATTGTGAAAGTTTGTTGCCTTGAAATTTTGAGTTGACCTCCCCTTTTCATTTACGCACATATTCCGTCATTCCTCTCCTTTCCAGCGCATGCTTCCACCTTTCTCACTGCTCCTTCACCTGCTCGCTTTTTTCACTGCCGATCACAATGTCATCTGAGGTCCATGTGTATTGCAGTCCTACCACATCTGTCAGCCTATCCATCACTATTGCAAAGAGGAGGGGGCTCAGACGTGATCCCTGATGCCGGCCCACCTCAACCACTCTTCTCCTGCCCTCACATGACCAGTTCTATTCTAACATTCTTCTCTATTGCGACAGCGAAGTGGCATCGTGTTCTTGCATGTTGTCCTGAAGGGTGTGAGGGTTTTTTTTTTTTTTTTACACTAGTGACTGAGTGAGGCGGTGCTAGTACTTTTCCTTCTTTCACAGCTCTACAGAACAACCCACCCTCCTGTTAGACATTTCAACATTGCTTTTGCATAAAACGCAGCACCACAAGTCAGCTGTGTCTCTTCCCGCTGTGCCATCACTTCTCAAGGTAAGGTGCTTGATCATGTATTGTATCGCATCAGAGCCAGTTACACACTTAACATAAAACACTTATTGCAGATGTTATCCCGTTTGCTTGTTTTTGTTTTTTGTTGTTGTGCTCCAAAAAGGAAGGCAGTCTGCACCAAGATCTTAGTGACCTAAGTCATTCTTTTGTGCCATGTTCTCAGCTTGGCGGCAGCTTTTTATAAGCTTGGCAAAATTATTTGAACTTTTTCTGCGGCGTGCAGTTGCTTTTGGACACAAGGTAAACAAGGTTGCTTTGTGTGTGCGCAGGTAAAGAAAACGCAGCAGGCTATGGAGGACCCCTGGCAGAGGGCGTACACTTTTGCCGTCCAAGTGGCGAGGAAGGCCGGCGAGGTAGGTTTGGGAGTCACCTGCGAAAAAATGGGTGTGGAAGGGGGAGGGGGTGTGACTGTTAGTTACAGTCGTGAAATAGTTGCTGTGATGATGTCATCGCATGGAGTTGCCCAAGTCGGTGTTCTCTTTTTGTGCGCGAGGGCAGGAAATTAGGAAAGCCGGCGAGAGCGAAATCAAGGTGATGACAAAAAGCTCGACCGTGGACCTCGTCACCAAGACGGACGAGCGGGTGGAGAAGATCATCATCAAGTCCCTCAAAGATGAGTTTGGAGCTGACACTTACAGGTGACGTGGCCTGATTGACTGATAATCGTGCTACATCTGCGCTACGACGGCTACGCTGTGTTGAGACTGGGCTCCGGCAGTGCTACAACTGTTCCGTCTTTGCTACGACCGTTGTGATGCCGCTACAACTGTTACGACTCTGCTATGACCGTGTTACGACTGTGCTCCGACCGTTATGACTTCGCTACGGCTGTGTTACGGCTGCGCTAGGTCTGAATTGCCCGTTTGCGTCGCAGCTTCATCGGCGAGGAGTCGGTGGCGACCGGCAAACCGTGCATCTTGACTGACAAGCCCACGTGGATCATCGACCCTGTGGACGGGACCACCAACTTTGTCCACGGGTAAGACATCATCATTGTACTTTCAGGCCAAAAAGTAGTGGGATCATTTCGACTGGATGCTGACCTTAGGATCTTCATTATATTACCATAGAGTTCCTAAAAATTTTCCGAAACTGTCAATTAAAGCACAGCCTTCAATATCTGTAGCTAGAATTGCCAACATTTCCGGGTCATGTTCACAGGTTCCCATTCGTGGCCGTGTCTATCGCTTTTGCGGTTAAAAAGGAGGTAAGTCCACAGATAAAACGACTCTCCTTGCACTGGTTGTGTTGCAAAAATGCTAACGATGTTGGCAGTTGGAGTTCGGCGTGGTGTACAGCTGCTTGGAGGACAAGATGTACAAAGCCAGGAGAGGGAAAGGCGCTTTCTGCAACAACGAGCCCATCCAGGTGTCGGACGTGGAAGGTAATCCGCCCAAGTTTCTAGGAGGTTACCCGCAAATGTTGACCGTCGCACTTTCTCGGCAGACATCCACAAGTCCATCATCATCTCCGAGCACGGGACGGACAGGACCCTGGAAAAGGTCACCAAGATCTTCTCCACCATGCAACGGATCCTCCGCATCCCAGTACACGGGTGAGTACGCGCTCACTAGCGCCCTCACGTGCCCAGGTGCCATAAGTACACGTTTTTCGAATTTTCGAGAAATGGCACACAAGCAAGCGCGCACAAGAAATGCAAGTCTGTGCAATGGAAAATTACCGTCTGCTGTCACTCATCTCACAGTTTTTGATGCCAATTTAGCTGAAGTATGTATTTATTGTTGTTTTGTTTTCAATTTCAATCCCCTTTTGCTCAGTTCAGCAGTTCATATGCATGCCATATACAGCAATGACTTTCATCTGGTTTCTGATTGGACCAAAAAAGCTTTCGCTTATGACATGGTCATTTTTTATGAGTAGTTTTTGTGGCCATTTTAAGTTAAATAGCTTTTCAGTGTTTTTTTTTTTTTTTTTTTTTTTTTTACATTTACATGTTTTTAGAGCGTTTTAATTTTCAATTTAGCCACATTTTTCATTGAAAAAAATGACATGAATTTACCATCTCTTATATGGGTACTTTTTGGCTAATTTGATGCAAGTGAGGTGTATTCTGTGCCGTTTTAATGAAATTTTAAACAAATTCATTTTCTACTTTTACTTGCCTTCCATTTGTATTTATTTGTAAATTAAAGCATTTTCGACTACTTTTTTTTTTTTTTTTGCTTTTACTTTTTCTATTATTGGATTGATGTTTATTTTTCCACTTCTCATTACCATTGCTAATTTGAGTGTAGTTTGAGTGTATTGGCTCAAAATGGCCTCACATGTAGTGATTATAGCGCCACCTGTTGCTTTTTTGGTGCACTTTTTCTTTTTTTTTTTGGATCCTTTTAGTTAGAGACTGCAATTTATGGGGTTTTCTCAGTGGGAATTTCTGTTGTTGTTGTTGTCATTCAACTGCATGCCTTCTGCCGGCCAATTTGCACCAACCGTCACCGTGTTTCCCGCAGGCTGCGCGGCTCGGGCACCGCCGCCACCAACATGTGCCTGGTGGCGTGCGGGGCGGTGGAGGCCTTCTTTGAGATCGGCATCCACTGCTGGGACATCGCGGCGGGGGCGGTGATCGTGACAGAAGCCGGCGGAATTCTGCGGGATGTCGACGGTGCGTACGCTTTCAAATGTGATCAAAGCGGGGTGGGCGAGTGCGGATGCTTTCCTGGTGAAAGCATTTCTTTTTGAAAGACGGCATAATAAAGCTGCTTTGTGCTGGGGGAAATGTAGGGGGGCCGTTCGACTTGATGTCCCGGAGGATGGTGTCGGCAAACAATGAGGTTATCGCTAAACGGATCATTAAGGAAATCGAAATATTCCCCGTGGAGAGGGACGACGCCGAGCTCAACAAGAAGTGAGAGGATCCTCGCACACCTTGTTTTTTTTACACACACACACACAAGACGTTCTGCCCTGTCTTCTACATTTTCTCACAATAAAACAATTACGCTACAAACGACCACCAGTGGCTGCTGCTTCTTCTTCTTCTTTTTTTTTGTGAGGAACAATCTTTTTGGACACATTTTGTTTGTTTTGGACTCCTCCAAGGCCAAAACACAACAACGGTAGAAGAGCACCAAACTAAATAGCATCATCACAAAATCCAACAACTTAAAAAAAAAAAAAAAAACACAGTGCCTAATAAATATATTAAAACACTCAGAGCGCTTACAGCATCATCAGCCAAGTTCTTTAATTTTGATTTTAGCATTTTGAACAGGAATGAGCAATTTCAAATGTGTTATTATTTTTTATTTTTTTATACATGGAGGTTGACTAATAAACTTGCAGTACAAGGACACCAAACTATGAATAGCATAAAAAAAAACAATAACACACAGACAAGCAATGAAATACAGCAATTGTACATAAATGTAACCCTCTGATGCATGCGGTCACTACAGTGGACAGCTACTTCTGGGAATCTCATTCGTCATGCATCAGAAGGTTAATTAGTCATTATCATGAGGACAAAAAAAATCATAGTCGCAAAGAATTAAGTTGTAATATTCAGAACAAAATATTAGCCGTTTTATGAAATTGTCATATTTCGAGGAGAAAATATCTAAAATTGCAAGAAAATGTAAGTAAGTCAAACTAAAATAAAAAAAATATAATAGACTTTATTCTCATAACGTCTCCACTCTGAGAAGTACTACGCGAGAAGGCTCTTTGCCTATGCTGGAATTTTGGCGTCAAAATTTGGATCAAATTATTCAGTAGTAATTTTACGAGAAACTATTAATTATTTTATGATCGCAATTTTCCAAGGCTAGAATTGAAAAATTGGGAAAATAATTCTTTTAAATTCAAAGAAATAAATGGCATAATTTAAAGAGAGTTTATTTTTTTTAGTGATAGAGAAAGAAACTTGAGTTGGGACAACAAACGTTACGAGAGGAAAACATAGTTGCAAGAATCAAGTTGTAATATTCACAGGAAAAATTGGGAGCAAAGTTTTGTGAAAAAAAATTGTGTTTGTAATCTAAAAAAAATAAAAAAAATAAAAGTAAAACATGCGAGTAAAGTTGGAAAAAAAGTAAGTTTTATGCGAGAAGAAGAAGAATCACCTTTATTGTCATGAACATGCATGCATGCACACAAAATGTGTTCTCTGCATTTCAATTTTCGTTTTTTTCCCCTTTATTTCAACTTTATTTCTGCAAAACTGTCTCTGATTAGAATGACATTATTTATTGTGTCCTTCACATACTGTAATATTATATCATCAGAGCAATATAACAAATGTAGAGTATATTCGGTGCTTGAAAAATCAATTTGACCACCACCACTAAATCATAAAGTGCTTTGAGGATTGTTTGCATTTTTAGCAAACATCTATAAAACTAGCGGAATGCTGTCAGCTCTCATCTGCGCTCACTATGACCGCTAGAGGTCAGTAATGCACCAGCAATGAGGACTCGGAGTCATTTAAGTCTCATCATAACTCCTCATTATTAACACTGTCGTCCTTGTGACCTCATGCAAGGAATTCGGTGCTTAATCCATTCGTGGTTTGCTCGAATGTATTTTTCGTTGCCTTTTGGCATTTTGCGCTTAGCTGACTGAAAACCAGGGTGAAGACCTTTTTTGATTTGGTGAGCCCACATTGGAAAAAAAAGAAAGAAAGAAAAAAAAAAAAGGCCTTTTGAATTGACTTATTTTGAACATGTACATCAGTTGCTCATGATTCAAATATGTTAAATTAACATATTTGAATCTTTTCGAGGAAAGGAGGGGGGAATTACGTCAGTTTACCACATTTGAATCATGTGCAAATGATGCACAGTGGACCTTGCTATTCGCGGGGGGAGCGAAAATCCGCGGATAATTGACAGCCATTATAATCATTACATTGATTTCCCCCCCCCCCTGGGAAAACCCCCCAAATTATTGAATAAGCAGGGATAAACCGCCATTAAGCTTTTGGGGGGTTGGTTCCTTCCTAAAAAAGACAAAAAACAAAGAAAAAAACAATTGAAAATAATTTGAGGCAAAAAAATAAAATAAATAAAATACACACAATCTGTGGGTGCCTGCGGTGGCCGACTGTACATGATCGAATTAAGGACAGTTTTTTGTTTTTTTCAGTGCCGCTCCCGCCCCCCAACTCATGCAGTAGCACCCCCTGGAAAAAAAAATAAAAACATGCCCCCGGCACCAGTTTCGAAATTGGCTGGAAGTGTCATTTGTAACCGGAAGCTTGACAAAGTTTCAAGTACCCATGCCCGAAATTAAACAGGAAGTCAAATATTTCAAGTTGACGTAGCCATTTTGGGTGAATGTGCATGCAATGTTAATGTTTGCTGACATTTGCTCATTTGAATCATTTTTGCTATTTAGTCTTTTCCAGAAAGGGACTTTCTCCCGGTTTGTGATTGGCTAAAATTGCCTTACAGTTAGGCGTTATAGCGCCACCTTAGGTGGGAATCCACTTCATTATCAGTCCAATAGTATGATTCGCCATGTCTTCGATACCGTCACCGTTATTGTCTTTTCCACAAGTTGCTTTCGTCCGGCTTCTGATTGGCCGAAAATGGTCTCGCAAGCGTCTGTACCGCGCGGGCGTCTGCTGCCGCCGTATACGCGATGCGAAGTTTCGTGTCTGCGCGTAGAGCACATGGCTTCAGACCTTGGCACGCAATATGCAACAATTTCAAATTTGCTCGACTTTGCCTGCAGGAGGAGAAAGGTGGTTGCGTGGCAAAATGCCCCCCGAAAGGTCAGAGCGAGCGACACACGCACGCACGCGCTCGCGCACACGCGAGGTCAGCTTTCAGCATGTGGACTCAAGCGTAATAATAATAAGCGTTTTGCAAGTGTTGGACTTGCCGTCTGTGCGAGGCCACCAGAGGAATTTTGAGAGGAAACAGTGAGGAGGAATTAATTGAAAGCGATGAGGGCAGCACATTGCCTTCTTTTTGTTTTTGTTTTTTGTTTTTTGCAGCCATTAACTTGGGTTTACTTCCTCGCGCTGTCTTCTATCTGCACGACACCTTCGTGTAGATTTTCAGTTTCCCAGCTTTTTTTTTCAAAGCCCAATTTGATGTGTGTATTAATATGCATACTGTATCAGCGATGAGAGGAAAATATTGAGGGAGCCTGTCAACGTCGCCTGAGTGCAATTACGTGGCCCTGTTATGACGTATTTAACACCTTTATATGCATTATATTTATGGCCCAAAGGCAACGTTCCTCCCGCCTCAAGTTAAAAAAAATGAGAATCAAAAATGGTACAGTCCAGTCGCCTTACGCCATCCTACGCAAACCAGGAAGTAGCTCGCTAACGAACAGTGGACAGAAAGTAACTCATCAACGAAATGTAGACAGATGAGCCAATGCCCCACAATTTGGTCACTTTTTGACGTTTGAGGCCCAATCAAACCATTCGCCTTGTCCGTGAATAAAAGATGGGCTGGTCATCTTACATCATCCTTTTTGAAACCCAATGGAACCATTCACCCTGTCTGGGAGTCAAAAATGGTTCACCAGATCTTAAATCTTGCGCCGTATCAACCGGGATAATTGAACAAACTACATGATTTCTAAAGACGTTTAATTGAACCACCCAACCTATTGGAGAGTCCAAAATGGTAACAGTCCAGTCCAGTCGTCCTCTGTGTACCAAGTAGTCAGCTCACAAACAGAAGAACAAAACACAGTTTGAAACCACAATACTTAGCCGTTATTCCTCGGTGGAGGTCTGGGATGAGCACAACTCTTTTTTTTTTTTTTTCCAAGCTTCACTCGTGTTATGTAAATGACCTGGAATACCCGCCGAGGCAACGAGCTTGTCCTGGCTGACGGCCATATTGACCCGGACTCGGCGTTCCCTCTTGTTGCTGTTTAGTCCGTCACACTGATGCACAAAGACGGCGTCCATCCTCGACGTCCACGCTCTGTTTCGAACGAGATCGATGCGCTTGTAAGTAGACGAAGAACCAGCCGGGACTTAACATCTCTTTTTTTTCTATCAAAATCTGCTCTGTGTGGAGAATCAATTGCGTTATTAACATGAAAGTCACACACTGGCATAGGGAGCCAATCAATGATGATAATCCTAAGTAACAGCCCTCCGAGCTGTTCTTACATTTATGTTATCGGCTTTTCCCCTTGCATCGTTTGACGTATTAATTGCCCGCCGAAGTGCTCTCGCGTCCCCCCCCACCCCCCCCCCCCCCCCCCCCTCAAGAACTCTATTCACGGCCGTCCCATCTGCCCGTCGTTATTGATCCATTAAACACGCACGTTAGCGTTAATTACACCTGACCGCGTTGTACTTTGGTGACGCGACTGATGGGCCGCGGCGTCCTCGTCCGTCTGTGGTCGTTCAGCCTCTTTGAGACGCGATCAATCTAGGCGCTAGCAATTAGCAGTTAGTGCCTTTAACTAGTGGCCGATGGATCAAACTGCCTATTAGAAGTAAATTTGACCAGGCAACAAGCACCTCTCACCTTTGAACTAAGTCGTCATTAGAAAAATCGTTTAAGGTGGAAACATTATTAGGATTTTTTTTTACTTTTGTGAATTTTTGTCTTCCACAAATGTTTCTTTTGTTAATTGAAATGCAAAAAGTCGACGTTCATGTCTCGAAATATTCTTTTTGAAGAATCCCTTAAACATTTTGGGGGATTTTTTTTGGGACAGATTTTAGATTTCTCAGTGAAAAGGTTGGAGGGCTGCACGAAATTTTGGGATGAGGGGGAAAGACAAAAATCCTCTGTGAAAAGTGACACCTATTACTGCAGCTTACTGAGCAGTTGTGACAGTCTTCTTAGTGCATATATGCATTGTACTGTATATTATGCTGCCCTCTGGTGGCCATTCTATTTGAAGATGTTATTACTGAGTGCTATTTTTCACATTAAACAGCCGGTTATAATTTTGTTGGTGGTATTTTATGGCGGCCAGGCACAAATTCATGTCATTTCCATTCATTTCACCAGGGCATGGTCCACGCGGTGTCGTCAACCTGACATCACAAGTCACCTTTTTCCAAGCCCAACAGGGCGCGAGGGCGCTATTACGCACGCCGACTGACCGCGTCTCTGCGGTCTAGCTAGCTAGCGGCGGTGTCTAAACCCGAAGGCGCCGCGTCCATGCATTAGAATAATGCGGAGCACCACAACAAACATTAGCATACACGGGGTACTTCCGCGCCACTGGGGCGCCATGATTCACTCCAAAAAACCCCGCAGGCCCCGCCCCCCCCCACCTCACCGCCTCTCCCCCCGTGTTGCTGCTCGCATGACACAGGATGGATATTAAGCCTGTTTGAGTTCCTCATGAATCTTTACGGCAGCTGCGCGCTTAGAAAATGAAGAGTACGCTGCGGAATTACGCCGCAGACATCAATATGGGGGTGGGGGGTAATTTGGTCCGCCAGGAAACACCTGACAACGCTCTAAATCCTGACGAGAGGAGTGCGCATTGAACAAGTGCCAGTTAGCCGCCGCGCTAAAGCAGCCAAGCGGTGCAGCAGGCCCGTCTCGCGGAACCTGAAATGGATCCGGGCTCTGGAGGGTCTCGCCGAGTCCGGCTTGTCTCGACGCGAGCGCCGATATTCGCCGTTCGGCAGCTTGACTTTGACTTGAAGGATTATTAAAGCCCCCGCTGGAAGGAAAACAAATGCTATGTTTGATTAGAAGGATCAAGGGGAAAAAGGGTTACAGTTTCAAATTAGGGCTAAAAGTTATTTTTAGGGTTTAAAGCAATGATTTTAAGTTAGGGCTTCCAATTTGTGTTTCAAGAGGCAATTAGGTTGTCAACGGATGGTTATCGGTTTCATGGCAAGGTTAGGTAAGGATTAGGACTTCAAATTAGGGCTTCAAAGGCTGAGTGCGTTTGCCCATTTCGGGAGTTGACGTGGGACCATAAACCTCCGCCGATACCACGAGCCTAACGAGACGCCACAAGCTCCACGTTTCTGTCTTTCTTACTCACCGCGCCGCGAAGAAATGCGAGCGCGACAGCAGCTGGCGAGTCCCCGAGGACGGCGAGCTAGCACGCTCTGCCACGCTCTACCACGCTCTGCCATGCGCTGCCAGTCTATCACACAGCAGCACAATGTGACAAACTGGCACACGAACATATTTCGTTGCTATTGTGACAACTGTAAAAATACAATGACGTTTATATTTTGTGTGGATAAAGTCAGAGATTTGGAACACAAATTCAGTCGTCATAAGAAAAACGTCAGAATTCCACAAGGAAAAGCTGTAACGCTATGTGTGTGTAAAGTCACAATTACGAGAAAAAAGTTTTTCAAAGTCCTATCTATGAGGGTAAAAAGTTTCACAAAGTTATCATCACCAACACTTTTGGGGGGATTTTTTTGGAAATCATAGCTAGGAGGGTAAAAACAAACTAGTGCTTATTACAAGATAAAAAGCTCCTGCAATTTTGAGAGTGTAGTAAATTCGCAAGTTTAGACGCAGTAATATTGCAACAAAAAAGTCGTAACAATCAGGAAAAAGTCACAAAATTAAAAAGTCATCACTAAAAATAATAGTCATAGTTAGTATCAGAAAAAAGTCCTCATTTTACAAGAAAAGAAATCTGTAAAGCTACAGTATGAGAAATTTGCAATTTCAAACACACACACACACACACATTTCCCAGAGAAAGAACCTGTAATATTGCGAGAACAAAGTTCTCATTTTCAGATAAAAGTCGCAAAATTCATTCTCATTATGAAAAACTGTTTTAATTTTACCAAAAAAATCTCCCCAAAAACAGATTTCCTTTATTAAAAGACGATAGTCGTAATTTTGTTGCAATCGTCCAACCAAGTCGAAAATACGGTTAGAAGACAAATGCAATAATTTCACGAGAATGGCTCTTCTTTCCACAGGTCACATTTCCAATTTCATAATTTCCAGGGACGACAAGCTGGACCATCTTTCCGTTTGTCCGTCGTCTTCTTCTCCGACAGTCGCCACGATGTCCATCAAACCCGTAGGTGCGTTAAACAATAGCTACGGTTTTCTTTGACGAAGTTTTTTGTTGGCCAAAAAATGTTTCATTGTCATCTTTTGTTGCTCTGAGCCTCCTCCAAGGAAGTTTTCTGTTGTTTATATGCTAAGAAGATTTTTGGGGCGATAAAGGCGCCAACTAACCAAATATTATTATTATTATTTGCACGTTTTTCCAGTGAATAATTCATGAATGTTGGAGACGTTGCAGTTTTGCCCCGAAGTTGCACATAGTGGTAAATGCTTTTTCTTGTACGTACATTTTTTATGGTGAAAATATTACGTAATTTTCTTGTGTTACTTTGGGCCTCCCCCAAGGAACTTCTGTTTCCTCTTGTTGGATATGCTAAGAAGAAAGTACAAACTTTTTCGGATGCAGGGCCGACTGATATTTTTCAGTTAACCATCATTTTCAAATTAGACTGGTTTGTCCTTGGCGGAGTTCATCAGGCGCAATGCACTTTTATTCCTCATCCTTTTCTGCCGAGACAATGAATTGAATGTTGCAGCTCACGCAACACACCTCGCGCTACAATCCTCATGTGGTTCGCCGGGCCGCAAAGCATCCTGGGTAGAGAGCGTGCGTCCGAGCCGGCGAGGTCATTGGCGGCCAGCGGGAAGCCCTCGTGATGCGCCCCCATCCCTTCCTGACGAAAACGCCGTTGCTCGGATACGCTGCGGTTTTAATTAACGGCCGCGATGCCCAGCGTTAACCTTCATGTCGATTAAACTTGATGAGCCATCCACGACTATTGTTCCAATTTAAACAAACAACGCGGAGGGTGTTGTTGATGGAAGCTCAGCCGGTGGTTGTATCAAGCGTGGCGGCTTTGAGGGCGGCCGACCGACGAGGGTCTGACTCTCTCGCTTGTTATTTGAGCATCAGCATTGCGCACGCTTCCGCCATTCTTTCCAAACAACGAGCCTCCTTTTAGACTCGCTGAAAGCCCGAATGGCAGCCGCGGGATTTAAGCTCCTTTTGGTGATTACGGGGAGCTCAGCTAAGGGCTAATTGGCCTCGGGGCCCGATGCGCAGTGTTTACCGGCGACCCGTTGGGATGTGGATGAACTGAGGGGGAATAGATCTGGCTTCCCGGGCGCCGGAAAGAAAGTGCAACACAAGAAAGCAAGCATCTAAAGAGAACTATGTGGAGATGACATGTCTTGGCAGAGGAGGGTGGGAGTTAGTCGCTTATGTGCGATTCTTATATTCTGATCACACAGTTGACACAAAGTGGAGGAAGTGCGAAAACGCTCATCTGTCACTTTGGGCTCTCTTCGCACTACAGACTGACGATGAGCGAGTTGTTGCCTCCCGAAATCACTTTTGAGTCAACACCACTTTCAAATGAAGTCCAACAAACATTTTTGGTATTTCGACACGTTGTGCAAACTGGACGCTTCTGTATTACAGCTTGTGAATTTCTTTCCGTCTTACCATTCTTTTTATGACCTCCGCCAAGCAAGATGTATTGTTTTGATCGCACATTCGGTTTACCCAAAAATGAAAACCAACTTCAATGAAACTTTGTGGGAAACTAACTAACTAACTAACTAACTAACTAACTAACTAACTAACTAACTAACTACATTTAAGTAGAACTAACTAACCAACTAACCAACTAACTAACTGACTAACTAACTAACTACCTACTTGTAAGCCCAACTAACTAACTAACTACATTTATGCATAACTATCTAACGAACTTACTAACTAACTAACTAACTAACTAACTAACTACTTGTAAGCTTAACCAACCAACTAACTAACTAAATGCATTAAGTACAACTAACTAACTACGTGTAAGCTTAACTAACTAACTACATTAAGTACAACTAACTAACTAACTAACTAACTACTTGTAAGTTTAACTAATAAACTAGCTAACTAACTACGTTCAACGCATAACTGACTACATTTAAGCCTAACTAACTAACTAGCCAGTAGCTAGCCAACTAGCCTTCTCGTGTGCAAAAAAACCCAAAACAAAATATAATCCAAGGCATCTGCCTTGTATTTTTTTTTTCTCTCCTGTGCTTACTTTGTTTGCGTGACAAGCGAGTCCACTTTTTGGCCGCTAATACCCAATTAGGGAGATGATTATTGATCGCGGGTGACGCTAATCTCCCTTTTCGCAGGATGAAGCGATCGATAGGTGAGCGTAATGAGCAACCTGGCGGCTAGGCACGAACGAGCCCAGTGAGATTTGGACTGGATACATATTTTAAAAGGCCGTGTTATCATGTTTATGTCTTTTAAGTAAAGTCAGGAGAGAAGATTTTGGAAGTAGCTGATTGCATTCTTCTTTGGTAGCAAAAAAGTTGACACCATGAATTCACTGTACTTTTTCTTTTTTTTCCTCAACGTTAGATTTCTTGGCGCTAGTGTATGTGCACAGCTGTCTTGTATCAATAAATTAATGAACAAGCTAGAAACATTCCGTGTGTGGAGAAAATGTCATTTTTCAGCTGGCAGCTTGTCTGCCTTGGCCTCGCTCACTTTTTTTGGCACTTTTTTTCTGCAAAACTTCAACAAACATTACTTATACACCCAACGCCACAAATGCGACGTGAAAATAATGTGTTTTTGGGGCTGCTCCAAAATGAACGCACACACCGTGATATATGACAGAAAACACACTGTAGCTGGCATGTTGACTTAATGCACGGACGGGTAGGCAAACTTTTATACTTCCCGGCCACATTTTATCTTGGAAATGAACAGACTCGCCAGGTCATTTGTAGATTCGGTTCAAAAAAAAAAAAAAAAAGTTAAAATACAGTGCACATACAGTGTTACTAGGGCGATACTTGAATGAATGAATATGTAAGGGTTCGCTGTCCACGTACCTTTTCGGTTACTGTTAAGTCTTCTCTCCCAACTGGGTTAGCTTCAAAGTTTGGCGTCTCTGTCTCCGTCTGTACAGGTTTGAAAACTTTGGCTCGCTCATTTGCAAAGCTGGGTTAAGCTTATGTAAAAGAGATGCGTTTCAAGTACGTCGGAGGGCCCGGAAAACAAACATTTCCCCCCCTTCCGCCCCCGCCGGTGCCCCTCCCCCTTGACAGGCGAGTGACAGCTATTTAAATGCAAACTGTCATTAAGGCACACAACCCTGCGCGACACCTGCTTTAATCACGGCAAACAAAGGCGCCGCCAGTGGCCGAGTCGGCGCTCCCGCTCTGTGATATTCAAATGACGGGGCGGCGCAACATCCGCAACAACAACATCAAAGAATAGGCAGCGCGCCGCCAAGGGCCTCCCGCCGACGCCGCTAATCACCATCAATTTCCGCCTGATTAAAGCAGGAACAAGAAGAAATTGCCAACTCTTAGAATCATATGGAGTTGAACTGAAGGCATTGTGTCCTTTTTATTCAACTTTTGAAAGCTTTTGGTACGCGATTGTACAACCGAATGCTGTTATTCGGCGATAATGTTTATTTTTGACTTTGGGGCTGATGAGTCTTGCTAGTGGTTGGGATGTTTTGTACGATTTTAGAATTTTATTTTTCAACAAAAATGTTCGTACAATCCAGACTTTTGATGACTTAAGTGCCTTCGGACTTCCAGCAAGATGCCTTTTTCGCATCGTTCTGAGATTTTGAGCAGATATTGAGAGGCAAACCTTGACCCAAAACGCTGGTATAATTTGGAACTTTATGACTTTCGTAGCAAGATGCCTTTTGGACAGATTGTAAGCTCGTGAAGCATCTACAGTAAATTGGGTTTGTTGAGCTTGCAATACCATATTGTCCCTCCTGAGGCACTAGTGAGCATACCAGAAGCTTTGTAAACAAAAGTCTATGGACGCAAATCTGTGGTTTGACGAAGTTAGCGGTTGTCCATTAAACTGTAATATGCTGTGCCAAGTAGGTTAAGTTGTTGCTCTGACAATGAACCCTTTTGAGCTTTTTGTGTGCGATTCTACGACTATCACTTTTCTTTCACAGTTCCGTGAGTCATAACACAATCCACAGCGGTTTCTTTTTTCATCAAGTTGAAAGCCATACTTTGGAAATTCTGCTTTGTCTTGGACTTGCGCTCGATGGGTCTCGCTGGTGGTTTCCGTCTTGGATAGCTGAAAGCTGCTCGTCATTTGAATTTTAACGAGGGGGCTCACTGGGACGAAACATCCGTCATGCCCGCCAAGGCGCGGCCGGGCTGGGCACGTGTCACCACTAAAGCAGTTGGGCATTTGTATTGATTACGTTTTGTCTTTTTTTTCTCTCTAGGAACTGCTTGACATGGCTTTTGTCAGCACATACGTGTGTCTAAATTATGGTAAGCGTATTCGATTGTTTATGAATGTTTCATCAGGACGCATCTCCGCCGCCGCCACCCATACTTAATCAAGGGAGCCTTGAACAACCATCAACTCGGCCGTTTGCTCTTAAGATGCCGATGCGCTTTATGCTTCACGTGGAATAGTGATTTTGTGCTTCAGACGAACTCCTTCATGCAGGATTAAAACACCCAGTTTACGCAGCGCAACATGAGCGGCGCCGGGGTTGCAGGTGTTGCTCGCACTTTGGACGCCGAGTGTTATTATTCAACATCTGGTCGGTGGCCCGGTGGGGGAATAAACCAGCTTCCTCTTTGACTAATCAAACGTAATCACACCGGCATTCTGCTGGAAGTAATTAACAGGCGCGGCGTGGAACATATATACAATATCGACTTCGATCTGTTTGGAATCGCAAAGGACATCGTTACGCGGCTCGTATGTAGAAGTCAGGCGCCAACAAAGCTGCGATGACTGTGAATGAGTTTGCACACAGTTAATTACGAGTTAGAAAACCTGTATCAAAAGTGAAAGTGTTGCGCTTGATAATAAGCGTAGGAAAGCTGAGGTGAAGCAGGGTCATCATTTAATCATTTCAGGGCCTCGGGCAAACACAATCACGGGACCCTCAGTCTACCTTTTTCCCCCGGAGCAAAGTTTTCATTGGTCGTTCACAGCAGTTTGCACCCAGTGGATCCTATTATATGGAGCTCCATAGTGAGCGGTGTGTGTGTCATTTATGAGCGCTAGCAATGCTAACGCTAACGCCACTGGTTTACTGATACTTCATCATCACAGCAATTGTTACATACAGTGTACACAGTATCACAAAAGTGAGTGCACCCCTCACATTTCTGTAAATATTTTATGAAAACCCTTCATGGGAAAGCACTGAGGAAATGACAATCTTTGTCTTTTGCTCAAAAGCTGTGCTGATCTCCAACCCAAAGCGATGCAACCGCGCCATCTACAGGGATCTGTTTGTAACTGCAGTTATGTCGAAGCTTGAATTTCACAGACAAGCTGGGCGAGACTCTCTTCCATACCTTCACGTTGAATAACGTACTTGATGTTTCTATATGGTCGGATTCCAGTAGACGAATATAAACGTATGTGGCGGTGAATGATTATAGGCACCTGTAAATGGATGTCACTAGAGGAAATGTACTTTCCACCTCGGCGAGAAACGTTTTGAAGTGCGCACAATGTTGGACGGCGGTACAAGTTTGGCCTTGAATATTTAAACAACGCTAATTTAAAACAGTTGCGCACACACACACACACACACACACACACACACACGAGGCCCATGAAAAGATTAGACCTTCGCCGTGCACAAAATGCCCGAGCCATGACAGTGAATGATGGCTTTATTTGAAGTCATAATCGTTTTAATAAATGAAGTACAGGCGGCCACGGCAAACTGGCGCAACGTGATTAAATACTCCAGTCTTTTACTAATTAGCTTCCTTCAGGTGTTAACTGCAAAATGCCAAGCCTCCCAAAAACTGACTGGCGGGCCTAACAAGAAGACGTCGACGACGACCGCACGCACGCACGCACGCACGCACACATTTCCTCTATATATTGGCCCGCAAAGCTCGAGAAGCCTCTATCAGATAAGGATTTGAGGCGCTTACTTTCCGGCTGACATTTAGAAGGGGGAGTCGGGAAGAAGCCGTAGGAGTCACCTTCATATGAAAGCCATCGATCTCGCCGCACTACGTTTGAGACAATAAATGAGATGTTTTCATTTGATTTGAGTCCATCAGACTGACATGAGGAATACACACTCCATAATGAGGCAGCAAAACCCCAGAGTGGATACATATATTATACTATGTCTCTTCTTCATTTTGTTTTCTGTTAGTCATTTGGAAAACACTCAGGCAGGCTGTCAAGGTCATGCCAAAGCAACAGGTGGCGCCACAACCTTGAGCTCGTAGGCCGTTCAGGTCAATTAGAAGTGGATCGCAGTGGACTGATAAAAAGTAGAGTGAAATGTTCTACTTTATAGTTGTTGTTTTTTTTTACATTAATAAAAATATCGCTAAGTGAGAACAATTTAAAAAATGACTTTTTTCAAAATTGTTTGCTACGTTTTGTACAAAATACTACAGTAAAATACTGTTACTGTTGTTTTTTTGTAATTCTAGCAAGCAAAAAAAAAAAAATCAACATTTTTTTACATTTTCTTCTTAATATTTATTTATTTATTTTTACCAACTACTAATTGAGAACAATATTCTTTTTTCTATTGGCTACATCTACTTTTAGTACAAAATTCCACTAAGCGTAAAAAACTAAAAGTTCATTTTCTACTAATTACAGTTAATAATGAATTTTTCTTTTCCAAAATCATACTGAGAACAAACAAAATTTATGTTTTCTCCAATTACAGCCACCTTTTGTACAAAATCCCACAAAACAAACAAAATGTGTACATTTTCTACTAATTACAGCTGCTTTATTTATTATAAAAGCCTACTGAGCAACAGCAAAGAAAATGTGTACGTTTAAAAGTACAAAATCCTACTTAGTGAGAATATGCAACATTTCTACCTATTTTGCTAATCACAGCTACTTTTTGTACAACACTCAACTTTTGTACAAAATCCTACTACCATGTCTGTTTACTACTAATTACAGTTACTTTTTTTGTGCAAAATCCTACTGAGTGAGAACAAGCAACATTTCTGCATTTTCTACTAAGTACAGCTACTTTTTGTACAAAATCCGACTCACTTTTTGGATACATTCTTTCTACGAGAACAATTGAAATGTCCCTTTTCTACTCATCACGGTTACGTTTTGCACAAATCCTACAACGTGAGAGCCACTTTTTGTAGAAAACCCAAGTTTTTTTTTATGTTTCACCCCCAATATATTACACGGGAATGAAACTTTCCCCAAGGAGACATTCGCCCCACCTTCAGGTCATCATCTCCTGCCTCCCTGGGTGGACTCTCTGCCATTAACATTCAGATATTCAAAAGCATCGGTCTCGCCTTGAAGCTGACTCCACCATCAACGGCAGGTTAATTCCTTCCAAATTGAAATCTGTGGGTTGGATCCTTGGTCGCAACTGCTGTTTCTTTATGTCAGCCCTTGACTCCTTTTATTATGACCTCCTTCAAGGAGATGTGTTTGTGTTATGTACGCATTTGTGTCCTTGCCCCGTTGCTTTGACTCTTTGCCGCATCCGGCACAAAATACTTCTTCCTCTTTTTTTTTTCCTTTTTTTTTTTTTTTTTTTTTCTCCGGGACAAAACAAAGAAGAATCCATTCAATTCAGAGATGGAATTATTCATGTTCGTCATTTCCTGTAACCTTGTTTTGATAATGCCTGTTATAGAAGACACCCAAAAATCGTGTGCCAATTGACATTTTTTCCAAGCTGGTAATATTTAATCTTTTATGTGCATAGGAGGAATACAGAGGAAATAAGGCTTATATCTGTGAAAACATTAATTAGAAGTTCGGTTGACATAAATAAAACAACTGTGACGTTATTGCAGTTCTACGTAAGTCCTGTAGGTGTCGGTAGCTTGCTTTTGAACGCTTGCTGACTGCCAAAACAAATCAAGAAGAAGGCATTTTGGGGAAAAGGTTCAGCAATTTTATTTATGTAATGCCTGAAGCTATCTCAAGGCACATTACATCCGGAACAGACTCATCACATATTAAAACCAACTGAAAAACAACAAAAAAAAGAACATTTGTAACCTTCCACTATAATAAAAAATGAGAAAATGTCATAACTGTCCACCATCCTAAAAAAAAATAAAACATGTTACTGTCCATCATCACAGAAATTCATTCATTCAGTCATTCATCTTCCGTTCCGCTTATCCTCACTATGGAAAATTGGGAAAATGTCATAACTGTCCATCATCGCCGAAGTAAAACAAAATAGCAAGACAATGTTGCGACTGCACACCAATACAGAAGTAAAACTAAATAACAGCCAAACTATATACCATCGCAGAAGCAAAACTAAAACATTTTAAAAATGTCATGACTGTTCACTATCATCGGTAAAACGATAAAAAAAAAAATATTTGACCACCCTCTACCATTACAAAGGCAAAATACAAAATGAAAAAAATGCCGTAACTCTTTACATCACAGAAGTAAATCAAACTAAGAAATGACAAAATGCCATAACAATCCACCTCCACCCTTGCAGAGGATAAAGTAACAAGAAAATATCATAACTTTTCATCATTATAGAACTAAAACTAAACAAGCGAGTAAAATGTTGTAACTGTCCACAGTCTGTCACAAAAAAATAGATAAGGTCACAACCTTCCATCATAACAGAAGTAAAACAACATAGCAAAGAAATCTAATTAAAAAGTATAAAATGTCGTGTCCGTTATCACAGAATTAAATTTATCCTTGCAGAAATTAACCTTATAAAAAAAACAAAAAACACAAAAAATGGTTCAGAGATTGGAAATTCTAATGGTGTACGAGATTACTGTCGGGACCGTAGTCCATTTCTTTGCTCCTCTTTCAGCCAGTTACTGAGACTAACTAGCTAAATTAAGGTAAAACCTCACGTTGTTTCCCATGCATCGGTAATTAGTCAATGCAAGAAAGTGGACAGAGGGAAAGATGGCAGGCTTGGATGGACGGCCAAGTGGACGTCCTGCTGAGGAACAAAAAAAGATGGCTCGGAGCCGCTCGTTCATTAGCCCAATCAGGAATTTATGTTTTCTTTTTAAATAAACTTAAAAGATACGTATAGTTTTTGCGAAACTAAAAAAACAAAATATACACGTGTATATTTTGGTAATCTATTGTGATGCAGCTGCTGATTGCGGCAAGGGAGGTGTCGGAGCACCTCGGGGCTGAAGGGAAATAATTGATTTTTCCCTTCAAGGTTAGCAGAAAAAAAAAAATAATGCTGCGGGGAAAGCTACACAGGGCCCAGCAGTGGGCCAATTAATGCTGTTGATTTGGAAGAAGTGGGAAGCATTTATTTGTTTATTTATTTTTGTTTAGCATTTCCCCGACATTAGTGGGAATACTAAAGAAAATATCCTGTAATCTTCCTTTACTCAAGCTGCCTTCTCTTGAAAAGCACACACATAAACACATATTGTTGTTGGTATGAAAAGAAGTATTTTTAGTCTCCTACCTCGAAAGCAAGTGTGACTTTTGCCGGTTGGCATCTCCTGCGACTTCTATTTTTACGTCTCAGCAACATATATTATTAAGCATCAAAGCCTTTTCGTCATTTTCATAATCCTGTTGTTTTGGTGGCGGGGCGGGGGAAAGAGGGACGTCTCCTGTCTCCGACATGAAAGAAAATATTAATAACCGTCTCGCTATTGATCACTTAGCGTTCTGCTGAGTCCCTCGCGAGCGACGCGCAACAGAGTTTATGGCATTATTAAGATTAAGAGACGCATTAACAAACGTATGTTTTCTGCACTTTTACGGCAATAAATAAATAAATAAACAAGTAAATAAATAATTAAACACTGCAATGTTTGCGTCGCTTGACTTAAGTGGGAAAATGTACGATACATTCCGATGTCGAAGAAGGCAACTGGACTTATACTGGACATTATCTTAGCCCAGGAGCTCACTTTTTAGTTAGCTAACTTTTTTAGTGAATAACAGTACAATAAGTTTACGCTTTGAGGTTTATCTGTATTTAAATTAGGCCCTCTGTGGCTAACAGGCCATAGCATTTGAAATGAAAAATGAAAGATATGAAGATAAGCGGTATAAAAAAATGGATGGATGGATGTGTTCCCTTATTTAAATGGTTGAAAATTGTATCAACTGAGACATTTTACAGATATATTTATTGTAAATTGACTTATTTGGATTGAGTAAATAGAGAACCTGACAATAGCGGTAGTCAGCTAGTTGCTAGCTGCCTAAACAATCATCTTAAAATAGAATAAAATACCGTACTATAAATAAAATGAAATCCTAAAACGTTCGTCTCAAAGTTTTATATAACTTGTTTTAGTAAATTGACCTGTTTGGGTTAAATGACAAGAACACACATAGCCTTTTGTGTTTGAAGCCACCATTTTGATGTTGGCTCCAGCTCGTCCATTAACATTTAATTGTATTGAAGTCATTTAAAAAAGATATTGGCTTTATTGCCTAAATGACCACGTATATATATATATATATAAAATGTACCTACCCAGAGAGTTTATATTGATGTTTATTGTAAATTTACTTATTTGGTTGAAATATATAGCGAAACTGTGACGGTAACGGACATAGCTCACAAGTCTGCTAATGTTAGCTAGCTGTGTAAATGACAATAAAAAGCCTGTTGCGTGCAAAGCCGCCATTCTGATGTGAGCTATCTCTCTCCGTCTAGGTTTCAACGTAATTATATGAAGGAAATCATTTTTAAAGGCGATTGTGCCGGGCGGTAAAGGCAGTAAGTAAACAAACGCGTTAAAAGGAGCTAATTAGCGATAAGGACTTTTTAACCCCTCCTGGAGGTGAAAGTACAAAGCCACATTTCATTTCACACTTTATTTACTCGCCTAATGAGATGATCTATTTGATGTATCTGTTTATAGCCTGGCCTGACATTTGCATTTGAGTATTTACGGTGGCCGGCTCACAAAAGTCCACTCTTCGGAAAAACGTGAAGATTGAAGAAGGCGGCGAGAGCGATGCGATCGTAATCGGCAGCCAAACCCCCACCCCCTCGCTTGCAGATGTATGCAGGCTGATTTATGGGATAAAACTGGGGATGTGCTATATTTCGGCGTGTACGTATCCATTTATGTAATTAACAAGGAGTGCTACCAGTTGCGGCGGCGGTTAATAAGCTCCGGTGGGAAACGCGGGCGAGCAGGTGAACCCGTGGCCCTGGAGATGTTAAACACAGATGAATAGATGCCAGAGCACACACGGCCCTCCACTAAATCACGCCAAATGAGCAACGCAAATGGACCCCGCCACTAAAATCCCAATATTCCTTAAATGGACCAGGCCTCTCATAGATATTGAAAACAGGTAACCTTGACACCAACGTGCCACCTTTTGGACACGCATCGGTCCGACGACGATGCCTCTTGCAAGGCGCTCCAAGACACGCGCCGCTCAGCCGCAATGTGAAGACGGCTAATCGTATCGCCTCCAGGTACTTCTGTCCTGGAGGCGATACGATTAGCCGTTTTAGCCGTTTAGCATTTTTGTTGCTGTTCGCTCCAAAACGAACACGGGATTTGGAGATGCTTGGATAGGTACAATAGAATATCAGTGTTTCCCAGTACTACGTTCAAAAGAAAACGTATACATAATGAAATAAAGATAATTGTTTCAATTTGCTCGCAAATGTACTTTCTCAGTGTAAAACCTGGGCCTGTCTCGTAGAAAATGTTGCTATTCCTCTATTGTATGAATGGCTGCATGTGGATAGACAGGTTAATTGTACCTTCAGCTATGTAGTTGGAGAGCATTTCATTTTATATATATATTTATATATATATTCTCTCACGCGCATTAAATGAAAAAATGATTTTTTTTTCTTCTCTTAACCACGACCTCTCATTCTTTTCTCCCTGTCTTTTAAATTTCAACTTCTTCTGCTGTCACCGGGTATATATCATCTATTACGGATTTGCAATACCAAGTTGGTCTTTGACAAATGAGAACTTCTGCTTGACTTTTTTATTAACTTTCCAAACAATGTCGAACAATAACGGGGAATTTACTACCCCTGTCGCAGGGATCCACTTCTTAAACCTTGATCTTAACTAAAGCGGCTTTATAGGTAAACCAGACCTGCGCGGTAACCTTGACAGATGAGGGTAAACCATTTTTATTTATTTGTTTATTTTTGTTTTGGTAACAGCCGCTATATAACGTTAAAGCCTTGTGAAACTCATCCGCGTCCTCTTCGGTGACAAAACAAACACACAAAACGACGTTTGGCGGAGAGCCAGGCGCAATCAAATATTTCCCTCGCCCCGTTATATGTCTTCCATCTGCACAGCTTTGCGTTTCCATGTTTTTTGTTTTTTTTTCCGCTGAGCTAAAGGGTATAAAATGATCGGGGGCAGAATGGAGTTAGCGGTAAAATAACGGGCGAATGTTCACAGGAATGCATTAAAAAAAAAATTGGGATGCTGTAAATGTTGCAAACATTTTTCCAATGTGGCAAATAGATGTTTGACTTTATTCAACCCATGAGAGAAATTAGATGTAAATTAGAAATAAATGTCATTGATCATTGTACACACATTATACAAAGAGTTAGGGTTTCAAATGTGTGTTTCCTGATAGGGTTACCATTTCGAGGTAGTGTTTCGAATTGGGGTTTCAAGCAAAGATTACATTCTTAAACCTGGGTCAGGGTTTCAAGCAGAGGTTGGGAATTCAATGTAGTGTTTCAAGACACGGTTCCGTTTCAAAGTAGGGTTTCCAGACACAGTTACGATTTAAATTTAGCATTCCAAATTGGGATTTCAAGTCTGGTGAGAGTTTCAAGCAAAGATTAAGGGTTTCAAGACAGGGTTAGGGTTTCTAGATGTGGTTGGGGTTTCTAACTAGGTTACCAAATTAGGGTTTTATGCCTGGGTTCCGGTTTCAATCAAATATTAGGGTTTTAAACCAGGTTTTGCATTTCAAATTAGGGTTCCAATTAAAGGTTAGGGTTTCAAGCAAAGGTTAGTGTTTCAAAGTAGGGTTACAAGCCTGTGTTAAAGTTTGTATGACAAAGTTCATGCTGGTCGTGTGCCACAGTGCATTTGTACGTGAAATAAGTACCCTAACGTACGCGTTGTGATGTTCTAATACGGCGATAGCGCCGTCCGCCTGTACATCATCAGCGGCGGCAGTCCATTACTTGACTTCCCTCCGGCTCGCTTTTATGACCTTTTGCACAAAACGGATGAGGCTCAGCACCCTTATATTGTTCTAATAACGCCATAAAGTCCCTGTGATAACGTCCATAAGAATGCACTCATCAGAAGGGCGCCGCTCGCCTAATTGTGCAGAGTTATGGTCTATTAGGCGCCGTCAGGAATACGGAGTTGCGCTCGCCGCTTTTATGGAGCGTCGGGAAGAAGAACGCAAATTTGTCTTCTTCTTCTTGGTCTTTCTTTATTTCAAGACTTCAACCTGGCGGCATTTCGTCACCCTGACATTATTGAATAATGAATAACGTCCCCTGTTGTTGTCTTGCCAAGCCACTCGAGTCCTGTAGATGGCGCTAGTGTGTGTTTCTAACTGTTAGGGTTTCAAATGAGCGTTTCAAGAGCTTAAAGTTATGGTTTGAAGTTCAGGTTTTTGTTTTCAAACAAATGATAAACTTGGGTTTCAAATTAGGGTTTTACAAGCAGAGATGAAGTTTTCAAGTTTTGGGTTCAAGTAAAGATTAGGGTTTCAAGTCAGGGTTAGGGTTTCAAAAAATGATTTCAAATTCAGGGTTTTACATTAGGTTTTAAAGCCAGGGTTAGGAATTTAATTAAGGATTTTTAGACAAGGTTAGGTTTTCAAGTTAAGGGTTTCAAATCGGAGTTTCAAGCCTGGGTTAGGGTTTTGAACGAGGGTTTCAGAGGCGGCTATCGAGACAGTATAGGGTTTCAGGTTCCGGATGAAAATGGTGGTTCAAGCCCAGGTTTGGGTTTCTAAAGCCAAAAGTAGGGTTTCAGTTGGGGTTTTTATGACAGGGTTAAGGTTTCAAGTTAGGGTTTAAAACCTGGGTTTGGGTTTCAAGCTACTGTTACTGTTTCAAGTTAGAATTTCAAGCCTGTGTAAGGGTTTCAAATCTGAGTTTGAAGCAATGATTAGGGTCTCAAGCCTTCTTTTTTTCCCTTCCTCTTGTGGTGCGTCAGAGTGCACACCACAGACAGCGAGGAACAGGAAGTGCTTTTATCTCTGTTCGGTCTGCCGTGTCACCTTGACAGAGCTGCGGGATTCTTGGGGACTTTTTGATGTTCAAATCAAGACTGCGTACATGTGAACGCACGTATATGTCCTCACCGCAGGTGTGCAGAGCCACACTGCACCCACCTCTGCCGCCTTTGAGAAGAAGAAGGCGCTCCCCTGACGCCCGCTAATGTACAACATCCTCCAAAGAACCCTCGAGATCTGGATCGAGATCTGTCAAGCTCTCAAACCTTTTGGGTCCAGGGACCCCTTACAGTGGTGTAACTTTAGAGTGGGTTAGAGCTTCAAATTAGGGGTTGAAATGAGGGTTTCAAGCCTGGTTTAAGGTTTTAAACAAGGTTTAATAGTTTCAAATTAGTTTGGTCATCAAGGTGACCCGTTTTGAAGATGCGTACGACGTCAAGATGTTCCGTGACAACGGAGTTGCGGTGGAATCCTTCCAGGAGTCTACGAAGGCGTGGCGATAACTTATTGTAACTTATTTTGCCGACGCCCAAGTTATGGCTTGCGGACCCCCGGAAGTCCAAGGTCCCCAGTTTGAGAACCATTCGTATGCCGAGTCTCGTTGCTGTATGGAACATTGCTTCGGAGCGGAGGCCCGGCAGCCGTGGTGTTAATGAGGGTGCGGGGACGCCGCCCTGGAATCAAAGAGCGTTCACAGCTAATTGGAGAGGATTAACCTTGGTCCACCACCAGGAGCCTCCGGGACACCGCTCGCCTTCATTTCCATACCAAAGTCACTGGAGAGGTGACTCCCCATGGAAAGTGCACACTGGAATTCAAGTTGGTGCTTCAAAGTAGGGTTTGAAACCAGGATTAGGGTGTCACACAAGGGTTAGGGTTTCAACTTTAGGTTAAGATTTCAAACTAGGGTTTTGATTTAAGGTTTCAAATGACTGTTTCAAGCAAATGTTTTGGTTTCACAATACAATTTCAAGAAATGGTTAGGGTTTCAAACAAGGTTTAAGGTTTCAAATCAGGGTTGCAAGCCTGGGCTAAGTTTTCAAGTCTGAGTTAGAGTTTCAAGTTAGGGTTTCATTCGGGGTTTCAAGCCAGGGTTAGGGTTTCAAGCAACTGTTAAAGCCTTGCTCAAGTTTTCAAGTGTGGGTTTGGGTTTCAAGTTAGGGCTTCAATTTGGGTTTCCAGACAGGGTTAGGGTTCAAGCAAAGGCTAGGGTTTCAAACCAGGGTTTGCTTCTGTAGTTAGGGGTTTAAATGAGTGTTTCCAGCCTGGGTTATTCCTCCAAACAAGGGTTAGAGTTTCAAGGTGGTGTTTCAAATTAGGGTTTCAAGATAATGGGTAATGGTTTCAAATAAGGTGTGGGGTTTTAAAAGAGCATTTCTATCAGAGTTTAGGATTTACAATTCCAGACAGGGTTAGAGTTTTGAAGTCGGGTTTCAAATTGGGGTTTCAAGACAGAGTTTCACACAATGGTTAGTGTGTCAAATTAGGACAGTTATAGGGCCTGGTTTAGGGTTTCTACCCAGCGTTAGGTTTTCAAGCAAAAGCTAGGGTTTCAAAGCAGGGCTTCAAACCAAATGTTGTGTTATAATGAGGGCTTTTAGAACAGGTTCAAGCCAGAGTTAGGTTTCAAGTTCTGGGTTCGAGCCAGGGTTTTCTAGTTCAGGTTCAATCAATCTGATGTCCCAGAACTTCTGTCCACATACCCAACGTAGGAGTCCTCCTAAACTATGTTGTCTTTGGAAAAGGCTCACCAATGTCCTGAATGTTGTTGTGGGTATCAAACAGACGTCCAAACGCACGCTTCCTTCCTTCTTGGGACGCTTCATCCAGCATGGCTGGCTGCATGGCTCAAGTGGCCTTAGCGCATTCTGCGGCGTGACACGGTCTGGCGAGCGCGCCGACGTCCAGTCTGGCGGAAGACGAGGAAACGCGGCGACTCATTTGTTCGGATTTGAAGAAGACGTTCTAATGATGGCTGGTAATATTGAAGGAGATTGCTTCCGTGGTGTCGTTAAGCGCGATAGATGGATGATTAAATCTAATGACGCTGTAGTCGTGTACTAATCATATCATAGGTCGTAAATAGTCTGCTGGCAGATGGGAACGTGATTGATGATAAGGACGACGACCGGTAAAAAAAAAAACAAACCAAAACATTAGCATTTATTGACAGATTTGTTTTTGTAATCTTTGGTTGTTGGTTCAAATTAGTGTTTTAAGCCTTTTTAGACTTTCAAACAAGGTCAAAATTGGTACTTCGAGTGTGGATTAGGGTTTCAAATTCTGGTTTCAAACCAGGGTTAGGTTTTTAGGTAAGGGTTTGAAGCCTGGGATAGGGTTTCAATTTAGGGTGAGGATATCAAAGTGGGGTGTCAAGCCTGGTTTATGGTTTCAAACAAGGGTTAGGGTTTTAGATTTGGCTTTGAAGTCTAGGTTAAGGTTTCAAACAAGGGTTGGCCTATCAAGTTAGGGTTTCAAATTAGGGTTTTAAGCCATGGTAAGGATGTAAAGTTGGAATTTGAAATTAGGGGTTAAATCTTATTTTATCGTTTCAAATGAGGGTTTGGGTTCACATTTGATTTTGAAGCCTGGGTGAGTGTTTCAACCCAAGATTTGCGGTTTCAAATTCAGGTTATGGTTTTATAGTAGGGTTTAAAGTCAGCGCTGTTTGAAATTAGGGTTGCAAGTTAAGGTTTTAAAGTAGGGTATGAAGATGACGTTAGAAATTAAAATGAGCAAGCCCCATCCAAATCCAAACAAACAGAAATGCTAAAATAACTTTATTATTTACAAAAATAATTGGCAATAATAAATGAAGAGCTTGCAAGCCGAGGCTCAGCACCGCCATCGTGTAACAATAGCTCTCCCTCTTAATTTGAATTAACACTACATAGCCATTGTCTGAAACGCAATAAGTTCACTAGTGAGCAAACAATAATGACGCATAATCATAATAATAACTGTTTGCATCCAATTGAGTTGTTAACGTTATATTATTGCATTGAGGAGTCTCATCGGCATACAATGCAGTTAGCTCAAGGCCCTCTCATCATTATCATTTCCCCCCCCCCCCAGTAACTGAAATAATGAATTTATCTACTTTGCTGGTAATTGTTGGCATTACGGAACCCACGCACTGACTCACATAGTTTTCATAATTTATGACCTGTTGCAATAACACGTCAGACTCCAAAATCTGTAAAATGACTTCTCGTTGTTATTAAACCACAAGTTGACCTATTGTAGGTACTGTGACCCGACTTCCGAGTTTTTCGAAGAAGCGCTAATATTACTGCCGTACTGAGACGTTAGTTCACATTACAGTGATGTATATCAGTATGTCTGTCTTCGACGATCCTCAGGTGGCCAAGACGCACACACCAGAATGAGCATTGAAGGAAAAAGCGTGGCAAAATTGGTTTAATTCTATTTATGCCATTACTGTATGTTTTTATTAGCAATGTTCTATACCACATTTTTCTGACTGGTCCCAGTTTGAGTATTGACTCTTGAGGACTCCTCAAAAGTAAATATCAAGTACCGATACCACTAGTAATTTTGATACATCAAATTTGAATCAACACAATGACTGATAATCATGAACAAAGAGCATTCTTTCCTTGTGACGTGCAAGATGATTCGTAATCAGGATTTGGGTTTCAAACTAAAGTTATTGTTTCAAAGCAGAGTTTCAATCTTACTTTTTGAGGCCTTAAACAAGGGTTAGGGTTTCCAAATAGCCACCATAATGATTGCATAATATCCAAGGCTGTTATTAGAATATGAAGCGTTAACGTCTTCGGGCAGCGTTCCAGAAGTTTCGTGTCCGGCAAGCTGGAAGACGATCGGGAAGATCCCAATTCCTCAGAAATAGCCTCGGAATGTTTATCAAAGCCCGTGAGAGATTTACGTTGTTGTCAGGATGGATCATAGATATTTTAAATGTTCCCTGGCACTGGTAATAGTTTTCCTCTGGTGGTTTTTTTCTCCTCCCGCTATTTTAAAACAAACAAATAAACTTCCTGGAATAGCACAAAAATGAAGGGAAACACTTAATGAAGTAGCGCAACTTCTTTGCAAAAGTGGGACAAGATAAACAAGATTTGAATGCACTCAAACTCGTTTATGAGGAGATTTTAGACCTTCTTCTTCTTCTTCTTCTTCTTCTTCTTCCAGACTCCAATCTTGTTTTGAGATCCGTCTTGGAAAGTGTGAGGTCTCCACACGTACAAGCTGCCTCTCTGACACCTCTCAAAAAGTCTTTTTTTTTTTTATATATATAGCGGTGTTCCATCCAAACGGTAACATTTTGAACAATCCATTCATGGTCGGAAGTGTATTCATCATGAATACCAACATTTCAGTCAAAAGTCTTCGAATACAATTAGAATTACAAATATAGATGATCTGATTAATTTAACACCTTTTACTGGAAACATGAGACTTGTGTTAATAAGGTCAGTGAGGAAGCCTGGAGCATGGCTAGCACGTTTTCTACATTTTTGGACTATCTGCATGTGCAAAGTAGTGATAGTGTTGGTTCGCAAAAACGTCGTCATGAGGAAGAACCAGTGAAATTTTGGTGTGACTCCAGATAAAGATTTACATACTTATCGAGAGTTAGGGGGTCAAGTTACAGTTTCAAGTCTGGTTTATGGTTGCAAACATGGGTTAATGTTTCAAATTAGGGCTTGAAGGCTGGTTTAGGGTTTCAAGGTAGGGTTCGGTCATCAAGGTGACCCGTTGTGAAGATGCTAACGACATCAAGATGGCCGTGACAAAGAAGCTGCGGTGGAATCCTTCCCAGGAGTCTAGGAAGGTGTAGCAGACATTTTTGTATGCTGGGATAATGAAGACAAAAAAAAAAACAAAACGAATTCATCAAGGAACTCGTAGCAAAGTATGAAAATGGGGGATTCCACTTCCAAACAATAACCTGTCATCCTCTCTCTGTACTCCTCGCCGTCTTTCGTATGCCAGCAAGTCTTCAAGAAAGTCATTTCATCAGTCATTTATATTAATTCCATATTGTTTTCTGTATGTTAAACTACAGTTATTCTCTATAAAATGTATTTTTTGTTAAACTTTTTTTGGGTGTGCGGAACATATTAAATAGATTTACATTATTTCCTGTAGGCTATATGCTTTTGTCTTCACACGATTTGGATTTAGTCAGACCTTTTGAACGGCTTAAACACAAAAACCGAGGCTCCCCTGTAGTTTGTAGTGTAGATTATCTTTTGTGACACAAGTCCTACAATTTCTCTGACACATCTCGTACATCATCCTAAAACAGATGAGCAAAATCCCTTTTTCCTGCTTTTGTTAACAGTGTTGGCCTCGGTGAAGGTCTGTGTTGGCTGTTCTCCAGTACTGTTTTTCTGTCTCCTAGATCGCCCGAATAGAGGAATGCTCCATTATTTGGCCTTGTTGTTTGACTTTGGCCTTGGTCTGTGCCCCAGTGAGTATCCTATTCTTGGTTCATGTGTTGAAATCTTGCAGCCATTCTCCTGATAACGTCTCTCTGTTATGCCAGTAAGCAGTTTGAATGGGTCCTCTTGTGTTGCGTCGTGATCGCCACATGAAGGACTTGACGACGCAGCTCGGGTTGTGTTAGCGCATCCATTGAAATAAATGTGACGTTGGAAGAAGAAGAATTTAAAAAAAACCAAAAAACAAAGCGCCATCAGCCATAACTCACGTCTGCATTCTGTCACAGTAATTAAATTTGAAGGAAAGCCCTTGTGAGCTTAAGGATCCCCTTTTTGCCAGCAGATGTTTGTGAAATGAAAGCGATAGGCAGGCAGTCAAAGTGTCCGTATTGTCTTTAAGAGCACAATAGAGCGTACATTGTTAATGTATTAGCCGCCTCGCGTTTATCTCGCCGCCACACTCTCCGATGGACCTGCAGGAGCCCAGCGGGATATTCCCAAATGTCCGGATAGCAAATAACGAGCAAAGCACTTTTTGCACTTGCAGCCTAAAGACATCTCTTCTCATATTTGTCTCCTGCGTTCCAAATGTTTCTAGCTTTGAGTTCGACCTTCAACTTTGACAAGAGGCAGTGAGGTGAGGCCAGAAATTGCCTGAAGATGGGCAGATGGAATCTCGCCCTCACCTTCTGTACAAACCCAACGACGAGAACTCTTGTTAAAGACCTCCACTTTATTGGGCCCGAACTGTCACATCTGATAACCGTCACAGCAACGAGGGGGCGACTGGGTGATTGCTCGGTGCCAGACCTGGACACTTTCACCTTTTCAAGACGGGGAAAAGATTTAAGAGCCTCAAAGGCATCAGAACTTGAAGATGTAATCTCGTCGACAACAACAACAACAAAAAAAACCTCCTTGCAATATGGCAGCAACATTTGCCAAAAGACATTGGCTATAATGACAGCGGCACAAATGAGCGCGGCGCAGAGGCTTCCTGCACAGAATGGCGCATTAGCGCATTGCTGACAGACGAGTCTTAATTGTTTCCTCTGGCAAATAGAAGTTCACACGGGAGAACAAAAAAGCTCGCCTGGCAGCGGCGCCTTTTGATGCAACGGTGACGATGACCTTGCTGCAGTGCGCCCCGCCGCAGGATCCTTAAGAGTTTATCTTGACACACTCCCGGAGAGTGACTCTCAGGTGTCGCGCTGATAGACCAATTCATTTAACTCCGTCACGATCCAGGGGCTCGAGAGGCTGCCGCCTGATGAATCCCGATTGTTCTTCTGCCTGTCTGGCTGTTTGCTCTCCTTCGGGCGAGAGACGTTGTTCTGCCAATAGCCTGCAGACTGTTAACGCACCAGAAGCACTTTGCTGTTTGCAACCGTCGCCGTCGTCCTACGATAACTGCCGTGCTGACTGCATTTATAACCACGTCTGCACGGGCAGCTAGGAGCTCAAACAGATAACGCATCTTGCATGTGTAAAATCGAGGTTTTTAGGGTGGATTCTACGGATGGCGTGACCGATACGACACTCCAACTTATGGAGGAAAGAACTACTCGAGAAAAATACCTTCAAATATGTGACAAGCCCTACAAAACCTCTCTGTTTCACCTACTTTGCATCAGACTATGCTAACATAATATATTCCTTTGGATTGCAAAGGTTTTAGGTATTATTACCCATTGTTTGTTTCCGAAATGATATTCCCTAAAAAGTTGTGAAACATTCAGGTGTAACCTGGGGTGCTAAAGCTATGTAGCTTATCTGAGTTTGAAGATCAAAAGCAGTGATAAAACCATTCAAAACTTCAATTAAAGCACTTGAAATTGCCCTTAAGTATCTTTTTTTGAAGTCGTGCTTTTGTCAAAAACTGGTTAACTTGACATAATGCGAGTGGGGAACTCCAACCATCTTAATCTAGCGACAGAATCCATCTATGTTGTTTAGGAAATGTCGTCAACACAGCAATGGACACTTGTGATAAAACGATAAGGAAAAAAAGAAATATTTAAGAGAAATAAATACCTTCTAATGTGCGACAAACTCTTGTAAAACCTCTCTAGCTTTGTTCTGTTTCACCTTGTTTGCATCAGACTCGGGGCCGGACGTGGTGAAATAATATAAAACATGGGCTTGCTAAGGTCTTTGGTATTATTACGTGTTGTTTGTTTCCAAAGGGGTATTCACTTGAAGCTGAGTTTTTCAGCATTGCTTACCATTGCAGGATCGTCGAAATGAAGAGAGACAGTAGCGTTAGACATTTTAGGATCCTTTAGCTACTGTATGTAGACGAGCTTAGTTTGAAGTCCGAAGGGATTGATAAAACCGTTCAAAATTTAAGAAGTTCCCCGTTTTTAAAGTATCTTTTCATTGCCGTGCTTTAACCAGAAACTAGTTAGCTTGACATAAAGAGAGGGAACAAGCTGCAACTCCTTGCTTGCACTTGGAAACAAATCTCAACGCTCAGTTGAACATTTCCTACGTGTCTATCATCAAAGCTAGACGGGCATGTATTTCCTGTCAAAATGGAGCTTTATCTTTCTACTCTCTCGTCATTACCTTTGGGACATGATTGTAGCAAATTATCTTCTATACGTGGACAAAAGTTCTCTGTTGTGTTCCATCACAGTCATTACAAATAACTGGCCTGGGCTTCTTTGTGCTCCCGTCGTGAGATGATTGCGACCTTGTGCTTGTCGAAGCCCGCAATCAATGCGATGTCCGTAATGTACATAAGCAGGTTTGCGGCCGTTCCTCGGAGCACAAGTGCTTCCGCCTGGAAGCAACTGTGGACAGCCTCATCGGCGCGAATTCGACAACATTCACGGCGGGTGTTAGATGAGCCGTTGATCCCTCGCTGAGGGAACCTTCCAGCAGGCGATTTATCCATTTGCACCAACTTTCTCCCAGCGCCATTGACTTTCCGCCGCGATGTTCCGCTGTCACGCCGGGACCTGACATTTAATGACGCCGTGATGGAGGAATGTCACATTTATCGCTCGCCAACAACAAAAACAAACAGAACTCAGTCGACATCGCAAGGAAGAACTTGGACCAACAATTGAAATTCAGGTTGTATACTATATAGTTCACTTTTCTACGGTTCCGATTCCATTTAATTACAATATTAGGTTAATCTAGAATGGGTGGGAACTTCATTCATCTGACCGAGCATTTATCTTACCAAGATTCCTGTATTACCGGCTGCCACATTTTTTCTCCTGACATTACTTAAGTGTATTTATTAATTTTAATATATATATTTTTAAATTTCACTTAATTAAAAGAAAAAATCAATTCATTTATTTAATAATTGGATAACTCATTATAATTGTATTCATTCCACAAAATGAGTTAAAATATCATAATGAATTATTTTAAATGATGTATTTCAATATATGAAATAATTTTTAAAAGTAAATATACATACTTATATTTATTTATCATTCCAAATAAACAGTTTTACAATAATAATAATAATAATTAAAAAAAATTCGGATTATTGTAGCCTAGATTTTTGGTGGACTTTTAAGTATGTTCCGGAAGAGTAGAAACAATCAAATATATTTGATAGATAGATAGATAGAAAATACTTTATTCATCCCGTGAGGGAAATTAGCCTTAGCCACAAGTAAATAGACCGACATAATACTATAAAATACTGTTTTATCATCTAAATCGGCGGAAAACAGTTCCTTTAGTTTAAGCGGTGAGTGAGAGAGATGTGCGATTTCAGTGAGGTATCTTGTATTTATATTTAAATGTTGTAATCAAAATGAAAGCTTTCGAGCGCTTTTAAAGTACAATGACTTTCCGACAGCTCAGGCCCGCCTCAGTACAGTACATTCAATACAGGACGTAAAAAGATATGATCAACTACTTCCGCACCAGGAGTTGTGTTATGACTTTTTGTATCTTAAACGGTTTCCCCCAACAAAGGTCTGCAATTTTCCTCCAGAATCTTCCGCTCGGAGGTGGATTGCGAGCTATTTGGTGAATACAAAAATATGTGCCAGGAACAAGAGTGTTATTGCCCGGAGCAAACATTCATCCGAGGAGATAAAATCTGCGCTGTGAGTTAAAATGCAGACTCTTAAGGTTGAATCATAATAATGTGTGTGCGTGTGTGTGTGTGTGTGTGTGTGTGTGTGTGTGTGTGTGTGTGTGTGTGTGGCATACCGATGTGTTAACAACAACAACAAAAAAAAGATTCCTAATTTTGAATTAAAGCGAGGCGGGTGGGCGGCGAGGTGGAGGACAATGTGGGAGGACACCGAAAGAGATGTGTTCATTTACAAAAGGCTGCAGGAAGAGTTAATTAAGCGAGCTGCCGCCACGGCTAGAAAGTGCTGAGTTTTGGAGACACAAAATATTTATTCATCAGCCTATTAATGTTTAATTCCCCCACACTTTTTTTCTTCCCTGTTTTTAAAAGGGCGGCAGAGCGGAGGAAAGCTTTGAACATTTGACCCTTTATGTAAAAAGTGTAGGGTGAGTCTGAGGTGCCTCAGGGATTGTCTTTAATCATTAAGGAGATGGGAGGGGAATAAAACGACCCTTAAACCTTTACAAACGAGGACAAAATGGTCACTGAAATAACAGTAATAAGAAATATATATATATATTAAACTTGTTTTTGGTGGTCCAACAGAAGTAACAGATTCAAGACACCCTGTGCAAAGTGGCCCCGGAACATAACCAATGAAAATCAGGCATTGCTTTCCAATTGCAGTCCAATGGGATAAAATAACAAACCAAAACAAACAAATAATTATTAAGAAAAACTAACACACACTGGGATGGTGAAACCATTTCAACTATATCCGGCGCAGATTCAAGACTCCCTGTGCTGGATGTAGCAAAGCAGGCCAGAATTTAACTCATGACAATCAGGCAAAGCTTTTTGTTTCAGGTCCAACAGAACCTTGACAAGACAGACTAATCCAACTAATGAAACGAGCTTGGACAAAACTCTTGCTTCCCTTAACTTTATACTCGTCTGCAGATGTTCAAGAGAATGTATTTGAGGGCTCGAAGAAAGCCACTTCAGAATTAGTCCAATGTTTTGTTCTTTGCCATTCTCTGATGTGTTTCGCTTTGTGTTTTGGGTCTTGTTATCCATCTGACGATGGGCTGCACATTTGACTCCAGAATGTCTTGATTTCATTGCAGATGACACCCCGTACCGGATGCAGCAAAGAACATGGCTAATTAAAGTCAGGGATTCTTTGTGTGGGTCAACAGATGTATGCAATAAAATAAAATCAATAACTAATGACCAACTTTCCTAACACTAAGAGCAACAAAATGCCTTGTTTTTCTCGAGATTTTATTGTAACCTGCAAGGATTCACTCAGAAACTTTATGGCTTGTGGATTTTGGTAAATTCCAGTCATTGCCAATAGTTTCAGTGACCTGAGTGTGTAGCAGCTCTTTTTGGTTTAAATGATAAAATTTCAGAGAAAAACAGAAACAATCGGAGCAGGCGGCCTTGTTCTGGTTGATTAGTAATTGCAGGAGACAAATGAAAAACAAGACGTGTCGCGTCGGAAGCAAACACACCAGCACGTCGACATAAAACACTTTGCAGGTGCTCCTTAAATCCTTTGTGACATCTCGGCTGAAGGAGCGAGGAGGAACAAGTCGGCGGGTTGATTTGTCTGACGACTAATTATACGGCAACAAACGAGTTGCCCATCATGAGAATATATTGTCTGCTTTTATCTCAGGAACTCATCAAGTCGAGCCAATTAAAAGCTGCAACGGCGGAGACATTGGCGGCGAGCGGCTCTCTCATTCAGTTAATTCATGATTGGCAATTAAAATAGAATAGCGTGCAAAGTTGTAAAGCTGTCAGGAGGGCCAGGCTAAATTACCCTTTTCCACTTTGAATGATGGACGCGCTCATCGCTCTCCGTTATCTTATTTATTCTGCCGAGAGGCCGAGAGGCTGGGCGAAGGGGAGGGGGGTTTAAAGAGCGGGTTCTAATGGGGCAGGGGGGGAGGGGGCTGGCTTCTTCTTCTTTCAGAAAGGACCACAGATCTGCCGTTGTGGTTCTTTCCAACAAAAGACGCAATTAGAGTATTGTTGATAGAACGTACGAATCGTCGTGCATTGACGAGCATGTTTTGTTCTGACCGAAAACCTCTCAAACACAATTAGCTAGCGTGTCTTGCCGTGGCTCAGCGTTTATTCCTCTCTCTTTCAGACCAGAATTACTTTTATCGTGTGTTGGACTATGTGGCTTTCCAGTTGCCTTTTTTCGCATCACAGCATACTAGTTTTTTTCTTGCCTATCCCGGATGCGGTGGATTAAACTGTACTAGTTAAACATTGTTTGTGAAGTTCACTTTTTGATTTTTTAAAAATGCTAGTTTTTCTTGGCTATGCCAGATGCGGTGAATTGTACTAGCTAGTTCAACGCTTGTTCAAAGAACCTGAGCCATAAACAATCAAAGCATTCTTTTAAAGTTGTCACTCTTTCATTTCTTTGTAGTTAAAAAATACGTTTACTTAGCCCAAATGTTAAAAATATATATTTTTGAACAAAAAAGTAAATGACACTGTTAATCACGCACACTCTTTGAAAGGTGTTAACTAAAAAAAATTCGTATAGTTCAAAATCTTACAGCAACAATCATACTTTCACCTTCCTTTTGAATTCAGAATTAGCATTAGCATGACGTCAGCAGCTACGCAACATGCTGTGCCCTTTTCACAATTTCTTGCAGCCTGTTTAGGCAGCTAACGAGCTTGAATTAACTGCGACCATCTGGTTCAACCCTCTAACGATTAAAAAAACCAAAAACAAAACATAAATAAATAAATCGACAAATAATTTCTTGTGTCCATCCTTATTGGAACCGTTGCAAATTGTCGAGTATCTGCACGACAGAAGGCTACAGAAATCACATCTGATGCAGATCTCAGCTTGAAAATGAAGTCCAATTTAAGCTTAAGGAAAAAAGTAAATAACGACAGTCTGGACACAACACTTTAAAGGGCCATTTAAATGTCCGTGAAGGCGAGTTAAAGCGACGGCAACTCGTCCCGCCCGCGTCTCTCGCGCCATTAGCCGCCGTCTCCGTGCTATTGATGGCCTAATTAAAATGTGTCAGCCTGAAATATGTCACTTTTTTGTGTAAAGGCAGAAATGGATGGCGCACATTAATTTTCCCTTTCTCAGAGGGACCTTTTTGAATGTCGCACGGCAGACACCGGCTTGTGTCTACAGCGGCGCACCCCTCCTCCCGTCGCCCTCCTCAAACAATACGCCGAGCGGCCTTGACAATATTGGCGAAGGGCGATGACCGTTTTCTGCTCAAACTCTCGTCGCTCTTGGATTTGATATGTCCGGCAGACAACGCTCCGCTCAGATAGTTTCCTAATTCGATTTTTAGAAATACAGATGACCTCTCTTGTGTGCGTTTTCAAGCTTGTACTTGAATGCTGAGAGCCGGTCAGAGCGATTTTTGCTTGTGACATTACCAAGCTTCTAAGTTCCCCTGCGACACAAACACGAGAGGTTGAAATAGGCG
Organism: Phyllopteryx taeniolatus; assembly: GCF_024500385.1. Lineage (NCBI taxonomy): Eukaryota > Metazoa > Chordata > Actinopteri > Syngnathiformes > Syngnathidae > Phyllopteryx > Phyllopteryx taeniolatus. Next base: position 3,485,366 of record NC_084521.1, on the reverse strand, counting down.
TCTGTTTCTGTCTGCTCAGGTGTAATCTATATAAATGTACACCCATAGAGTTGGTTATTGGACTCCAAGATAATGTTTGTACCATTTGTGCTATGTTCCCAAGATGTAAAAGCCAAGTGTCCAGGATACTACCCTATAGACAAGATGGTACATCCATGAGTTACAAAACCAAAAGGTAAATGCTACCAGAACCGGTTTGTAACCATTCCCAAATGGCTAATTCGTCAAATCAATCAACGTAACATGCAATAGAAAATCTTAGGGGGAGAATGCAGGCACTTTGATGAACAATTTAAAACTTGATTAGATGAAGGTTTAGTGTGTCAACAGTTTTGAACTTAAAACGGATCTTCAAACATTTAAAAACAGGTCTCAAAGTGAATGTTGAGCGTAGTAACGTTCAAGTAGTATTGTCTATGAAAAAAATAAGCTGCGAATCTTTGTTGTTCAGTCTGGGCATGTGCAAATATGCCAACTCCAAAACAGTCATGGCAGAAAGTTTTCATGTGTTTATTGTCGGCCTCAGTCGGTTGGAGTGGAGTTAGGCTTGGGCTTTCTTCTGTCTTTCCGTAATGATGCGTTTTCCAGTTCTTAGGAAATCTCTGATTTGGCTACATCCAATGTCGAAAGGTTTTTACAACTTTGCTGTTGCATAAATGATGTTGATGTTGGTTAGGATAAAGGGTCTTCGTTGTCCCCCCCCCCCCTCAAAGACAAGTTATTCAGTCTCATGTTTCTGTCCTGTAAATGTACCCTTCAGTGTTGGTTGTTGTTTTCCTGAGAACGAGTTGTTCAATTCAGATAAAACTGCTGAAATGGCGACATCCAATGGCTGAAACTTGTTTAACCATTGCTTTCAGCGGGTTATGGTTTGCTTAGGGTTGTGGTTGGGGGTACGGTCTTCTTCCTTCTTTTCTTAAAGACCATTCATCCAGTTCAGATAAAACCGCTAATATCGCTACAGCCACATCTTTTTTTTTGGGTGTCTTTGGGGGTCCTGCTTTGGATGTCTGCTGCTCCATTATGCAAAACGAGGTGGCTCTACAAAGACATCACAAGTTATTTCTCATCTCCATTGCCTCCGAGTCAACCTTCCTGCAGCCATTTGCTCACTTTTGACTCTTTTCCTGGGTTGCCTTTCTCTACCCGTCCCCGTGGGATCGTGTCTTTGTGAAGGCAAAACAACCTCCAGCTCCAGAGGTGTCACCGTGCTTAAAGTTTCCTCCAGAAAGTGACGCGTTGCCCCTCAGTCCCCTGCAGAGAGTTTGCTGTCGTCCTCGGGAGACGCGCCACCCGGGGTCAAGGCGCTTTACAACAGATTAAAAGAGAGTGTCACTAATGTCACCCAGCCAGGGAATCAATGGCCCCGCGCGGGAAATGAAAGCTGTGACGGACATGGACGACCACATCAGGTCCTGTCAGAGAGCTTCTATTCAGAGAATGCTCCTCATGCTTGGCAGCTGCCAGGACCATGAAGAGGGGTGGGCAGTGGGGGCCTGCATGCACGCTCTTCAGTCAGCGAACACCCACGGGGGGGTCTTTCTGGAACGAGTCGACACTCTGTGGCCATCAGCTCCATCAAGTTGTGCCACTGCGGGCTGAGCTTCGAGCTCGTTCCGCCGCACTGGAGAAGAACCTTTTCTCATTTCACACGATCAGTCGCAGCGGAGGAAAAAAAAAAAAAAAAAAAAAAAGCCAGAAAGGGGAAGAAAAAACCCCAACTTTGATGTGAATTCAAAGACGAGCGAATGAATGGCAGTCACCGCTGATTAATGTTGATTTGCTATTGTAATTGTAGACAATGCAAGCAGACAATGAATCTGATCAGCATTCATTGAAATGCTTTGAGCTTGATTTCACCTCAAACTTCAAACTATTTATGGCATTCGCAAGCACGCCAATCGTATTTCTGTATTTTACGGCCCCGTAGCAACGCAAAAACATACTTTCAGTCATCTTGTTATTTTCGTAGCATAGCGTTGAACTTGCATCAGGAAAATGCCACTTGTCCTTGTTCTCCTTCTCCCGCAACCTGCAAACTCTTTCGTTCACTTCTGATCTTAAAACCAGCATCTGACTTTATTTTCACTTTGTCTGCTGGAGAAGTACTAGCGGCAGGGTGGAAACAAAACAAAGAATAAGTCGGTACGATATTTTTCTTGTATTTGTCCTCCGACTGACTCAGCGGGCCTGTATGGCTCGAGTGGACGGAATTAAATACAACGGGCTCACCGACGTTAATGAGAAACATTGAAATAAAGCTGCAGGGTGTGTGGCTCAGTGGCTGCCACCGTTCTGGTTGTGTGTCCTTGAGCAAGGCATCGAAGCCCCGACAGCTCCTTGTATTTGCCAGATTAGGTTAGAAAATATCAAACACACGACCTCGGCTAGGATTTGTTTTACTGTGTGTCTCGTCAACATTGAGTACAAGTAGTCTGACAATTTAGAGTCTTGCATGAACCCAATGTGTTTGGTTTTGTGAATATTGAAGACAATTTAGTCTTAGATAGAACAAACATAACAATTGTTTTTTGGTAAAAGTTGAAAATTCCTCAATACTAAACCAACAATATGTTTGCGTAAAAACATTTAAGACAATTTCAAGCCTTAAAAGCACCTAATATGCAGTTTTTGGAAACACTGAAGACAATTTAGAGCCTGAAATACAGATACGTGTTTTTCGGACAATGTACCAACTTAATGAGCATTTGTTTTAGTTTTTTTTGTAAATGTGGAAGACCTTTTAGAGTTTTCGCAAATATAAAAGACAATAAAAGAGTCTTACCGACACATACGTGTTTCGGGACTGTAGGAAGAAGCCGAAATCGTACAGGGTTAGGCATGAGGATAAACGCAAACTCAGTGGGAAACTTGATTCCCTTTACTTGAGCAAAACTTGGGGGCTTCACCTGTCGGATGCCAACGGGAGCCCTCGCCAATCACTCGACACGCTTTGAATGCGAGGATCAGGATGCCTGCAAACGACACCTGTGCCCAGCGGTCACGCTGTTTCCTGTTCACCTGTGTCTCGCCGCGGGAGCTGAAAGGGCAGCTGTTTGTTGTTTTGCTCGTTACGCTGAGACCCGGGAAACGCGGCGCGATGCTCGTAGCCGGAAAGAACGCCGTCTTTTGTTGAGAGAGGAACGTGGCGAACACCCGAAGAGATGGCGTAGGGGGGACGTAGGGGGGATTCGGGATAACAAGCCCTTTGCCAACCAGGCAACCGTGAGTGGAGTGAATGCAACAGGCGGAGGTTTTCAGCCTGACTGCTGGAGCGTGTGAGCACACATCTTCGCCACCAAGGGAGAGAAGACATGTCATGACAAAGCTGATGCCTTTGCCTTTTCCTTGTTGCTATGCCGCCCCTTCCTGCTCTTCGCCGTGCCTCGTCCTGTCCTCATTTTGAGCTTGTTTGCGCTCTCTGTTTGCCTGCTTCCTTTCTCATTGTGTGTAACACAAGGTGACATTATTTTCCTGAAAGCGGAAAGAAGAGCAACTGGGTTATATATGCAGTCAAGGCTTGCTGTCCAAAGCCAGGGAACATTTGCCACCTTTTCAGGGGGAAGGAAAGCGTAATTGAAATGCGCAGCTCCGCAGTTACAACAAATGACAAAAACAGCAACACCTGAATGCCAACGGGAGAAGACACGCAACCATGAAAAAGCCTTTTAAACTGATTGTGCATCTAAATGTGAGGACTTCTTTATGGGACTCTGCATCAAGCGCTCGCCCCCTGCGGACCGCAATGGCTGCATCACAAAGTTTGCTTCTGTCGCATCAGCCTTCAGCGAAGTTGACTCAAAGTAATTCTGGTTTGAGGGCTGGGGAATGAAATCTCCCAAACAATCAGAAAGTTTTCCAACTGTTTCCCCGCAGCGATAGGTTCTCCTCACCACGCTTGTGTGAGTACCCCCCCGAAACCGAATAGTTTTGCCTAAATACGCTTGATGCGTTCGGACAGCCTTCTCAAGCACTCGTTAGCGTCTGCCTGCTGCGCTCAAAGGTCAGGACGCCGGTGTTCTACCTCGCGTACTCCATCATCGGGATCTCAATTGAGTTGTAGACAAGGTAGAAATATCCCGCAGAAAAGTCAAGACAATGCTTTTGTTTGTTAATTGACGACACCAGCTCCTGAAGCGTTTATGATATTGCCTGGTTAGGATTACGGCTTAGTGTTAGAGTGGTTAGGGTTACCCACTAATTTACGTGTTTTTGTTAACGTCAAAGACAATTTCATCCTCAGAAGAACTAATGCGTCTTTCTAAGTGAGCATTCAATCAAATTAACATTTTGTTTTTGTAAATGTTAAAGTCTAGCCTCCTGTCCAATGTCGGCTGGGATCGTGATCCTAATGAGGGCAAGCGGTCTAGGAAATGGATTGAGTTATGGAAAACTGTTGAAGTTGCGTTTTTAGACAGGAACAGTTTCGTAAACATTGAAGACAATTTAGAGCCTTTATGGAAACAAATTTAACAATGTTTTTGTTAACGTTAATGACAATTTTGTTTCCGTAAACAATGATTGAATACGATTTAGTGTTCAATTAACCATTCATCTTTTTTTTTTTTTTTTTTTTTTTTTTTTTAGAAAATGTGAACAATTGATGAGATTTTAATTAACCTTATGTACAGTGTATATATTTTTTCAGAATTGTTAAAAACAATCGGGTGTCCTAAATGCATCCAATACACAGTTTCCGGAAACACCGAATATAATTTAGAGTCTGTAATTAGTCTAACATCTGTTTTGTAAACAGTTTTGTAGTTTTGTTTCTTAAGAAAAAGCAGTAGTGACAAATCTTACAAACCTCTTGTACATTTCTTTTGTACGATTTCTGGTCTTCAACAAATCTAATATATGTGTTTTTTAAAAATTATTATTATGGTGAGGGGTTAGAAATGGTAGAAGTTAACACAATAGGGAGCACACCCCCTAACCCGAACCCAATTATCTCGAGTGGGATATCATCTTCCACCATTTGTTGAATGCTAAGTCCAACTACTTCCAGCCTGATCTCACATCATAGGCAAGCAGCACTTCTATCAGCGTCTATAAATGAATTTCTCTTTAATCTCCACCAACTTGTGATGTGTAAATGTAAACGGGCCAGTCGTGCGACTTCAGCAAATACACTCGGAGTTTCGGGAGATGTGAATGATTAGCGTATTTGCGCTAAAGCTCTGGGCTTCGTGTTCCTACCGCTATGGCTCTTGTAGGTTTGATATATTATTTAAATTGTAATTAATTTCTGGAGTCGAAAAAACCCAATCAAACATCCGTTCGGTCCAGTCATTTAACCCCGCGAGGCGTTCTCCCAAGAATTTCTCAGAACATCGTACGAAACTTGACTTTTCAAGTGTAAACTCAGAGCATCAACGTTTAAATTTGCCCATTAACAACACAGCAGTGATTTTGTTGGCTCTTGAAATGCTGAGATTTGCCGCCATTTTGGACAAGGTTATTCAAAGCACTTAAATGGATAACGAATGGCCATCTGACTTAATAGCTTGCTTACTCATTTGTAACGGGTATGTACCGTGTAATGCGGAATAGTAGCGAGAGTGTTGAGAAGAAGAAACTTCAGAGCTTCTTTTTGGATGGGTTTTTTTTTTCCCAGGGAGAAAGGGAGGGGTTGCGCAGATCCAAGCCCGACCGAGCGGCTGTGCGACACACAGGCGGCTGAATGCGAGCCGGGCCGGCGTGTCATTAGGATTCGTATCAGGACGCTGCCTCAGTCGACAAAACTCGCAGATGAATGAACGCGTCTGTCTGCACTTTCTCTTTTTGAAAAGCGCCGTGGCGCACGCGGGGGGGGCGTCAACCGAGGATGACCTCGAAGCTTGTTTACTGTTTGAGGGAAAGAAAATGTAGCTTTACATGTCGATGTGACAGATGCTTCGCGTCTATGTAGATTTACGATCCACTCACCGACAATCCAAAATCTCCACCTAACCAAAAATCTAGTGCAGTACTCAGACTAACCTGTGAAAGGTCACAAGGAGTCCAGACTGCCAGAAAAGAATTGGTAGTAGAAAAAGAAGCTAGGCTAGCTGTTATCTTTATTCTCTCCCCACAGACGATCAAGAATCTCCTCATGCAACCCAAAACTGAAAGTCTTACAACGTAGTACACAGACTGACCTGTGAGAGGTCACAGTGGGTATACAAATAGTAGTCGAAGACAAAATCGATCCACCCAGTGACAATCAAGTCTCCCCAAACTTCCCAAAATCATCTTAATAGATATCCGATAATTGTTTTTTTGTCCTCCAAATCATACAGATAATTTGTTTCTTCTTAATCTCCCAGGATTATTCTTAAATTTGTGCTTGACTGCTGGTGTCAAAATTCATGCTCTCGACATTTTCTGACTGCTGGATGTCTCTGCGGATTAGGAACGTTCATATACGGAGAGTGCCAATACGGGGAACTGGGCGCTCTTGTTGGTCTGGAAAGGTGGCTTGGGGGGGTGGGCGCAGATGGAGTTGATAAAAACCTGTAACTCATCCAGTGGAAGAAGTGGAAGTGTAAAATGCAGGATGGTAAACTATGTACGCCTCCGAGGTAGCAACTCAATGAATGCAACCTGAATGTTGTGCTTTTAGCCTGCGAGGGACGGGCACCCCCCGCGGCCTCAGCTGCGACCCGACGGCCAACAACGATAAGACCGCAACGATCGATGCGGCCAATCCCCCGCGATTAGGTTGTCCATTAGTCCACTTCTTCCCTGTGACCCTCTCGGGGCTTCCTTCAAGGAAAATAAAATGGCTCGATAACGTCTGGATGACAAGTCCTCAACGGGTGTTTTGATGCAAACAAGACGAAGCTCGGTGGTTTGATGGTGGCGTAGGAGTCTGGTTGTGGCGGGGGCGGTGGGGGGCCTTGAACATCAAGGCCTCTCTCCGCCGAGGCGCCCTGCGACCGCACAGCAGCTCCAGATGATTAAAAGAAAACACAACCAAGCGCAGAAGGAATTAAAACACAATTACATCTCGACTCCTCGGTGGGAAACGTCTTTGCGCAATTACCGAGAGGGAAGATGCATTTGATCCGCCGCTAAACGGAATCCGGTTTGAGGATAAATCAGCCACCCGCCGTTGAGAGTCACGGTGCGATGAAAAGGTCACACGCTCTGAGTCATTGCTCCTCCACTGTTTGAGAAGCACAAGGAGCGGCGGGGCAAATTCTATTTACATAAACTTGAAATGAAATGAAAAAGCCTGTCCTCTTTACTGCTTACCGCTCCTGACCGAGGCTCTAAAAAGATGTCATATGTTATGACAGCTCCTTAAGTGTTTCCTTTAGAAAGTCCCACTGGGGGGATCAATAATCCTTTGGATTCAGTCAGTGTGCTTCAGAGCGGCGAGGTTGATGAATGGCTGCTACTGGAACGATACCGTCACCTGTACACTCGCAGATTATTGATCTGGCGGCGGCACTTACCGATCGGCTTGTGCACTTGCTGGTTTGTATCGCAAATGGAAACTGGAATGTAGACTCCAGTTTTGCTCTCTGGTCTGTAAAAGGGGTTTGGAAGACTGGCCCCGTGGAGAATTCCGTGTTGGAGGTCATTTGGGGGTTAAGACTCACGGAGACAAATACATGGGGTCTTCAGTGTTGGACGGTAGCAATATTAGAGGGTTTCAAGGTTTTACCAAACAAGGGTTATTTCTATGCCATAGGAACAGGACTCTGTCAGAAAGCGAGCAACCGCTCTAATCAAATCCCAATCAAATTGAATCAGAGCAACCCTGACTTTTTTACGGGGATATTACCTAAGAAGATTTCAACCTTCTTAGATTACAATGAGATGTACGACCAACAATCAGAAAGACTGTCCAAGGCACAGTCAAGATCTGGATAGCTTCCCAGGATTTGGAAGACATCTTCGACATTATGAAGATGGTTAATTAGCCAGTGGCTTGGTATGGGGATGCGAAGGAGTGTTTCCAATAATGCCACAAAAAGATCAGTTTGGACAAACAGTGGCGACAGGGGACGTAAAAGTCATAAAGATAGTTGCAAAGTCGGAAAATTGGCAACACATAGTAGCCCTTGCTTGGTCACAACTCCCTAACTCCGCCCCTCGGTCATCATAGTAATAAAAGCCTTAAACGTTCAGCCACCGTGGCTGTTAAGCACTGTAATTCTTTATCCTTTGTGTATTTTAATGAAAGAATGTCAGAGACCTTTAATGAAGTCACATAAGAACCGTTTTACATTTCGAAAAAAATTAAAATAGCTCCTTAAAGATGTGATACTGCTCAAAGGTACATCTCTGGACCTTGTCCCCAAGGTTCTCTTTTGTACTTTTAACTTTTACAGCTTGGTAACATGTCGGTCCAACGAGAGACCATGGAGGCTAATAACTAGCTGTATGACTTCAAAATAAATAAATAAATAATTTTATAATATATATTATAGCTTGTACCTTAAGGGACATCCGTCATGATGTCATCAGCACACCACCCATACATGCCAGCTGACTTTTTGGCGAAAGCTGGGGTACACCTTGCACTGGTCGCACATTAATGACAGAGCACAAATAGACAATTATACTGATAATTTAGAGTGCAGTTGTCAAAGTCAAGGCGCGTAGGCCAAGTCTGGCCCTCCGAGTCATTTCACGTGGCCCGCAAAAGCTCGCCACAAATTTCCGTTCCGTTCCTGCCGCACTTGTCTGCTTGGATCATTTCAGTTCTTTTACAAAAGAAGGCCAACTATCAATGTTGTACTTTCCTTATAATAAAAGCTTAGAGCCGTTAATTTGCATTTTAAATGTCATTAGATCTGTCCATCTTTAAACAAGATACATAGTTTGTTCCCAACTGAACCTTGCGCTTCAAACCAAGGTACGTATACCGAGCCGTGTTTTTGGGCATACCATTACACCCCTCTAGCAATTATACAATTATGTTGTTGCACCATTACACTGTAACTGGCCCCCTTAAGGCATCCATAACTAATGTGACCCACCATGAAAACAAGTGTGACACCCCTGATTTCGAGTCTTCAATGAACCTCACATGCATGTTTTGGGGATGTGGGATGCGGGAGGAAGCCAGAGTGCCCTGAGAAAAACCAAGCAACCACAGGGAGAACACGCAAATCCCACACAAGAATCCCGGATCCAAGATTTGAACCGCGAACCTGTGCACATTTAGTTTATTTGCGCTGGTCCGTCCGGGCAAAGAAGCTACCGAGCGCTATCACCTCCAACCTTTCCGTCCTTGGGGGCTATTTTAAGCACTGTGCCCCAGCGCACCAACCTTTCGCCATATTTCTCTTGTTAAGCCGAGAACAAAAAGCCCCATCAAGCGGCGTGTCACCGGGGAGCAGATAACCGTCGGCCAGGTGAGCGGAGGTCGCAGTCACGATATGGAGGGCGCGGGGGCCGACTTGAAGCGGAGAAGACGGCGGATAAATGCCCGGCCAGGCGGGGGGGGGGGGCGTTGGACACGTGGGGGCGGCCGCCCTCATCGCCTCCGGGCATCTTGTGATTGATGGGGAGGCGCTGATGAGCTCCCAATGTCACCGTCCAATTAAATAGCCCCGACCGCATCCCTCTCATCTATCTGCATACAGCCTTTGACTTGCTGTTTGCGCTCTCTTCCCTCCCCCACCATTATCCCCCACCTCTCTTCACTTTTCACTTCCGTCTCGGGCTACGCTGAGTGCTCTTCCCGCGCTGACAGACAGGGGCTGCTCTTTCTGTTAGTTTGGGTCAGCACTCGCCATTCTCCCAGCAGACAATGGACTGTGGCTGCAAAATGCAAATAAGCCCGAAAGAAGAGAAGCAAGCGGTGGGTGACTAATACCTGGGAATAAGTGTGTGTGAAGTCAAATGGAAAAAGCCAAGTCCATTGTTTTCATTTTTAAATAGTGCAAACGCAGGTGATACTGTATGTCGACATTTTTGCATACTTTGTTTACAATTGAAACTTTCCATCTGCATGCATTGACTGCATTTGTACGGGGGCAGCACAGCGGAGGAGTGGTTTGCCTGTCTGGCTCGCAGTAGAGATGTTGTGGGTTGGAATCTTTAGAAAGTGGATGGAGAGCCACATTTCCTGCAATAGTCCCTGAAATGAGCAGTGCGGTGGGCATCGTGGTTGGGACGTCTGATTCACAGTCAGGAGATCCTGGTTTGAATGTCTGTGTGCAGTTGACACCTTCTCCCTGCGCTCGTGTGAGGTTGTCCGGGTTAACTAAAGACTTTAAAATCCTCAAAGGTGTGAATGGCTGTTTATATTTCTTATAGCACATTTACCTGTATTGTGTATCGCTCGTCGTGTCTCGACGTGCGGATTGACGTTCTGTATGATATTTAAAGGATTTCCCACTCATTTATTTGAGCGATGCATCTCCCGCTAATCAGTTGCTGCCCGTGTGGAGATGCGCCGTGTTTGGTGGTGCATTTCTCTAATTGGAAGAAATGCAAAACCGGGCAGTTTTGGGAGTGCAATTATGTGGTGACATTTGGAAATTCAATTAGTGAAGCACAGGAAGGGGGGGGGGGGGGGGGGGGGGTTGGAGAAGAAAAAAAAATTAAAATGGTGCACGCTATCATGGAGATGAGATACTAAATTGAACATTTTCAAACAGAAAGTGTTAGTTTTAATCAGTGGTAATTTTGCAGTGAGTGGACCACAAAATCCAGCAGAGGGCGATGTCGTGAAAAAACATCCATAGAAATAATGCATATACAGTGAATCCCTGCATAGCTTTGGTTCAGAATTTGTGAACCTTTCTTGAGTGAATCAATTCCTCCAAAAAGAGGTTTCAAGCTGTTGAACGCCCCTCCCACTTGAAGTTTACGGTGAAAGTAAACATCAAACAAAAAGAATTACACCTTTTTTTTTTTTTTTTAATTGTTTGCAAGCCTGTTAAAAATTGACAGCGGCCCACAAATGCCCCACGGGCTGTGGTTTGGACACCCTTGGTCTTGCCCATGCAAGAAGAAGAAGAAGAAGAAGAAGAAGAAAATGAAGAATAAGAAGAAAATGGAGAAGAACATGAAGAATTAAGAAAATGAAGAGGAAGAAGAATACAAGGAAGAAAAAGAAACTGAAGACAAAAACGAAAATGAAGAATAAGAAAAAAATAAAAAGAAGAACAAATAAAATGATGAAGAAAATGAATCAGAAGAAAATCAAATGTAGAAGAAGAAGAAAAAGAAAATAAATAAGAAGGAGAAGAAGAAGAAGCCTGCAGCTGGTCATTCGTGTACAGAGGAGGAGGGAGAGGAAGAGGAGGAGGAGGAGGAGGCAGCACTGCACAGGAGAGAGAGAGAGAGAGATAGAGGGGACGTGCGGATGGAGGGAGGCTGAGACAAGTCGCATCTCAGCGGAGGCAGAGTGCGCGCAGCAGCTCGGTGAGCACAAGCGACACCAAGCAAGCCAATCGGGACCTAATCGGCGGCTTCTTCAACGACGTGACGCACCTTCTCCTCCTCCTCCTCCTCCTTGTCTTCTTCCTCATACTCGTCTTTCTTTCTTCTTTTTCTTGGCGTCTTCTTGTCCCGCTTGGTCAACTTTGGCCATTGGCGCTGGCGGGAACTTCTTGCACCTCTTTACGTGGGTGAGTGATGCTCGTTCTCGTCTCTTTTTGCACACTTCCTCCTCCTTCTTCTTCTTCTTCTTCTTCTCCTCATTGTGTGTCATTAGCATTCTGCGTTCATTCGGTCCTCCTCTGCGGTGCCTTTTTTTTTCTTTCTTAAATGTCGCTGCCACTTATCAGGCCTCAGGATCAGATAAGGACGTGTGCAACTTTTTTTTGGTTTGTTTTTTAACGTGGCACTTTGATGCTGCACACCGATGGATGTGCAACACGCGTGTCCCTGCAGCGGTCATCATCTCGCATGCCGAGAGAGAGGATGTGCACCCCCCCCCCCCCCATATAAGACAACAAAAGCCCCCCCTATTCAATGACGAGATTCTCCTCTAATAATTTAGGCTTTTGAAAAATATGTAAAATCTTCTTTTGGGGTACATACATGACTCTTTTGCAGCTAAAAACGATGTGCTGAATTTCATGAAAGGACTACACACCATGCAGGACACTTGATTACGTACACTTTAGGCTGTATATTATTGATGAAGATCAAAATAATCATGCAATCATTTAACGCCGCTTGTTCTCGTGGTTGTAGTTTGCAGTGTTGCTAGTAATTTGACCCTCTCATCCGAATGCAAAAAAAAAAAAAAAAAAGACCTGTACGCATTATTGTTTTTGTACATTTCACTATTGGACCTTGGGGAGTTGCACCTATTGAAATGTTCCTTCTGAAATAAATGCAGGATTATGACGATTTTCATCATCATTGACTTCCTGTCTCAGAATCTGGCCACCGCGTTCTGTTGTCCGTCACCGAGGGACGTGCGGCCAATCCAAACGAGGGCCAAAGTGGGCGTCGCGAATCAAACGCCGGCTTTGTGGCCCCCAAATCCTCGGGGCCCAACGGCCTCGTGTCCTCGACCGGGAGTTTGCTTTTGTTGTCAAATCTGCTCGTTTTTTGAGCTACGTCCACAGTTTGGACCTCGAAGGGGCCCTTGAGCAAGGCACCGAACTTGTCTCTCAACATGTGTTCACGACAATAAGATTTTGAGCGGGGCGGGGGGGTTGTGATGACGGAAGAGGCCGCGAAACTGCAGCGAGCGTGTGATTGGCCTGCCCACCCCGCGGCACTGGTAATCCTGTTGTGGGACCGCTAAATGGGATTAGAACAACTGCGTGGACGCCAAACGCAGGCTCGGGGACGACCGCGGGGGGGTTGTGGGGTGTGGTGGTTGTGGGCTGCACATTGGCCGCTTTATCTCGAATTTTCACTTTGACGCCCCCCCCCCCACACCCACTGCCACAGGAAGTCCACACGAAGGTTGTAATGTCCCCAAAAACACAATTTGGGAATACATTTGAGGAGGGGAAGCATTTTAAAAAGGGCGAGAGCAGGCTACTCATTTTCAATTTGTTCTTTCAGATTCAAGCTTGGTTAATTGCCGAAAATTGCAAATAACCTGTCGGAAATAGTCCAAATGTGAGGTTCAAGTCACATTTGAACATTCCTAACTGTTGTACAAGTGTCAAGAGTACTCCATGAATTTATATAAAATAATCCATTTCAGGGTCAATCGAATGTTTAAGTCACATTTTGAGGAAGAAAAAGAATTGTCTATATTGTTATATTGTCGATCAACATGCGTTGATGCACCTGTTTTTGTTCAAATATCCTTTGGGATGTTATTCGTTAGCCTGTCAAAGGCTTTTTGCATTGTTTGTTAGCATGAAGCTAGTGGAAGGCAAAGTTGTGTGTTTGTTTTAAGTATAAAACATTTTAGTTTGACAGTGAACTTGATCTGGGAGTGGCATTAAACAGCTTGAAGCCTCTTTTCTGAAGAATTGTTCAATGTTTGCTTGTTGTGACGTGATTTGAGTTGTCGTCACTGTCTGTGTCTCGCAAGTCAAAGCGAAAAATCAGCCAACCAACGGCTCGCATCTTCCATCCATCCATTTTCTGAGCCGCTTCTCCTCACTAGGGTCGCGGGCGTGCTGGAGCCTATCCCAGCTGTCATCGGGCAGGAGGCGGGGTACACCCTGAACTGGTTGCCAGCCAATCGCAGGGCACATAGGAACAAACAACCATTCGCACTCACAGTCATGCCTACGGGCAATTTAGAGTGTCCAATTCATGCATGTTTTTTGGGATGTGGGAGGTAACCGGAGTGCCCGGAGAAAACCCACGCAGGCACGGGGAGAACATGCAAACTCCACACAGGCGGGGCGGGGGATTGAACCCACGTCCTCAGAACTGTGAGGCTGACGCTCTAACCAGTCGGCCACCGTGCCGCGGCTCGCATCTTGAAGACGTCAAACTCTCAAGGCAGCAGTGTAATCTGCTTTAGTCACAATTTAACGTTCCATTTTGGAAAAGCGTAAAATAAACAAAGGTGTAACGTAATGGGAAATAACCGGTAGGAAATATCTCAAATAAACTCAGAGCAAACTCCACATTTGAAAAAGAATTGAAGCACTATAAAACAACAACAAAAAAGTGTAGTTTTGATAACAAGCTTATGTTGTTGAACGTGTACGTTCTTCTATCTCCAAAAGTCCAAATCCTCTCTTGCTCACCGAAGCCTGGCTCGCTCGCCGCTTTGAGTATTTACGCCGTCTTACACGCTGCTTAATGCCAATCACTTGACGCCAGCAAGCAGCAGCGATGGCGAGCTTGTCACATGAGTGCCCTTTTTTCCCCTTTTTGTCTTTGACACTTTTTCCTCAGCCCGGATTTGACGTTTCCTCATGCTAGCGATGAGGACGCCGCATATGTTACTTGTGGAGAGCGTTTTTTTGTTTTGTTTGTTTGTTTGTTTGCTGACCCTTAGCGGCCCATCCTCCACCTCCGTACTCTGGTGCACCTTCACCGCTCCTGCTGCCCTGCAGACAAATCTGCTCCACTTTCCACTTCTCCCATCAAAATGTCAATGCAGCATAGCTGAGACTGACCACATGTATGTATTTGACTGAGGTGGCAATCACTGACTAACTTGCGATACAATATTATCAGAGTACGGAGGATATTGTAATATAATAATATCAGGATACCGATGATATGACAAATGATATCATGATGCGATATAACGAGATTGCTGTACAGTATTGTCAGAATACTGACGATATCATGATACGATTATATCATAAAACCGATAATATCATGATACGATCATATGATGATAACGATAGTATCGCTATACGTTAGCAGTGATATCGCGACATGATATTAGCTCGACTAGATGATATCGCAATACGATATTAAATATGCTTACCAATGACATCCCGACATGACTGCTTTACTATACCAATGATATCACATGATATGATACAGATGACAGGGTGATATGATTAGGTCAGAAAATAATATTATGATACAATATTATGATTCTGATGATATCACAATATCATATTATCACAATGATGATCTGATGGTTTTGCAATCAAATCTCATTAGAATATCAAAGATATCATGATACAATATTATTATAATAGCGGTTTTGTCACATTCCAATGTTATTATGATACTGCTGCTATCAAGATACAATATCATCACGGTATTATCAGGGTACCGTTGATATCACGATGCGATACTGTCACTATACAGATAATATCGCAATACGAGAGTTTTACCCTACCGATGATATCACCAAACAATATTATCACAATAGCGATTACTGTTGTGATATCGAGGATACATCTTGATATGCGGAGCTCCTTCAAAACAAAACACAGCGCCTTGAATTTTTGGAAAATTCAGCACCTGAAGCCCGTTTCACTTAGCAACATGGAATTGGGCGTGTCAAAAATAAGTATAGAGCCACAAAAATGCCTAAAGTACCCAGGCCTGGTCGGGTCATTTTTCGCCATTTACAGATGTCTTTCAAATTCTCACTTCCTTTGGCACACCCCGCAGTAGAGGGGAACAGGGTGACTCGTTGCATTTCGTTGTTATTTGTTAGTTTTTTTGGTGCACATTTAACAATAACAAATGTTTTGTTGCGCTAGCGTAGCGTTCCATGTAATCCCAAGTCCAAGTCAAATGAGGCATTTAAGGACACGCGTGTTGCGTGCGGTCCAGCTCTCCGAATGTCTCCTCTCACATGACCTCCCGCCGTCTACGTGACATTTCTTGGCCGCGAGGACGCCGGAGAAAGTGCATGCGTTGCCTCGGAAGTCTTACGTGGACAACCGGCTGGGTTCCTAACAAGACCGCTCGGGCCTGCTGGGATGCGTTCGTGTCAAGACGACCTCCGACTGCCCATCCTCCTCCGCGTTCGAGGCACGCTGGGTAATGTGTCACGCACTCGGCCAAGGCGGGAAGACAAAGGCCGGCGTGCCGCGACGCGTCCGGGTAGAGGTCAGAGGCACTGCTGATGCCTCCGATTTATTTTTAATCTGACCCGCGAGAGCTCGACGCGTACGCCACGTGACTTGTTAGTGCCGCCACGCCGCAGTGACATGTGGCTCAATGATGACCTTGCTGAGTTGCAGCCAGATAATTGGGAGTCAGCTGACTGGCCTTTGTTGTTCCACACGTCGGACGCTCGTTAGCATGGGGGCCTCTGACGATCCTCGGTGACGCCAGGTCAAGGACACTACTCCTGTTAGGCCTTGTTCTTCGCTCTTCCAAGGCGGTAGCGGGTCTTTTTTGAAAATTCAGACCCTATAGCCGGTTCCACTTAGCAACATGGACTTTGGTAAAGATGTCTATCATGAGCAGACCCACAAAAAAGTCTCTAGAACGCAGACCTGAAAAGACTGGAAGCGGCCATTGTTGTCCTTCAAAGACGGACTTGTCCTAGAGATTTTGTGCAATTGCTAAAAAATTTGAAGCATGTGTATAAGACAGATGGAGGACACTAAATTGTAAAGCATTTGGGTGTGGGCAGAGCATGGTAGCAGAGTTTGATGACCTGCCATAAAACACCAAACAAAGGTCTTGTTTGTGAAGCAGTTGTTGTACCTTTTCCCAGAACGGTTGTAAAATGAAAGGTTAAAGCGCCACCTATTGCTGTGGCATGTGCTTGACAGCCTCCAAAAGCATTTTCATGCGCACTCAAAACTTTCTTCACCCATTTTCTTGTGTACTTTAAAATTTTGCTTGGTGACCCAATTGACTGTCTTTTGAGTTTCTATATGATTAGTAAGCGCATGTGATTACTGGTGCACCAGTAATCACATTACAGGCGCACCAGTAATCACATTACTTGCCACGGTCACGGAGGCACTTTTGCTGACGTTAACGTTGTCTTTTTTGTCTTCTCTGCGCTCCGATAGGTGCCAATTATCGGACCCTGCCACGGAAAAGCTCTTCGGCCGCCGCTGACCCTGTTAGCCACGTTTAATGTCAACACCCCGGCGCCCGAGTGGAAGGAATTACCTCGCTTTTAGTCTCCAATTGTGAAAAAACGACGAGGCGCACAGCAGAATGCCGAGCTTGACTGCACCGTGGTGAAACGAGCTCAGGACTGTGTGGATAAAAACCCTGAGGGGGTTTGACATTTTAGCTTTTTTTTAAAAAAAAAAAAAAATATATATATATATATATATATATATATATATATATTTTTTTTTTTCTTTTTTTTCTTTTTTTAAAAAAAAATTATTATTATTATTTTTTTTTTGCTCCTCTTCTGGCCTGAGTGTGTTTTGGAGCAGCGCGGGGAGGAAGGCGGCTGGGGTGGCGCAGATGATGGTGCGGTGCTGCTCAGCCGTGCGCAGAGCCCCGGCTCTCCTGGCGCTCCTGGGCCTCCTGTTTCCCATCCGACATGGGGCTTGCTCGGAGCTCGACGGGGGCGGCGGTGGCTCTGGAGACCAGGACGAGTCCCCGCGCTCAGGTGCACCCCCCCGGGGGGGCCTGCACAGACAAAGGCGCAGCTGGGTATGGAACCAGTTCTTCGTGCTGGAGGAGTTCACGGGAAACGAGCCGCTTTACGTCGGAAAGGTAAGTGGACGGTGACTCGCTTTTCCTTTACATTTTTGATTTGCATTTGTGATGTGAGGCATTATTTAATAAAGCTCCCCAATATGTACGTTTTTAATCATTAATTTGAGGGCTTTTCCATACTCAGAACTTGCCAAATTTGCTCTATATAGCGCCCCTGGATTTTTTTTTTAATGGGAAAATCCCCTGAAGCTAGTTTCCCCTATCAGGATGAAACTAGGTATCTGCCATGAGTAGACTCACAAAAAATGTCTCAAGCTTGAAAACACGCAGGAAGTCTGTCATTTGGTTCTATAGCAGCATTTCTTTTTTTTTGGACCACTTCCATTCTTTAAAGACGGGTGGTAGTGCCTCGAATGATTTGAAAATTCAGCCCTCAAAAGCCAGTTTCCCTTAACGACATGAAATTTGGAAGACATGTCTATCATGAGTACACCTGCAAAAAAGTCTCAAGAAGCCATGCCCGAAAACACACAGGATGTCTGCCATTTTGTTTTGAAACAAATTTCCAGGGTTTGTTCAAAGATGAATGTTGGCACCTAATGTTTTGAAAATTCAGTTTCATTTAGCAGCATGGAATTTAGTTGGCGTGTCTACTATGTGTTGCTCCACAAATCAGTCTCAAAAATCCGTCACAAGAAGTCTGCCATTTTAGCCTAAATGGCCATTTTGGGATATTCTTTGCTATTTCCAGGTGTCCCTCAAAGTTGAACTTGTTGTCCGATTGCGGCAACATTTCAAGCTCGTATATTAGACAGTATTTGAGTTATTGCCACTGGGGGGAACATGGTGGCAAAGTTTGACTTTTCATTGGTTGGAAGATGTACTGTATTTTCTTTGTCTTATTTTAATTCTTTAATTGTTATGTGTGCATCATGTGGCAGAAGACTTTCCCTTCTTCAGAAAAAAAAATCAATGTTTTTTTCCCCCCACAGTATGTAGATGACCACATAATAGATATTGTTGTCAAAATGTCCCCAATGGTATTGTTTTCCCATGTGCGTGTTTAATAATACATCACAGTAATAGCAAATATCACGCGTCCCCAAAGGTGCACACCGACGTCCCTTTGACCAGCATTCTGCCAAGGAACGCAATCCATCTTTTGGCAAGTAAATAATATATATATATATATATATATATATATACGTATATGCACGCACACAATGTGACTAATGTCGCATAAACGACATATGTTGAAGCTCTCGTTGTAAGTGTGTCCTCAGGTACTGTAGCTGTCGGGGTGTGCGCGGAAGTGGATGAAACAAAAAGTGAAAGCAGCTGCAACTAATCCTGCTGCATGCTGCTCTCAAACAAGCAAACTTTTGCTGGTTTTACAACTCAAGGTCCTCGTGTTGCCATGGAAACAACGCTAACAACCGCACTGGCTCCTAAAATAATAAAAAAAAGCAATATGGCAGACTAATAAGTCTAATGTTACTGGGCCGTGACTTCTGTGGCCAGTCGTACAGAAGCAGTGTTTGTGAATTCTAAAAATAAAGCAGCGGCCAACAGAGAAAACAACAGAATTCTTGGATACGTATGGATTTTTGGCAGTTTTATTGATGGTATTTTTCTTGTGTTTACAATACCAAAAGGCAAAAAAAAAACAACGCAATGACACAGACAAACAATGATAAGAAATCATTCTTGGTAGTAAGGTAATATCAAAAATCAAGTCAGACAATCGGAACCTCGTTTTGCACCGAGATCTGCACCACAATTCCGTGGATTTTTCCTTAACGCATGCCCCGCTTCTACATTAACAATTGTGACAATTACTTTAGCAGCATTTTGTGTAGTTCTTCTCACAAACAAACAAACAAACAAACAGCAATAGAAAGAAAACCTCTTTGGCAGAGGTAATATGGAAAAAAAGTGAGAACGGATCCAGGTCAAGGTCACCTAGATCTGATCGATTCTGACATATCAATACACCGATACCGACCTTTTATTCCCAGAACAAAATATTTAAGTAGAATTAAATAGTAATTGTCAATTTCCATAGCACTTTCAGAGAGTATTGGTCTAGGTATCGGTTTTGAGTTTTATTTGGTGTCGTATCAGTAAGGAAATGTGTGCTCCATCAGCATGAGAATGAGTGTAGAGTATGTAAAAAGTATTTCACGTGTAAAAATGTGCAGTTTCAAGCATTTTTGGGAGTGGTACTGACACAGTGTCGTATGCTTCCATGTGTTGCTTGTACCAACGTTGCCCATTGTGAAGTCGTTGTGCGGCGTTCCAAATGGGCCGCTGGAACGCTCTCCAGTCCCGATGCCCCCTTATTATCTCCCGGAATTTTCTGGTCTTATTATTAAATTACTTTTTGGTCTTTCCGCTCATCTGCGGGATCATCAGGCCCGTTCGGCGTGGCGTGGCGTGTTTGCCGGCTCTGCTCTCTGGCAAACCCATTTTCTAGCCGGCTCTGAACTGGATTAGCGGCTCCAGCTGGAATTGTGATAGGTTTCGCTCTCCTATTGTTCTCCTCCGTGCAGCCTCTTTCTTGCCGGAGGGACACCGTGGGAACGCATCCGCATCCCGACGAAGGTTCATTTAGAGGTCGTTTCTTGTCCGGGGTCTATCCGGGAACACCTTTGTCTCGGAACTGTGGTCCCAAACCCCGTGTGGCATCTTTGTTGGAGTTAGCTAGTCCTTTGTGTATGTAATTCCGCAAACAATCCAGGAAAAAAAAAATCGCCTCGTCGGGGTCAAATGTTTTGTGATCGCTTTCCTTTCCTGGGCTCTTGCATGCACGAAAACACATTTCGGTTGTTGCTGTTTATGATTTGTAATGTGGAAAAAGTGCATCGGGTGGCAGAGATTGCGGGAAAAAAAGTTGCCTCGTCGGGCGGCAAATCTTCTGACTCATCTTGGTGAATGCTGACGTCTTAGTCATTTTCATTTTGTGGGGTCTTGCTTGATCAAAAACTCATTTTAGTTGCTGCTGTTTATGATATCTAACCTGTAAACAAAAAGCGCAACGCAGTTCAGAGAATGCGTGAAAAAGAAAAAGCTCAAATCTTTCTGCTCATCTCGGTGAATGTTGTCGTCGTAATAATTTTTATTTTGTAGGGTCTTAATTGTAGGTAAACTCCTTTTAATTGTCACCGTTTACGATTTCTAATGTGTGCAAGCTTTTTACTGCTCTATGTAGGAAGTAACTTTGACTTTGTGATTTCTAATGTGCAAGAGCGAAAGGGCTGCAGAGAATGCGAGAAAAAAAAGTCACGTCGTCTGGAGGCAACATCAAATCTTTGTCATTTTGTCTTGGTTCTGCATGAATAACTATTTTTGGTTCTGTGGATGATTTCTAATGTTCAAAAAGTGCCTTAGATTGTTTATATTGTTTTGTATTCAAAACAATACTTAACACACATTTATTAGACCACCTGTCTTAAAAACAACCAAATATAAATAGTAATAAGTCTTGAAAAATCTTGATAATCAGGCGTGTATTTCTTATTTCCATCAAGTTCCAAGTGTAGCACACGAGTCACATATTTGTTGGTTATGGCTGACGTTATTTGGAAAACTAACCCGACTTTGTGTCCAAACTGCCGCGACCGTCAGGAAAAGGGATCCAGTAGAAGTGGGAAGGCCCGGCGTTGGCCCGGCCGCGCAGCCTGCTGCCCGCCTTTAATGCGTTCTGTCACATTCCAAATTTCGCCACCAAATGTCTCATTACGCTTTCATGATGGTCTTTGAAGGCGTCTTAGCGACTTTGTAAAAGACGTCTCACCTTGTACCGCGGTGGCCACTTACAAGGGCATTGACTTTTCTTTTCATATGAATAACAATAAAAAAGAAAGCTCAGTGAAAACCCAAGGAAATTAAAAGGCTGCTGTCTCTCGTCAAATCTTTGAATGTCAAGAGAAAATAATGGAAGCGCGGTAAACTGGAAAATTCCGGTGTGACGATGCAGATTTGTAAAGAGCTAAGGATGGACGGAATTTATCATAATGTGGAATTTGATCAATAAACAAGGTTAAAAAAAACAATGAAGCGCAATGAATTTTCAGTCAGGCCGCCGTAAAAATCAAGACAGAAGGTATTCATGAAGAAATCAATACAGGAAGTTGTCAGAAAGAGATCAACGTTTGGTGCCAGGCCAATTTGAATTTGTATAGCTTAATTAATGGAGTGAGGTTTCCCACACGAACACGTTCGCTGCCTAAACGGGCTGTGGTAGGAATAAATACAAGAAGTAATCAGGAAGAAAGCAACGTTTTGCCATTTTGGCGTTCATTATTGCAATACAGACATGTCAATTTAATGGAATGAGGTTCCACGCACTTGTTACATTAGCGCAAAGCCAGCTAGTTTGCTGCCTTAACGGGCTGCTGCAGTAAACAGTGAGAGAGGGAATTATTTGTACTTGCAATAGATGCGGGTGTAAATTCAATGGAGTGAGGGTCCCCAGGCTGATGAAGTTAGCGTGTCAATATATTAGCATTCCTTCAATTTGGGCAGCCTATGAGTAGTATTTATTTATTTATTTTTAGATATATATTTTGAAAACACTGCAATTTATTAAGTCATGACAGTTTGTAATTGTATGTTTCAAAGTGGAGCTCTGAGCCTCCGGCTGTGCTTCTTCATCTCTGTTTTCTGCCACCAAATGATAAACTGTACTATGTTAATTTTCCCGACCATTGATCAAGGAAATATATTTGACTGCCCATCCCTCATGGGATACTGCGAAACACTCAAATTCAAATTGAAATGCTGAACTCCTCTTAGCCGGAACACACTTCCCACGAGGGCTTGTGCTGGCCGCCGGGTCAAAGCTGAGCGGCGAGCATCTGCGCGCCGCTCGGAGGCCCGAGCCCGCACTTCTGCGACTGAAAGGTGCACGCCGGTCGCGGGGGCGCGCGTGCTTACCCAGCGGACATTCCCGACATGATCCCAACAGAGAAACACTCACACGGTGCACGTGTTCCTCACACGGGGCTTTGCGGCCAAATGCTGCTTGACTGAGCTGCCTGCAGCGCACATGTGGTACCTGATATGTTTGCCAGAGTAAATTTGTGCTTTTGAAACTACTTTGCTGCCTAAACGGGCTGCAGCAGAATCCATACAGGAAGTACATCAGGAAGAGGGCAACCTTTGGTGTCCTTCCGATATGAAGGTTGTACTTTTTGCAATATCATAGTGACAACAGTGGTGTAAAATGATTGGAGTGAGGTTCCCCAGTGCTAGTAATGATTGACATGAGTGATGATGACTCATTTGCCGCCTAAATGGGCTGCCCAAATCAAGTACAGAACATATTTCGGAAGAGGGCAATATTTGTAGTGAGGTCAATTTGAATATCGTACTTATTGCAGGATTCTATACGTGCATAGCCACAAGACTTGTAAAGTGAATGGAGTGAGGTTCCCCACATGAGTGAAGTTCGCATGGTTGCCACCTAAATGGGCTGACGTACAAATGAATACACAAAATAATCAGAAAGAAATTGACATTTAGTGTTTGGCCAATTTAAAGATTGCTGCCATTTTCTGAATAGTAGCAGGAGTAGTGTAACGTGAATAGAGTAAGGTTCCCCAGTGCTGGTGAAGTTGTCACGCTTGCCGCCGAAACGAGCTGACGCACAAATGAATAGATGACAATCAGGAAGAAATCAACATTTAGTGTTTGGCCAATTTAAAGATTGCTGCAATTTTATTTGTATTAGCAGGTGTGATGTAATGTGAATAGAGTAAGGTTCCCCAGTGCTAGTTAAATGAGCACATTTGCCACCTAAGCGGGTTGCTATGGAAAGCAATACAGGAAGTCATCAGGACGAGAGCGACGTTTGGTATCAGGCCAATTTGATGATTTTACTTATTGCATTATCATAGCTACAGTTGTGGGGTAAAATGAGGTTCCCACAAGCTAGTTGTATTAGCATGTTTGCTGCCTAAGCGGGCTGGAAATTAATACACGACGTTATCGGGCAATGTTTGGTAGCATTCCAATTTGAGGTTTGTAGTTATCGCAATATAATAGCTAAGATTGTACTTAATGCAATATTGTGTATCGTTGCAAGAGTGGTGTAATGTAAATGGAGTGAGGTTCCAGTGCTAGTCGCATAAATGGGCTGCTGTGGAAATCAATACAGAAAGTAATCAAGATGAGAGCGATGTTTGGTGTCAGGTCAATTTGAATTTTGTACCGATTGCAATATCGTAGCTACAACAGTAATGTAATGTGAATGGAGTGAGGTTCCCCCATGCTATTGATGTTAGCGCATTTGCTACCTAAACGGACTGCCATAGAATTCGATAATGAAGTAACCAGAAAGCATCTACTGATTTGAATGTTGTCGCTACAACACTTTTGTTATCTTGTTATGCATACAAACAGGTTTAAAGGAAATGTAGTGAGGTTCCCCAGGCTTATTAAATGAGCACATCTGCATTCCTTCAGTTTGAATGTCCTGTGAGTGAGTTATTATTATTATTATTTGTACTTCTTTCTGAATAATTATGAAAATATTATACCAGTTATGACAGTCGGCATCCGAATGTGACGAAGTTGAGCTCTGAGCCTCAGGCTGTGCTTCTTCGTCTGTGTTTACTCGTCGTGTCCTTTGAAAGTAACGTTCTTTCCTCTGTTATTTTTACATAAGGTGACGGGGCTATTAAAACATTTTCCTTCGGAGCCACTTCACGAATCAGCTTTTTATGATTGGGCCTCCTGATGGATGATTATATTTACGGGAAAGCCCATAAATATGTTTACGATCCTGAGTCACGTGCACTTTGCCACCCGGCAGCCAGACGCCGGTGACGCGCGTGACGGCAATTCTGCTTTATTCAGCGACATAACAGCGGCGTTCATTATCGTCGGCGCGGACGTCCGCTGTCAAAAGGGTTAGCGTCGTAGCGGGAGCGTGCGGCGTGGCGGCAAAGGTCACTCTCGATAGCGTACACTGCTGAGAGCTACACGATGATGAAGAAGAAGAGGAAGAGGAGGAGGGCGATGATTCAGGATGACAGGGGCGGCGCGGTGGTCGAGGTACCGAACTTGCGGAGGCATCTCTGGGGAAAGCCTCTGCGTGTTTTCTTTTTCTTTTTAATTTTTTTTAATTCAGCCCCTGAAGCCAATTTAACCTAAGACTATGATATTTGGTAAACGTCTAAAATAACAGGACGCATGAAAAAGTCTCAAGGATCCATTCTTGAAATCGGTCATTTTGGTCCGAAGTAGACAATTTGGGGTGAAATCCACGGGCACGTACTCTGAACTGTAACATTAAAACCAAAAAATGTACTTCAATAAGGAAACAGTAAATGCAAGAAATGTGTTGTGCTTTACTGTAAAGTTAGATCCAACTGAACTGTACATAATAAATGTACTTCACTGGATTAGAAAAAGTCAAAGACACTAATATTACGCACAGTTTGAACATTTCATTCAGCAATACTTTCACATACCACTAGAGGGAGCTCGCATACCACACTTATATGCTTCGTATTTACAAACTCAGTTTCATTTATGACCTTGATACTCGGTGGACATGTCTAACGGAACATGGTGCACGAAAAAGTCTTCAGGACCTATTCCCGAGATTGAAATGGCAGTCAGCCATTTTTGTTTGAAGCAGCCATATCGGGTGGGTTCCAGGACTTGATGAATTGGCCCGAATAAGCGCAGATCAGAAGGAGGTACACTAGACAGATGGGCAATGCCAAATTAGGACACTTTATTTGCCTATGCCATCTATCATGTGGGTGGAGCATGGCGTCAAAGATGGAGGATTTTTTTTTAAGGACAGTTCTCAGATATCATTTAGAATTTGGCATATATGTTTGGAAATAGAACAGTAACCCTTTAAAAGCAACCAGGCAACCATATTTGGTCACGGAAGTGGGTGTTTAAATTGGACTCACAATCGAGGGTATATAACAAAATAGAAATGATATAAAAGTATATTATAATGAAAAGTTTTTTATTTTTATTTTTTTTATAAATAACAATGTTTCATTAACAAAAATGAAAATAACAATTTTAAAAAGTCCTTGTGTCACTTGAAAGGCACTAAAGAAATCGTTATTGTTATGTATATATTTTTATTGATGATTCCATAACACACTTTTCTGTGGGAGGGGGGGAAAAAAATGAAGTGTGAATGAGAAAATCTGTTTCTTTACGACTCACCGACAACTATCACTGTATCACATCCAGCAGACTGAATGAACGTCAGTGTGGAGGGGAAATTCAAAAGCTTGCCAAATATCAGCACACATCACCAGTGTGTTCTTTCATTGCAGTGCAGATCTGCAACCACAATAATGAACACATAAATGTGAAATAAATCTCTTTCAAACTGTGTCTATTAATCTAGGTCTTGTATTGGCTCTCGTCGGTCATGTGATCAGATTATGTGATGGCTTGTTTCCCCCCCGCTAGCATTTGTATGTACAAGGCTTATTAACGTGATGAAATATTAACGGCTTCTCAAGGCAGTTGGGTGGGGAAGGAGGATGTGCGTGGAATAGTTTTATTCAAACTTTTCTGCCTGCCTCCTTTTATGTGCCTTTTTTTTCTTCTTCATTTTTTTTTTGTGGGGGGCTGGGGGACGGGGGGTGGCTGCTGGTGAACTGCTGATGTATCGGATTTTCGTCATCCCCAACAGGTCTGACTCGTGAATAATTCAACAGGGGCCTCGCTGCAGCAACCGAGTGCTATTGGTGTGCTGTGAATTCATATGCAAAGAAAAAAAAAAGTTTGTATTTGAAGGTATTTTGTCCATTTCATTTAGGGTTCAGGCGATTGAATGAGTACGTAAACCGTGGCTGGGGGGTGGGGGTTGGAGGGTGGAGGGTGTCTGGGGCTGACCGACGGGAGGAGGGCGAGGCAAATTTACACCGCTCCACTTTTGGCAATCATCCATTTTACGACAG
This sequence comes from Phyllopteryx taeniolatus, assembly GCF_024500385.1. Lineage (NCBI taxonomy): Eukaryota > Metazoa > Chordata > Actinopteri > Syngnathiformes > Syngnathidae > Phyllopteryx > Phyllopteryx taeniolatus. The sequence continues at coordinate 3,458,979 of NC_084521.1, read as the reverse complement.
TGAGTATTAATGATTTATCTGCACTCCAGCGGCAGACGTTATGATATACGGCGGCTCTTTTATTAAGCCAATGAGCCTGATGGGCTGTTTTCAAAGTAATTTCACATCCTTTTGTCTTTACAAGCCCGAGTCATATTCCATTTCATTTCCACACAATCATAACCTCGTCAAGCTTTGCACATAAAATGGGCAAAAAGGGATTGTCCACTTGATTGTAATCAATGCAAATGAGGCAGGAAAGTCTACATTTTACTGACAATGTTAGTTATTATTGGGGATATCCTCCTGGAAATTGAACGGTAGCGCTTTGGAACCATATACGGTAACATAAGCGGCTGTTTAAACTGCCTCTGTGGTAGTAAAAGCACATTATGTATATAATTGAATAATCGTAATAATTGTAGAAAAAGTGATGTAAAACATAATTTAATGAACAGCAATATTTTTAAAGAACATGAATATTTATATAGTACTATGACATTATTAAAATACATTGATTTAAAATGAATGGTGTGTATTTTAATTTTTTTGAATTTTTAATTATATTACTTTTTCTCTAATTGCCTTTTTTTCAAGATTTTGATGGCATATTTATTTTAAAGTAAAACAGTTTAACTATTGCCTTTTTTAACAAATAAATATATGTTTAAACATGTAGACAATAATTCAATTTAAAAGTTTTAATGAATTCAAGATATTTGTGTTTTTGTATTTTGGGGTATTTTAAAGTTTTCAGTATAGCTAATTATGTAATGCTATTGCAGTATTGAAATGTATTAATTGCTACATTTGTGTAATTATTGTATTTATAAATAATGAATAAATGCACTATTTCATATTATTGTTTTTATTTTTTACTGTATTGCTAATTAACCAGGGATTGTACTGTATGTTTATTTTTTTTATTTAAGAATAAATATACAGAAATCTATGAATTTTGAAATAATAAATACATATTTATATAACACTTAATTTTTCAAAATGCATTGTGCTATTTTTAGAAAACATTTCAAACCTATTTAAAATCATGTCTATAATTTTCTTTTTATTATATGTGCTTTATAAGTATTTTGATGGCATTTTCAATGAATGGTTGACGAATGTCAGTGTGTTGTTGTTTTCTTTTTTGTGTAAAAATAATAGATGCAGTCGTTGTCCATTTGTGTCCATTGAGGTATAATCTACACTAATGTACTCCAAAAGAATAGTTATTTGGACTCTGAGTAACTATTTGTACTTTCACTTTCTCCAGATCCAGAAGGATGCAGATATGTTACCCCCCAAATTTCAAAAAGTGTCAAGGGCACAAGAATCCCCCCTGCTGAACCCCTACAAATCCTCTTATGCAGTGTGGGATAACGTTTTTTCTTTTTTTCTTTTTGTCTGGAAGAGTCCACGAGAACGACGTAACCGAGTTAGTCGAATTTGTCATCCTAACCTGATTAGCTTGCCCAATCTGCTTTTATTTGTGCTCGAGTGCATGTAAACAAGTCCAAATTGCAGCTGAGCTCAAATCACCCGGAGGCACACACACACACACACACACACACACATTCTTGTCATCCAGTGAAGGAGAGGCTAATATGCTAAAAGTGGGGGTGGTGGAGGATGGGGTGGGCACATTGGCCACCGCCCGCTGTAATTAAATGGAGTCATAATGAATCATGGCCTCTAATCCGAAAACGGGCTCCATTTCCACTGGGAGTCAGAATGACCTACATGTGCTACTAACGCTCTTCTAGCTTCTCGACACTTCGGTTTTCTTCCTTAGCATGTGCGCTCACAGAACATGACAAGCGCACACTCACACACACACACACACGGAGTGACTTTGAAAGTGAATGAGCGGCGCAGGGAGCTCATTTCCATATCAGGTAGAGGCTTTTAAAAGATTCATGAAGTTGCGATGTGGTCAAGGCTTCCTCGGAGCGGAACGGAGACGCCTTGTGTTACGCGGCCAGTGGGAAGTCTTGTCTACTTAAATGTCTTTATTTCAAAATACATAAATATCCATCCATCCATCCATTTTCTGATCCGCTTCTCCTCACTAGGGTCGCGGGCGTGCTGGAGCCTATCCCAGCTATCATCGGGCAGGAGGCGGGGTACACCCTGAACTGGTTGCCGGCCAATCGCAGGGCGCATACAAACAACCAACCATTCGCACTCACATTCACACCTACGGGCAATTTAGAGTTGTCAATTAACCTACCTCGCATGTTTTTGGGATGTGGGAGGAGAAAAGCCACGCAGGCACGGGGAGAACATGCAAACTCCATTGAATCCCGGTCCTCAGAACTGTGACGCAGACGCTCTAACCAGTCGTCCACCGTGCGGCTGAAATATATAAATATATGTCATTAATTTATCTAAAGCGCGCCGTGCCGCTAGTTATGCTTGATCACGAGCATGGATTCAATGCAAGTCTAATGATCCGATGAGCAAGCCATTCATCATGAGCATGCTTGAATGCTTTAGTGAAAGGTGAAAAATTACGTTTTATATTAATAATATTCATTTAAAAAACCGCGAGCGCCGATGAACTGGCCCTGGCAGCGCCTTTATCACGGCCAAAGCTTTCAAATCATCATAAAGCTTTGACACCATTAAATGCGTTTGTTTTGTCCATCCGTCTTGTATACGTGCTTCAAATATTTTTTTAGGAACAAGCACACCAAGTACCACCTTAAAAAATACTCGATGCTCCGAGTACCACCATAATGAGCAACATTGTGGTGGGGGGGCAATCTCCAAGTGCCCAAAAATGTTAACATTTTATTTCAAAAACGGCCTGTACAGTTAATAAGGGTTTTATTTTGTGACTTATTTCTAGTTCCATTATTCTCCATGAGGAAAAATACAAACCATTTTTGGATGTACGTAATAATAATAATAACCGCCATTATCTGCAAGTCAATGAGATTATGATTACCGGTACATTTTATTGCGTGTTCAATATCATGATTATTTTACAATTGGCTGGGAGAAATAACAGCGTTTTATGGTCTCTGGCGAAGGTCCATTTCAGACAACAAAATATGGTTGTCGGCTCAATAAAGCGCTTCCCTGACAACTGGTGATTTCCAGACAAATGATGTTCCCCCTATTCAGACTCCCATCTCATTCCATTTGGGCTCTTTCTGCGCTTAAAATGACTTTGACACAGCCTGACTGCAGTTATAAATTAGCAACTCTTGCTGGAAGAAAGGGAAGGTAAAAAAAAATGGAAGGATTTCTGCAAAGATATCCCTCGTTTCTTGGAAGCGGGCCTGTTCGTTTTCAATGGAGATGAGTTCACGGTGTGACAGTGTTAAATTACGCCACGGGGCTAAGGCTATGCAAAGACTATGCGGGATGACTCAGAGCAGGATTGAGGCTACGGAGGACGGCCATTTATCGAGTTTGGCTGCGACGACAGAACTAGAGCCGGCGGAGCGAGCGAACGAGCTGCTCGTCTAAATATATTCACCCACTGGAAGGATTGTGTACACATCAAAAGTCTGCCCGTCCCACAGGCCCTGTCATGTTGCTGTTTAATAAGGCATTTCATTGTTTGAAGTGGTGGAGATGTTTGTAATCCCCTCGGATTGCACTTGCTGGTGTTAAAAAAAAAAAAAAAAGCCATCACGTTGGTCTTTTTTCCTTTTTGCTTTCACCAGGCTTTGGTGATGGGATTGTTTAAATCAAGCCTGAGAAGTAAAGTACCGCCTGATTGGCAGGTTCAAGAATTTGTGTTAGGAGGTAGAGGAGATACATACTGTAAATTCAAACCCCCAGTTCCAATGAGGTTGGGACATTGTGTAAAATGATGAACTTTCCTTTTAACAGCACTTAATAAGCGTTTGGAAACTGAGGCAACTAATTGTTGAAGCTTTACAGGTGGAAATCTTTCCCATTCTTGCTTGATGTGCAACTTGAGTTGCTCAACAGTCTGGGGTCTCTGTTGTCGTACTTTATTTACGCTTCAGAATGCGCCTGCACACGTTTTCAATGGCAGGTCAGTCTCGTACTCGCACTAATAAAGATTAAGATGTTTGCTTAATTAGTGCAAACTTGGTGTGATATTATTGACAGTGATTAACACTAAAAAAAAAAAAAAAAACAGTTCTACATAGTACCCAAATGGTTCTTTGGCTTGTCAGCAACGGGGAATCGCTTTTTCTTGCTATGTAGCACCCATTCTCAGTCCTTATCCCTGCTAAATAATACCCAAAAGCGGTTCCCCTATGCGTACAAGCCAAAGAACCATTAGGGTGTACTACATCGAACCTTTATTTGGTCGAGTGTAGTCACATTCTGCAGTCATATTCTTGCCTCTCACATGGATCTGTCCATTTGACGGGGGTGTTCTTAGTCAGTCGTCTGACACTTTGGGGCATTCGTTCCACTCAAGGGTCCTTCATGAATTTTTACAACAACGCTCAGTTTGGGAGTCCAGGCGGTCTACAAAAAGGCACTGGTGTCGTTGCTTTGTGTAGCTCATAAAGATGATTTAGTACCGGTGTGGTCATGTTTCAGGGGATTTCTGCAAGATACTAAAAGTGGACAAGCTGAAACAAAAGCAGTCACCAACCAATGAAAAACATGTATCACAATGTTTTGTTTAATAGTCTCAACAATTTAATGGACGAATGCTTTGACCTGTACTTTTTTTTTCTCAGATCCACAGCTAAATTTGACAAGTTCTTTCTCAGTTTCATTGCAAGTTTCAAAGAAATAGAAAGCGAAATCTAAGAAATTTGTGCCATATTTTACTTTGTTAAACGAGCCATTAAAGATGCAAACGAAACAGAGCAAATCGTCTTGAAAATGGAAATGAGCAGTTGCTTGGATCCACACATTCGATTGAACGGCTTCTTCCTGCTATCGACCGAGTTTTGTGGAATATGATTTGCTAGCATTTTGCCTCATCATGCTAAAATAGCAAAAATCAAAGGAGAAAAAAGTAATTATACCAGATCTTCAACAAAATGTAACGGATCAGAATCAGAATCCTCTTTATTTTGCCAAGTACGTCAAAAACACACAGGGAATTTGTCAACGGTAGTTGAAGCCGCTCTACTATGACAATAGACATCCGTTTTGACAGGAAATACTTTTGAGACATCAAAACACACTATGGAGAGTCATTTAGCCTCGAGCAATTTAATGGCAAGAGGGAAGAAGCTGTTGCATGTCTGCTGGTTTTAGTTTCAATCCTTCCACCTAGCTGTGCTCTTCGTACTTCGTTCTTCTTCCACACGAGTTTGAATGGAAATGGAACAGCATTTTTTCGCATAAACGTGCTTCATGAAGACGCAAACTAAACATACCACATCATTTCCAAATTCCAATGCACAAGTCCCTTGCATGTTTGTCTCCTCAGTCTATGAAATGTATTCAAAATCCATTTGTTCCACGAATATGACTGGCAGTGGTATTACAAGCATCTTTCATAATTAAATCGACGTCAAAAGAAAAAATGCCAAGCCCGCACTGCTTTAAACTCATAAAGAACTCATAAATATTGACATATTTGTCCGTACTACAAATAAAGCTGGAGGTTGTCGTGTTCGGTAGGTGCCCAGGTGCTCCGTATGCGCTTCTTTCTTGCTGAGGGGAGGAAGAGTGTTAGGAATCTTCCCGTGAATAGTCCGCCACCTGAGCCGCGCCGCTTCCCCGAAAGGGGAAGACGAAGGAAAAGCTCTCGGTGATGAAGTACCGTTGTCGTCCATGCAGGCCTGTCGCCTATAGCCTAGCATGGACCGCTCTCCTGCGAGACGCTTTCCTTATAATTAGCTGTGGACGCTAATGCAGCTGGGTATATACTTTCAAGGGTCATTTGCGACTGTTTTATTTCCCGTGTCGGATCGGATCCACTTTACGTGGCAGTCAATCAATGAGAGTGCCTCAAATAAAACGCCGCACTCGCTTGCCAGGAGCTCGTACTACATGTGGTTGGGCAAACACAGCTACGTACAAGATACACACACTGGAAAAAGACCCTTTCATTTATTTTCACACACACAAACAGTCTTTCTCTCACACGCTGGCACATCGCAGCCAAAGTCATTTTAATCACAATGTTTCATTGGTTGGCATGCAACAAATACTTTTTTGGGGTTAAATACACGCGAGCCAAATGAAGTGTAAATGGCGCTAAGCTATGACATGACCAGGGGCGGAAACAAGCAAAACCCATTTTTTTCCAACAGCAATGTAATCAATGTGTTTCATGATGAAACATAATTTTCTAGCTATGTATCAGGCGGCGGCATATTTTCCAGGTCGTGTTATATGTGGGGGCATACCCACCACTTGTTGCTTGGCAGACTTCCTAGGGCACAATGATCCACTGTCCCACAAGCTGACAAAAAAAAAAATCATTCCCAATAAGGGCAAAAAATAAAAAAGCATGCAACAACGTTTTACATTGATTTTCAGAATTGAAATGCTGCTCTGTATTCATTATATAAATGAAAGCCCTCTGCCCTTCATACAGTCACGGAATGTGGCTATTGTTATAGCACAAGAATAAAGTCACAATTTAGTTTAGTAATTCTAGATTTATAGGGTTAGGGTTAGCTAACCCCTAACCCTAAGCCATTCTGATAAAAAAAAAAAAAAAAAAAAGGCGTGATTAGTTTGCTTTAAATGGAAAACTAAAAGTAACTACAGCAAGTGCATATAATAATAATAAGTGTGAATACATTATTTTGTGTCCATCTGCATCAAGAAGCATCCACGGTGAGAGAACAAATTAGCCGTTACTTGAAATCTTCTCGAACAGGAACAGTCTGCTTTAAAGGCGATGCTAACCGACCCGTCGACAAGGCTGCCGCTTCTTAGCAGAGCCCAGCCCGAGGCTTGAATATTACATGCTAATTTCTCTTGGAATATATTCATCATCTTAAAAAAAAAAAAAAAGCATAATAGCGTCATTATCATAATTGTTTTCCTCCTCCTTGGCGCACAAATAGCTGTGAAATGTCAATTACGTGCGATAAATGAAGATTCTTTCGTTGGTTTCATGTAAGTTTGGGCATTGTAATCAATTTGATCGACGATTGTTCAGACCTACGATTGGCCAGCGACAGAGTCCAGGCTGGTCGCCCCAAGTCAGCTGGGATAGGCTAAAGCTCACCCGCCAACCTAACGAGGACAAGCGGTACGGAAAATGGATGGGTGGATTGTGGGTGGGTGGACTTTTGTGTGCAGAAGCCATTGTTGATCTTACAGGAATTGAGGAAAAACAGCGCACTGCTTGGCTGCGACCAGCAGAGGCGCTGTGGAGTCAGCCGCAACTACAGTGAAAAAAAAAAAAAAGTACTTCATTTTTGGTTTCTTCGAAAATAGTCAAATGACACATGTTAGTTTAAGAGGCTGCTTGTATGGTCACAACCCCCTATCTCCGCCCCCAGTCGTCACGGTAACAAAAAAATATTACTCGTCCCAGAGCATGTTATTAAACACCTAGGAACGGTTTGAAAATGTGAAAAATGTAACACGGCTCCTTTAAAAACCTGTTCCACTGCGTCCGATATCTTTCTCCACGGAGTCTGCGGTAAGTGTCGGGTCCAAATGCGGTGAAAAGTTGCCGTATGTCACTGGTGTCTATGAGCTAAAAAATGAGACACAAACAATCTCCATCTTCCACGCTTGTGCATGCACTTGGAATAGACTTTGCGTCTTAAATTCAAGCCCGAGCTCATTTTCAATGTGATTGGACGAGGAGCTGATGGTGCAGATATATTGCTCTATTAAACACCAGCGTCTGTCTTACTGGCTCAGAGGAGCGAGAAACATCACAGGCCTCATCAGGAAACCTCTCCACGCCTCGGCTATGACTTTTACCAAAGGCCACTTTCGATAAATGCCAGGCTCCAAACATTGGTAAACATTTTATTTTATTTTTTTTACTTACGATCGCATGGCAGAGAGCGGCGGCCGTGCTCTTACTGTACATGGTCGCGTTTCTTCGCTCGTCTGCTGCGGCGTTCCACTTAGGGAGCCGGAGCAGTAAACACTTGGATGGTTTTCCCCGCGGTGATGACAATATTTACACGCAGCGCCATGGAGACCTGCCCTTTCCGTTTGAGTCCCACTCATCCAAACATTGTCTTCCACCCCCGTCCTACCCAGCCCATCGTCGATCAGCCCTGGAAGAAGAACAAAAACCGCAGGGACAAGGAAGTGAAACGCAGTCTTTTCTAGATTCTATGGCTCAACAACTTTTGATATTTTACTCTCTTCTGCAGGGCTCAACATGTGTAAACAAGAATTGAACCTAAAATAAAGGCAGTAGTATCCCTCTGCCGATTCTTGAACACCTACAGCACAGGTGTCTAACCGGTGGCCCGGGGGCCAGATTCGGCCTGCCACATCCTTTTATGTGGCCCGCGAAACCAAATCATGTGCATCCACTTTGTGTTTCTTGCTTAAATACCAAAATTGCAACTTGTCTTCACCTTTAAAAATATTGAGATATTGCAAGCATTTAGTTTGTTACCGATCCTCTTTCTAAAATAAATAATACTGTAGTCAAACAAACAGTTTTACTCTGACGACTGACTACTCTCTAACAAATCGAACTACCCTCAACTTGAAGGAAATCACACTTTGCTAACCCAGACGTTGTTTTCTTATACCTCGACTCAACCACATTCAAACCGTCATGTTGACATACGGTATCATAAAATATCTCCAAGATAAAGAGGATTGGACAAAAACAACTTTGGGATTGGTTGTAAATTGGATTAATGCTAACAATGAATCTGCTGGTCTCTATCTGAAGCGTCCTAATGAGCTCACTGATGGAATGATCACCACGCAGAACTGCTGAAAGCACCGTAACCCAGCAACCGTCCTCGTCCTCAAAAACTTCTGTCTGGAAACTCTGGTGATTTATGGCTAATCATGCGTGGCGATCACCCGCTGATCCGCATCGCCGTTTCTCGCCGGTTGTCCTTGTCGGACATCTTAATCTGCGGTTTTAGGCGCCCGGCGAGGAGATTATCGATGCCTCTCCCGTCAACCCCGGAGAGCCGCGAGCTACAAGTGCTCTTGGCCGAGTGTGTTTTTTAATCAAAATGTGTGTCGAACGGCAACCGGGAGAGAGCCTGAGAGTGCTTTCGGTAAACAAACATAGGCAATTATGCCTCAGCGTGCATTAAGGAAATATGAAAGACATGTTTGTCTCATAGGAGAAGAAGACGGGAGGGTAAAGTGGCTGTTCCACTTAAACTCTCGAGACAGAGCATTGTTCTTGACATCATACTTGTGCGCTAAGGCAATACGCTGGTGTTTTTTGGGCCACTGTTCAATGAAATCCACCTTGCATGTTGACTCGTTTTTTTTTTGCATTTAAGTTACACAATACATAGCTACCGCGTAAAAAGTCACTTTCTAGAGCACTCGAGAACAAGCATACACACTTGAACGTGAGTGTACCTTTCGGGCTAAGATGACTTGTGGCAGTACCTTGAAATGTCCAAGGTTTGTACACCCTTGACACTTGACTTTTATAGCTTGGGATCATACTTGTCGCTTTACAGCCCTGGCAAGGGTACTTTAGAGTCCAGTAATTAGCCCTTTGGGCTACATCATAGAGCAGATTGTAGGTGTGCTAGTGCTTTAAGCTTCTTCTTAACAAGTGCAGGTTCAGAAACAGTATGCTAATGTTGGCGGATGTGAATGGCAAGTTTGAAAAAAATACTCCCTGACACCAGTTTGACTAAACAACAAGAAATTGGGTGGACATATCTACCATAACAGCACGTCCGAAAAATCTTCACGGACCCGTTCCAGACATTGATCTGCAAGTCTAGCATTTTGGTTTGATGCAACCATTTCAGGTGAATTCCAGAGCTCGTACTTTGACAAGCTCTTACTTGAGAATTTGTCCAAATGAGCCCCAAATCGGAGGCAGGTATACTGTTAAATCTTTGCCTTCAGGTATGCCATCTAATTTGGGCAAAAACGTCTTCTTTTCTGTTCTTACTGCTGATTAATTGCCTTTTTTGGGGAACTCAACACAACTGGAAACTCACCAATTTTGGCAAGCAAGTGTATCCTTGTAAAAATGGATGTATTTCAGTGGTCTGGAACGAAACTCCCCAAAATACAGTCTGTAGTGCCCATGGAAAGTTAGAAAACAAATCGCCCCAAACACCAGTTTGACCGAGCAAAATGAAATTGGGTGGACATTACTTTCATGACAGGATGCACAAAGAAGTCCCAAGGACTTATGCCTGAAATTGAACCGGAAGTTGCTCGTTTTGGGTTGAAGCAGACAAACTCTAGGACTCATACTTGGAAATTTGCCCAAATTAACCCCAGTCAGAAGAAAGTATCCGACACAGACAGGGGGAACTACATTTGGAAGCTTTTTCAATCTACGCTATCTAATTTGCAGGTAACATGGCGTCAAAGTTTGACGATCATTTCAAGGTTTCTTCATGGCCAATCTTCCCGTGCGAGGGCCCATTCTCCGCTGTTTGCATCCTTAATTGAATTTGTTTTCTTTGTTCCTGACTACCTGCCTATCTTTGGACCGAATTTAGCTCCCGCCTTACTGCGTTTGAGAGCTTTTAAAAGCCTTAAAAGCGTGGCCCGTTTTGATTAGCGTTTGTCAGGAAAGCCCCCGCCCGCCAACACCACCGAGCTGGAAAGGCTCGGGAGTTTAATTATCGCGACTCTAATTAGTGTTATGAGTGCAGCGCGACCCCCTGTGCGACCTCATTGACCCTGAACCATCTGCATGAGTGTCGCCGCCATTCTCTGTCAAGCGGTGTGTGAGAACCTAACGCCTCCCCCCCCCCAAAAAAAAAGAAAAAAAAACCCAAAACAAAACAAAGAACAGCCTGCAGTATCATACTGGATGAATAGTACCTTCACACACAGGCAGGAAGGCCAATATAATTAGGTGACGATATAAAAGATATGATGGATGGCGCTACACGAAGGAGCGGGAAAGAAGAGCACTTTTAGGACATTTTATCTGGGCTTTTTTTTTCTTCCTTTAAGACAATGCAGAGTGGCTGCAAGACGAATGGAGAGCAGCCTCTTTGGAAAGGCCACAAAGCAGAGCGCGTTTGCCACTTTTTACTTTTCAGTAGGGGCCGTGCAAATTGGACGGCATATATATATATATAATTTTTTTTAGAAGGGAAAAAAGCGAAGGGCTCTGTCACATTAGGCTCGAGATCAAAACGGGAAGGAAAAAGACGGAGCGGTGCTGGAGAAACTCCCGTCGGAGCGGCAGCCTCCGCCGCCGTAATGGCTCCTCAGCCGCGACGCTCACTTTTTCATCATATGGCCGGAAAATGGGATTTAGCAAACTGTTTTTTAGGAGCGGGAGAGTGAGACTAACCTTGATGGCTCACCTTCACAATACAACAAAGTTCCTTTCCCCAACCCCCTCCTCGCCCCGCACCCCGACCGCCGCTCATAAAATCAGCCACAAATCTCCACCGGTGTCATTAAGCAAGGATTTGATTCCATTCATCACTCGGCGCATCCTCCTCCAAGAAGCGGAACAGCCTTGTTCCTTGTTCCTTGACTTTTTTCCACGGTCAACTTTTCAACAAAGTGCCAAGAAATCATTTTAAGCACATGTGGACAAAGTACTTAAAGGCATCCTACACTTACCGCCTTAAATATTGCGGTAAAAGATTGTTTTTATTCAGGTTTTATCCAGTGACGAATACCCGAATATATAAGTTAATAAATGTATCTATTGACATATAGACACATTTCAATATTTAAGCATATTTATAAGTAATATTGTATTCAATTTGACTGCGGTCACGGCAATATAATTATTAGTTGTGATTAAAAACAATGTGTTGTTGTTGTTGTTGTTATTATTCTTCTTCTTATTATTATTAATAGTAGTAGTGGTGGTGGTGGTATTAGCAGTAGTAGTAGTAATAGTAATAGTAGATAGTAATAGTAAATGATATCATTTTTTTATTATTTAACATTGGGAAAATAAAGGAATACTACTAATACAACAACTATAAATAATAATATTATTACTGCCAATAATATTAATACTACCCGTACTCCTACTACTACTATAAATGACTACTATTACCACTACTACTAATCCTAATAGTACTACTTATAAATGAAAATACGAGTCAACAAGTGTAAAGACTGCACGGAGTCCCGTTTTCTGGCATTGAATGTGAGCGTTGCCAACAGCGCACCAGCAAATTGTTATTGTGGCAGACGAAGATGTGCCAAATTGTTACCTTGACCCCCTCTGAGCCCCTCCAACAAATCATATTATTTGCTATCAGCCATGAGAGTGTGAGACAGAGAAACCGTGCACGTGTGTTTGTGTGTAAATCCACAATGTTGTAACTCTTTTATGAGCCCAAATCAGAGGTGGAAATATCTGGCCGGGCCTTCAGAAAGCAGATATTTATAGCGATAGTTCTCGCTTGCCGAGCTGACGCATGGCTCCTTCCAGCACTTAGGCAGCAACGGTAACATTCATTTCGGGGCTGTGGAGGGGTGGCTTGGGTGGTCCCATCTATGCGAGCAAGTCCAATAAGAACACAGTGGCCAGGCTGCCAAGGCTTCAACGTTTATCACCCGTGAAATCAATGACGAGCAGCTAGGATCTTAATAGCCAAAAGCAGCTCAAGTTTATGTCGTTCAGAGAGCTAGCGAGAGCCCGTCGTATAAGCGCAACAAATGGCAACCCGACGTGATGATATCCGATTGAGATGTAAACGTCCGAACTTGGATTTACATCGCTGCCAAATGTGCAAATTGGATCAGTTCCAGATCGAAATGTGGTTTTGTCAATTGGAAAGATAGATACAAGTGTCTGAAAAGTCGATTTTTTCTTTTTGAATTTCAATTTCCACCCAATGTTTTTGTCTGAATCAACTCCAGATTGAAACCTGGTTTGACATTACAGCGTCTGACCGTGCATGTACATAAAAAAAAAAAAAAAAAAAATTAAATCAGACAAGACTCGTTAAATATGTGAAAATGTTGGATGTTAAATTGCTGTCAAAATGTAATCTAGAATGGATCAGATCCAGATTGAACCTGTTTAACATGACCCCATCTGATCCTGCTTACTCACAAAGAATCATTCAAATCAGATAAGATTGGAAAGAGTTGAATGAGAATGTTAAACATACATTTCTTGCAGAAGATGTTAAATGTTACTGTATGCTGCATGTTGATTCTACCTACTTACCTACCCACCTACTTATTTACCAAATGACTGACTGACTGGCAAGTTAACTAATAAACCACTCAACTGACTACGTACGTACCTAGCTACCTACCCACCTACCTACTTATCGACTGACTGACTGACGTCTTCACTAATAAACTACCCAATTGACTGACCAACCGACCGACATACCTACCGACTGACTAACTGACTACTTAACTAATAAACTACCTAACAGACTGACCGATCGACAGACCAACCAACTCACTACTTACCTACCTGACTAGCTGACTAACTGACTACCTAACCCACAAACAAACTAGCTACACACATTTCAATTTGGTTGTGTTTTGCTTTCTCCCGCAGCCCGTTTAGGCAGCAAGTAACGAGAGATGTAGCGGCGACACATCGCAATTTCAAATTCCACGAGACTGACTAAATTGCAACACGAATGAGGACAAGCGCTGTCGAAGACGGATAGATTGATGACTAAATTGGTTCCCATTAAAAGCCACTAATTTGATGCATCATACCCTTCGTGGCCGCCTCCAAGCTCAGACAAATAATGTTCACCTCGTGCTTTTCTGCCAGTGACACCGGGCGGCGCGGATACGATATAGTCGGCTTGCCGTTGTTCACTTTTATTTAGATGTGTCCATCAGATGGCTGGGAGAATAAGAGAAAAAAAAAAAAAAAAAAACACAACAAAACAGCGGCTGTGGCGGCGGTTTGCATCCGTGTCGTCTTTTTTGTGACAAAGGAGCTTTGATTTCCTCCTCCATAATGATTTGAAAGGGATGCCTATTCCTGTCCCCCCATTCATGTGCACATCCCTGTGATGAGGGCAGCACACACGCGCACACACACGCACACGAAATAAAGAAATAAATACAATAGCTTGCCCCGATTGCCACTTTGATTAAGTCGATTGATGTGCCGCCGGGCGAATGGTGGCCAAGTCGAGGGACCAGCATCTCGCTTCTCAATGATCATATGACCAATGTCAGCAGTCCCGAATTTGTCCAATGTGAATAATAAATCATCATACAGCCATATGTTAATCATGTCCTATACAGTGATACCGTGATTCACAAGTAGGGATGCAACTAACTGGGATTTTTAATAATCGATTCGTCTGTGGAATTTTGGTGTGGCAGTGTCAATCAATACGGTTGTGTTTTGTTAGAGTGTTATTGCGACCGACGTGGTGTGGTTTTCGCAGCTTCCCGTATTTCACAAGCTTCCAGATACACACCAAGAATTGCAGTACCACTGGAAACCATGGGGGCAGTGTTGAGGTTCGAAGCAAATCATTTAGGTTGGCGCTAGGGGTGTACGAGTACACGGTGTCGTTAGTTTACGACTTTGTTCCTTTCCTATGGAGGCAGTGTAACTCAAATTTGTACGTAAGTCATAACGCGTCATAGTCATCGCTAAGCTATGCGAACCCCGTGGTAAAGTCATAATTCCGTTAAATATTTGCACGAAAACCTTCTTGGCCATAAATATCCATCCATCCATTTTCAACAGCGCTTATCCTGGTTCGGGTCGCGGGGCACCGGAGCCTATCCCGGCTGACTTCGGGCGAAAGGCGGACTACACCCCGAACTGGTCGCCAGTCAGTCGCAGGGCACAAATAGCCACCGACAACCATTCGCACTCACATTCGCACCGTCACTGAATGGGCACTGAACCCACGCTGCCCGCACCAAACTCAGGCGAGTGCACCACTACACCATCAGTGATGGCCATAAATATAAAAATGAAAAACTCTAAGTATATACTGCAGCTATCTGAGTGTATTCTTACGTCACAACGCAAACTAGTTCATTGCATGTTGTTCGTAACCTCGAATGTTCGTATGTCGGGACTGTCGTAAACCGAGGCCCCTCTGTTTTTGTGTTCCGATTTTTCGGTAGAATCCAGAGTTGTACCGAGTTTCCACTTGGAACAAATTAGGATTAGGTAAGGTAGGCTACCCCGGAAACAAAAACCGACAGCCCAGTCTCTGGCTAGCGGACGTCATGGCTAGCGACATGCTTTTTGGCCGTGCATCAGATGCGATAAACCGTTTGAAACGACGTCACACCACTGTGAATTTCATCTAAACTCCTCACCTGGCAACTTATCTGCAGCGTTCATTTCCTAAAAAGAAGGCCAACTGTTGACGTTGAACTTTGCTAAAACAAAAGGTTCAAGGTGTGTACACCACTAGTCTGTTTCAAACATAACGGTCCATTTTCCAGATGAACTGTGAGCCTAAACGACTTTTCCCAAGGTGCGCCGGGCTGCATCACACTTGGCAGCGATACAGGTGCTGAGTGTCGAACACGGGGAGACCATCAGTCTCTCTGGCCGGATATAAACTCCCAGCACAAATGTCCCCCATTCATCATTTGGGCCTTCACTCTGTAACTTTGGCCGGCGGTACTCCTCGCTGTCCCTCTGGTGTCACGTCTCATTGTTTCCGATGCTCGGAGCGGCGCCGCTGCCATATGTGTCGCCCCTCGTACGAATGCGGATCATATCAAGGCACTTGTCGTGCACGGAGAGTGCAAATGTAACCGCATTGTCTCTGCATTTTCTCATTAAGCCAGAAGCAGCGTTTGTCTTTGTTCAGGCTGTCAAGATGTTGTGCATTGTTAATTTGTGCAGATTAAACATCTGCCTTCCTATTTGGCTAATCCCGAATGTGAGGCGAGAAAAAAAGAGTTGAGTGATTTCCTCTTTTGTGTCAGGATTTGAGTCAAAGCTGCCATTTGCAGCATCATTTGAAATCCTTTTAGACAAATTCAATTTCATCCAATCAGAAACCTGCATTTAGTCAACATTACGTAAAACAATATTTAACATAACATCATCCAACATGAAAACTTCAGTATAAGTCAAATTTGGAATATGCCACATGAGATTGTGTAGGTGTAGCTCATGGTTCGGTCAGTTAGTGGAAATGGTTCGGATGTCCTGTTGCACACCTCCACATGAATTTAAGACGGCTCAGCATGTGTTGCGCGTCTCCCATGGCGACAGGCGGACACGCTGAAAAGATGGAAAGTGCTGATGTCTGTGACAGCTGTTCACAAGCCCTCTTTGCATGATATATCCTTTTTTTCTGGAGCAGAGTGACACATCTTCCCCTCGTTTTGTTCACCTCTTTTAATTATTTATCACTTGAATTTAATGAATTATGCCTGCCGGATTGAAACGTCTGCTCTGTTATTGATATTCAAACAAGAAAAAAAAAAAATGGATAAAATGCCCAATAATTCAATTAAACGCAGAGAGGGAACGTGGTTTAGACTGAAATAGAAAGTGCGAAGCATAATAAATTTGGAAAAAAAAGAAAATGTCAAACAGGCAGTCAGGTGCCTTGGAGTTCCCGTGTCTGCTTCACAGTTCCGAGATTCCGGGTTCGAATCTCTGCTGTGGCCTTCCTGTGTGGAATGTGCATTTTCTCCTCGTATCGGGAAGCCAAACAACTAAACAATAACTCGTGGTTACTGTATTGCACCACAATGACAGTTTTATTCTGGGAATTATTGTCTGCATGTTTCATTTTCAGAGTTGTCGCTTTCCTTCTGTGTCACTGCCTTGCTGCGGGCGGCACTCAATTCAAAAAGTACTCTGTGGAACAACCCGAGGCCGACTGTTGATTGAAGGCTCTCCAGCTCGTTTGTGATGTGCTGTTGCTCAAAGGTTGCCTGCAGGAATGGACCTTTTCGCCGCCGCCGCCGCCGCCGCCGCCGCCGCCGCCGCTCTCTTGTGAAACAGCACAAAAGTTTCAAACGTGACCCTTCTCGTGTTGCACAGCGGCAGGCCCGAACACAGAGCCGTGTGTAATTTGCACAGACCACAAAAGAAAAAAAAGAACTGGTGCAACACTTTTCACAGGCGCGTATCAGTGGTTCTTTTTGTGCTGTTTAGCTGCACAACAAGAGCAACAGGAAGCTTCTGTAGCAGGCTGCTGCTCCCGGGAGAGCAGTTTGGCTCGCAAAGGGATGATCAGCGCTTTTTTAACCAAGGCTCACATTCGACGTCACGCTGTCTTCGTGATCGCCCTCCAACTGCCTTTGAGCTTTAACCTGCAGGGGAGGTTTTTTTTTTTTTTTGTATTATTATGTACTTTTGCAAGTCTGAAAGTCTCACAAGAGTTGAAACTTCTAAAGAGCACCTGGAAAAGAGCTAATAGCGCAGAGTGCAATAGTGCTCTGCCAAGACTTCAACATTTGTCACAGCTGAAATCAATAAAGAACAAATATGATGTAGTATGTTATTAGCTAAAAAGGAGAGTTGACAGCGATGGAGATGTCCCAATGTTAAAAAAGGGATTTTGGTTTGTCACCTGGGAAATCAATTTACAATCTTGGATGGTGTTCACGGCAAAGTTGCGCACATTTTAATTCAAAGAACAAAATGCTCATAAGATCCAGAAAAAAACACGATCAAAATACAAAGCAAAATTATTTTTACACTCATTAAAATGTGGTTTTGCTTGTGCGACACCTGTGTAATTTTTCATATGACGTCAAGAGAACAAAATGTCATAAGATCCCTGAAATACCACAAAATACAATATTATTTTGTACTCATTAAAATGTGTTTGACACACATGCAATCATGAGATGATCTAGGATATTATTTGCGGCAAATGAAGTCGAGGGAGCCAAATGTCATAAGCTCCCCAAAGTACAAATCCGATTGGATGAAAGTGGAGCGCCATTTTAAAAGTGGATTTTCCCACTTCGTCACCTGTGAAATTCGTTCACCATACAGGGCTCGCTAACTTTTTTTTTTGAAACCGATAGCTGCTTCTTGGGTACTGGTTATGGCAAAGCACACTTTCATTTCGTATATGTTATTCTTCATAATTAATGAGATTCTTCTTTGTCTTCACAATTTCTCACAATCAACAATGATTTAACAAGGAAAGAAACATACATTTCTACATGCAACACTCTTTCTATCAATTTTGGCAAGTGTTTAGATTTTCAAATGCTCACTTTTAGATTATTCCTAGGAAGTAACAATGTCCCATCACTGGTGCTACTCGTGTCTTGGGACCAAAATGTTATTAACTTAAAAACGAGTACACACTTGCATCTGCATTCAAAGGAAGAAAAAGGTCATAAGATCCCAAATGCAAGCCCAACTTTGGTTTGTCACCTGTGGAATCAAAATATGATCTAAGATGTTATTAGCCAAAAAGGAGTAGAAGTTTCTTCTGGAGTCAAGGAGGCAACAAAGATATCTTTATGATCCCACATACTACAACCCAATGGGATCAGAGTTGACTGCGATGGAGGTGTTCCAACAGGAAATGGGTTTGGACCTCATCCACATGCAGCATCAGCACTGGTGCACCCCAAGGTTGTGTCCTCTCTCCACTGCTCTTCTCTCTCCACACAAACGACTGCACCTCAACGCACCCGGCTGTCAAACTCCTGAAGTTTGCAGATGACACCGCCGTCATCGGCCTCATCAAGGACGGTGACGAGTCTGTGTATCGACAGGAAGGGGAGCGGCTGGAGCTGCGGTGCGGCCGACACAACCTGTAGAAATGGTGGTGGACTTCAGGAGGCATCCTTCGCCATAGCTGCCCCTCACGCTGTCCAGCTGCCTTGTGTCAACCGTCGAGACCTTCAAGTTCCTGGGAATTACAGTCTCTCAGGACCTGAAGTGGGCGATCAACTCGGTCCTCAAAAAGGCCCAGCAGAGGATGTACTTCCTGCGGCTTCTGAGAAAGCACGGCCTGCCACGGGAGCTGCTGAGGCAGTTCTACACAGCGGTCATCGAATCAGTCCTGTGTTCTTCCATCACAGTCTGGTTTGGTGCTGCTACAAAAAAGGACAAACTCCGACTGCAACGGACAATCAAAACTGCTGAAAGGATTGTCGGTACTCCCCTACCCACCCTCGAGGACTTGCACGCTGCCAGAACCCTCCGCACCCCGGTCACCAGCTCTTCCAGCTCCTTCCCTCAGGTAGGCGCTACCGATCAATGCAAACTAGAACTAGCAGACATTCCAACAGCTTCTTCCCTCTTGCAATCAACTTCTTAAACAGCTAACTTACAATTCCATTACAAGATGCTGCCAATTTCTTTTGTCTGAGTTTGTTGTCACATTTCTGTCGGGCCAATTATACATTACTCGTGCACTCACTGCAGTAGTCTCGCCACGCTGCACTATTTGCATATCTGTTATCATGCCAGAGTAACATCTGCCCCATTTGCACACTGACTGAGGAGTATCTGCAACATTTGCACAATCAACATTGTCCCAGATTATCGCACTACTCGTCACTTTAAACTGCATACACTCCTTGAAGTTTCGGCGCCCTTTGCACAATGGTCATTGCGCCGGACTATTGCGAGATTAGTCATTCGAACTGCTCTAAGTGCTAGAGGACGCTGCATCTTTTTGCACAATTGCCAAAAAAATAATAATAATTGTACCGGCATTACCAGATAACTAGCAACCCTTTATTGCTCAGTGACTATTTTTCTCAATGTCTTTATGTCTCAAAAGTGTTCTCTGTCAGTTGTTGTCGTACTAAAGCGGCTCCAACACAAATCCCTTGTGTGTTTTTTGGACATAGTTGGCAAATAAAGATGATTCTGATTCTGACACTTGTGAAATAAATGAAGAAAAAATAGTACCAAGAATGTTGTTTGTGAAAAAAACTAGTACGAGGAGTACAAACTAGTATAAGACAGCTCAATACGATGAGAGTTGACAGCGATGTCTCGACATTTAAAATGGGATATGGTTAAATGGGATTTTGCCATTTGAATTGTGACCAATTGCGTAACCTTGGTCTGACATTCAAGCTTCTGAAGCTTTATACACCACGAAATTGAAAACGAGAGAAAGAAATTCCAGGTTTAATACTGCACTTTTGTTGCTTTATAGACTGCTAAGAAGTCAGAAATTGAAACATAAATAAATAAAATAAAATAAAAAACATCCAAAAGAATGTTAATTGTTTGTGTGTTTGTGACGAGTTCTTGAATTCAACAACCTCATCTTTTTCATTTTCGTGTTGTGGAATCACGGACCAAGAGATGCACTTTATCTACAAACCCCTTTTCATGCAGTACGGTTGTGTATGAAAGTCAAAGTCAATAATAACCAATAACGGCAGACAAGGAGACTCGTAGTGCTGCATTACAGACAACAATTCAAGATGGCCCGTAGTACGCTCCTCAGAGTCGGCGCGCCAGTAAATACATACACCCGACTAAGTAGAAATGTAGTCGGAATCTGACGTTGCGCAACAATAGTGGGATCCGTGGACACACATTTAAAGACTGTCACCGACTTTTCAGTTCTTTTAGTACACTGTTTTCCAACCTTTATTGCGCCAACGTACATACGTATTTTACATTCGAAAAATCTCATGCCGCAACACTGAACAACAACAACAAAAAAATACTGAAATAATGATGATCTCGTCTCAGTGGGGAAACTGTTTAGTTGACCACAAAGCTATAATTCTGTTGTACCAGGTGGATATACAGGTTAATTGTACCCTCTGCCATCTAGTGGAAGAGCAATCAATTGTTTTGCCTGTCGCTATACATCGCTGACATAGATAGATGAACAAAGATAGATTGCCCAGTAGTTGGGAATCACTGTTTTAGCACATCGGTTCCCAAGTAAGAACGCTCACTCTTCCTTCGCAAGAAGTCAGGCAAACTTTTCAAGTTTTCTGGAATGCAGCAACATCGTAAATCTGAATAAGTAACGAGAATTTGTTGACATCGAGCGTGGGACGTAGAGCAAAGCCACAAAGTTGACTTGAAAATATGTTTGAACTTGGGCACGTCATGGTTGCTAGGTCCCTGGCATTTACGGGCAACAAACCTCCACGGATGGTCCGCCCCGAAATGAAACGTTGACTTTGCGCGACGAGTAAACACTTGAGCATCGAGACACCGGAGGACGCAAAACGGCACCCATTGCCGCTGATGGATTCCATTAATACCAACCTTTGGCGTCCTATCGTCACCGTTGGGTGTGTTACTCTTATATATGTAATATAATATTGACCGCAGCCTGTAAATCTGCAGTGGCGCTGCTTATTTAACGACGTGTTGACATTTCCTGATGGATTGAACGAGGGCTGTCGACAGTAATCCGGCGGCAATGCAAAGAAAATGTTTACAGAGGCCCGCTGTCGCTGCGCTATATGACAAACACACACAAACTTAATTAGACGCCGCCGCACACAATAGCAGAAAAAGTAATTATAATGAAGCCAATTGTCATTTTTCCCGCTGTAATTGAAATGCGCGTCTATTACGCAGATAAAACTACATAAATGTGATGATGTTTTTTTTTCCCCAGCACAAAGCATATCAGCTGTGTTGTTTGGTTTCATGCACAACCATTGCCTCACATTAGCGGGCCACAGATAGCGAGGAGCCCAAAAGAAACAGCAAAGCAAATGTATTTATATTGCGCATTTCATACACAAGGTAACTCAATGTGCTTTACATGATTAAAAGCATTTAAAAACAAAGGGGAAAAAAACTGCTTATAAACATTTCAAACAAAGATAATTTTTTTTCTCTCCATAAAATTACAATTAAAACAGCGTACAGTGCAAGAAATATTTAAAAGTGGAAAGCGAGACTCTAAACCCACCGGTGTTTGAATGACTCATTTTATTTCTAAACAAGTGAGTGTGTCATGGCTGTAACACATTCGATGGTGTTTTCAATCCAGAGCTATATGACTATACTGTGAACAAACAAAGACTGTCAACACGCCCTGTTTTGTTGGCATGTCTTCCCGCCATAGCAACTGAAGATTGCGTAACCTTGGTTAATTTCAGAAGCTTAATACACTGAAGTACATAGTTCCTTAGGAACCTTTGCTCTGACGCAATATCTTTATTTTTAAAGTCGTTGCTTTTCATAGCCTGTGATTCAGTGGACAAATGGAAAACCAAAGTTGGAGAAACCGTACTATTTTATAGAAGAGTGGAACTGGATTGTACCATGATATTGACGAGGCGAAGAGCTATATTTCTAGACTTTAACAGTCTAACTAGATGTTTGGTCAATGTATGATGTGTCTCTAGTACTCTTTGTCCTGTTGTGCTGATTGATTGCGGTTTGTTTTACAATCACAAGGCAGCTGATGTGTTTTCTTGTGCTTCTTTGATGGCCACATTATTTTCAAGTATTGAATTTGTGTTATTTCATGTCGCAGTTTTTTTAGCCGTTCCATTTTTATGGAGCACAAATAAAAGCCAGAGCTTTCTTCAATTTTTACAGCGTGAATGAGGCACTTTGCGCACCTTGAAGGTAGAAAGGTGCAATATAAATGCAACCCATTTAGCACCTATATTCATCCGCTCGGCAAACCTAAGTCATCCTTCCCCGGTTATCCAGTCCCTGCCTCCTCCTCCGTCACCGGTGTGCTTCAAATGGAGGACGCTCACCTCCAAGGTGCTACAGCACACCGTCTACACTCTCTTCATCAGCAAGCTCGGCCTTTGTGTTTGGAGAAACCCTCCCCTTAAAAGCCCTAAACTCACCACATCTGCTGCTTATTGAAGAATTCTGACGTGCCTCATTAGGTACAAATGTGGCAGGTTGCCCTTTGATGGACATCACTCGGGATTCGCAGACCGTTCTTTGGAGGCGACGTGCTCTTCACACATTCAGAAGTCATTAGGTTTGTCTTAGTGTCTGCAAAAGGTTTTTAGATAATAACGCCCCACTGATCCGTCTGATCTGTACGTGACCTTTTTTTTCTGCTATTAATACATCCTGGTTTCCTTCGCTGAGATGAAAATGATGATGATTTTTTTTTTTTTTGATCATCATTTTGTCCTCACAGGTATTTTATATGAAGCAATCAAAAGGGACTTATCCCACTCGGGAACATGACCCGCGCTTGCTTGCTGTTGATACCCGCAAAGGCAGGAGCTCATCAAAACCTTTTTTTTTTTTTTTTTATTTAACTCGAGTCTGCACTCTCCAGCTTGGTGACAAGAATAAACGAGGGAAAATATCTTTACGATCACGAATTCATCAAAGAAGCGCCCACAACGCTTTCAGCATTTAGTCAAACGTTCTTTTTTTGCTTCCAAAGTGCATAAAATGAATTGAAAGAGCCCCAGATGACTCCTCTCTGTGCTGCTGGCTCATATTCTACATCACATATGGACCATAAATATGTACGCACATGCCAAGTATACACCAGGCTCTTAATAGTAAAGTCATTTGTTTATATAATTTGTGCCCATTCTCCTACTACAATGTTTCATCTTTTGTTCCTTGAACTGCTTAATTAAATATGTTTAACATGTTCAATTACGTAACTGGACTTAAGAAACTACCATTTTAGATGGTTCAAATGCTAACATGCTAGCATTTGGTATGCTAACATATAGCCCGATAGCAACATGATAAGAGAAAGTGCTAAGGCTGATTAATAAGGGTTTTACGTCTTGACCTGTATTCAGTTACTAGTCCTAATAATTTCTAAAACAATAAAATGCTAGCAGTCGATATGCTAACATATTGCCAGATATGATCGTAAAAGTGCTAAGGATGACTGATGAGGGCTTTACATCCTTCCGTCTATTCAAGCACTATTTCTAAGTGATAAAATGCTAACATGCCAGCAGTTCTTTGGCTTTCAAACCTTTCCCACTATTCATGCGATATTTCCTTGCTCCTATTTTTATTTCCGACAGCTCCACTCGGACATGGACAAGGGCGATGGCAAGGTGAAGTACGTGCTGTCGGGCGAGGGCGCCACCTCCATCTTCACCATCGACGAGAACACGGGCGACATCCACGCCACCAAGCGGCTGGATCGGGAAGCGCAGCCCTACTACACGCTGCAGGCCCAAGCCGTGGACCGACTCAGCAACCTGCCTGTCGAGCCCCGCTCTGAGTTTGTGGTCAAAGTCCAGGACATCAACGATAACGAGCCCAAGTTCCTCGATGGGCCCTACTTTGCTGGAGTGCCTGAGATGTCACCCCTAGGTGAGCTTGTTTTGGTATTTGGTTGTAGCCTATGTTGAACTGCTGGGATTCTGGGTGTTTCTGCTATCCATGGATTGGTACAGTTGGAAATAACTCTGAAAAAAAACTTCATGCAGGCGATGGTTAGGGGTGAACTTTCCAACTCTGCCACTCAGGACTCCTCAACAATGTTGGGGAGTGTACAAGGTGGGATTTGGGGTTTTTCCACTCACCACAGATTGTTACAGTTGGAAATAACTTTTGAACAGAAGGTTATACAACAATTCAACTGCTACCCCCACACTTTTTGAGGTTATTTTAAAACAGTAGCACCCGCGTCCTTCTACGTGTCGGGAAGAGACACGTACACCTATCCCCCTTACTCCCTAACCCCCTCACCCAAACCCTCTAAAATGTAGCTAGCAACAGTATATTATTTCTCTTACTAAACCTAACCCCTAACTCTTACCCCTAAAACTTTATCCCACTACCCCTACCCACTAACCCTACTTACGCTAACCCCTACCCTCTAACCCCCTAATATCTAAAACCCCTAAACCCAACCCCCTAAACCTAACCCTACCCTACCTTCCCTTAACCACCCTCTTGCTGGCCCACTTCAATATCTCCTCCAAGTGCTCACGCTGCAAATGTGAGTAAATCCAGGTAAAAACAACAACATCCCGAGGCCAGTGAACCCAGCAGTCGCGTGATAAAGACAGCAGGGGCGAGAGTGGCTATTCCGGCGTTAGCCTCCATGCATCTGACTTGGTCAGAGGCCTGTGGTCTTTTTAATACCAGCTGAGCTTGTTATATTGTCAGCCCATGTAGCTTGATTTACATACATCACCTAAAATGCCAGCGTCGGCCTGCGGGTTGTTGATGAGTGACGCACGTTTGCGGGGCTACTCGAGCGACGCTAACGTCTGAATCAGGCAGGCCGGACAGTATGCCGCAGGCGTTTTTTCTTTCCAAGTTCACGTTTACAGCTACCTGCATGCCCCCCCCCCCGTCTGATTGAGACAAATACATTCTGATCGGGGACAAACCCGTTTCTGCCCATCACAATGTTATGTGGCCTCGTTGTAGTGGCAGGCGTCCTCGAGCCCCAAATGCCACCGGCTAGGCTGGGAGCAGAAATCTCATCACGGTGCAAGCTGGATGTCACCGGCACATTGTCACTGCTGTACAGCAACATTCCAATTTCAAGATGGAGAGATTGACATGCTAACTACCTGCAGTCGATAAGATAACAAGCTTTATAAGCCATGTAACTTTGCTAAAAAAATAAATAAAAGCGATCTCACTTGATTGATGTGCTAAGTAGCAACAACAGCTAACTAAATTGACTTTGATGATGTGTTAACCAACTTGACTAAAATATGTAAAGTAGTTCAATTAGTTGGAGAGAACGACTAATTGTCTTGTTAAGAAAGCTAACATGTTAATTGATAAGCTTAGTAGCACGACTCGATAGATAGATAGATAGATAGATAGATAGATAGATAGATAGATAGATAGATAGATAGATAGATAGATAGATAGATAGATAGATAGATAGATAGATAGATAGATAGATAGATAGATAGATAGATAGATAGATAGATAGATAGATAGATAGGCTAACCATCTTAAGTATGAGTTCAGAAAAAAAATGTCTTCATAAGTTAGTTAATTTAATATGTAGCTAATTTATGTGATTGATAAGCTTAGTAGCATGTCTCAATAGATAGATTGATAGTCTATCTTGTCATCTAGTTTGACTTTAACGTATATGCTAAGCCCCTCCATGAATTAGCAAGAATGGGTAATTGTCTTGATAAAGATTGTTATCTTGACTAACTAACTAAATTGATTGATAAGATTACTATTATGATTGGATTATATAGTAGAAAAGTATATGGTCTAACTAACTGCTAAGTAGCGTGATGAATTAGCTAAGATAATTTGCTAAGATAAAAAAAAAAAAAGGTTAGATGATCTAATTGTCTTTACAAGATGTTTAGGCTGTGAGCAAGGAACAACTCGTTAAGATAACTAACTACCAGTAGCACATTTGTTTTGTGTTCATGGATTTTCGTCTTTAAGAAAATGCACACTGGAGAGCGAGCATGATCCTCAAGGAGATTTTACTAACGCACATTTTTTTTTTTTAAAGCAGCAACAATAAATTCTTCCCCTCAACAGAATATCAAAGGCACGTGCTAGCATACAGACGGAATTTAGCGTAAAATGAAAGGTGCTACCTTTCAAGTCCAAGTGGACATATCAGCATTGTCATATCAGCAGCGCTTTGCTTCCAACACTGATCTGGGAAGGATTACAAAGGTGGCAGGCGCAGCGCTCGGGTTTAAGGAAGCACGAGATTACGACGAGGAGTCCAGATAAGGCAGCGACCGGCTGCACCACCGGCAGGTCTCGCGGGGTCTCCTCTGACACTGACACTTTATTTACTTCTCCCCATATTCGAGTGCATATTAGTTTTCCATCTGTTTCACCTGCTTGAAACCCTCATTTGAAACCTTAATTTAAAACCATAACCCTTCCTTGAAAACCTGTCAAAACAATTATGATGAGGGACGGGCCGAGCAGTACCGCCGCAATTCTTTCATAGATGTCTTGAAATCGTTAGCGGAGGCGGCGCCGCAAAGCTGATAAATGGCTTTAATTTCGAGGAAATCTTCAGTTGAATTGATGAAAGTGTTTAGAGGCGACCTCCCGACCTCTCGATCTCGGAAGGCTTTCGTCTTAATCACGTGTGTGATTTCAAAGAAAAGACGCAGAGGACGCCACCGGCGACAGTGTGCTAAATTGTGTTAAGCTAAGTTGTGTTAGTTAAGAAATAAGCCTTTTTCAATCGGATTTTTTTTTTGTACACATTGATAAATGTCAGAATCCATTTTTTTTCTACTGTGTTCCGCATAATTGAACTCGTAAACTCAACTCAGCTGAAGGCTTTGTGTGTGTTTGCATGACAGCGCGAAGCAACCCGTGCCGGACTTCCTGAATAAAATAGGTGCCTCGCGCTCCCGTTGAACACACCACATTTGTTTTCATTCCGAGCGGACAGATGACGGCGGCTGGGCCCGGACGGCAAACTGATTAGGCGCGCGCTCGCACGTTTTAGCCGCGCAAACAAAAGCAGTAAATGTCGGCCGGAATGCAAGACGACATTGAGGTGATGAAGACGGACGGAACGTTGAAGAGGCTCAGACGCTTTGAGGGGATGATAGCGGACGGCGGGAAAATATCATTTGGATATGAGAGGATTTTGTTTTTACCTCCAGCTCACCATTTCTTGCTTTAAACCCTAATTTGGAACCGTCATCCTAATTTGCAACCTGACTTTGGCACCCAAAACCCTGTCTGGAAACCTTAATTTGAAACCTCAAAGCAGTCTTTAAACCCTAATTTGTAACCATGACCCTGTTTTAAAATCTAACCTGACTTTAAATCTTAATTCTGTCTTGAGACCCTACTTTAGAACCCCGGCTTGACGCCCTAACTCTTTTTTTGAGACCCTAACACAGACAAAACCTTAAATCAGGCTTGAAGCCCTTGTTTGAAACCCTAACCCAGGCTTGAAACCATAATGTGATACTCCAACCCAACATTGAAAGCCTTAACCCAGGCTTGAGAAACGACTTTAAAATCTTATCCCCTGCTTAAAACCCTAATTTGAACCCCCAGTCCTTGTTTCTTGGAACCTTAACCCTATTTGGAAATCCTATCCCTTGCTTGCGACCTTGATTTAAACCCCGAACCTTTGTTTGGAACCCCAACCCAGCCTTAAAACCCTAATTTGGAACTCTTAGCCTACATTGAAACCCTCTACCCATGCTTGAAACCCCACTTTGAAACATTATCCCTGGTTTTAACCCTTAATTTGAAGCCCTAACATTTATTTGAAACCCTAACCCTGATTTAGAAACCATATCCCTGGCTCAAAGTCCTCCACTGAAACCCTAATCCTTGTTCAAAAATCTAACCCAGGCTCAAGCCAGTCATTTAGAATTTTAACCCTTCTTTGACCCCCCCTAACCAAGCCTCAAAACCCTACTTTGAAACCCTCACCCAGACTCGACCCCGTAATTTGGAACCTCACCAGTTCTCAAACAATTTTTGGGGCCGGCCAACAAAGTTCAAAGGAGGTCGTCCCCCTCAACCACAAATCCTAAAGTCCGATCAGGATCTTGGCACGCCGCTGTTTTAACTACGCCGCTATGATGAAGATTTACACCTGGCTCGACTTCTCTCTCTCGCGCTCGTCCTTTGACCTTGGCGCTTTCAACAGGCCGTAATATAAGATGTCATGACTAAGAGGTGATGATATAATCCGGGTGTCCTTCTCCGGCCGGCCAGCGCGGCGATAACTTCCCGGTGTCGAGCATACGGCAGACAAAGCCTGTTAATTCCGCTTTACGAGGCGCACGGAGGACTCTAATCTTCAATTTCCATGATCACTTCATTCTGTAAAAGCCTGTAAAACACGTCTCACGTCGGAAAGGCACCTTTTTTTACGAGCGGCTTTGGTTCCCAAAAGGCGTCGCTTTTCTGTCACATGCTACGATATAAACGCGTGCTCGGCCCGCCGCGCCATTAAAGTGAAATATTCAGCTGCCCGCCCGGCTGCAAAAAAGCCGGTGGAAAATGACGTTTTTTTGATTTTTTTTTTTTATGCTTTTCAAGGTGATTTCACCAATGGGCACAAGTCGCAAACAAAAACGTCAAGTAGAGGCAATTTTTTAAAACACCGCAGTTATTTGTGGAATTGATGCCCTTGATTAAATCAACATTTTTTGTCTTTTAAAATGATGAGTTTTGTTTGCTGCATTCTAACGTACTGCATATATTGTAGAAATAAAAATGTTATTCGCAACTGTAAAACCCTAACGCTGCCTTATAACCCTAATGGAAACCCTAACCTTTGTTTGAAACTCAAACAAAACAAAGCCCTAACCCTGTCTTGAAGCCCTAATTCGAAACTGTAACCCTCGATTGAAAACCAAACCCTGGCTTGAAACCGTAATTTGATGAAAGAATAACGTGTAGTAACTGGAGTCTAACTGGAGTTTCTCATTCCAATCTGAATTGTATCGCGTGAGCTGCGACGTCTGAATGTGCTGGAACATCGTGGACAAACAAGGCTTAAGTCCTCGTTAACATGGACAGATGGGTCACACTCTCCATCTGGCTTCTACATTTTGGCTTCAAAACGCTCCTGCAATCGGGACTAGAATGGCAACGAGGGGAATATAAAGTGTATAAACCGGAAGGAGTAACACTCCAGCTTGTAATCAAACGTGGCAACCGTGAGTGTTTTTGTGTGTGTGCTGTTTTAGCGCATGTCGCATAAGAAATGCTTATTCTTCATTACATATGAAAATACCAAGTCATTGCAAAACTAAACAGCAGCACCAACAAATAAAGGCGATATTACGCCTCATGACATTATTTACTGCCTCACTAGTTTCTTTTCCGTCGCTCCCTTCCCAGTTCGTCCCCCCCGACTTCACCCCCTTACTCCGCTCTCAAGTGCAATCGGTCACGCGCTCGCTGCCGACGTTTCCACAATTAGCCGCGTTTGCGGCTGTTGCCATGGTAACTAATGACGGCCCGTCCGCCCCCGCAGGAACCATGGTGGCGCAAGTGGTGGCCACGGACGCCGACGACCCCACGTACGGGAACAGCGCCAGGGTGGTATACAGCATCGTGCACGGGCAACCCTACTTCTCCGTGGAGCCCAAGACAGGTGGGTGTTTGCCAACCACGGACGGGCGCAGGAAGGAAGGATGATTGGTGCGCCTGGCACAGTGCTGGGATCCCGCTTTGAACTGTTTCATTCATTAAGCCTCACTGTCAATCGAATGTTTGCCTTTGGAACTGGAGTCAGAAAAAAAGGTGGGATTGATGACATTCTGACACCAAATTATGTTTTAAAAATTCAGCCCACGAAGCCAGTTCATCTTAGCCATACAGATTTTGGTTGGCACGTCTATCTTGATATTATGCACAAAAAAAAGTCTCAAGAAGCCGTGCCTGAAAACACACAGGAAGTCTGCCAGAAAAAAAGAAAAGAAAAAAAAAATCAGCCCCCGAAGACAGTTTGACTTAGTCATGAATTTTGGTAGGCGTGTCTATCATAAGCAGACACACAAAAAAGTCTCAAGAAGTCATGTCCGAAAACACGCAGGAAGTCTGCCATTTTGGTTTGAAGCTTCATTTTCTGGGGGTCTTCAAAGAGGAATGATCACAACAATGTATCCCCCAAAGCCAGTTTATTGAATTTTTTAGGCATGTCTGTCATGAGTTGGCCAACAAAATAGTCCACAAGAAGCACTACCCGAATATACACATGAAGTCTGCCATTTTGGTTGAATAATTTTGACCATTTCTAAAAGTTTTGTCTCGTGGTGTTGATGAAGAGATTCACATGTTCTCCCAGAAATGTATTAATTAATACTGCTGCCCCTTACGCTCCTTCAAGCACTGTATATATGTGTGGATATCAGTGGCCTGTTCATTGCAGCTTTACTTAGATTTAGATGCATTTTGTTTGCAGTTCACGTTACACAAAGAACTCTCTCGAGTCAGGATCAAAGAAATAAGGACAAAGCAATCCAGAGCCCTCGAGAGAGAAAAAGGGCCCCGGATCGCGGCGCTACGCTGAAAAATAAACAATTCCATTAAGTGTTCCATTTTCTGCCAACGCCAACCCGTGTTAATGTCGTTACAGTCGTCTGAAACGAAATCTGCTTGGCGAGATTGGACTGAAATGTCCACTTTTCATTTTGTGACGGGGTAATGTTGGTCAATAATGGAATAATCTGCTGCTTTTGCAGGGCCTGAACATGCCGTTTTTATAAATTATACGAAGTGGGAAGTTGTCGCGGAGTCTTTTTCACTCCTTTATGTTATGAAATGAGAATCTGTGTACTGAGGAAACACTCACACCCTCCATTCGTCGTGTGTGTGTGTGTGTGTTGCTACCTCTACCTTGAATCTCGCGAGCCAATTAAGGAGCAGAACCGGGCGCCCGCCACTGCCGCACACACCTATGAACCCTGTTTACAGAGTTGCATCAGAAAGGCTCCATCAAGCCCTCAATGCAGCGAGACAGCCGTAATGCCGGGCTCAACAACTCAAACGAGCGCCAAACTTTTCCCGGGCGTCAACTTGACTCAAGCAGAGGAGAAGCTGGAGCCGGATAATGGCTGGATTGTAACAACACCTGCGATGGATGAAGGCAACTAGGAGTTAGGGTGCAGCCTGCCGTGAGACAAAATGAATGCCTCTCACTAAAGCCGCTTCACACATACACACACACACACACACACACACACACGTAATTTGTGGTGTGAAGTAATGAAGTAGAAATACTTGGTTAATTCACTTAAATAGATTAAACACGTATCTGTATAACAAAAAAATCGCTCTGAAGAGAAAAAAACAACAACTACTACAATGAACACTTATTGAGGAAAAACTGTTGTTGAAAACAAAGAAGACTAAGTATCAACAAAACACACACTTTCATTAACAACGAGCTCAAGTCTTAACGCAAAACTTGTCTCAACTTGGAGCGTGGGATGGAAAACAAGGCTTAGAACTCGGACTCACACGACAAGAAAAATTAGCACAGGACAAAGGGAAACAGACTATATATAAACACCCACACACACGCAAGGAAATGGGAAACCGGTTAGGATTAGGGTTAGGGTGGGTTACGATGGTTTAGAATTAGGGTTAGGGTGGGTTACAATTAGTGGGATTCATAAGCACGCCACCACACTGAAGTCACGTATTGCTTTTCTCTTCTGGAACCAGTAGGGCATGTACTACCGGGACAGCAACGGCCAATCACATTGCAGTGGAACTAATCATACTGCAGCATGGCGTGTCCTGCCCAGAAGACAAGTGGGAATCCTAAAAAAATGCAGTGAGGATATATGCAAATCTTGCTAGCAGTTTTAACATTGCAATCTCCTTGATTAAGTTAAGGTGTTGATAGTATCTGTACTTCTACTTTTGCCACCTCTGCACATATTTAATACAATCTTGCCTTGTTGGGAGTTATTGGCTGGTTTTAATGATGCCACGAATCCTAAAAATAATAAAGAAGCAACATATCATTCCCCCTACCCGCATGGCCCGCAAGCTCACATAGTTGTCACGAGAGCCGCGGCTAATCTACTCGGCGACGTTGGGGAGGCTGTTGTTTGTGTGCCGAGTGCCATCCAACTCCCCCATCGTCCCTCCTCCTCCCTTCGCTCTCGGTCTTTGTTACCCCGTGCGGCGCGGTGTCATTCCCGAGGAGAGGAGATGATTAAAATCCCTACTGCGGCACACGGCCTCGCGCCGAGCTCTGACTCGCCGCCCCCGGTGCTAACCAGCCGCGTTGTTGCCGCGCATTTATCTGGCTGTCGCCGCGCCACTGGCGGCAGACAGGTGGCGAGTGCCCCCCCCACCCCCCACCCCCAACCCGCTCGCTAAACCCGGATACTTGACATTTGTCTCGGGAGGAGGAAATAAAAGTTGAGATTTCACAGGAGGCCTGGTGCTCGGCGGTCAGCCTAGCGAGAGGCGCTGATGAATGTGATGAGCTCTTAAACATGAAGAGGGCAGGAAGGGATTTGTGAGGCCCCTCGGGCGGCCCTTTTCACACCAAATAACACAAAAACAGGGCAGCGGCGTCTCCAGCCAGGTGACATTCAAGCATGGCTAGAGCCATTCAGCAGCATTAACGGGCCACATGATGCCGCCATACAAAGGAGCCGTGTCCTGCGAGAGCATATATTCACTCTTTTTTTGCCATTAAAACCGTGTTACTCCCCAAAGAACGAACAAAAACAGTTGTTGCTTGGCAGAATTGCCATGCATGTTCTATGTTTTAACACAGCGATCCCCCCAGTTTTTTGGGGCCACAGACTGCTTTCAAGTCAACCATTATTAGGACTGACATAGTAACAAAAACTAATGATTGACACTGACCATTATGCTGAATGTATTTGTAGTATTTACTGGGTACTGTACTTGTTTCTCTTGAAAGAGCTGGTCCCATCTTGGGGTAATAGAAGACAATGACACCCAAAGTTGCCGTCATTGCAGGAAATCCAGCGCCACAAAGATGGGAATGCAATCAAGTTATTCTGTGCTTTTTTTCAAGCAGTTTTGAAGGCTTCATTGCCTCACTTGAGAGCCTGTAGCTACATATTGTGCCGAGCGTGCTTGTTGCATGAGAATCACCTGTCATATTTCAAGTAGGACTGCTGATATTGACTCTTAAATGTACTTTATTCTTCTTGGAAGGTTCTCATGGCTGCTTTTCTGCATCTGCGTGTCTTTATTCTGTGCGCAGTATGACAAACGTCCCAAACTGGTGAGGACGGTTGAAGCGTAATGAGTTGCTTGGTATCAGTTTCAGGATTAAACACCAAAAACATGCTGCTAAAACAGCCAAGAATGGCTAAGAACAAGTCCTTTTAGTGGCTCTTCTTTCTTTAACAGGAGGGTAGCAACAATTTGCTCCATCGTTTTCACTGAACTCTCCATCAATGGACTCCTGACAGGATGTGTTAGTCACACTCGCAAATGTTTTTGTGTGTTGTTTGTCATCAGAGGGAAATAATTGCACCACAAGCCGCTATATTAGCCAACAGCAGGAGGCTGCGAGATTAACGAGACGCCTCGGGCCATAATGTCCTCGATTTGGGAGCCCCGCGCAGAGCCGCGGCAGCACACGCACACAAAAACGGCCTGAGCTAACATCTCAATCACAAGACGATCACTGCCGGCGCACGTCTCCTTTTTGACATTTTCACACGGGATGTGAGAGGGCGGCCAGTCGGGATTGGACGTGGCCTTTTCTTTTGTTTGAGCTCCTGGCTTTTAATTAGATTCTCCAGTGAGAGCAGACAAAGCCGTCTCGCCGGCCATCACCTGTCACTAGCACATGTAGGCTTTTTCTTTTGCGAGGTGAGTCGTGTCGCTGCTTTAAATACCCTTCAGAATGTAATTAAGGCACCCGGTGTTTCACACTAACTCTTTTATGCTCTTGTTATTCCTGACTTTGCATGCGTGCATCTCGAGCGGCCTTAATGTGCGCGGATAATTACAGGCTGAAGGACCCGCGGTATCGTCGAGGGTGCACGCCGCTCAAACCCCCTTGAGGCGGCTATCAATTAAGAGCCCGGTCCTTAACACCTTTCCGCGGCTTCACCTTCAAACTGAACTACAAGCAATCGATCAATATAAATTACAAAAGTTAACCGCTGTAGGCGTGGCGACATATGTATTTGGCCCGCATTATGCATTGCTCGGAAGCGGCTGGAGCTATTCAGGATTAAGTAGCGCTTCCCAAGGGCACCTTGTAGATTCAATTTGGGATTAAAAAAAAAAAAAAAAGCAGAGTTGTTGGAAGAAAGCGATCTGGGGATGCAACACAGCGGGCAGCCACACAGCTTTCCTCACCTCCCCCCCCCCCCCCCCCCCCCACCACACACACACACACACACACACACACGCCGCAACCCTGACCACCTCATTGCCAGAGCAGCATCGCAGTTAGGAGCACTTTGTCAAAGTCACCCACCGCCATGGACTCAGGCCTGTGCCGCAAATGGGACTAATTAGTAACTCGTGCTTATCCGGCAAACACTTGGAAGCCCGCCCCCTCGGTGTGCCAACACCTGGTATTGACAAGGTGTTTAAAAGTAGCCCCCGACGCAACGGTTGCCACAGAAATGGCCACGGATGTGCTGCTGCCGAAAAAAGGCAATTCATTACTGGCTGCTACATGACAGCATATACAATAACAATAACGATCTCCTGAAACCATGCGAATATGCCCCCAGAGTGGGTCTGTGAAAAGCTTATTTCTGTGACAGAGGTAGAATGACGATGGCT
Source organism: Phyllopteryx taeniolatus (assembly GCF_024500385.1). Taxonomy (NCBI): domain Eukaryota; kingdom Metazoa; phylum Chordata; class Actinopteri; order Syngnathiformes; family Syngnathidae; genus Phyllopteryx; species Phyllopteryx taeniolatus. Next base: position 3,423,911 of record NC_084521.1, on the reverse strand, counting down.
GTGTAAAAAGGTATATCGGTAGGACAGAATCTGGAAACCCTGCGGATGAAACTCATAGCGGCACGATCGTGCGCTTTCAGACTCGGACCTACAGTTTGTGTTCGTAAGCGAGGGTGGGAACCTGGCTCCCCACAGGTAATAGGGGGTTGAAGTCGACCCGAGAATTTGTTGGCTTCAGAAGTGCGACTATGTGAAGGTGTGTAGGGAAGGCTGGGCTAAGGATGTGAAGTTTAACACCCAGGACTCACTTCTTCTGCCTTAGTTTATTGAACCATACTTGCCAGGAATGGGAAAATGAAGTCGACCTTCAGGTTTCTTGGCTTTCAAGGCGTAACTGAGTGAAGAGTTTAACACCCAAGACTTATTTTTCCTGCCTTGCTCTGTTGAAAAAAAAACATTTGTAGTAGGAGCAAAAGTAGTTTGTCTCAGTAAGTGGCTGAAGAGGAGACGTAATCGACTTAGCGGTATTAAATCTACTGCTGCTCTGTGAAAGGTTTTTGTTTGGTCTGACCACAAAGATAAGCTTTCCCACAACTCGCACACCAACAGGGCTAATTTGATGAATTGTTTATGCACCCATCCATCAACTTCGTTTGGTGCTTGTCCTCATTAAGGTCCCGGTTTTACCGAAACCTATCGTCCGGCCTCATTGCTCATCTTTGGTAACATCTATATGTCATATTGTCAGTGACATTCCGTGGTCACCGGCTGCCAAATGGCTATAGTCCCCGCCATCCCAACCCCACCTCCTGTGCATGTACAGGGTCTTAAGGTCTTAAAACGTATCCGTTATCTTCCACGTGAACAAGATTGCTTCCCGGACTCGTTATAGAAAGCAATCAGTGGCCGGTAAATCTTTGCAATGATCCACTGCTGGTGTGAGTAAAGAATGTACTTGGCCTCATGACAAACATGTCACCGACCGAGGCTTGCGAGCTTAGCAACGGGACCCGGCGTAACGGTGATGATGAAGATGAATTGGGACTTAAGGGGCGGACATGTTGCTTGGATGCTAATTGCCATCGTCAACTCATCAGTGGGCTCTTGTGTCCACAAGCGCCCTCCGGGCTTGTGGTAGTACTACGTGGTAGTTCATCATAACCCAAATTTGCAAACATTTTGTACAAGCCATCATGTTATCAACCGATAGTTATGCTAGTTATCGCACCAAGCACGAGGGGAGTCCACTACCTGTTTTCCGGGTTTGATCACATGACGAGAGCAGCTGTGACGTTATTTTTCGGTCGACAGCAGAGGGGGGTATTGCCCAACATGGCGGCCCGCTGAGATGGATGAAAATGTATGAATTAAACAGACTAATACAAATACATGAACGCAGTGTTAATCAGAATACAGTGTTTAGTGGTGGCACATACAACGTATTCTTCCTAAAAACATTTTTGATTTAGTTCCTCTTTAGGTTACACAACCGCACGTCTACGATAGAGTAAACACCGTTAGCTAATTTCATATAGCCTCCCACCGCTAGTTAGAATGAATTGTAATCCCTCCCCATTTGGTTAGTATAGACGGAGGATAGACACAGCCGCTGGTGCACTTTCAATCGCTTTATTGAGCAAACAATGAGAAAATATAGTAAACACAAGCACATTCTTAGATGATGATCTCAACTGACACCGTCACTCAACACGCAGAGAGACTAACAGTTTAGGCAGTTACGAGCCAGACGACTTTATATTCTCATACGCTGATTTCCACGTCAGTCGCCAGGCCAAGCGTGCCTTTGGAAGGCACACACACATTCACAGATACTATAATGTAGAACGTGAGCATGGCGACCCTCAGGTGGAATGTATCCGCCATGATAAACGGAGGTTTACTATAGTAGTCGTGTTTGTCTTTATTACCACGTACACACTTGTTGGCTTTCTCACGAAGACTCATGGTTATGCAAAAGAATCGTGAGGTTTCAACCAGATTGCTGAATCACAGAAATTTGCATAGGGAAAGGGAAACCTATTTAGTTATTTATAATAATTCCATGAAACTGTTGGATCACAGGACAGAATCACCAATTATCTCACACAGGCGAGTCCGTGATCAAAAATTAGTATTAGAAGGATTTGGAGAGGAGTCGGGGAAGAAACACAGAAAAAGAAAAAAATGCTATGCTAATTGGGATTTGCTGGGATGCACTTCCAACTGTTGATGTATGAAGACAAGCGCTGATTAGTCTGGTATTTTCACGCCAAAATAAGTTTTCTTGGACAATAAATAAATGGAAAAAAAAAACTAAACATACTAATTTAAATGTTAAAAAGTAGTTTTATCGTGTGGGCTGGTGAGAGGCTTAGATCAAATTGCCAGTGCATAGAAATGAGTTTTCATGCCAAATTAAGAGTTTTATTTGACAACAGTTATTTCTCTGTAGCCTGCTAAAACGTTTCCACTAGACTAGTAGTGCCAATTTAACAGTGTTTTGCTGTTGTTGTTGTTTTTACAAAGTAAATAGGTTAAAAAGTCCAATTTTGATTGGAGGCTGGTAAGAAATTTCCACTAGACTGGTCGTGCCAACTTTGTTGGAAGTTAACTCCATGAAGACAAGGTCAACGCATCCCAATAGTCCCCTCAGTAACTAAAACACTCATAAAGAAACTTCTGGAGAGCCATAAAAGTCTCGTAACAACTCCGGGCAGGACGCCCCCCCCCCCCCCCCTCCCCCCTTGATAGACAACTTACAGTCCCATCCTTCCTTTTCCTTTTTTTTTAAACGGTGAACAGCAGAAGAAGTTACGGCATTAACACTCGCATAATGCATTGCGTAGTCATGAGATCCAATCAGCTTCTTGCTGGGTGGAAAGCGAGCCGAGCTTAATCGGTGGTGATCGGCCAGCGAGGAAGCCCGGGATGCTGGCTCTGGCCCAAAGGCGCTATCTGGGCGCGCGTTAAAGTGTGCATGTGTGTGCCGTGTATGTACGCACAAGCTTGACAAGTTAATAAAGCAAGCGATTGTCCTCCAGAAAGAGAGTTAAGAAGCTCCACCGACCATAACACAACGCTCACCGGCCACTTCATTAGGTACACTTCCCTAACCTCATAACACCTGATACGATAAGTTTATTAAAAAAAAAAAAAAAAAGTAGTTACACCATTTTGATTGATGACACTGTCAGAGAGGTATTAATTGAACAAAATGTTTATTATTGCCGAGGGCTGCGTCACACGGAGTGGTGCTTCGAATATGTTTCCCTTGTAGAGCAATAAAGCAAAACAAAGGAAGAAAATAGGAAAGTATCTTTGGAAAGACATATTTATTTAAACTGTGATCAAACTGTGATTCAGCTTTTTTTTCAAAAGTTAAACTTACACGCAGCCATGACCAGGCCGTCGCGCCGCTGTTTTCAAGGCAAATCCTCAGAATGATCATAAAACTTTGACTCACACATTATATGGTGCAGTAAAAAAAAAAAAAAAAGTTTCGCCCATCTGTCTACTACACCTGTTTCCATTTGGGGCTCATTTGAGTGAATTCCCTGGTAGGAACTCCAATAAGTACGAGCACTGGGAATCGCCTTAAATGGCCCATCCACCCATTTTCTGAGCCGCTTCTCCTCACTAGGGTCGCGGGCGTGCTGGAGCCTATCCCAGCTGTCATCGGGCAGGAGGCGGGGTACACCCTGAACTGGTTGCCAGCCAATCGCAGGGCACATACAAACAAACAACCATTCGCACTCACATTCACACCTATGGGCAATATAGAGTCTCCAAATCATGCATGTTTTTGGAATGTGGGAGGAAACCCACGCAGGCACGGGGAGAACATGCAAACTCCACACAGGCGGGGCCGGGGATTGAACCCCGGTCCTCAGAACTGTGAGGCTGACGCTCTAACCAGTCGGCCACCGTGCAACACGATTGATTCTTCCCTGCCAATTGTGTCGTAAAACAACACATAAGGGACGCCGCTAATTGAGTATTCGACACAACTATACATTTAACGATCAGTGTTTTCGCCTTCCTTTGCGTCTCTTTGAAGATTACGAGAAATTCGCCTTTTGATCCGCTCCATCAAACCGCCGAACGGCTGAAAAATGACAAAGTAATCTCCCACAATCTGCGGGAATCTTTAATAAGTGTCGTTTAATGAACGAACGGCAAGTCATTAACTTTGAAAGCGGCAGTGATTGCTTTTGAAGGATTAGCGCACTTTCTCTGCATTTTAAAAACACCCGCCGCTAATTTATCGGAAATTATTGTGGCGATAACGTTTAGATTGCAAAAACTGAGCCGTTAATCAAAGTGACGCAGGACGCTGTTTAGTATGGCGGTCATCGGATGTCGGTGGTCTCCTGGCTCAAATTTGGATCATTCGCACAGGTCCATATGCCCCGCCCACTGCCTGAATTATTCTGTGAAGTATTTAACATGTACATTGGTGCCTTGAGGGAAAAAAAAAAAAAAAGTTTTGTTTTTTTTTTGTGTGTTTTTTTTGCCACTCCCTGCCGAAGTTTACTGTCAAACTAAACATAAAATAAATGACACCTTGTGTATTTAGAACAACCGAACGACGTTGCCTTAAGGACGGCCCGCTAGCTTCCCACCATCCATTTTCTACACTGCTTATCCTGTTTAGCGTTGCGAGTGAGTTGGAGCCTTTCCCAACTGACTTGGTGAGAGAAATAGAGTACACTCAAGACTGGTTGCCAGTCAAGCGCAGGGCACATATTTATATATTGTCCCACCCCAATGGGATGCATTTCTAATATCGCTGTAATGGCAGACTTTATTTTTGTTTTTGTCACGATTGTAATAAAGAACCTCTGCTGCCCCTTTAGGTGTCATCAGGACAGCTTTGCCCAACATGGACCGCGAGACCAGGGACCAGTACGTGCTGGTCATCCAGGCCAAGGACATGGTGGGCCAGATGGGCGGGCTGTCCGGCACCACGTCCGTCACCGTCACGCTCACCGACGTCAACGACAACCCGCCTCGCTTCCCTCACAGTAAGTCACTCCCCCAATCATCCTGGCAGGTTGATTTAAAGAAAAAAAAAAAAAAGTTTCATAATCTTGTTATAAGGACGAAATGAGTGTATATGATCCTATGTGTGCACATTTGAAGCGACATTTTGTCAAGTGGGACTTCACTGATTGGTTTCGCTCGTAAACATTTTTTTTTTCCATTAACATACTTGGATCATGGGGAAACTATTTTGACACACTTTGCTGTCAATAAAAGACAATTCCATTTATATGGTTCACCATATTATGAATTTTGCCAATAAAACGTAGTTCTCTTTTGATAAAAACAAACAAAAAAACAAAACCAAAAAACCACACGAAAGAAACTCTCCAAACTGTTTTTTTTCTTTTGATTTGATCTCAATTAAAATAATGTGCAATAAATAGCCATGAAGTGCACTTGAGATGGGCTGAGTGGCGAAACATTCAGTTAAAAGCTCTTTCTGACACTTTAAACGGTCACTTTGCATAATTGCTACTTTAGGTTTGGGTACTTTTAAGTACATTTGGTGGGCCAAACGTACATTTGGCTTTCTAAAGATTTATAAAGCCTGATTTATGGATACACACATTTTTTGTTCTCCTTATTGTTGTTGGCGTCAGTCCACAAAACTCGGTGGAAGCCTTGCAGAAGCACAAAGGAAGAACAAATGACATTTTGAAGATCTGGACCAAAATTTGGGAATCGTAGCATCTTTCTGTCAAAAATGTGTTTTTTTTTTTGTTACTTTGGTCATTTTGTTAGTTAAGTTGCTCTTCAGTTTATGAGTTAGTTTGTTTCGTTCATACATTGTTAGTTGTTTTTTGTAAGTTAATTTGCTCATTTGTGGATTTGTTTCTTTATCAGTTTTGTGAGTTAGTTGGTTTGTTGGTTGGTCACTTGTCCGTTCTTTCATCGTTGGCGAGTAATTCAGTTACTTTGCTCACTTGTGTAAGTTTGTTAGTTTGCTAAACTCTTGAGTTTGTAAGTTGCTTTGCTCGTTCGTTGGTTAGTTACTAAGTTGTTCGTGGTTTGTTCGTTAGTTGGTCCGTTAGTTCATTCGTTCCTACGTATGTTAACTAGTTTGTTCATTTGTTAGGTTTGTTTGTTTCCTAGTTTGTAAATTAGTCAGACAATTTGTTGGTTTGTCCTTTCAGTAGCTAGTTTTTTAGTCGGTTACGGTTATTTCGTATGTTCCTTTTTTTGTTAGTAGTGTACGTGCATTAGTTTTTACGTTTTTTTAGGTATGTGCTTGTTCGTAAGTTGGTGCATTCATTCGTTCCTTAGTTTGTTCTTTCTTTTTCATTTAGCACTGACGAACAAATGAAAAATCGCTTTTGCTTACGATCCAACCTTGGCGGCGGTCTCACTCTAGTGGTGGGGGGGATGATTCGGAATACCGATAATATTGATAGCAGTGCTGGCATGGACAAATTTGGGGGTATTGGGCTTGTTTAGTTTGCAATTTATATATATTGTTTCCACTTTTGTTTTTTTTATTTATTCGAAGTCAAAAACAAAGTTCACTGAAGGGGAGAAATTTGATGAGTTGCCGCTTCAATCCCTGTATTTCCTTGGTATCAATTTCTACCGAAATCTCACAGGATCGCACACCACTACTGCGCTCTGCTAAATGTCTTACTTTGTTGCTGTCTTCACTAGCAGCAAATGAAATCAGCTTTCCAGCAAGGTGTTCAATCCCCCTGCTTCATTCCTCATCAGAACCGTAAAAAGCTTTGGCGTGGGATACCTTGGAACCATCCGATGCCATTTTTTTTTAGTTCTTGTTGTATTTCCTAGCGTGCTAATGGCTTCCCGGCTCAGCTTTAGGATTCAAAGGCGTCCGGGGCTTCTTGTGATGATCCAAAGGGCCAGCAATCAGTTTACCAACACCATGGCTCGGAGCTCTCGGGCCGCCGCCCGTTAGCCCAGTCAATTTGTTGCCTCCCGTGGAGAAGGAGCGCACAGAGATACTGAAGTTTGCACAACAAGTTGTCAATGGCGGTTAAACCCCGCTGTCTCTCTGAGGTGATCTCTCCGGGAAGTTCATCGGGTTTCTTCCCGTAGCCCTCGCAGCGTCAATTATTGATAGGGATTCTCCCCCCAAATTGCTGCTTCAAACCAAAATGGCCAATATTCTGATAGGTCCATATATAAGAATCAGAATCAGAATCCTCTTTATTTGCCAAGTACGTCAAAAACACACAAGGAATTTGTCTCCGGTGGTTGGAGTACAAGCATAGACAGCCATTTTGACAATAAATACTGTTAAGCTAGACATGTCCACCCAATTTCATATTGATCAGTGAAACTAGTGTTGGGGTCTAACTTTATTATTTGGGTCAGAGTTCACTGTTGAGCCTCACGGTCCAGAAGACGTCTCAGAGGCAACCCGACCAGGCTGGCCGGTGGGGGTGAAGGTGCAAAAAAGGTGGAGGCGCAAATCGTCGCTTGCCTTTTAAACAGCCGCTATTCCACGGCAAATTAAAAAGCCATTATACAGCTTACACGGCAGCAAACAATGTGGGGCAGATTAGCATTTAGACGGCCGGCGGAGGGGGACACTGTCAGGAACACAGAAAGGTCTCGTAATGAGCTCTGTCACGCCGATTGGGGGGAGATTGTGATTATGAATATGATTCCCTTCTTTATTCTTGCGAGACGACTTTAAATCCAGGCGGGTCGGACAAAAGCTCGGGGAAACACGACGGAGAGTCGCGGAGTAATAGAATCTTTTGAAGTGGACGCTGGGATCGGAGCGGACCAAAGAACACAATGGAGTTGAACTTCCATTTCCGGAAGAATGAATTGGGACGGCCGTTCGTTCTGAAAAAATATGAAGTCCCGCCACACTGCTTATACCTGTAGGCCAGTTAGGAATCCTAAAATATTGATTCAAACATTGCCTGCACCGTTTAGTACGTCTTGTTTGACGGAGTGACGGTAGGCTACATTCCAGCTATTGACCTTAATGACACATTGCTGAAGTTGTTGGGGGCTATTAGAGCATGTTTGAAAGCCATACGCTCTAATAATGCATACGCTGTAGTTTAAAGCAGGGGAGCGCAAACCTTTGAGCTCAGGGGCTTTCATTTTTAAAAGCGGACAGGTTTGTATAGCGTGTCACTGAATGCTCATTCGTGTGGTTAGTCGTTATTGTAAAGCTTCGATGCTGCTGATGAGTGGTTTGGGTCGAAAATTGTGGCTTCACACAGCGTTGATTGAGTAAATAACATCTTGGCATCATGGCAACCGAGATGCTTTTGCTATTTACCGCCTACATACGGTAAATAAAGAAATGAAGAAATGATGACGCCGCTCAAGCCCACAAATATGGCCTTCCGCCACACCGCCCCTGGTAGCCTAATGAACTGGCTTCCTGCCCCGTGTCTGTCCTTTTCCCCCCAGAGGTCAACCAGTACACCGTCCTGGAGTCGCTTCCCGTGCAGTCGGCGGTGGCCCGGATCAAGGCGGCCGACGCCGACGTGGGCCCCAACGCCGAGATGGACTACAGGATCGTGGACGGGGACGGGCCCGGCGTCTTCAACATCACCACTGACGAGAACACGCAGGAGGGCGTCCTTCTCCTTTTAAAGGTGTGGCCGGAACCTCCGAAGAGAAAAACAATTGTGTAAAAACAACCTGATTGTGTTGATAACATTGAGCCACAAGAGCAACCGCCGCTTTTGATATTTACCACCAACATGGGGAAGAAAAAAAAAAAAAAAAAAAGCGGACGTGTCAGGCGGGCCAATTTGATCTTTTTGTTTGATTTGTCAAATCAATGTTCTCCCGCAGGTTATTAAACAGCACAATGAGCGCTCCAATAAGGCGAAAAGTGAATTGACAAAATCTTTTCAGCAGCCCTCATTTTGCAATGATTGTCAGCCGCGTTTGAGTGCGCGCCGCTCGATAATATCGCCCTCGCTGCACATTCCGACTGTAATCCATCAGCATAGTCTTTGCGCTAACTTTGTAGTAATGCTCTTTAGTATAAGTGTTGTATTACAATATCCCCCCCCCCCCTTCGCTCCTGGCAGCCTCTGGACTTTGAAACCAAGAGCAGCTTCTCACTGCGCGTGGAGGCCACCAACAGGAACATCGACTCCAACTTCCTGAACTTGGGTCCGTTCAGCGACACCACGTCGCTCAAGGTGACCGTGCAGGACGTGGACGAGGCGCCCGTCTTCGCCGCGCCCTTCAGCAGGATGTCCGTCTCGGAGGACGCCCGCGTGGGCGCGTCCATCGGGAGGGTGTCTGCGCACGACCCGGACACCTCCAACAACGGCATCAGGTTAGTGATGTCGTACACTGACTTGAGTCGATGTATTTTTTCCACATTATTATTGTTATTACTATTGGAATTTGCCCTCAAAATAGCTGCTTCAAACCAAAATGACCGACCTCAGCACCGAGCATGGGTTCTCAAGACTTTTTCGTGATAGCAATTTCTTGCCAGTCGGTGAAACTGGAGTGGGGGTTTCGTTTTTTTCTTCCCATTACAGAATGTAACTTTTTGGGGGGTTTTTGGTTTCTTACTGAATTCTGTAGCGAGAATTTTCACCTTGTAGTTCGTCGGGCTCAGTGTAATCACAATGGGAGTCTCACCGGCATGCCTCTTAAGCAAACAGGCGACAGTCACAAGCGCTGCCAGATGGCGCTGGGTGTGCGTGCGTGCGTGCGTGCGTGTGTGTGTGTGGCAGGGGTGCGGGAGGGTGCAGCATCTGCAAAAGTGAAATGCCAACGTGAAGCCAGAAAAAGGGCATTCCTTCAGTCAGGTCAAGGCTCAACATGGTGACCTTTTCGCTTCCGAACACGACCTCACGTCGCCAGTCTGTCGTCGTGTCGCATCCCCCGCCCCCCGTCCGTGTCCCACCCTCGCTTTGCGTTAATTGAATGAATATTGCAGTTGCTCCGTCACGATTGTTACTAACCCTAATCAGAAAATCTGATTACTGCACCATTGTAGATGTGAAGTACTCCTTTTTTCTTTTTTTTGTGGTTATAATCAGCATCTGTGATATGACCCCCCCCCCCCCCCCCCCCCCCCCCCGCGCCCCCCACATCAGTCGAAATGAAAATTATTGTGGAGCTAATGGAGCCACCAGAGTCAAATTACTTTGCCGTGGTACCCTTTGGGTGTCGCCTAATTGTAATTTTCTCATAAAAAAAAAAAAAAAAAAAGTGTACCCAAAGGCATGAAGTTGATTATCATCAACGTGTATTGATTTTTGTTGTTGTTGTCTTTTTTGTTTCATGCATGCATTTCGAAATGTGGCAGTTGACCGAAGCCCTTTTACGGCATTTAGAATCCCTCCGTGGTACAAACGTTCACTGCCGTAAAACCTTTATTCAACCCTCCTGTGGTACTGCGGGTCAAATTGACCCATTTTCAAGATGAAAAATAAAGAACCAAAATATTTAACGGTTGATTTGATTTTATATTTCCTCATCTGTTGTCATTAAAGTTAAGAGAGCCTGCCTTTTATGTTGCGGGTCCAATTGACTTGTTTAAAAAGCTCAAAATTCTCCTATTCGTTGATTCTTTAAAAAAAAACATTTTATATACATTATTTTTCAATTTGCAAACGCACACCCCAAATGTGGTATATTACAAATGATACAGTCATTTGAAATTTTAGACTCTAGAAAATATTTGATATATATATGTGTGTGTGTGTGTGTGCGCGCGCGCAGGTACTCCATCGACCGCAACACGGACATGGAGCGCTTCTTCAACGTGGACGCGCTGAGCGGCGTCATCAGCACGGCCAAACCTCTGGACCGCGAGGCCAACTCCGTGCACAACCTCACCATCCTGGCCATCGAGAGCCGTAAGTTTACGCAGCAAACGTAGCGGAAGCCTTTTGAGCATTTATTCCATATCTTTCGTTGCAGCCTGAGGTCCGTGTACTAGTAGCCTCTTTGTCCTCACTAGTAAGACTGTGCCTTACTGGAACTGTTTTCAACTACTGTGTGACATTTCTGCACACTCTCGTTGGGGGCGCTTGTGTACACAATCTAGAAGTCGTGTAATGTGGAAGACACAAATTCTTTAACTTTTTGGCTCCGGGGCCCCTTACAGAGGGGCAATTATTGATTTTTTTCTCTCAAGGACCCCCTCGTAATCCTCATATCAATTTAACATAACTATCATTGCACCCCTGAATGCCAGAGCAATTTTTAAAAAAGTTGCCCATTTTTGAGTAAAGAAAAGTTGTAACGTTACAATAAATGTATGTTTTTATTTTATACTGCCTTGTGTTCTGCACAATCTCTCCGATTCTAGTATTAAGAAAAAAATAATAATCTTTTCATGTGTTTCGGCTCTTTATAAGGCAATCCACAATAGTTGAGAGTCCGAATTGAGCGCATGGAGGGCATGGAAATGTGGCCTAAAGATTTTGTGGCGATGTCAGTGAATATGATTCCAAGCGTGAGGACGGTCACTCTGACCTCATCCCGGGGGTGACGCGCTGACTCAGGGCGCGCGCGCGCTCATGTTAATGTGACGTGGCGAGGAGCTGCGTGCTTGTTTTTTTTAAATTTTTAATTATTTTAATCCATCCATCTTGCACTGGCCCCAAGGACGCAGTCACATCACCTGTCAGCCATTCTGGTTTTATATCACGCTTTGCTTTGAAGGAGACGTATTTTGCACAGTTTTCACAATCTAAAACAGTTCCAAGGTGTCTTATTATCAAGTCTCTGACATTATTTTGTCAAAACACCCAAAGGAACAAGAATTATGGCACTTTTCACAGCATACTTTTTTGTTCTTGCATAAATTAGCCTGGGGCAGCACAACGAGCTAGTGGTTAGCACATCGAGCTAGTAGTTAGCACATGTCTCACAGTTCTGAGGTTCTGGGTTCGAATCTCAGTCTGGCCTTGCTGTGTGGCATAAAGAGTGAACCGACTTGTCGACGATTCGACTTGACCATGTTTCATTGACGTTTAACGCTACAAGTCAACTAATCGCTAATCACGAGGTTTTGGCATCTTTTCTTCCAAACGGCCATTTCACGGAGGACTTTTGAGTGACCCGTCGCCAGATTATAATGGGGAAGCGAAAGGTCCGTCCAACAAGACGATACATACTTTATACATCGGCATGAGTTAGAGAGTAGAAAGATAAGATGGTTGTTAAAGAGCATAGCGGTTAGCCTCGCTAGCTTCCTGAAAGATTCGGACCGCGCGACTGCGGGCGAGGAATGAGGGCAGCGACGCAAAGTTAGACTTAGTTGCCAAAATGTTACAACTTGATTCGTTCATAGAAGTTGTGTGATAGCAGACTTACTAACGTCGTTACACTTTCGTTGCCTTATTACAGTGAGAGCGACGGATTTTACACAAAATCAAACGAGTAACAAGTGTAATACAATAAAATGACAAGTTAGAAACAGTTAAAAAGAGACCACTGTGCTCAAAAAATAGCAATGATGTCATCAATTAACTGACATTATAGCCGACTACAAACAATCTTTACTTGTTCTACACCGACTGTGGCGTTTGCTTTGTGATGGTTTTCTCCTGGTGCTTCGGCTTCCTCCCACATTCCCACATTCCCCCAAAAGGCATGAACTTTTCAAAATATATTATTTATTTTAGTCTCACTTTTACTTTGTGGATAATTTCTAGTCATTTCCACTACTTCTATTGTGCAAGCTGGCGGTTATCAGGAATAATTTAAGAGAAGCGCTATCACATCTATGATACGGTGGATGCCCTGAATTTATTTATTTATTTATTTATATATTTATTACTTTGTGGGTTATTTCTCGTTGTTCTGTTTATTTGTATTGTGTCAGCTTGTGGTTATCACGAATATCTCCCGAGAGGAGCATTGCATCTACTGTACGGTGCTTCTTTTGTTTACTTTGGGGATTATTTCTTGTTGTTCTCATTATATTCTTTGGTTGGTGTGTTTATTTCTGGACTTTTTTTGGGAATTATTGGCATTTGTTGCTTTTGTTTCCGTTGTGCAAGGTAGTGCTTACCATGAATGACTTCCGATTGGAGCTACTGCATTTAGTGTAGAGTGCATTTCTGAGGATTTTTTTTGTTACTCTGTGGATTATTTCTCGTCTTTCTGTGTATTTCTTTTGTTTGAGGCAAGGGGTTATCGTAAATAACCGGACTGCAGAGGTATTGCATTAGTTATATGGCTCACTACAGTTTTTTTTAATGTTTTTTTTTAACATTGTGGTTTTGTGAACTTGGACATGACGAGTGTTTCACACAGTGTAATAGATTGAGAAGGAATTCAAATTTCAGAAATAGGCATCTTACAAAAGATTTGGGAAGGCAGAGTCTATTTGTATACGAGAAAGGCACTTTGTATAATATGTCCCTTTTTTTTTTATTTTTTTTTATTTTTTTTATTGCATGCCTCAAAGCGCTCCTAATGTGTGATGTCGTGGCACATTGTGCCTCTTGGACACTGTCTGTAGCCCAATAGCTGGCATCTGGCAGCCACTGTTCACCCTTCATGCGAGCACAGTCGCCGCCGTGGCGCTCGCTCACGTTCCGTCCAAAACCAGTCTGTGGCCCTGGGGCGCCGCGCGTCCTTTTTCTGTCGCCGTCGCATTGTCCTCGGCCATCTGAATGTCAGTGCATCATCTCGGGCCAGCTTTGCGGCTCCGCCAAGCTGAATTATCGTCTAGTTTGCCTGGCCAGAGACGTTTAGGCGTTGGCGCAGGAAGTCGCAAACGAGCCCGAGACCGGTGCTGTCAAACTTTGCAGCCTGTTGGAAGCGCGCTGTGTGTTTGTCACCTCCTTTTAAGCCTGTTATGTGTGTCAGATTTTTATTATACAATGCCGTAGTTCTAGCATCCTGACTTTGTGGATTATTTTGAGTCATTCTGTATGTTTCTATTGTGCAAGGTAGCGGTTACAATGAATATCTGGAGAGAGGAGCAATCTCATTAACTCTAGGGTTAATGCTGTGGTCCTTTTTTTTGACATTGTGGATTATTATTATCAATTGCTGATTTATTGAGCATAATCAATAACAGTAGGGATAAACTATCACATTAGCTATATGCTGCATGTCGTGCTATTTGTAACTGTGGATTTTTTTTGAGTCATTTTGTGTATTTCTATTGCGCAAAGTGGCAGTTTATCATGAATGACTTGTGGGAGGAGCTATTGTATTAACGTTACAGTGCATGCCGTGAAATTCTTTTTCCACGTTGTAGATTATTTCTATTCATTCAGTTTACTTCTATTGTGCAGTGTGGCGGTTTTGATGAATAACTGGCAAGACGATCTTTTGCATCTATAGTGCATGCCGTGGAATTTTCTTCAGTCTTTGTGGATTATTTCTAATCATTCGGTTTATTTCTATCGTGCAGGTTGGTGGTTATCATGAATGACTGGAGAGAGGAGCTATTGCTATGGTGAATGCTGTGTACCATTTTTGACTTTGTAGAATATTTTGGATCATTGTGTATATTTCTATTGTGCAAGATGGTGGTTGTCATGAATAACTGTAGGGAGGTGCTACCACACTAAGTGCATGTCGTGGACTTTTTATACTCTGTGGATTATTTCTATAGTGACTTTTTTAATATATTTTGTGGATCATCTTTATGTCCACTGTACAAGGTGGCTGCAGTCATGAATAACTTTTGCTCAGATTTCACCGCCCTCTTTTTGTCTCTCTTTCAGAGGATCCGAACCAAATCGGCAAAGGCGTGGCCATCATCACCGTGCTGGACGTAAACGACAACGCGCCCGTCTTCGCCATCGACTACGAGACCCTCCTCTGTGAAAACGCCATGCCGGGCACGGTAAGACACTCCTCAATCCGCCTCTTAAAATGGAGCCCATTCCGGGTGAGACGGCGTCCGCCATCAGCACGGCTGACGTCCTTTATTATTAGATTTCATGGCGGCGCTTGTGACGCTTCATTCGAGATTGCGCTCATTTAGTGCTGTCAACTGGCGGTGGTGGTTGACTATTTTCTGGACATCTCACAATGAGTGTTTCATGTCAGGGTTTTGGAAAATGCTACAGAAGACTATGTATGAATGTATAACAAGATGGATGGATGGATGGATGGATGTTTCGATATTTGGATCGATGGATGTGTGGATGAAGCGAACTGATGTTTGGATCTTTAGTTGGAAGGACGGCACAAACAGATGTTTAAATGGATGGATCTTTGAGGCGATCTTTGGATGGATTAAGACTTGGGGGGGAATAATAAATGTTTAAATCGATGAACGTGTGGATGGATGTTTGGATGGATAATCTTTTGATGTTTAGATGGATGAAAGTTTTGATGGATGGAAAGGTTTACAGATAATGAAATGTTTGGATGGATAGGTAAAGATTTGATAGCTGCAGTGTGGTATTTTCTTCCTGTAGGAGGAATGTGTTTCAATGTTTTTAGCCACATTACGGTATGACACGGAGACACGCTTCTGTGAGGGTGTTTTACATTTTGAGCCTCATTGTTGTTCAATGACTCGTGCGACGATCCTGCTGATTTATCCACCGGCAGCATTTGGAGAACACAATCAGACGGCCGTTGACGGGGGCGTGCAATCGATCAGAGTGATGCGCTGCATCGGAGACAGCTATTAGGACCTTCTGGAATATGTTATTGGAGCTCGCGTGGTGTACTTCTTTGTCTTATGCCGAGGGGTGGGCATGTAAAAAATACAATATTTGCAAGTGATTTAATTTGCATGCAGGAGAGCGTCTGTTCTGGTTTGGAGATCTTTTTTCCAGGCACACTCCGAGTTGTTGTGTTTAATTCTTTCACTGTTAAAATCATTCCAAAAATTTAAAATAAAACTGATAAGTGCAGTTGAAGCTAAAATTAAATAGTTCTTATCCACACGTCACCCTCAGGATGAAGAGTATTTATTGGAGTAAACATTGCGTCTTTATTAGCCACCGCCGTTATCGACTAACATCCCGCTGCCGCTGCTGGATGATTATCATCTTTTCCACTTGTCCGCCGATGATTATTGTTGAGCAACACCAGAAGCTTTTTATCAGCCATCAATCTCACGCCGACGCTCAGGTTCGAAATGTCGTTTGTTTATTTCTCACCCACAAGCTCGGAGTTGATTTATGCTTGACGGGAGCGCGACTGCGTTGAAGCAAAGTCACTCCCTGACAATCAAAGCGGGCCTCGGGCCACGATGACGACCCTGAACGCCGTGACAACGTCGTCGGCCCATCTGTGTTTATCCTGCTCGAGCAGAATTACTGCTTACTTAACGGGAACCGCATCTGATTTGAGCTATTTGATGTGGAAATGACCATAGAAATCCATCCATCCATCCATCCATTTTCTGAGCCGCTTCTCCTCACTAGGGTCGCGGGCGTGCTGGAGCCTATCCCAGCTGTCATCGGGCAGGAGGCGGGGTACACCCTGAACTGGTTGCCAGCCAATCGCAGGGCACATAGGAACAAACAGAACATTTCCCATTCAACATGTTGCTTCCGCTATAACCAGGTCAGAGAAGGTCAAAGCAGTCTGCGCCAGCCGTATTGGTCGAACAAAGTCTGAGGCCCAAAGCGCCGCAGGACTCGCTTGTTACTTTCTGCACACAACCTCAGACAACGAAGATGTTTTCATTGGCAATGAGGCTCCAATATTTCTCTGCACAGATGCAGCGGCTCAAAAGCCGTTAGCCACACTAGTCATTAACATTTGAATTATACTGGTTACAATGTCAAATACCAATGTTTACAGGAGACAAGACACACCGTGGAAGATTATTTGTCTGGATCTTTTTCAAATCCCCATTCTGAGAATGACCGAGGTTCAAATACACCGCAGACAACCACAGACATTGAACGTAACGTTGACATGGGCAATTAGCCGCTAATATTTCTGGGCGTGCATGTGGACGCAAAGTCGCTCAGACAAACTGGCCATTAGCCTTTGAATTATTCTGATGACAATGTGAAATATCAATGTAGGCCGTAGCTGTCAGCCGAGACGTTTTCAGATTATTTGCAGGTAGGTAACATCGGACACCGTATGAAGTCATCAAAGACAGTGTAAACAAGGTACAAATGAACACAATGTCACCTTCACAATCAGGACAAAATGCAAGTCTCAGTACAAAAAAAACAATTATACCTAGTTTCGCTTGCCAAAGGCATTATTAATAAGAGTCAAGATCTTAACTTTACACGTGAAGAGTGGAATCATGAAAACGTGAAAATGGAGAACATTTGACCTTTTGTCTTCTTAAGACTCAGAACATTGTGTCCTGAAACTCCTGTTGCCAAATTCTTCGAGACGGACCCACAAGCCTAATTAGCAATGCATGCATGTCATTTACGTAAGGCGTGTAACAACACGGTGAGCTACGTTGTTTTACCTTCAAGCTGAGAGGATCATAAACAGAAGCCTCGTACAAGGTTATTTGTCGGTATGATTCGAATCGGACACAGACGAGGTTTGTTCCTAGTAGTAGTTGCGCTCGGCTTTCGAGCATGCAATAAAAGAGATTTCATGATGAAATGTTCACGCGGAGACACATCCAGGGCGCCAGGGAAGTGGGAGTAGCTGACATTTAAATAGGAGAACAGCGTTTGAATTACAACTAGCTACCTGCTAGAGGACTGAATGCTGCTGCTGCTGCCGGTGGATTGGCAGCGTGTCAGACTCCTGATTTCGAATTAATTGAACTGCTCCTTTTGTGTGCGCGACGGTCCGGTAACGGCCGTGTCCCCTCGCTTTGGCCGCCCACTGGCTGTCACGCCCGCTGGGTTCTCCGAAGATGAAATAATATCGCTTGCCAGTCTGGAACGCGCAGCGAGCGCGTGGGCCGTGTTAGCGGCGGGCACGGCGGCGGAATAACCTGCCATCGTTCAGGCCTAATTAAGGCCGCCTAGTGGCACTGGTTCCCCGCAGACCGGAGTTGCCACTTGTTACGGATCGTCGCCGTCGTCTGTCGTCTGCCATCTTTATTAATTGCGATTGTGACGGGGTGATGAGGGTAAGGCCCAGCGGCGGCCGCTTTGGTGTCAACATTACACCCGTGACCGCACTTGGCGTTGCACTCTTGATCGCTCAACATCAGTAACAAAGTACAAATACTTCCTTGCTGTATCTAATATTTACTTGAGTATTTATTTGTTTGACTTTTAACTTTTACTCTCTCCGTTTGAAAACAGATATTTGTACTTTCTACTCATTACTTTGTCAAAATAGGCCCATTACTTTTTTCAACTTGACGACATACAAACAAAGTAGATAGAGAGATGTAAAGCCAACCACGGTCGAGATTTTGATTGATTGATTTAATCGAGCGATTGATCGATGGACTGAGGTCTTGGCGACAGCAGCGACATTGTGAAAGGCGAACCAGAGAGCGTTAACGAACGACGAAGACGCAACAGATTTATAGAAGATATCAAGAAAACATTTTGATTCCCCCAACCCCCCTCTCTTCTCAGTACAAGCACGAGGTAAGTTAATAAGAGGGAAACTATTTCGTGTGGAGAGAAGTTTGTTTTTTAATTGTGCCAAGCCATCAAAACAGATGTTCTATATAATACATATCATTTCAGTCTGCTCACGCCTTTCTTGTAGTCAACTATCCTTCTTCTTCTACTTGAGTTTAGAGCGTTACTACTTTTCCCACGTGTGCTCACAGTGTTGTCTCGGCGCGACTTCCGAACTTTGTACTTTCACTCCTTCCAAAAAGCTTCACTTCCGCATCAAACCCGACTGATGACGTCCTCGCACATCCGTCCAAATTATCACTTCACCCCACAAGGTGAGAGGTGAAAACAAACACGTCGAGGCGCGTGGGACGTGGCAAACAGCACGACGCCAGCTATAAAAAGACAAACATCACGTCGCCGGGGGATCGGCGGTGGGGGCAAGGCAAAGCTTGCGCAATTGACATCAAACGAGGCCGTTTCCCGAGCCGCCGCCGCCGCCGACCGACCTGTCAGCGCGCGGCGTTACGGGTGTCACATCTGGGTGATGTTTAGGGCGTCGATGGCGCAGCGAGGGGTGCGAAAACCCGCGGGCACTTCCTCCATCAGCGAACCCCGATGACAGCTGTCATATCGCCATGGCGATAAGTGCCACCTATTTGATGCGACACTTATTTATACTCTTTCTCAACTTTCACTCGCTGCCTTGATCTTCTCGCATGACGCGACTGCCAAGCGGGCCCGAGTGAAGTTTGTGTTTGCTTTAAAGATGCTTGGCTGCCTCTGATAATACACATTCGAATATTATAACGAGACTCGAGGTGTTTCCTTTCTTTGCTAATGTCAAAGAAGCCACTCAGGCGTGTTATCTGTCAGATTAGATGCTTCTGGTTCGCTTCAAAATGCGTGTCAGCTCCCGCTAAGAATGGTGTTGCTTTTTTGGAAACAATTTATTAAGCTTCATTAAACTAGCCTAGCTGCAAGATAATTGGCTTTTTGGAGGCGAGGGTCGGGATCTTCTATGATGCACTTCTGTGTCTTGTCAATGTCAAATCAAGTCGGTTTTATTGAAATAGCGCCAATTCACAGCAGAGGTTATCTCAAGGCACTTTACACATTGAGCAGGTCAAGAACCACACTCATCGTATAATATATATATATATATATATATATATATATATACACACGTACAATGGACCGGTATCTTGAGATACAAGTTTTATTCATTCCCTGACCATGCTTGTAACACAAAACAGTCCATTGAAATGAATGTAAATATCACATCGTCTGTTTCCGCCCTTTCCAATAAAAACAACAAACAAAATGTGAAAGGTGTATTTTAATGAGAAAAAAAAATCGCACTCTATAATATTGTACTTTACAAACATGCAGTAATGACATAATAAAATAGAATGTAAAGACTTAAACCGTTTTTGTCACACTTTTTGGGCGACGTCAAAAGTCCTCAGCAGTAATACTAGTCGTTCTTTGCAGAGGATAAAGAATGTATGCATGTGAGTATTGTTTATGTCTCCGTGATGCTCCGCCGTTGTCTTCAAATATCAGTGGCTCGAAGGGTTATAACGCCACATTGATGCTATTTGTTAGCACTCTGTGGTGTTTCCCCATGATGTGTTAGCAGCCAGGGAAGGGACGAGAGCACAATGGGCACGACAACCGCTGTATCCACCGCAGTAATAGTCCCATAATGACAGCAACAACGACAATCGCGGTCCGCTTCCAGCCGACAGCGAGCGGAGAAACGAGAAGGCGCACACCACCGCAAGCGAAGTTCGCTAGACATCGTGGAGAGAACGAAAGACGCAAAGAAAGGCGGGTTAGAAACATCCTAGAGAGGGATCGAGAAGAAAAGAGGGAGGGAAGCTCAGTGCATCAAGGGAGAAAATGGAACGTAGCTGGAAATTGTGTGTTCAAATTTGTCAAAGCCTGCATTTGCCACCGACGCGGCACAACATTAGTGGCGGAAAAGCTCCACGGTTCACTGTGAAGATCATTTTAAAGCAGTATGGCTAGGAGAATTATTAATGTTACAGCATATTATTTGCATAATATTCATGAATTAAATAGGGCAGTTTTTTAACCCGTTCATGCATGAATGATGACAACCTCCCTCCGGATTTGCCCCCTCAAGGGTTTTCATTACTCTTTCGGCATGAAAAACGACTGAAAATACTTCGTTTTTTTTTTATGTTGTTTCACTCATTTCTTTTACATACATATTTTAACATTATTCCAGTTTAATGTATACGGAACCCTCCGCCTCGCTTCAGTCGACAGCTTTTCAAAGGCTGTTTCCTTCTGTATGCTGTGGCGACGCAAGTCTTCATGTCAAAGTGGTGCATCAGTCACTACAGAGTTGTTCAAAAGCGTTTTCCTTCGACATGGATGAGCCTTGATATCAAAATTGCGCATCAGCCACTACATGGTCCAGCATTTCTTAAGCTGTTTTCACTTGCAGTCAGCTGATTTCAAATTGCGCATCAGTCACGAGAGTGTGCGCCGATTCATTGTTTTCGTATTCATGCCAAAATTTCATATCGACATTTTCTTCTATATGCACCATTCTGACCAGTTGCTGGCAGTGTATGGGACCACATGTGCGTCCACTGTAGTGACTGATGAACTCTGACATCACGACAATTTTGAGTCCTTATGTGCTCAAGCAAACACGTCGACGCTGTTGATCACAACACAACTCACACCTGCTTGGCATCAATTATCATCCTCTCATATAAATGCATCTTGATAGTGAAGTGTGGTGGAAAAGTACTAGCGCTCCGTTTCTCCTAGTTAGGCGCGAAGGGTTCACGGGGCACTTTTGTTGTCCGTCGTGTATCAACTCGATAATATTGCCGGCGTTTAACTGTCACTTTTGTCTTGTAAGCAGTCGGCGACATGGAGGTGTGACGATTAATTAAGCAGAAATGTTAATTAATCGTGTTGACTTTGTTTTGCGCGGTCCTTTAAAATGTCACGGATGTGATGATGCAACGACCATCTTGACAAACTGTGATTTTTTGGGGGGGGATTCAACGTTTTCCACAAACAAGAACGGTCCGGTTGCCTCGATTCAACCTTTGCGGATTCCCGTGAAATCGACACAGGCACGCCTGGTACTTCATTTCCCACAATGCAAAGGACCAACGTCGTCTTGATATCGTAGCAGTGAGCTGCTGTGTTCTTTATTCAGCGAGAACTCCTCCACAGTCGTTAAACAAGAAACGCTTTTCGACTGAATTGAAAGGGAGGAAAATAACAAGCCGGCGAGCATTTCTCAAGCAGTTATCGCACCACAAAGTTGCTTCTCGCTGTTGTTTTGCGCACACCGGCGAATGTGGAGACGCCTTTTGTAGCGCGCTCGCTTGTAAACTGGCAGAAAACATTTCATTGTGTGACTCACAGGCCTCCTCAGTCACGCCGCTGACAACCCGCCGCTAATGTCTCTTGACGCAAATTTATGTCCACATCCCCCTGCCTCTCTCCTTTCCCCGCTCGGCCCATTAGAGGAATCCTCTGCAAAAAGCTTCTCGCCGAGCGCCTTGCATCAGAGGCGCGCTAATGAAAGGCATTATACATTACAAAGTGTTTGATTTAAGTCTCGATTTATAGTCTTTTTTTGATTTGTATTCTTTTTTTTAACCCTAACCCACCCCCTCGCCGCCGCTGCAGCTTTCCCACAGATAAGCCGCCCGAGCCATCCTCGGCACTCAAAGGACATCAAAAGGTTCAAATTGTGTCGGGGCTGCCTCCTCTTCGTCGTCGTCAAAAGATGAAATATTCCATAACGCATCCGGCGTGATCCGCCCGTTCAATGGCGGCTTTCGCCGAGCTGTCACCACGTTAGGTACACCCGCGCCGTCTTCGTGGCGTCTAATCCCAGAGCCGCATCAACTCAATCGCAGATAAATAAACTAAACGCGCTGTCGTGATCGAAACTGTCACACTGGATTTGTTCAATGGTGCTGATAGCTTGGATTTATAAAGTACGGCGCCTTCCGAGGGACCCAAAGGTTGCAAATTGGGGTTCCGGACCAGGTTCAGGGTTTCCAAACAAGGGTTAAAGGCAAAGTTAGGTGTTTTAAATTGGACTTTCAAGTCAAGTTTGAAATCATGTAAGGCACTGATTCCTAATGTCGAGGGAAAATGGTAACCTTTTAGTAGACAAGCAACAAGACGGGCGCTCTAAAATTAATGAGCGATACGATTAAATAAAAACTCCCATGCAAGGAGAGTTCCGTTCAAATACGACATGCTGGCTGCTTCTAAGAAGTGTTGTCGTCAGACAGTTGTCGTCTGCCTTATGCAACTCGCAGCGCGCCAACCACTTTTTCTTGCTTTGTCTCACAGCGAAGTGATGATACAAGTTTGGAGACAAGACAAGGTCTGCTTTCTTAGCCTCGCACTAAAACCAACGAACGACTACATGAGGTTATAATTGGTTGTCCAGAAATTATTATTTATTAACGACAAAGAATGTATCTTTGTTCATCTATCCGTGCCGGCGACCTATAGCGGCAGGCAGAACAATTAAATACTCTTCCACTAGATGGCAGAAGGGACAATGAACCTGTGTATGCACTTTTTGGTGACATTTTCTAATGTAAAATGTGTGTCAAGAGACACTGGGGTAAATCCTAAATCCTCCCGAAGCTACTTCAGGGACCTTCCTGTTTGCCGTTGCTTTGCCCGCCACTGTGCATAACTGGCACCGCGTCCACCTCCACCCGCATAGAGACAGCACGCCACCAGCGTCATCTCATCACGGCTGACGACTGATTAATGCGCCACGCCGCACTGATGGAAAACTTTTTTGTCTGGATATTAAAACAGTCCGGGCCTGGCTGGGCTGATAAATTATCGGCAATCGCTACCGGGGGGATCCGGTTTGGCTACAAAGGAGTCGTCAGCTTTCATGGAAATGAGTCAGCGACGCCCACTTTGACGGCCATTGTGAAGCCTGTCGTTTGTGGGACGTCTGCCGTGTTTGGACAGATCTTTTTTTTTTTTTTTAAAACCCATTTCATTCCTTTTAGCTGCCCTACTTCAATTAGAAGTTAAGGTTCCAAATTATGGTTTCAAGTCTGGGTTACGGTATTAAATAGGGATTACAGTTTCTAATTAGGGTTCGAAGCCTGGTTTAGGGTTTCGATTAGGGTTTGAAGCCTGGGTTAGGGTTTTAAAGCTTGGTTAGTGGTTCAAATTATGGTTTCAAGCCTGGGGTTAGTGTAATAATTTGTTTCTAATTAGGGTTTGAGGCCAAAGTTCAGGTTTCAAGTCAGAATGTGGGTTTCAAATTGGCTTTAAACCTGGGTTAGGGTTTCAAACAAGCATTAAGGTTTCAAAGTAGTGTTATAATCCAGGATTAGGGTTTCAAAGTTTTGTTTCAAGACAGGGTTTGGATTTCAAATTAATATGTCAAGCCTGAGTTAGGGTTCCAATTAGGGTTACAAATCAGGGTTAGGATTTCAAATTAGGGTTTGAAGCCAGGAGTTTTCCTTTTTTTTTTTTTTTTTTTTAATTAGGGTTTGGAGCAAAATTTAGGGTTTCAAATTAAGGTTTCAAACAATGGTTAAGGTGTCAAATGAGTGTTTGAAGCGAAGGTTAGGGTTTCGAACTGGGGTAGCAATCTCGCGTTTAGAATTCCAATTAGGCTTTCAAATTCGGGGTATGGTTTCAAATTAGGCTCTCAGGCATGCAATCGGGTATTACTGTAAACGAGGGTTAGAGTTTCAAAACCCTTTGTGGCTTTTAGCCTCACTAGTTGGATGAAAGTAATTTATTCATGAGTGTGTGTGGGGGGGGTGGTGGGGGGGGGGGGGGCGGTGGGGTTCTAAATTGATTTCCACATAGCAAATATTTATGAATAAAAACATCATTACGGCGCATGCACATGCCAGCAGGCGCAAATAAATTGCTTTATTTGGAGCTTAAATTCCATGCATTATTGATGGCGCGCACAAGCAGAACTGAGCCGCCGCTTGCCCGCCTGCCCGCCGCTTGCCCGCCGTCCGAAGTGGACCCGCACAAACGGCGCCAACGCCTCGAGCCGCAAGCTCTTCTTATCGTCACTTATTTTCATATGCGCAATAATCAAGAGCAAATGGAGAGACGTGGATTTATTTTCTACAAGGTCCACGCTCGACAGGCATGGGCGATAGTGTACATTTTTATTGATTATTATTATTATTTGTATCTCTAATCAGAGACAACCACAAGCAGGTGCGTTCGAATGCCACACACTGGAAGCGAGATGTTATTAAAAAAAAAAGGAGATTTGTGTTGTTTGCATTGTGCTCACATTCTTATCTGCACTATGCCAAGATGTTTTTTTGTTTGTTTGGTTTTTTTGCACTGTTGTATTTATTTTCTGTTTGTTTCACAATTACTGCGGAAGTGGAACGCAAGTCCACATGGTGCTGAGCACGTCGCAAATAATGCAAATGCGACCCAATGAATTTCAGGGTCAAGCTATTGCCATTATAAAGTCATATTTCTTTATTTTTTGGGGTATTTTCAATGTATATATATATATATATATATATATATATATATATATACATAATATTTTTAATATATTATTTTTACTTGATATATTTTGTTCTCATTTTGTAACATTTATTTGTAACTATTTCTGCAGGTTTATGATTGTGGGGAGGATAGGGTCAGGTCAAGGACTATGTCCATGTCTCAGCTTTGTTTTCAGGTTTAAGTTTTTGTCAGGTTTAAGTCCAGGTCTTAGTTCAGGTGTCGTCTAGATCCAGGTTTAGTTCCACATCTAGGTCCAGGTCCAGGTCTAGGGCTAGGTCTTGGTCTACTAACTAATTCTTAGTCCTAGTTGAGGTCTAGGTCGAGGCAGAGATCTAAGTCCAGGTCCAGGACTAAGTCCAGGTTTTGGTCCACATCTGAGTCCATGTCAAATTCTTTATCTTTGTTTACTGTATGTTCAGGTCCAAGCCTCGGCTTTGGTCCAGGTTAATGTCTCGGATCTAGAGCCAGGTCCAGGTTTAAGCCTAGACCATGTCCAGGTCCTGGTCCATGTCTAGGTCTTGCGCTAGGACCAGGTTTTGGTCTCTGCCCATGTCTAAATTTGAGTCCAGGTTTAAGTTGAGGTCCTGGTCCAAGTCTGTGTACTATATATTTTTCTCCTTCCCGCAACAGCCCTCGTTAAATCGGATCCTTATTTTGGAATACGTTTTTTTTTAAGCCAAAGAAAAAGTCAAACCCACGCAAAAGTGAGATCTCTGTCGTGACGGTTTCGCTCCGGAATATCCCGTGCTGCTACCCGAGCGCAACCTCTCCTTCTTCTTCTCATTTTTATTCATTTATTTTATTTTATTTTTTTTTACCTGTGATTTGGATTTAACAACAGATAACGACGTGCTCGCGGTCAACGAAGAAGGAAACGGGGGGCTGCACGCAGCGGGGGAGGAAGCCCCCCCCGCTGCGTTCCGTAATGAACGTCTGCGTTATGAGCCAGCGAGAAGATTAATTTCATTATCGCCAGCATGTTTTTTTACATTTTTTTTAAAGAAACTGATAAATACTTTTTATGCTTTGCCATGCTCTTAATCTTTTATGGATACATGTTCGTGACGTTTACATTTCGTTACGACAACTTTTTTTTTTAGGTTTTCTCATCATGAGAATGAGAATCACGTTGTAAAATAAACAAGAATGTCTGAAATTCTCGTCAATTCCAGACTTTTTTTTCTGAATGAATCTGAATGTTTTTCTTGTAATAAAAAAGATGGGAAAATTTTCTTTCTTAGAATTAATGAATAATTTTTTTATATATGAAAATAGAACCATGTTATTATAAAATAAAAACATATTTTTCATTCATTTCTCGGAAAAGTGTTTTTTTTCCTCATAAATTAATCAAGCAAAATTACAAAAGAAAAAAATCTTAAATTACAAAAAGTCATTAATTTTCTTTTTCCTAAATTACAACTCCATTATCATAGAATTCAAACATTTGTTCCGGTAAAGAGTATATTTTTTTATTGAAAGAGAAAAATACTGTTGCAAAATATATTTTCAAAGATTTACCACAAAGATATTGTCAAATTTAATCCATGCATCCATCCATTTTCCTCCGCTTATCCGGGTCCAATTTAATTTTGTACATTTTTGTAAAATTACAAATTTCTTCACGTAAAATAAAATAAAAATCTTTTGCAAAAATAGTCTGATTAAAAAACAAACAAAAAACAAATCATTATGTAAAAAATATTTTTAAATTACCCCCCTCCAAAAACAAAATGGTTTAAATTGAATTCTAAAACAAATAAAATCTTGTGGCTTTTTATTTTATTTTATTTTTTTTTATTTACATTTTTGGGGTAATTTTTGGTATAGGGGAAGGCAGGCGTGCCTTACAGTTGTGAGGATCTGCGTTCGAATCTGCCCTGACCTTCCTGTGTGGAGTTTGCATGTTCTTCCTTGTGCTTGCGTCTGTTTTCTTCAGGTCCTCCAACTTCCCCCCACATGCCCAAAACATGCATTTGAGCTTCGTTCAAGACCCCAAATTGCCCATAGGCGTGAATACGAGTGTGATTGTTTTATGTCTTAATGTGCCTTGCGACTGTTTTGGTTCATCCGCCACCCTAATGAGCATAATTAAGCGCAATAGACAATTTCTTGGTCTTTATGCCGGAGGAATTGACGTCGCCGGCGTTATTGAGCAAAGATGTTAAGTGCGGCTGTCTTGCGGCCTCTCAGGTGATCCAGACGGTCAGCGGCGTGGACAAGGACGAGCCTCAGAGCGGTCACCGCTTCTACTTCACCTTGGATGCCGCCGTTGCCGGAAACCTCAACTTCACCCTGCGGGATAACAAAGGTGAGCGTGAGGCTAACTTAGCCGGTCTCGTCCCTGTTTGGTCATCAGGGGTATCGAGTATGCTGCCTGCTGGTTGAGAAGATTCGCCTTTGCTTTGCCGCAGCAGGTTTTGTGCTGCCCGCAGTCTCCTCTCGGATGAACTGTGCCAGGCCCAACCTGATTGCGACATTGGTCAGCAGGCAAGCCTGGGTTTAACAGTTCTTAGGGTTTCAAGCTAGGGATGGGGTTTCAAATTTGTGTTGAAGCCAGGGTTTGAGTGTCAAATTAGGATTCCAAGCCAGCGTTAGGGTTTGAAATGAGTGTTTGCAGCCAGCCAAAATGATTTCAAACGAGGGTTAGGGTCTCAAATTATGCTTTGAAGCCAAGGTTAGTTGGACAATCTTGTATACTGAATTCCGCATTTCTGCTCAGTACAATCTTTCCTCTTTCGTACAACGAATAAAGTCCAAAAAGACCAAAAAGAACTCCTGGTGTTTCGTTGGCACGTATCCCGCGTGGTCCCTGAATTTGGACTTCCCCTGCGCCTCGCAAGGCGACGCGCAGAGTTACGGCCGCCTCATAGCCAACCCGAGCGCTGCGATTGAAAGCATAACTCTGCTCTGACAATTCCCTCCACGCCGTACTATATTTTCTTTTCAGTTTTTCAACTTCTACTTCATCTGAGCCAAACGCAGCACGAGAGCGCGTTAATATTATCCTAAAGAATAGCAGACAATTTTGCATTGCAATTTGCTGGTCTCCTACACTCACTGCAGTGGGCGGATGAAGATGAGATCCGCTCAACTAAGGGAAGCGTATGAAGTGGAATGTATGAAGTGCTGCCTGCGCGGGTGAAATTCAATTAGCGCTCAATTTTCATCATCACACTCTGGGCTACTAGTAGCCGCTCACCTCACCGCAACGCCGAAGTTGAGCGGGTCAGGGTTAGCAGCGGCTCATTTTCACAAGGCAGGACCCCGCCCCCTCAAAACAGGCTAATCTCAGCGAGGCTAACAATAGTATTTTGCCATCATTATTTTATAGGTGTCATTAAGGCACCTGGGAAGCGTTTTAAATTGTAAAATAAAAAAGCTTGTGTCTCCTTTAAAGACAAATGATTGACACAAGCACATTTTTAGATTTTAGTGTTCTATTTTCATCGCTTCTCACCTGTTTTTTTTCCCCCAAGTCTCTTTATTGATTTAGACCTTATTTCGGGCTGTAAGACAGATCCGCCCGCCGTGGGTTTCCGCCATCAAACAGTCGTCAAACAACAGGTGGCCACGGCGAGGCAGCGTCGGCGCTTAATGAAGAGAGTTAATGACGCCATCTGTTGCTTTTAATACTGTAAAGCTGTTTCATCCGGGCTGCATCAAATCTTACACAGAACTCAACTAAACTTTATTTATCGAGCGCTTCATACAGAAGATGCCACAAGATGGTGCCGGTAGTAATTGGCGTCAAGGAAGTATGTTGACGTGATACGTACATCTCGGCCGAGAGACGAGCTGAAAACGCTCCAATTAACAGACGACCGAGGTTCTCGTGAGAATTGCGATTTTTATTTTTTCTTGCACTTCAAGTACATTTTTTTCCCCGAAATCAAATCACCTGTAAGCCATTTGTTTTTAACAGTAATGCCTGACGGTGCAACAATCAATCAATTAATCGACAACTATTTTGATAATGGATTAATCATCTAGAGACATTGTTCACTTCAAATTGTCCAAATCCTTGGAATTTCAACAGTAAATGTTCTCTGATTTCTGTATTGCATATTTGATTCGTTTAATCAAAAAATAAATTGACGCATTCATGAGTCATTAAAATAATTGATAGTTGAAGCACTGGAGTGTTGTAAGATGAGTTTGAAATTGTTTTGGGATCATATTTTGTGGTATATTTACAGTGTATTTAAATAATCTAGGCAATTATAAAGTTGTTTTACTTGTAATTTTTCTTCATTTGCAGCTGGGCTCCGCCCCGAGCCCCAGCAAATTGTGAGGCTACAAACATTATACTTACCTACTGCAATGCCCTCGCATGTGGGAAAGGAGAGCCACAGTCGCCAATGCATTTTTCTGCCATTTATTGAACACCGGGACAAGAGTAAAATACATAAGCAAACGCATGCAGAAGCTGCTGTTGGCCACAGCTCTCACCCAAACACTCACACGGAGCCTCGCCCACGTCACGGCGACACCCTACCGAGCCCTTTTCAATACATTTTATGATTGCAATTTGTTTGAAATGTGATTTTTTTTTAAAATAAGTTTACATGTGTTTATGAAATAAATCAATCAATTATATGATCTATCTATATTGTGCCTTTTCACCTATTATTTGATCAAACGTTCTTGTTTATTCCAGATAACACGGCGTCCATTCTAACCAAGCGTGGCGGCTTCCAGAGGCGAGAGCAGCCCATGTACCGGCTGCCCGTGCTGATCGTGGACAGCGGCAGCCCGGCCCAGAGCAGCACCAACACGCTGTCGGTGCGCGTGTGCGAGTGCGACGCCGACGCCGTGCCGCTGTCGTGCGGCGCCGTGGCCTACACGGCCACCGGCCTGAGCACCGGCGCCCTCTTGGCTATTTTGGGCTGCATCCTCACGCTGCTGGGTAAGAAGCCAAACGCTGATTTATTTCCTCTGCGAGCGCAGGTGGAACACGCCAAGCATTCCTGTCAGGGCAGAGGTGATGCGTTTGCCTTCGAGCATCTTTCCGGCCGCAGCTCGTTTGCTCCCTGCCGCTCGAGAGAGCGAGAGGACCCATACACAAAGTAGAATAACGATAACCCCCTATATCAGGGTATCGCACGTCCTTAAAATGAGCCTTAAATCCGTCATTTAAGGTCATAAAATTGCCAGCAAAACAATTAAAGCCATTGAATTTGACAAAAAACAAAATTTGACAAAAAATTGTGAATGTTTGCAATTTTAGCACATTGAATGGTCAGTAATGAGACCGAGTCCACGTACAGAAACAGAAAGCACGTGAGCGCCCACAAAGACAGCATGGATTGTATTTTCCCTCATGGAGGCAGCACTTCATATACTACACTTGATAAATGTGCAGATCTGTGTATGTGGCGCATGCAGAGGAAACACCGCCAAACGCACCACTTCACCCTCACCGCATCAAAAGCTTTTCATGATTACGTGCTGCTTACTGGTGCCGAACGCTAATTTGTGCATCCAACAAAACTCAATGCAGCTCTGCTTACCTTCCGGCTTTGTAGTGTTTCAGACAGTGTAGTCTGGCTGTGGCTCTCATCCAAAGTCAGGTGTGCTCAACCGCAACCCTAAGCGCGAAAGAAAATGGATGGATGTTTAAACCTTTGCCCAGATCTGCTTCAGTATTTCAAAGTTTGCAAATATTGGAAGGAGAAAAATCAACACAAACCAGCGTCAGAAAGCGTTACACAAGCGCACCGAATTTATTCTAGTCAAGATCCACATAAACGTTGTTGACGAAGCGCAAATGTCACACTTGATTGTAGCTGCTGGAGGAGGTCAGCTTTGCAGCACAAGGCTCCCACCCTCCCCTCGCTTTATTTTTGGAGTTCCGCGCGCAGGTCACGAGCAGGCCGAACCTAAATCTCCACTCTGGTAAACACAGGCGACCCGGGTCAGCGCGTTGTGAATAGCAGCGCGCATGTTGACGAGCGCAACGCCGCTGGAACCC
The DNA here is from genome assembly GCF_024500385.1 of Phyllopteryx taeniolatus. Taxonomy (NCBI): domain Eukaryota; kingdom Metazoa; phylum Chordata; class Actinopteri; order Syngnathiformes; family Syngnathidae; genus Phyllopteryx; species Phyllopteryx taeniolatus. The sequence goes on along the minus strand of NC_084521.1, from coordinate 3,393,005 downwards.
GGCCAGCGAAATCAATTCATCGGCGTTGCTTCTCGTGGTTTTGGCTCGCGGAAGGTTTGCTGCTGGCTGAAGATGCAACACTTCACTCGCTCACCTTGACTTCATGTCCAACGATTAACGCAGGCAGCTATCTATTGAATTTGTCCATAAACGCCGAACATATTGTTTTTTCCTTACATTGTTTCATTTCTATTGGTGTGTGTGTATTCCGCCGGACTTCAATGAGAAGTGGTTAACCCACCAGATGTCACCTCGCTCGCGTTTGAAAGCGACAGACAAAGACACAAAGAGTCGCCGTTTAACGCTCGGGAGGATCTAAAGGAGCTTATGCCAACGCTGAAATGAGCTCGGCCATCAGGTCACCACGCCGGCTTGCATCCGGCGCGCCGAGAGACAGAGAGACGAACGTTAGTACTCGTGCTCCTATCATATCGTTTAATCGTAGAAGCTGACAAAAGAGGCGAGGGAGCACTGAAGAGTGGCTAGAAAGTGTTTGGGAAAGGGCAGGTGCTTGAAAAGTGACACTCGGAAAACATCAGATCCACAAGCCGGCGAGGCTAAACGACCGTCTGGCACAGCACAGATAAGAATGTCTCTGGTGAAGCAGCATGTGGTTTATTTTGGACTCCTGGCTCGGACTATTTGCGACGGTGTCACCCGAACGTGTCTGTCACTAACGCAGTGGTAAACCCAAACTGCAGTAAAATACGTCGTTTTTGACACGTGGGCCTTGGACGAGATCTGCGGTCCTCGAATCGACATCGCAAATATTTGAAAATATATCTGCTCCAGTTCGAACTGATTCTTCCTTAGCATCCACACAAATCTCTGTGAGGTCCATTTTTGACGGTTTTCTTTTCCCATTTGAATATGTCTTTGTTTTTAATGAAGCATCTTGACGACTATTTGGTGAAAATCGAGCGCCTTTATTTCGCCGCATAGGTGCGCAATCCCCCCGAGGGCCAATTAGGACGTGATGTAGCACTCAAAAATCTTCTCCTAGAAAGCCTCACATCCGCTCCGGTCTGTATTCTCGTTTGAGCGCTGTCCGTCTTCCGTCTTCACACGGCAACCACTTGTGATCTTTTCGGCTCGACGGCGCTCGTCGGACAGCGTTTTTGGCGTTCAAAAAGCGTAATTGTTTGAGAAAGGCAGAAGAAGAAGAAGTCATTTTCTGAGGACTGCAGTGACAGTTTGGCGCAAGTTTCCAAAAGAGCTTTGAGGTTATTTGAGGATATGGAAATGAAATCATGCAATGGGAACAAGACGTCGTACGAACATGCTTTTCCTGTTATTCACATGCACAAAATGCCATTGAAGTAACTACTAAAATCCCCCCCCCCCCCTCCCATTATGTGATTTTAATGTAGAGGGGAAAAGATGCAATCAAATAAATGCCACAAAGTTTCAATGATTACCACAACGGTTGAATCGAGGCAACTGGATTTTGATTGTTTGTGCAGTTCATTTTGTTTTTTTAGGTGTTTCGACAAAACGTGAATGTGGCTGTCGTGGTCCTCAAAGGAATGTTCCTTCTGCGCGTGCAAATTTGCAGTCTTAAATCGACTCTTGAATCTCAAATGAGTTTATGTGCGGTCGCAAACCGATCTTATCATTTTTTTTTTGTTTAATTCCGGAGCCAACTTTTTGTTGACCACACATCTGAGGCTTTGTTATCGTAAGTTTAACGTTTTATGATTTTAAGCCGAAACGGTTTTCAGAGCAGATCACGGAACAAAAATCACCCTTCAAACACATAGGGTCATCTCTCAGCAAAAGCGATCAGAGACATCCGAGGCCTGACTTTGACCGGGTCGGGCTCCAAATCGGCCCGATTAGACCTTTACCCGGTTTTAGTCTCTCGGGTTCGGTCTTCATCTCGACATCTCATCCCCTCACCGTCGTTGCTCTTAATTCTGTTCCAAAGACTAAGCCCGTCTAATTGCACTCGGGGTCCACGCAACGATGCATGCTGGGAAGTCCCCGTTTTGGCTATTGATTCTGGATCACTGAAACCGTTGAAAAAAGAAAAAAGAATAAAGTCCCATTTTATGGACTGCCCAACTGGACCGGCGGTCCCTGACATTTTCTAACTGACTCATCCCCGCCAGTTGTGTGATTGAACATTGGCTTGTTTCCAGGCTGCCTGGCAGGCATTAAAGCTTAAAGAAGTTCCCTGGAAAGCGCTGAGCGTCTTCTATTCACTCCCCGCATCAATCGGAAATTAGAATGAGCTCCGAAAAAATCTTGAGCGGAGATGCTTGGCACAGATTCCATTGCGACTATTTGAGAGCTGTTGAGCATCAGCAGTCCACGGCGGGGCGATGCCCATTCATCTCCCTGATCCCTCGCTTGCGTTTCCTCTATTTGCGCCTCCGAAGTGGGCTGGAATCTTCATCCCGGCGCCCACCGCCGAGAAGAGCAGCCTGACGTTGATGGATAGACGATCATTAGACATTTGCCAGTTTGCTTGGGCGTAAAGTTATTTTCAGCTGCTGGATCTCAGAGACACTGCAGACACTTTCTGGTTTCCGGGCAGAATGGAGATGATAGCAGGCATTAGCTGCATATAATTAACACGTAGGCATGTTCTCGCCCGGAGAAAACCCACCCAGGCACGGGGACAAGATGCAAACTCCACACAGGCGGGGCCGGGATTTGAACCACGGTCCTCAGAACTGGGAGTGAGATGCGCTAACCGATCAACCACCGTGCCGCCGCCTATGATGAGCATAAACAATCCAATTGAGACAGTTGCATTCACGGTTGAATTTGGACGTTCACCTCTAACTGTGCCTTTCAGTCAGAGTGGTAAAGAATATTAGAATGTCTGGTAGAAAAGTCTCGAGTGTTCGCAGCGTACACATACACAGTATATATTAGAAGTATTTTGATGGTACGTTTTGTACTTCGCGACTTCAGTTTCTAAGTGCTTTTGTTCTCTGAGACTCATCCAATCTGCATCTCATTTCCTTCAAACATCTCTTTCAGCCGCACGGCTATCACTTTCGCCAAATTAGCCATCACGTCGGCCTTCTTTTAGCGCACTTCTCTCCGTGTGCTAATTGTCGTGAACGTCAAGATGAAATGTTGCATTTCCGCCGCGTCTCAAGTGTCCCTGAGGTTTTCCTCACGGCGCTGTCAACACATTTATGGCGCTCGAATGGCTTCTGGAGAGCGTCGTTTGTCACTCGATATTGACTCCTTCGTCTCCCCGCTTCTCCCGCAGTGATGGTCCTTCTCATCGTGACCGTGCGTCGACGGAGGAAGGTTCCGCTCATCCTGGAGGAGGAGCGGGACATCCGGGAGAACATCGTCCGCTACGACGACGAGGGCGGAGGCGAGGAGGACACGGAGGCCTTCGACATGGTCGCCCTGCGCAACCTCAACGTCATCCGAGATCCCGGCGCGCGGCGGGACGTCACGCCGGACACACCGACCTTCTTCCAGTACTCGTCGGCGACGGCGGCGACTCGTCCGGCTTACAAGTCGCTCCCCGACAACGTGGTGTTCCGCGAGTTCATCTGGGAGCGGCTCAAGGACGCCGACGTGGATCCCTCCGCCCCGCCTTACGACTCGCTGCAGACGTACGCCTTCGAGGGCAGCGGGTCGGTGGCCGACTCGCTCAGCTCGCTGGAGTCGCTCAGCACCGACTCGGACCAGAACTACGACTACCTCAGCAACTGGGGACCGCGCTTCAAGAAGCTGGCCGACCTGTACGGCAACGCAGACGGTGCGGGAGCGGGGGGCGGAGGCGGCGCGGGCGGAGGCGGGGTCGTCTTCTCGTAGCCTTTGAACGTCGTCGTCGGGGGAGGAGGACACTGACGGACGGATGAGAGATTTATTGTGAGACGATTTAGTCTGGGAGAGATTCAAAGACAAGACGCGGGAAGTCGAGCGAAAGACTCTTCAAAAAGCTTTGGGTTTTGTTTACCTCCTGGGACGGATCTGACTTCAAATGTGTCGACTTTCAAGATTTCTCTTTGGGCCTGCGGTGCAGACTCTGACTGCGCAATGGGAAGCAGGTGGAGTGTTTCCACATTGGCACGGGTTGTCAGTAACTGTCCTACCTGTGATCCTTTGCGATCTAAAAACATGAAAGATGTTCAAAATCGGACCAAGTTTGTCTTCGGCAAAAGTTGAATCGAGTCAACTGCACTCTTCAGTTGCCTCAATTCAACTCGTGCGGATCACCGTGACTTCGATGACCAAGAATCTAGACCCAGACATACTTTACCCCCAAAAAGTTAGCAATGTTCGGCTCGCAGGTGACATTTACGGATCAACCTCTGATGCACTGTAACATTTCCAGGGGAACCTAATTTGACCTTCTCTTAACGTGAATGCAAATATTCAACTGTTTGTTTGCACAACTTGCTGTTCTCTGACAAGGAGTCGAAGGCCAACAATTCAACGGTTTTCTTTTTCTTTTTTGCAAAGATGTCCACTTCGATGCCTTTCTGTGACTCTTCCAGTCTCTCTGTATGTCTGTCGCTACCTGCTGATGAAACCCTGTGACACTCTACTGTTAAACTCAGTGGCCCCTTTTTTCATCTGTCGAGATTATAGTGCATTTTAGGTTGATTCTGAAATTTCACCAGGAAAGGCCAACATTCGGAACTTTTTGTGAGTGGTGTCGTTTTGTCTAATTTTTTTTTTTTATCGGTGGTGGGTTGGGGGAGCACTATGCTAAAGAAGTGAACCAATCAAAAGAGTAACCGTTTGATGTCTCACAACACGCGATGTTGAAATGTCGCATTTGTCTACTTTTTTTTTTTTTTAATTGTTCTGTTTAAATTCAACCTCCCGCCAGAAGTAAAAACAATCCTTTGCAGGGTCGAGTTGGGCGGGTGGGTTGTGTTTTTTTTTTTTTTGGGGGGGGGGGGGGGGGGGGGGCGCCATTCTTATTGCGCTCGATTGTGACAATGACGCCACTTAGACGCTAGAAGAAGAAGATGAGGGACAGTTGTACGCCGCCGAGGTGGGAGTTTGAAGTTTTTGCTTAAGTAGTCCAGCATATATGGTCACCTTTATTAATGGAACACGCACACACACTGTATGATAGTCTCGTTGTTTTTTTCCCCACACTTTCACGTTCAACTGATGGGTGTTGCTATTTATTTTCAGCAGGCAGGATTGTGACTTTTTATTCTGTCTTTTTTCATGAAATAAAATTGGCATTCAGCTCAGTATGAGTGTTTTTGTGTGTGTCTGTCACTTAATAATAATAATAGATTTCAAACATTTGTTGTCATACAATTTCAACATTTTTCTTCTACTATTACACACATTTTTCTCGTACAATAAAAACTACAATTTTTCTGGAATATTTGTATTCCTATAATGTCGCAAATCTTTTCCTCATAAAAAAAAATAGTTTGTATGTCTTTCTAATGAAATATACAAACTTTTCTTTCACACAAATTTAGTTTTTTGCAAAATAAGTTTTTTTTCCTCATACTATAACCTTTTTTTGTAAAATTTCTCATACAGTATCTACAGTTCTCTTGTTTTTACTCGTAATAGTCCCATTTTTCTACTACTATACCAACCTTTTTTCCATGCAAAAGACGTAAACAAGAAAATCTGAAAATTGAAATTTTTCTACAAACTACATTATGGTCCCGTTAATTTTCCTTTTTCCAGCATTTTTTCTGTAATACTCCAATGACTTTATTTTCATATTTCTTTTTCTATAATTAAAATTTGTCACGTACTTTTCATCCAAAATCCAATACAAAGTTCTTAGCAAGTGTAACACAAATGCAGAACAATGCCGGTTCATTTCAAAAGAATTGAAGGATTACTTTTTTATTACTATTTTTTTTATTACTTTTACTATTACGTTGAGTCCCTTCACACGTTGAAGCTGACGCAAACAAACAAAAGTGCGTGATAAACCGATCTTAGCGTGAGTGCTAGTTAGCATGCGGCTAATTGCCACAAAACACGGATTGGCGTGAACAGCGCGAACGAGACTGGCGTTTTCGGTAGCTGTCAGTCAAAATCAGGAGGACGCGTCCGACAAGGCGGTCGCCGCGGGCGATACTTAGCGGCAATCGAGTGACGCTCCTCGCTATCGGCGTCGAGGTCGAGACCTCCGCTGATTGCACGCGCGGCCGCCGCTCGGCTAGCTCCCGTTCTTATTATCGTAAGCGCGCATCAGCAGCACAAAATTGGCCCGACGGAGAAACGACAATTTGCAGACGGATGTGAGGAACTCGCTCGTCCACGCGAACGGCCACGCGGCCGTCCTGGAACTGAAATACACGGTGGACATAAAATGTCTACACGCCACTCTTCAAATGTCAATTTTTGTGATATCGAATAAATGACACCAAGATAACTAATTTCATAACTTTTTCCACAGTCAATGTGACCTGTAAACTATAACCCGTAAAAACACAGTAAAAACGTAAGAATAAAAAACTATATATTTTGAGGTTGCACAAGTGTGCACACCCTCTGATACCTGTATAATAAAAATATGTGAAATTTCAACTTTTTTCTTGCATAATAAAACACCTTTTCCCCCATGTATTATGAAGAATCTTGTAAAATGACAACATATTCATATTCTTCTTTTAATCATATATTTTTACACTTTTTTCCCCATCATATTTGAACTTTTTTCCCCCCTTGTATTAACACAGACACTATTCTGGTACATTTGTATTCTTGATTGCATATTGCGGGTCAGAAATTCAAAGACGGTGGCAGCCTTCCATACATTAAATGTTGGAAAAGTTGATTTTTACCAAAAAATAATAATAATAATACAGAATGACCCGAGTCAAGTCAACTTGAATATTCATTTGTTAGTTCAGCCAGCAGCTAACAAAACTCCAAAGGAAAGTTGTTGTTTTTTTCTTTTTTTCTTTCTGTCTTTGGGCACAGAGAAGCAGAAAGGACATCACAGAGGTGTTGGGAGAGGGCGGGGGTCTCCGCTGGACGGACGCTCGGCGGTCCTGAGCGAGCGAAAGACAAAAGGCGGCCGACGAAGATGAAGAAGACAAAGAAACGCGGCGGGGTCAGGCTGTGCTTTTATTATGTATCTTGTCTGCAGAGCTCACGGTCGGCCTGCCCGCCTCCAGCGACGGCAGTCATGTGACGCGCTGGCTATATATTTTCTGCACATGTTCACTGTGTACATTCTCGAGAAGAGAATATTGATGGCAAGTCGACGCGCTGGACAATTCATGAGCTACGCCAACTTGTTTTGAGCACTGATGACAAATGATTCATCTGAACCGATGACATTTTATCGCCGTCAAATGTGATGTGCAAAGTGTGTTCATTATTAGGATCGCTCGCTGTTAGAAATGATGAATGGGACTTTTTACACTGCTTCATCTTAATTCTGTAGTGTTTGCTACTTGTGCCTGCCGTAATAAATGGCATATTGTGATATTATAACAAATGCTGAATTTTCAATTGGATTTTTAAATAAACTGGACTGGTTACTCGTGATATTCCCAGTTATTTTATTATTGCTGCTCTTTTTGCACTTTTTCTTTTAATATAATAACTAAAATTTTGTATATCTCAAAATCTTTAAATAGAAATTATAACATTTTTCTTGTCAAATTTGTGACTTTAAAAAAAAATTCCTTTTTTTTTTTTCTCGCACATTTAAAAAAAGGATTTCATTTGACTTTTTTTCTTTTGATATCATGTAAAAAAGTATAACACTTTAAATACATGATTGTAATATTCATTTTTTTCTTGTAAAATGGAACTTTTTCTGTACAATAATAATTTTTTTCTACCAATATTAACGTTTTTGTCATGTAAAATTTCCCCAAATAATTTTCAGTACGATTTTTCTTTTTTCATCGAATGAATTTGTTTCTCACAAAAAAAAGAAAAACTGTAAAAGTTCCTTTTTTCCCCCCCCATTCTCAGTTTTTTGTCCTAAAATGTAACTTTTTTTCTCACAGAATCGTTGCTTTTTTTCTTGTAAAATATGTTTTTCTTTTCTATGAGTCTCATAATATTTAGTTTTCTCCAAGTTGTGGGGCATTAAAGTTTTTCTTGTTAAAAATGTTCAATGTATTTATTTAACCTTTATGTATTCTTTATTTATTGAGAACAGATTCAACAGATGTATGATATATATATATATATATATATATATATATATATAAAATCGTAAAATGCTGACTTTAGTCCCATAATATTATATTCTATCAACACCAATTTCTCTCCTCACAAACTCTGCGTCAACACAAATCCAGTGATTTTATTGCTATTATGATTATAATTTTTAATAAAACAGAAGATTATGCGGCGGCGACAGGCCACAACCTGTCAGGACGACACCGGTGCTAATGAGGCATAATCGACGGCGGCCTAATTAGCGGCGCTTTGTACTGTGACGTGCTTTCATCATCATTAGCCGAGTCGGGATTGATGGCGCGCCGAACGCCTGGGTGGCGCTAAGTGTTTGTTTAGCACGTCGACGCGGAAGACGCTTACATGCTACAACGAGTCGGGCGAGCTGAGCGACTCTCCGAAGATTCGCTTCAAATATGTCACATTTGGCTCGCTTGTTTGGAGAATCGCCATGAGTGATTCAAATCGGTTGCCCTTGGAAAGCGACGATTAAAACCGGCGACGGCGGATGCGAGCCCATCGGCGACGGCCTTCGCGACGCGACGCGGCATCGCGGACGAAACGTCAGCTCAACTTATAAAATTTGAAAATGTTTTGCTTAGCATACCAACTTCACTTTTTTAAACAGTTGTTAATATTTTTTATAATAGAAAATGTGTTTTCTAAATTTTTAAAAAAATATTTTTTTCTACTTTTTTTGTTGTAAAATTTCAGGTTTTTACTGTAAAATTTCAAGATTTTATTTTGTAAAATTCCAAGACTAATTGTAATATCCTAAGATTTTTCTTGAAAAAGAAAATGGATGTATGGATGAGGCTAACTGTTTTTTTAAAAAAAATTTATGTTGTAAAAGTTCAAGTTCTTATTGTAGAATTACCATTTTTTTGTAAATTTGTTTGTGTTATTGTAAGGTTTTTTTTTTTTTAAATCGTAACTTTAACCTTTTTTACTTTTTTATTGTAGTGCAATACCCTTTTTGTAAAATAAAAAAGATATATATTTTTCCGCAAAACTTTTTTTTTTCTTGTCATACAATATTTTTTTCTCAAAATAATTTTTTTCCTTTTGAAATTTCAAGATTTTCTCAGAATACAGTATGGAGTTTTCTAAAAAAAAAAAATTTAAAATGAACATCTTTTTCCACAAAATGTGAAACAATTTTCTGGCAATATTACAAAAACAATCAAAAAATGTTAACTTTCTCACAACATACCAACTTGTTTCTTGTAATATACCAATGTATATACTAATGTGAAAAAATGTATGCAATATACCAACTTAAACATCAATTGGTTTTCTCGTACTATAGAAAATTCATTATTTTCCATGTAGTATTTTAATCATTCAAAATATTTACTCCTAAAATAGGAATAGAATAGTGGAATAGTAATATTCCATATTTTTTTGTTTTTGCGTAATTATTATTTTTGAATACGTAGAAATTTTGGTTAAACAAATCAAATAAAAAAATCACAGTTTAAAATCCCCCCCACCCCCCAAATGTTTTATCCTATCTTTCAAAGACTGATTTCAAATATAAAAGATTTGACAGGGTTGTTTGGCGGCGTTGCACATTTAAATGAGGCCGACTAGTAAATCTTCTATCAATGGGACTATTAAATCCATCAGCGGGCTTTAAGACGCCGCTGCAAATCCATCGGCGGCCGTCGGAGGAAACCTTTCCGACGACACGACGCCGCACCGGCATCCACGCCGACGTTATTTGTTTGAGCTTATTAGCCACAACACACGCGCTTCCTCTCATCTGCACGGCCTCATTTGCATATTTTTACATTCAGCAGCACACGGTCGTCAGCCGGCCACTTAATAATTCCGCTGCCGGCGTGGCCTGGCTTTTTGTTTTTCCAATAATAATAATAATAAAAAACAAAACAAAAAAAAGTAAAATGAGAAGAGCAAATGATCCCGCCGGTGTTTAATTGAGTTTGACCAGGTCTTCGCTCGGTGTCGGCCTAATCTCGCCTCGCCGCCGTTCGCTCGCTTCCTCCCGTCCCGGCGAGACGATAAACTTTGAAGCGGCTCAGCCGCGCCCGCTGCATTATTCATGACGCCGCCGCATCTTCCAATGGCCTGTCATTTCCTTTTAGCTTCCGTCACGATGGCCATATGCCGCGCGCGCCGGTCGGGGTTGAGGCCGCGGGAAACCATCTGGAGCCCGGCAAAGTCTCCCAACGCGCAACATACTTTCGACGCTAAACACATCGTAGGAAATGACAATGAACTTAATTTATGGGATTGAAATAGAATTTTTGGGAGAAAATCAAAACTTTGAGATTTTCCACGTTTAAGTCATCCATCTAACATGCGAAGGTCCAAATTAATTATTTTTCCTCAGTAAACCTGGACTACTTCTCGTACAAATTTCAGTGTTAAGTAAAACAAATTTGCCATTAAAAAAAAATCTTTTATTTTCCAAAATTACAATTGTATTTTTTCCCCAATAAGTTTTCCGTCTTGAAAAATACAAACTTGTGGAAACTATTTTTTTTCTTCAAAAATGTTCTCTTAAAATTACAAAAATATTTTCTGGTATTATTCTTCTAAAATTATTATTATTAGAAATATAGAATACAAATATGGTTTCTTTTCTTGTGAAAATATTCTGGTAAAATTAAGAAAATCTAGGATTACAAAGAAATGGTAAAACTAAAAGGAGCAAAAAAAATAATAAATCATGTGAAACAAAATTTAAAAAATTGTAAAATTACTATTTCTTTTCATATTAAATATAAAATATTGTTAAAAATATATTTTCTAAGATTACAACTCTATTGTCATATAATTCAACTCTATGTTTTCCTGAAAAATAAAAAGACTTACAATAATTTATTTCTAGCGATGACATTCTTGTAAAATTTCAAATCTTTTTTATAAAAATTAAAAAGGAAAATCCTAAATATTCTTAACATTTTCTTAACTTTTAACTTTCTTAACTTAAAAATTACAAAACCATTATTGTAAAATTACAGAAAATAATGACTGTAAGAAGAAAATAAATCTTAAAAAATGTAATGTTATTGTCATTTAAAAACAATTTAAAAGAAACAATTACATTTTTTTGCAAAACAGAAAAAAATGTAAATCCACATTTTTTTCCTCAAAATAAATATTCTGACTTGTAAAATTATGATTATAAAGCAACTTTTTTCTTGTAAAAGCACTTTATTGCTTTCATTACATTACAACTGTATTTTCTTTTCTTACCCAATCTCTTTTTTTCCAGAATTTTTGAAAGTTTTACGTTAAATTCTGAGCCATGAACAACGACTTCAAACTCATAATATTTCCGCTTTCGGAGTTCTTGTAATTTGGAAAGGAATGTTTCGTGAAGCGTTGCGTGTAACATAATTGTCCTCAAAGGACGGCGACGTGTTGTTTGTGTTTACGCTGCTTGTCGGCGTGAGGAGCGCCCCCTAGGGGGGACTGCTGCTGCCGGCTGCTGTTCGGCATTAACATATCATCAGCTCGCTGGCTCGGAAAATTGGAGGTCCCCCGAGAGCCCCGCGGATGCACGAGCGTGTCTCGGGGCCTCAGAGGAACATCTCAAGTGCTTCCACACATTCCATGCTCTCCCGGGATTGCAACGCGTATTTTTATTTTCTTTTTATCCGAGTCGCAACTTGTGGGATGATTTAGCAAACTGAAGGTCAGCAGACGCCCTGACCAATCATTGATGTCACTTTTTTTTCCTCATAGCGCATAATTCAGTTCTCTTGAAATTTGGGGGGGGGGGGGGGGGGCGTAGAATTTTCTCTTTTTTTTCTCATAACATACCGACTTTGTTATCGTAAAACTGGAACATTTTCCTCCTAGCAAATATTTGTTTCAGAATCAGAATCAGAATCAGAATCAGAATCATCTTTATTTGCCAAGTATGTCCAAAACACACAAGGAATTTGTCTCCGGTAGTTGGAGCCGCTCTAGTACGACAACAGACAGTCAATTTACAGAACACTTTGGAGACATAAAGACATTGACAAAAAACAACAACAAACAACAGCAAAAAGATGCAGAGTCCTCAGTTCGAATGGCTAATATCGCAATAGTCCGGTGCAATGACCATTGTGCAAAGGGCACTGAGACTTCAAGGAGTGTATGCGGTTTAAAGTGACGAGTAGTGCGATAATCTGGGACAATGGTTGTGCAAATGTTACAGATACTCCTCAATCAGTGTGCAAATGGAGCAGATGCTACTCTGGCATGAGTGGCCACTATATGCAAATAGTGCAGCACGGCGAGACAACTACAGTGAGTGCACGAGTAATACATAATTGCCCACAGAAATGTGACAACGAACTCAAGTCAAAAAATTGCCAGCATGTTGTAATGCAATTGTAGGTTAGGCTGTTCAAGAAGTTGATTGCAAGAGGGAAGAAGCTGTTGGAATGTCTACTAGTTCTAGTTTGCATTGATCGGTAGCGCCTACCTGAGGGAAGGAGCTGGAAGAGCTGGTGACCGGGGTGGGGAGGGTCCGAGAGGATTTTGCACGCCCTTGTCTTAGTTCTGGCAGCGTGCAAGTCCTCAAGGGTGGGTAGGGGGGTACCGACAATCCTTTCAGAAGTTTTGATTGTCCGTTGCAGTCGGAGTTTGTCCTTTTTTGTAGCAGCACCAAACCAGACTGTGATGGAAGAACACAGGACTGATTCGATGACCGCTGTGTAGAACTGTCTCAGCAGCTCCGGTGGCAGGCCATGCTTTCTCAGAAGCCGCAGGAAGTACATCCTCTGCTGGGCCTTTTTGAGGACGGAGTTGATGTTGGTCGCCCACTTCAGGTCCTGGGAGATTGTAATTCCCAGGAACTTGAAGGTCTCGACGGTTGACACAAGGCGGCTGGACAGCGTGAGGGGCAGCTGTGGCGAAGGATGCCTCCTGAAGTCCACGATCATCTCTACAGTCTTGAGCGTGTTCAGCTCCAGGTTGTGTCGGCCGCACCACAGCTCCAGCCGCTCCGCTTCCTGTCGATATGCAGACTCGTCACCGTCCTTGATGAGGCCGATGACATTGGTGTCATCTGCAAACTTCAGGAGTTTGACAGTCGGGTTCGCTGAGGTGCAGTCGTTCGTGTAGAGAGAGAAGAGCAGCGGAGAGAGGACACAACCTTGGGGCGCCCCAGTGCTGATGCTGCGTGTGGATGAGGTGGCCTCCCCCAGCCTGACCTCCTGTGTCCAGCCCGTCAGAAAGCTGTAAATCCACTGGCAGATGGCAGGTGAGACGCTGAGCTGGAGAAGCTTGGATGAAAGGAGTTCAGGGATGATGGTGTTGAACGCTGAGCTGAAGTCCACGAACAGGATCCTCTCGTAGGTCCCTGCACTGTCGAGGTGTTCTAGGATGAAGTGCAGTCCCATGTTGACTGCATCATCCGCAGATCTGTTCGCTTGGTAGGCAAACTGCAGGGGGTCCAGCAGGGGACCTGTGACACTCTTGAGGTGGTCCAGCACAAGACGTTCAAAGGACTTCATGACCACAGATGTCAAAGCGACAGGCCTGTAGTCATTCAGACCCGAGATTGCAGGTTTCTTGGGGACTGGGATGATGGTGGAGCGTTTGAAGCAGGATGGAACTTCGCACATTTCCAGTGATCTGTCGAAGATCTGAGTGAAGACTGGCGCGAGCTGGTCCGCGCAGACTTTGAGGCAGGATGGAGACACGTGGTCCGGGCCTGCCGCTTTGTTAATCTTTTGTTGTTTGAAGATGCGTCTCACATCCTGTTCATGGATGGTTAACGCAGAGGTCAGAGGTGTGATTGTGGTCGCGGGTGCGGCCGGGTTGGTGTGTGGTGTGAAACTGTCCTTTTCAAATCTGCAGTAGAAGGTATTCAAGTAGTTGGCTAGTGTGCTATTGTTCTCAGCTTGGGGGGATCGTCGCTTGTAATTAGTCAGCGACTGGAATGCATGCCAGACTGATTTAGAGTCGTTTGCGCTAAACTGTTTTTCCAACTTTGCTGTATAGATCCTCTTTGCAATGTTAATTTCTTTGGTCAGCTGGTTTCTAGCTCGATTATACAGGGCCTGTGTCCCCGCTCTGATATGCGTCCTCCTTAGCTTGGCGAAGCTGCTTAAGTTTAGCAGTGAACCGCGGCTTATTGTTGTTGAATGTCCGAAATGATTTTGTTGGAACACAGACCTCTTCACAGAAACTGATATAGGATGTGACAGTGTCCGTATATTCATCCAGGCTGCCAGCTGAATTTTCAAAGACACTCCAGTCTGTGCAGTCTAAGCAGCTTTGAAGTTCCATCTTGGCTTCATTTGTCCACTTTTTGACTGTTTTCACTGTAGGCTTCACGCATTTAAGTTTTTGCCTGTACGTCGGTATTAAGTGAATTAAGCAGTGATCAGACGATCCCAGGGCGGCACGAGGTATAGCACGGTATGCGTTTTTTACCGTGGTGTAGCAGTGGTCTCAAGTATTATTTTCCCTGGTAGGACAGTCGATGTGCTGCTTGTATTTAGGGAGTTCGTGGTTGAGTTTAGCTTTGTTAAAGTCCCCGAGAATAATGAGGGGTGAGTCGGGGTGTTTTTTTTTCAATTTCGTTGACTTGATCGGCGAGCGTTAGCAATGCGGCGTTCGTGTTAGCTTGAGGCGGAATATAGACGCCAGCGAGAATGAATGATGCGAACTCACGTGGGGAGTAGAATGGTTTACAGTTTAGGAATAGCGACTCCAAATGCGGGCTGCAGTGTGTGCTGAGCACCGTGACGTCCGTACACCATTTTCCGTTGCTATAGAGGCATATCCCGCCGCCCTTTGTTTTCCCCGATGATTCCATGTCGCGGTCCGCTCGATGAATATGGAAACCGGGAAGCATAACAGCGCCATCGGGTACAGCGTTGCAAAGCCAGGTCTCCGTGAAGCACATGGCCGCGGAACGTCCGAAGTCTTTACTGGTCTTTAACAGAAGATGAAGCTCGTCCATTTTGTTGGGTAGGGAGCGTACATTCGTGAGGTGGATCGACGGGAACGCCAATCTGTGTCCTCTCTTGCGGAGTTTCACCTGAATGCCTGCTCGCTTCCCTCTGTGGCGACGCTTCCGTCTCCATGCGCCGAAAACCGCGGACGCCGCTCCGGTGAGTAACTCGGGGAAAAAACTGAGCGGATATTCGAAAGTTGGTGACAGAAAGTCCGGAGTAGACTCCTTGATGGTTAGCAGGTCTCCCCTTGTGTAAGTGAGTCGTGTAAGGTCTCCAAAGACGGACGAAAAACACAAAAAACACAAAAACAAAGACAATACTAAGTTTGAACATTTTTTCCTGTTTTATCTTTTTTTTCTTTGGGTATAAGTTCTTTGTTTTTGTCAACATTTGTATTGTTGTATTTTATCATACCATAATTGTTCTTGAATCTCAAAAATGTTTTACAGGGTATATAAATGTTTTCCTCATAAATATATTGTAAAATGTTATTTTACAACATAACATTCCACTTTTTTTTCTTGTCTTGTCAAATGTTTCTACATAACACAACGATATTTCTTTGTCTCGGCCCAAGATTTTTCTTTTTATCTGTCAAAAACGTCAATGTTTTGATTTTTCCCTCCTAAAATCCATGTTTTTTTCTTGTAAAATGTATATATTTTCTAAGAATATTACAATGAATTTCCTCACTATTACAACATTTTTAGTGTCAAATTTCATTTTTTAAATGAATTGAAAGATTTCTCTCACAATATAGCACTTTTTTTTTTCTGGAAAATCATCAACACTTTTTCCGGTATTATACCAAGTGAGTTGTTTTTTGTTTTTTTTTTGTGCATAGCCTTTCCATTTCTTTATTTCTTTATTTTTTGGTCTCTCCTCCAAAGACTGGCTTGAAATATTCAAGATTTGGCAGGGTTGTGCATTGCACATTCAAATGCGTCCGACCAGTAAATCATCTATCAATGGGTCTATTAAATCCTTTAAGACGCCGCTGCAAATCCATCACGAGCTGATAGAAGCCCAAACGACAACATCGCGTCAGCATCCGGCGCGACGTTTGCGCTTATTAGCCACAATTTGACGAACGCGTCTCGAGGCAGCACAGGAACATCTCAGGTGCTTCCGGAAGAATTATTACCGTTCTCAGATGTTTCCGACGCATTTTTCACATTTTGCAGGGCGATGAAACAGTTTGAAGGTCGAGCAGACGTCGCGGCCAACGATCATCCGGCGCTTTGCGCAAACGCGGCGTCCTCGCCTAACGACCGAACATCTGGCAGATCGCGCCCACGCGCAGCCGGAACGACCGCCGCTGCCGCATTTATCCCGGCTAAATGGCGCGCCGTGACACGTGCGATGGCAGCAAATTTACCTTCGCAGGGAATCGCTGGTGAAGACGAGACGCTAACGAGCGTCTTTGAAGGTAAGGAAACGCACCGTCAACATTGACAAAAATACTGACAGACTGGCGGTAGTGCTGCTATTTCAAATCAACAGGGTGCTCGCTCAAATAAAGTCAAAACACAATAGTTGTCAAATCATGTATTATTGTTGAAATAAAAATGTGTATTATTTCCCCGTAAAATTGCTATTTTTCGGGGGTGGCACATTTTTTCTAAGAAACTTAAAAACCAAACTTTTTTTTAACTTTTTAATTACTTAGTTCTAAAATTAAACATTTTCTTGCTTTCGCTATAAAAGAAAAATAAGAACTAAATTTGTAAAAATAACGACATTAAAAAAATATTAATTAATTAATATATTGACTTTGGTCTCATAAGAAAATGGAAATTTGGGACTTTTTATTTCCATGAAAAATTTATTCTCAGAACATTTACTTTATTTTCGTCTAATTTTGAGTTTTTCGTGTAAAATTTTATATATTTCTTTTTAAATTGTTTGCGTTTCTTTAAAAAAGAAAAACGATATTTTAAAAAACATTTTGTGACTGCTTCTTTTCGCTTGTAAAATACAATATTGAAAAATAAAAAAAAATTCTTGTTTGTTTTCCTGAATAAAATAAAGTGAAATTACATTTTATTCCACTTGTATAATAATAATAATAATAAAAAAACGACTGTTATGACTTTTTGTAACGTATACACATTTTACATTATAGGACAATTAATAATAATACAACTATTTTCGTACTATGCTTTTTTTTTCCCCTCACCAAAGTAAAATTATTTTTGTAAAATAATAAAAAAAAAATATATGTATCAGATAGCATCCAAAGTCAAAAGGCTTCTCGCTTAAATTGATTTTTAAATGACACCTTTTGCTCCGTTGTAAAGTCAAGTATTGCCACTTGCTTCTCAGAATATTAGGACTCTATTGGCATTCGATTTTTTCTTCAGCCGCCTTGTGTTAACAAACACAAGAACAACCTTGGATGACGAGCCGCATGCTGCTTCACGCCGACATCATCAACAGATCGCAGCCCGCATCCGAAAGCGTTGCGTTCGCCGGCTGTTTATTATTCGACGACGACGGTGATGAAAGTGTCGTCGTGTTCGCCGTCACGTGCGGCGCGGGAAAAGGAAATTGCATCAAGCGCGCAATCTTTCATCAAGACTTCGCAATAATGTGGCGGATGCTGACAAGCGGGACATTTCCCGCCTTGCTGTGATGGTAATGATTCACGACGTTAACTCGGCTCTGCGGCATCCAAATTAGAAATGCTCTTTTTTTTAAAAATATATATTTTCGCATCTTTGTGAGGTTGTAAAAGATCTAAATGTGACCTTACGGAGGGTCAAAAAAAGAAAATGTCGTGTGGCATCAAACGGGCTTTTGTGCAGAGAAGGACGGCGTCACCTCGCCAAAGCAATATAAGCGCAACCACGTCCCAAGACGAGCGTCGCAGGCGGATGCGCTGCGACGTATTTATGATATGAGCGCACGCGCTTGTCAGCGACATCAGAGGCGTCGTTAATGGATGCGGACAGCTCGGCTGCTGCCGCAGGAGCCCGGCGGTCTTGTCGCGTAACCCGCCGCAAATGCAGCCCGTGCCTTGCGATACGAGTGAGCCGACTTTTAAGATACGAGCCAACATGCAGCAGATAGAATTAGTGCACAAATCAGTCGACCGCTCCCAGTTGAAGTTTACTGACAACAGAAATAGAAAACAACGAGAATTACACCTTGTGCACTCTGAACAACCGCAAAACTGATGAAAGGCTGCTAGCTTAATGCTAACACACGATGCAAAACGCTATCGGCAGGCTAATGAAACTAGCATCGATGTAGCATACAACATTCCAAGCAACAGATATTTGAACATAAAACTTACGGACAAACAATAAACTGTACCTACAGGCGAATAAAGTCAGAGAAAGAAAATATTAGAACACCCTTGTTTCTTCAATTTCTCATTTATTTTAAGGCCTTCTACCACTAAAT
Source organism: Phyllopteryx taeniolatus (assembly GCF_024500385.1). Taxonomy (NCBI): domain Eukaryota; kingdom Metazoa; phylum Chordata; class Actinopteri; order Syngnathiformes; family Syngnathidae; genus Phyllopteryx; species Phyllopteryx taeniolatus. The sequence goes on along the minus strand of NC_084521.1, from coordinate 3,374,550 downwards.
GTAAATTACAATAAACAAGACTGCATATAACTTATTCCATAATATTTCTTGTCCTATTTGACATGACATTCAGTTAAATTGTATTCATAGTGATTTATGTTATTATCAAAGAAAACCAAGGAAAAAGCTATTTTTGTTGTTAAAAGATGAATTGCCACTGAAAGAAAATGAGAGAAAAGTTTTACCTTTCCAAGAAAAAAAGTTGGAATACAGTATTATGAAAAATATTTGTGTTTTTTTTTTAAATAACAAAGTGGTAATATCATGGGTAAAGATATTCAGCCAGAATAAGGTTCTAATACATGAGATGAAAAAAATGTATTTCTGAGACACTGCTATGTTAAAACAGTAATGTGGTTCCGTAATATGAGAATAATGAGCTAGTATCACCAGAATAAAGTGTTAATGTTACGAGAAATAATATCTTTTCTGAGAAATTAGTTTGAATTTACCAGAATAAAGTCATAATGTAGGGGGAAAAAATACATTTTCTAAGAGAATGATGTGATTTTACAACAATAAAGTGGTAATATGATGAGCAGTATAAATGATCAATCTTATAAGTGCAGAAGTTGAACTCAACGGGAGTCGCCTCATGATTACAAACGTACATTTCCTGACGGTTACGTGGAACAAGGCGTACATGAATAACCTTGGAAAATGAGCCACATGCTGCTTCACCATGCCTCCTGATATTGCCATTATTATGTGATGACATGTAGCATCCTGTTCTGGCAAATGCCCATGACAGATAACGTTGAGCAACATAAACACAACCTATTTTGTCACCTCGTGGGGCTGATTTGAAAAGTGTGGCCTTTCAGGGGTGGGCGGCGTAGTTGCGGGCGGGGTGGGGTGGGCGACGAAAACTGCTCAACGCCAACGCGCCGGCCCCCGCATGTTGACCGGCCGATTTGCCGCGCGCTCTCGCGCATCCCCCGGCCCTGCTTAGCATTCAGCCACGGGTGTTTCCTAAAGGTTACCAAACCTAATTAGACATTTATGCGGGATCTTCAAAGGTCTCTTCGTTATTAATGATGTGCTACTTTGCGAGGACTGCATTGATGACTCCGACACACCTCACAACATGTGCGTGCACAATGCAGCGTGGGGGTGGGGGGTGGGGGGGGGGGGGCGGCCATGACTGCTAAACGCTAACACGCACACACAGGAACACACTCACAGATAATATCATTGTATCATCCTGTGCAATGGTCAACATGTCGTCATTTCATTTTGTTGCAAATGAATCTTGGGGGGCCTCAACATACCCAAAAACTCACCCGTTTTGGTACAACCATGTATCTTGGTGAAAATGTAAGTATTTTCATGGTTCCAAACACAGCCGGTCAAAACTCACTCACTAGCGCCCCAAGGAAAGTTAGAAAAAAAATCTAAATTCGCCCCCAACACCAGTTGCACCAATCGACACGAAATTGGGCCGATTTGTTTGTCATAATGGAATGCGAGAAAAAGTCTCAAGGACCCATGCCTGAAATTCAACAGGAAGTTGGCTTATGGTTTGAAGCAGCCATTTTGGGGCAAATTCCATGAAAAAGGGGTCTGGGAAGTTGGAAAAATAAATCCAGCACCTAACACCAGTTTAAACAATTGACATGAAAGTGGGTGAACACGTCGGTAATAAAAGCATGCACCAAAAAACATTTCAAGGACAAAAGCCTAGAATTGAACTGGATGCTGGGGGCCATTTTGGTTTGAAGCAGCCATCTTTGGGCAAATTCTACAAAAAAATCTGCACTGTCATCAGTTTGACTGATCCATCCATCCATCATCCGTCCGTCTGTCCATTCATCTCAATGCTGTTTGAATGAGCTACAACATAAAATCAAGCAATATTGGTGCAATATATCACATTGAATTACCAAGAGGTGCCATTAAACCAAGAGTGGAGCTAAAGTGGATGTGACAACAATGACAGACAACCACATAAAAAAGTCTGATTTATTAAGTATTATGTTGTCACAAAACCAAACCAAATATACCAGAAAGTTCCAGCAAAGACTGATGGTTCCTGTCTCGAGTGCTCCTCATTTTTGTCACGTTCCAAAGTTACTTCAGCAGAAAAAGCAAACAATCTCTCACTGATTAACTCAACTCGATTTAATGAAGTTATCTTGCATTTATGCCGCCGTGTTTACAGTCGCTCTGTGTGGCGTGTAAATGTATTTGACAAGACACCGAACCCCCGCCCCTCCACCCAACCCAGTCGAAAGAAAATTCAATTTCCATTTATTACTTCCATTCGGACTTGAATCAATTATGAATGACAGCTAATTAGTGGCACGCGCGCGGCGGCCATCGCTCTCTGCGGTGTCAAAGTCGACTAAATCAAGCCGATGTCACCCAGCCTGGACACGGAGTTAAAAAAAAACAAAAAACTTCCCCCCCCCCCCCCCCCCCATTCTGCAGAATTGGAGAAAGGAAACTTCACTAATCATCCGAGAGTGTGTGTGAGCTTGTAATAAGGCAAGAGAAAATGAAGACGAGCAAAAAAGTGTGTGCAAGTCATTTCTCATTTCAGTAGCGGAAAGAGGAAGTTGTCGTCTTTTTTTGAAGGATGGCGCGTACGACGGAGACTGAGCGACAGAAAGAAAGCAAATAGGAGCGCGTTGCGCCGGTGGAGCTTTTCGATGATGTCATGCGCGAGCATCAATCCTTCAGCGGCGGCAGGCAGCTGACGTGCAGCGAGAGTAATGTCCTCTTTATCAAACATTGACCCCCGAGGCCTTTGGCGCCATGTAATAGCGTTCACACAACAGCAAAGTGAGCAAAGACGAATAAGACATCACGACCGGAAACTTTGTTCGGAGCGGGACCCTAACCCCTTCTTACCCGACCGACAAACTTGACCCCTTAACCCTTAATCTTCTTACAAAACCATAAACGGACTTTATTCAACGCCTAACATTAGCCCATAACTTCTTACCCTGATGTCTTAACCTGACCCCAACCGTAACCACACTTTCACAAAACGCTTTAACCTAACTTCTTACCAAATCCGTCCTTTTTAATACCCTAACACCCCAATACTTAAAACTTCTCACAGAACCTTAATGTATAACTGTAAAGTGAAAGCCTGCCCCTCCTTCCGAACACGTTTCTACCCAAGCATACGGTAAGCACATCCTAAACTACCCCAACCCCGATCCCACTTTTTCACCAAAACCTAACCCCAACATCTGATCCAACTTCTTGGCTAACCGTAACCGTTAAACCTAACCCTGTCCGTCCTATCCATAACCCATCCTAACTCGCCCTAAACCTTACCCATCCTAAACCCGAAATTCTTACCCAAGCCTAACTTCCCCCAGCCTGATCCAAACCTGACTCTAACCCTTCCCTGATTTCTCAGATAATCCAGTAATTTTACCTCCAACGATAATCCCAACCCTAACAAACCCTCCTCCTTTCAACCTTTCTTACTTAACCTCCAGCTTAATTCTAATGTCTTACCTAACCTTAAGCATAACCCTTCAAAACTGACAAACATACCTAGCCCTGACCCCATCATTAACTTGAACTCCGTACCAAACCTGGAACGCTAAATGCATTGCCCAACCTTTAGCTCATTTGAAACTTAATCCTAAACCTAACTACTAGCCCTAGTTTTAACCAAACCCATTTCTCACCTAACTCTTAACCTCAATACCTCCGTTGGCTTGACCGCCGTGAGATGTTTTGGGAATAACTGAGAGGAAACATCAATGAATGGTATCCAGGGCGGAAACGCCCCGCGGGTAGCCTTTACCTGTGCTTACATCCAATGAAACGATCCGAGTTTGGAGTTTGATCAAAACTAAATGTTTACAACTTTTGGAGGAACTCCCTTGCTTAAAAAAAGAGACGTGTGCAGCAGATCTCCCAGGATATCATTACCGCCGCTATCATGAAATGTTGTAGGTCACAAGCAGTGCTTTAATATCGATTATTGCGATATGCAGGCTCAACTGCGCGTCTTGCCTCCGGTCATGTGATTGCGGCATGGTCGTAGAACTTAAAGGATCGATACGTGATAGAAGCTCGCCGTCCACTCCCACTCAGGTTGACCTTGGCCCCAGTATGCGTCTTACAGCTCCTTAATCACGTGTGTTAGTTTTTCTCGTCAAGTCACAACAAACTTGTCATGTAGTTCAGTCTTTGGCAAACTTTATTAAGCCACGCCCCCTTGGCGCAACCCCTCTAAGGTGCTAAAGAGGGTTAAAATGCTGTCAGGCAGCTTTGCAATCATTTAATCCTCACATACCGTTCATTTTCCATGCACATATAGAATGTTCCGAGCCAAGAGAATCCTCAAAACAATTGTCTGTATATAATTATGATCTTTTCAAAATGTATTCAAAGCCTGTCTGACATGAGTAAATGGATGATTAATCCTTAATTAATGTTCCAAAGAAAGGGGAAATTCCTTTTTTAATGTTTTACTCCACTTGTTTTTTCATAACATCTGCTATCAAACAATGTAATATACATATATATATATATATATATATATATATATATGTAGTCTTTCACAGTTCTCCGGACTGAACATTTTCCTTGATTCAACACACACTGATGAATCTAAAATCTCTTTTTAGTTGATTTTACCCAGAACAGCCTCAGTGCACACTTACAAAATAATGACATTTTGAAATATTTCAATTTGTTTTGTATTTTGGGTCACTGCATAAACACTCATCAAATTGCAGGTTGAAAGGATGCTATTTAAAGTATTTCAATCACTGTCAAATGTCCAAAACGGGGCAAACGGCAGGCTATGTAAGGTTAAAAAGGAATCTCTTGGATCTTTGTGCCAAGGTGGAAGCTGCCGTAATGGACATAATTACACAAAGAATAGGGCCTACGAGTTGAAATTAGCCGCGGGCCGAGGCTTTTAAACGACAAAAGGAGCCGAATGACTTTTGAACACGACGACGTGACTGAGGGAGGACTTCAAGAGAAGCGTCACGGACGAAATCGATAACCTTTGTGTCGGTCCCCGGCCGCCTTGAAAGGCGGCTCTTCAGGTGAACCCCTGCGTCTTCTGGGGCCACTTTGAAGAATCGTTGAGGGTAAAAGGCCAAACGGCCTGAAAAAAAAACGACAACAAAAAAACGGGAGCCCCGCAGACGGCGCGGGGGGAAGTGCATCGGCTGAATCGAGCACTTAGAGCACAAAAGGGAACAAGATCGACATCTTTCTTCGCATTTCACTTCGTCGGGCAGAACTCGACGGCGTCCGACCTTCAGCCCAATTAGCGAGCGAGAAGGGGGCGGGGACGCTATCGCCGTGCAATTACCCCGCGAGCTGACACCCACGCTGCAAACGCTCATCATTATGCACACTTTTTTTGTTTTTTTTGTTTTTATACATTTCAAATGAGGAACTTTTGCTCCTGTAAAATGTGCTGCTGATTGGCTGTCACCGCTCATCCCAATGCTGCCTCACTGGCAGGCTTACTATAATGCTGCCCGACACATATTTATCACAGGTGCATGCTTAAGCCATTCAGGAGATATGATATTTATTTTGAAAAATACATTGCTGCACAAACTCACTCAAATGTGAATTACAACGAGCATTCACACCTGCCGTATATAATATTCTATTGTAAATTGCATCATGTAATGAAAATTTACAGGTCAGTAATATTTTATGGAGGTCCGTTACACGGGAAGAATAATACAGTCGCAAAAAGGTAATATGCAACTTATTAACGCATAAACCGAAAGCACAATGATGGCACGTTTTGTGTGCTCAATAGTATATGAAAAAATGTTCTTTGGGTTAAATTTTTACATAAATTAATTGAAATACTTTTTTGGGTAAAGCTTTGTTTAAGTTCGACTTAAAGTGTGAAACAAAGGAGGGATGGTGTAAAAGATTTGGAAAGCTAGCTTAGCTCTAAGATGCTCGAGGTAGCAGGGTTGTTCACTCGTCTCACTTTGTGCTCCCTTTTCAGGCTTTTGCGTAGCACACAAAGATGAGTGTATTAAACTTCTCCAAGCGTCACAGCAGAAAAAGCAAAGAGTCGCTTACAAAAGCATGAAAACGGCATAATAGTTAAAGCCTGAAAAAGAAGCACAGAGCGTCAACATAATAAAGCTTGATGGCAGCGTGCTACAAAAATGTCAGACAAAGGCGAACAGAACAAGAGCGTTCAAAAAACTCACAGCAATGTTTTGGAGAAAAGCCTGAAAAAGAAGCACAGAGTGACCCCAGGAAAAAGTGGGACAGTCGAGTACAACGCAAATGCCTAAAAAAGAAGCACTGAGCAAGACCGTGGCAAAGTGTGCAAGACAAAAGTCTGAAAATGAAGTATAGCGTGAGAAGCACAGAGCAAGAGCATGACAAAGAATGTGACAAACACAAAGGCCCGAAAAAGCAGCACAGAGTAAAACCCGTGCAATGTGCTGCACAAAAGCCTGAAAAAGAATCAAAGAGTGAGTGCGTGGTGGTGGGGTGCGCCACGAAACTCTTAAAAGAAGCAGAGGAAAAGCATGACGAATACCAAAGTCTGAAAAAGAAGCACAAAGCAAGATGTGAACAAAAACAACAGCCCGAAAAAGACGCACAGAGTGAGACTGTGACAAAGTGTGACGGCAGTGTGCCAAGCAAAAGCCTGAAAAAGAAACACACAGAAAAGTCATAACAAATTCCAAAACTGGAAAATGAAGCACAGTGGAAAGGCATGAGCAATACAAAAGTCTGAAAAAGAAGCACAGAGCAAGATGTGAACAAAAACAAAAGCCAGAAAAAGAAGCACAGACTGAGTATGTGGCAAAGTTTGACAGCAGTGTGCTACACAAAAGACTGAAAGAGCGAAGTCAACCATTTTAGAGCAAACTAGTGCTGAAATGTTGGCAGTGAAGAAGCCTGGCTGCCTCAGTCTCATTTCTTTGTCGTCACACCTGGTATTTCACCCATCAGAAGACAGTGTCGCCGTCCCCGGTGCCGTGCCACGGCGACAGCCTGGCCCAGTGAGATTTGGGAACGGCGGCCGGCTTCTCGCAGCCGCACGACTCCAGCGAGCTGAGCGAGCCGGCCGAGGATCCCGAGCCCTCGTACGCGTACGTCGTCAGGCGGTCGAAGGGCGGCGCGTAGGGGTCCCCGTCCGCCTCCACCAGCCGGTCCAGGATGAACTGCCTGAAGACGTCGTCCTCGGGCCCCACCGGGCGAGACTCTCGCAGGGACATGCGGATGCTGGCCCGCACCTCCTCCCGCGCCAGCCTCCTCTCGCGCCTCCTGGAGTGAGGGCGCAGCGGGACCGGCGCGACCGGGTCTCGGGTCGGGCCCGCCTCGCCGTAATACAGCACTTTCTGCGACACGGTGTCGGGCAGCTCCGGCTCGCTCGCCTTCTCGTGCACCCCCTTTTGCTTGCGCTTGTGTCGCCACAGCAGCAGCGCGAGTACCGACAAGGCTGCAGACACAACACGGCATCATGTTGGCATGAGGAACACGAATAAAATAACATGAGCTGAAGTTATGATTTAGCTTGTTATGGATGGGGAAACATGTTAAAGTAAGAATTAGGCTTTTTTTGAATACACGGTAGGACATTAGGGGACAGTAGTAAGTGGTCAAATTGACTCCAATATAGATCACCATTGAGCATTTATTCGATATCCTTGACTTAGGTTTTCCTCACTAGTAAAACGATTAGGGTGTATTAGTAGAATGACTATCTAACTAGTAAAGTTTTTTTCTAGGGTCCGACCGATACGATTTTTCTGAGGCCGGTGGCGATTCCGATATTTGGCAGCATAAAATTTCGCTCACCGATTCGGACAATTATTATTTTTTTAAATATATAATAGATAAACACTGAAACTTAGCAAACACTTTGCATTGTTGTTGGTTTGAATGTTGTTATCTTTGTCATGTTGTAAGTTGCTAATGTGTATTAAAAAAAGGATACAAATCTGTAAAATTCCCATTTTTTTTAAAAATGCTTGTTTGAATGCCATTATCTTTGTCTTATATTGTAATGTTCTAATGTGTAAAAATTTTTTTATACATTTAAAATAAAAAATCTGCCAAAAATTGGCTGATTTTGTCCGATCTGCTAACAGCAGGTAAGGCCCTAGTTTTTTTTTCATCGAAAACTAGGTTACTATTGAGGAAAAACTGTGCACTAATGAACATCTGCATTAGTAGTATGACTTGTGAAGTGCTACACATTAACTGGTAGAACTTCATAATGTCACTAGTAGTCCATGTACTAGTGGCGGATAGTTGAGTTTATGGAAACCATTTGAGTATTTACTCAATATCCTCGATAGCCATCTTAACGTTGATGTACTAGTACGATCTTTGTTCTCCCGAGCAGGACATTCAACCATTTCTTACCGGTGATTTTTTTTTTCCACTACTAGTGTCACTTTTGACCAACGAGTACAAAATTAAACCTTACGAGTAAACTACTGTGCTGCCCGAGTAACACTACTAGGCTTAATTAGTAGACTCCTCATCAAGGATATAGAATAAATCCCCAAACAGATTTTCTTAAAGCAGTTTGAGCATTTATGGCCTTGTTCTTCCAGATCAAACTGATCCAAACCCTGATTGGTTAATACACGGATTAAAGAAGTGTGTCCCAATACTTTTGTCCATATAGTGTATGCTCCCAAGCTAAAAAAAAAAAAGACAAGGGTACAAAAAAAATAAATAAATTAAAAAAAATCATCACCTCAGAGGGAGATAAGCCGTTGTACGCAAATAGTTCTACAACGTGATGCAGCAGCATTTGTTTTTGTTTTTTCTTTATTTTTTTGCAGCCATCTTCTCATCTGTGAGGGGTGTTAGCATAGCGGGCATCGCCATTAATCTTTCAGAGCGTGGGCGCGGGTACCACACCAAGCAGCAGAGGTCATAATGAAGCTCTTCACTATGCCGGAGACGTCAGCGTCCCCGGCATGATGGCGCTCGGCTGCAATGCAGCAGCAGCGGCGTCGTGAGAGAGGAGACAAGTTGGAACTTGCAATGGAAGGGAGCGTCTGTTAATGGAACATTCCCGCTGTTAGGATACGTGTTTGCGTACTTGCCATGGCGACGGCAGGCGAGGACACTCTAACTCAGCGGATCTGCTGGGGGGTGGGGGGGGAGTAAAATGAACAAATCCACATTTTTATTTATGTATTTTTTTTTTTTTTTAAGGAAGGGACTTTATGGAGCCTGACACTTGACATGGGGAAAAAATATTTTAATTGTAGCCACAATATACGGCGGTACCTTGACTTGAGTTGAATTTGTTCCGTGACTGAGTTTTCAACTCGACTTTCTTACCATACTTACGGTTCGGCACCTGTGGATTCAAATATTTTTTTCCAATTAAAAAAAAAATAATAATAATAAAATATATTTTTTGGGGGGGTGAGGGGGGAGAACCAGCTTATCCCCGCTTCAAGAATTTTTGGGGTTAAAAAAAAAAAAAAGAAAAATTCAATGCAATTATAATGGGCGTCAATAATCTACAGATACATTTTCCCCATTGAAATGAATTGAAATTCCATTAATTCATACCATCCCCCCCAAAAAATTCCACCAGTTTTGTTACGGAATGGAAATAGCACTGTATTGTACGATAACCCTATAAAAAAGGTAAAAAACAAACAAAAATCTGTTTTTATAGACTAACAACTGTATGCACTGTACTACAGTAAACCACCACATCGTCACTAATTCGCCTTTTTCAATAATTCACAGATTTTTGTGGGGAAACCAACGATTCAAAAAAATCATCCATTTGCTGTCTGCTCGCATCTTGGTGTCAATGAAACATGTTGAAGTGAGTTGAGGAGCTTCATTTGGACATGAGTCGCCACCTTGTGGCATGTATAGGCAATCAACAACCTGTGTGTTGAATGTGTTACGTTGCGGTGCATTCATTGACAGGCAGCTATTTATCGACAGTATCAAACTCCAGAGGGCTGGCAGTGAATGAGTTAAGGGGCGTGGCCAAGTGAGTGACATCAGGAGGTGGTTGGCAGGTTAACCCGAGTCTGGCCATGATTTATGGCCGAAAGCGCCTCCTTGTGTGCATTGACGACTGCGGCTCTCCTTGCCCACCGCTTAAGTTATAACATAAGTCAAGATACCGCTGTCGTTATAATGCACGTTACACCTTTTTCTGATCCTGAAATCCCGCATTCTCCTGCAGATCAAATTACTAATCAGACACCGCGGTCCTCTTTGTTGCTGCCATCTCACATCTCATTAGCCAAATCCTTTTCAGCCCCCGAAAAAAAATAACCGATTTGCAGAGTTCACATCGAAACCAAAACATGCGCGGCGACGTCGTCGTCGTTGTGAACAGATGCGCATTCGAGTCATGAAACATTGCACAGGGAGCAGTCCTTTTTTTTCTTTTTTCTTTCCAGATGTCTCGTTTTGACCGTGTGCTTCTTTTTACCACTTTTTGTAAGCACAATGCTGTCACGCATTGTCACACTGTCACTTTGTGCTTTTATTTTGGGGCTTTTGTGTAACATACCGATGACATGTTTTGCCATGCGCTCGCCCTGCGCTTCTTTTTCAAGCTTTGCGCAACACGCTGCGAACACAATTCGTACTCCGGATATTCACCGGCTCACCTGCGGCCAAGACCAGGCACACCAGAAGCGTGACGAAGGTCTGTAGGCTGACCCCCATGGACAGGGCCAGGGCCTCCACCCCGCCGGAGGGACAGTGCCCGGCGGGCTGGCAGCTGCACACGCTGATGGTCAGAGTGGCCGTACTGGACAACGCGGGCGAGCCGCTGTCCGTCACCACCACAGGGAGGAGGTAGCGCCTCCGGTCCTTACGGGTGAAAGTGCTCCTGCGTGCCACGATGCCCGCCGTGTTGTCTGGAGGCGACGGTGAGAAGGAGGAGAGGGCAGATACTTCTCAGTCAACGCGCTTTAAAAAAACATGTGAGTGCTGATATTTTTAGTGGAGGAAAATAAGCTGCACGAGTGAATATGGAACACATTTCAAAGCTGAGTGAGAAAATTAAATATTCAGCATGTGTAAAAGCACATTTGGAATATCTGTTTCAATACTTGGTGGAGCTTTAAGAATGGAACATGGCACCGCAAAGAACGGGAGATTGAGCACCAGGCGTTCATTTCATGCACAGCTCAAGCGTCCTCCTTTCTCGCAAACAACACAATTCACTTTTTTGTGCTGATTTTTTGTTGGTTGACATTCAGCAGATTAACACTAAAGATGAGCTCAAGTTTTCCATTAAGAGATTAAAGAGTGGTGCATTGCTTGACGCGTTGAAAGTGTGACATGCAACATATTTGATGTGAAATGCACAACAAAAATATATCTTATGGTTTAAAAGTTAGGGCGTATCACAAGTCCTTTTTCATCTAACAAAAAAAATTTACTTTCCAACTAATTACCACATTTGAACATAACATTTAATTTGTTTTCTCAAGTTTCCTTTCAAGAAAACTATAATAGTGTGCTGTCCTCAACCTTGTTGCGATCCACTGTTATTTTTCAACTATTTTGTCATTGAAAAAAAAAAAAAAAAAAAAAACACCACACGAAAATTTGAAGTCCTACAAATACAATGTATACAGATATGTGTGAGCAGTTTAGGCAAAGGGACCTTGGTTATCCCGAATGGTGAAGTTGGGATTGATGTGCTTGTCGGGGACCATGGAGAAATAGAAGTGATGACCCTGCGAAGGCTCGTCCAGATCGGTGGCACTGAGCAGCTGAATGAGCTGAGAGGCAGAGAAAGTGAAAGATGAAAAAAAAAACATGCAAGGGGTCAGCGGAGGGTGGCTCGCGAAATCTGTGAGGGTCACGGTTCACAACAATCGCACGGATCAGTTCGGGCTGCCAGTTCCCGGGACGAGTCAACAGAATACAACACAAAATGGGACACACTGTTACTAACGACTAACGCTACTGACTGGGTCAATGTGACAAAAATGATACAACAAGCACAGGAAATAATCTTGATTACTGATGACTAACTTTACCGACTAGGTCACAAATGACATAACAAAGCACAATAAACAATCATCATAGGACAGGTTGGAGCTTAGTTTAGACTAGTATTCAGCACGACATATTGTTACTGACTAACTCCACTGACTATGTCAATCTTCTTCTTCTTCTTTTCCTTTCGGCTTGTCCCGTTAGGGGTCGCCACAGCGTGTCATCCTTTTCCATGAGAGCCTATCTCCTGGATCCTCCTCTCGAACACCAACTGCCATCATGTCTTCCCTCACGACATCCATCAACCTTCTCTTTGGTCTTCCTCTAGCTCTCTTGCCTGGCAGCTCCATCCTCATCATCCTTCTACCAATATACTCACTCTCTCTCCTCTGGACGTGTCCAAACCATTGAAGTCTGCTCTCTCTAACTTTGTCTCCAAAACATCGAACCTTGGCTGTCCCTCTGATGAGCTCATTTCTAATTTTATCCAACCTGGTCACTCCGAGAGCAAACCTCAACATCTTCATTTCCGCCACCTCCAGCTCTGCTTCCTGTTTTCTCTTCAGTGCCACTGTCTCTAATCCGTACATCATGGCTGGCCTCACCACTGTTTTATAAACTTTGCCCTTCATCCTAGCAGAGACTCTTCTGTCACATAACACACCTGACACCTTCCTCCACCCGTTCCAACCTGCTTGGACCCGTTTCTTCACTTCCTGACCACACTCACCATTGCTCTGGACGGTTGACCCCAAGTATTTAAAGTCCTCTACCCTTGCCATCTCTTCTCCCTGTAGCCTCATTCTTCCCCCACCACCCCTCTCATTCATGCACATATATTCTGTTTTACTTCGGCTAATCTTCATTCCTCTTCTTTCCAGTGCATGCCTCCATCTTTCTAACTGTTCCTCCATCTGCTCCCTGCTTTCACTGCAGATCACAATGTCATCTGCAAACATCATGGTCCACGGGCATTCCAGTCTAACCTCATCTGTCAGCCTATCCATCACCACTGCAAAAAGGAAGGGGCTCAGGGCTGATCCCTGATGCAGTCCCACGTCCACCTTAAATTCTTCTGTCACACCGACAGCACACCTCACCGCTGTTCTGCTGCCCTCGTACATGTCCTGTATTATTCTAACATACTTCTCTGCCACTCCAGACTTCCGCATGCAGTACCACAGTTCCTCTCTGGGTACTCTGTCATAGGCTTTCTCTAGATCTACAAAGACACAATGTAGCTCCTTCTGACCTTCTCTGTACTTTTCCATCAACATCCTCAAGGCAAATAATGCATCTGTGGTACTCTTTCTAGGCATGAAACCATACTGTTGCTCGCAAATACTCACTTCTGTCCTGAGTCTAGCCTCCACTACTCTTTCCCATAACTTCATTGTGTGGCTCATCAACTTTATTCCTCTATAGTTGCCACAGCTCTGCACATCACCTTTGTTCTTAAAAATGGGCACCAGTACACTTTTCCTCCATTCCTCAGGCATCTTCTCACGCACTAGAATTCTATTGAACAAGCTGGTCAAAAACTCCACAGCCACCTCTCCTAGATGCTTCCATACCTCCACAGGAATGTCATCAGGACCAACTGCCTTTCCATTTTTCATTCTCTTTAATGCCTTTCTAACTTCCCCCTTACTAATCATTGCCACTTCCTGGTCCACCACACTTGCCTCTTCTACTCTCCCTTCTCTCTCATTTTCCTCATTCATCAACTCCTCGAAGTATTCTTTCCATCTACCTAGCACACTGCTGGCACCAGTCAACATATTTCCATCTCTATCCTTAATCACCCTAACCTGCTGCACATCCTTCCCATCTCTATCCCTCTGTCTGGCCAGCCTGTATAGATCATTTTCTCCTTCTTTAGTGTCCAACCTGCCATACATGTCATCATATGCCTCTTGTTTTGCCTTTGCCACCTCTACCTTTGCCCTGTGTCGTATCTCAATGTATTCCTTTCGCCTCTCCTCGGTCCTCTCAGTGTCCCACTTCTTCTTAGCTAACCGTTTTCCTTGTATGATTTCCTGTACTGTGAGGTTCCACCACCAAGTCTCCTTCTCTCCTTTCCTGCCAGAAGATACACCAAGTACTCTCCTGCCTGCTTCTCTGATCACCTTGGCTGCAGTGGTCCAGTCTTCTGGAAGCTCTTCCCGTCCACCGAGAGCCTGTATCACCTCTTCCCGAAAAGCTGCACAACACTCGTCCTGTCTCAGCTTCCACCACATGGTTCTCTTCTCTGCCTTTGTCTTCCTAATTTTCCTCCCCACCACCAGAGTCATTTTACACACCACCATCCTATGCTGTCTAGCCACACTCTCCCCTACCACTACCTTACAGTTGGTAACCTCCTTCAGATTACATCGTCTGCACAAGATGTAATCCACCTGTGTGCTTCTACCTCCGCTCTTGTAGGTCACCCTATGTTCGTGCCTCTTCTGGAAAAAAGTGTTCACTACAGCCATTTGCATCCTTGTTGCAAAGTCTACCACCATCTGTCCCTCCAAGTTCCTTTCCTGGATACCGTACTGACCCATCACTTCTTCATCACCCTTATTACCTTCACCAACATGTTTACCTTCACCAACATGTCCACTGACTATGTCAATGTGATGTAAATAATATAACAGGCCCAGTAAATACTTCATCATCACAGGGTTATAGAAGACTTTTACTTTGGACATTACAAACATTAGGTTCTCCACATTTCAATTATTACTGATGACTAGCTATACTAACTTTATGTATGTCAATGTGACAGAAATATGCCAAGCCCAGTAAATGCTTAGTCATGACCAGTACAGGGTTGTAGTTGTTGATTATAGATTACATCAAGTACTCAAAATGACACATTGTTACTGACTAAATCCACTGACGGCGACAAAGCTGAAACACAAGGTGACACTTCTCCACGCTACATTTTTTTTCTTTATTTTTGGGGGGAACTAACCCCAAAACACTTATTTTTGCTTTATCCCTGCTTATTCAAGAATTGTGGGGTTTAATGCAATTATAATGGCCTTCAATTATCCACAGATTTTATTCATCGCTATTAGCAGGGGTCCACTGTATACCCCAGGGTCCATGATTCCATCCATGTTTACATGATACACAGAAATAAAGCGAGCTGTAAATCGTGAGCATATCCGAGCTCCGTGCCGTCCGCACCTCTCCCGCCTGCGCCCCCTCGCAGACATACGGCTGGTAACGGCCGGCCAGCTGCGGCGCGTTGTCGTTTATGTCCAGCACCTTGATGGACGCCACCACCGAGGAAGATAAACGCTTCTGCGCTGAGAGAGGAGGAGCGAAGAGACGTCATCGTAAAAGCTTTGCGAACTTGAGACTGACAAATGTCTTCGACGGCGCCATACCGAGAAGACTTACTGGTTTCTCTGGCGAAGACGGTCACGTTGTGCCAGGCGGACGTCTCTCGGTCCAGGGCCTTGGCGATGCTAATGGTTCCATTGAGTGGGTCGATCGCGAAAGCCTTCGCAGCGTCGCTGCGTTTGTCAAAAGAATATCTTGTAGAGGGAACACAGACAGGTTTTGACTTTTTTTTTTTCCAGACCTCCAAGGGGGTGCGCAGGTTTAAAAGTGTGACTGAGCGAGTTGCCTTTAATGGCTATAAATTGGCTTCGCTTTGACTTAATTTTAGGGGGGTTGTGGGGGGTGCGCTGCCAAAAAACGTTTGGGAAACTGGTATGAGGGTTTCTCTGACAGCATACTGAATTATTCTATAGTAGGAAATTCCCAAACAGTGGCACGTTCACCCAAAGAGGGGTGCGTGAGTGCGCTCCAGACGGCATGCAAGTTACAATTAAATCCTGACACTCTCTTTTTGAGTGTAATATAGACTCACAAAATTAGAAAATTTGGCCTTTGTTTTCCTTTTCGTTTGTATTTTTTCTTTTTTTTTGAAGGCTGCGTGAGGGTGCCTGGACCAGTGTCATCTCAATCAGGATTACCTTTGTCCATATTGTAAATACACAGTGTCCCAAAAGTCACCATACAATACAGAATTCCTTCTGTCTATTTCTTTTCAAGTAACATTCGGACAGAAGTGAGGCCATCAGCATTTGTCAGCTTAGGCTTTGCAGTTTTTGTAAGCATATTCGCTTGCCCACGGCTCTCCGATTGACATTGGGGCAGCGTGGCAAAACCGCTGCCTGGCAAGACGTTTTTCTGTTCCCGACTGCAGTTCAGCGCCAGTTACAGAAGCTTAATAGTGTCACTCTGCTACAACACTTAGTGCAATTTATGCTAACCATGGCAAGTTTCTCGAAATGCGAACGCCCGCTACTAATACCACTGATGAAAACACAGAACTCTTATAGCAGGCGTTTGCGCAAAAAAAACAGGGAAAACCTATTCCGAGGGCTGCACTGGTACTCAACATCAATAAAAACTCAATTCAGCGGATGCTTCAAAGAGTGATAAAGCAGAAGTCGGTACGAGAAACAGATCCTGTTTTGAGAAACTTGCCAAGGATAATGTAAATTGTATTATATGTTGGAGCAGTGCTCAGTATATGGAATGGAATTAACCGCACGCCTCGTAATGAATCACATTGGGCTCACCAATTTTGCCCCTAACGACGCGGAAAACAAGAGCAAACTTCATCATTTTTAGTGGGACTTTGCAAAGCCCTAAAATGTCAGCATGGATGTATTCATCAAGGCGACAGCGTCACCAAAGGGACACTAATCGACGGCGGGCGCCGGATGATGTGCGGCACCTGCCACTGGCAAGCTCGCCTCCGACGGACTCCAGGCACAAAAACGTGCCTCACTTGCAAATGACATCAAATCACAATTCCGTACGCCGCCGCGCAGGGCGCTTTATTACATTCCCACGTCCCGGCCAACGTCGCTTTGTGATAATACCGCAATAGATAGGAAAAGCCTGTGAGGTATGAAGAAAGAAAAAAAAAAATCATGATGATTTATTCAGCGGGGCTCAATTCCGAGTAAACTAATATGAGATAAATATGACCGTGTACGGGTGGGGATGCAGAGATCAAGGGTAAAAATGCGCCCAGGAAGTAACACCATTTGAAATTCCATCATTTTTCACCGCATGGAAGGAAATCCGTGTATCATTTGTTCTTTCCATTCCGTTTACAAACAACAATCAACTCCCCCCCCCCAAAATGAAGTTTTCATCATTTAGTTTTCACTTAGATCAAAAATATGAAAAATGGGCCACAGGACTGCGTTTTATTTTAATATTGAATTTGATCGTGACCACGCAACGTGAAGTTTTGTAACGAGCTTTAGTAAGATACGTTTCTTTGTTAGCCACCAAAGTCAATCATATGTCATAGCTTCCTCAAAAGTTTTTCAAACTTCTTACAAGTACCACCTAAAATATGACGCCAAGTAAAACCATCATCGCCAACATTAAAATACAAAGAAAATTGTAAATGCTTGAAAACAAATAGATCTAAAGGATTAAATGCAAATACATTTCAGTCAAAAGTTAAATACAACTGAACTGTGCTCAACAAATGTACTATACTAGTTTATTAAAAAATTAAGCCACTGTCCCAATCACAGTTTGAATATTTCAGTGATTCTTTTGTAAACCACGAGAGGGAGCCCTTGTGCCACATTTTTAGAATCATTGCTCTAAACAAGACAATTTCCCGTGTTATAATTGGCCAATGGCCGTTTGATGGTTCATGGTTGTGATCCTGACTGACTGTGGCGGCTAACACACTAACGTGCCTTTACTGTCTGATGCTCGTTACCACACTTTCGGGTCACGCTAACCTGGCCAATTAAATATTAAAATCAAACTAAGCATTGTGGCCCATTTTTAAATTTTCATATTTTCAATCTGGGCCAAATACGGAATGATTAAAAAAAGTGTAATTTTTTCATTTTTGATTTCCAATTAAAAACAAAAAGACCGAACGAGCCACGGATTAAGGAAGCCGAGCAGTACGCCGCCATTGCTGAAAAGTTACCTGACGGCGTCGTTGGCGGCGTCGGTGTCCCGGGCGCTGACCACTCCGACCGCAATCCCTGCCGCCGCATTCTCCGCCACCTTCCACTCGTAGAACGGTGAGAGGAAGACGGGGGGCTCGTCCAAGTCGTGCACCATGATCTTCAACGTGGTCCGGTCCGAGAACTCGTCCAGGGGCAGGAAGCGGGGGTCCGTTTCCTCGTTGATGGCCTCCGCCACAACCACATAGCGTCGCTTGGTCTCGTAGTCCAACGGCTGCAATTGAACGCCAATTTATAATAGAGCCATCCAAACGAATAGAATTATTTCTCAAATGAAGAACCAACATTCTGTAAGGCTAAAAGACATTATTAGTGTTAAGCTTTGTAGATACTAATAAAATGAAAATAAAATTCTAAAAATTAATAAAATAAAACTGATTTACTGAGTGTCATTAAGATTGTAAAACCCCATTTCAGATTCTCAGAGACTTTCCTTGAAATCCCACTACATCACCTTGGCCAGCAGGACGACTCCCTCTTGGGTCAGCGGGTCGGTCCGGATGGTGAACGTGGCGTTCTCTTGCAGGTCGATCTGCAGGCTGTAGGTCATCCTGGCGTTGATGCCCGTGTCGGCGTCCTCTGCCTTGACCGTGCCCACGGTGGTGCCTGCCACCGCGTCTTCGGGAATGGCGAAGGTGTATAAATCTGAAATGAAGATGATGGATATGTGTCCTCCATACGTACCATTTCAAATTCATCTGTGGATTGTATTATTGATTACTTCCGTGTTGTCACTGCTGGTTCTAATTTGCAAGGATGTGACAAAACAGAGGGCACAGTTCAGACACAAGTGTGGCCATACATCATTTATAAGCGGCGACGTCTGCGGCAAACGCGGACGTGACGACGGGCCGCCCTCGTCTCACTCCTGCAGAATTGATTTCTTTCCCGGAGCATCCATTCCGCGAGCTTTATCACCGGGAACGTTTGTTTCCAAAGGTCATGATACAACGTGTGAAGGATTGGAGCCGTCCACGGGGAGACATGCAGATGAGCCAGACGAGGCCGCCCACTTCTTCCCCCCGTCTTATTGCTTTTCATTCCAAAGTCGATAGACAGATGACGGATTGATAGATTGATCCCACTTCTGACAACAATGTGGCGAGGAACAGACAGAAATAGACAGATAGCTAGCTAGCAAGCTCGCTAGATAGATAGATAGATAGATAAATCGATAGATAGACAGACCCCACAGAACATGACGGTTGACTCCAGTCAGGGTACTCCCGCCAAGCTTTCAGTAGCTTGACTTGCTATGCTGTACACATTGACTGATTTGTTTATTTAGGATTTTTCACAGGATTTAGACTCACGGTGCTGGAAGATGGGTCCATTGTCGTTGATGTCACTCAGGCTGACGGTGACGGTGGTGGAGGCTGAGTAGCCGCCGCTCAGGCCCAGCATGTCCTTCACCTGCACTACCACCAGGTACTCCTCTTTGGCCTCGCGATCCATGTCGGGCCAGGAGGTCACGATGATCCCTGTGGGGGGGAGAGGTTAGGAGACCACCAATGACCCTCCAAAGCTCGACAATAACAATCAACAGAAATGAGTGAGCGCTTTGTTCGAAGCGTCAATGACCTGTTGGGAAATGCACCCAAATAAAAATGTTTTTTTGTGTGGTTGACTGTGTAGGTTAAAAGATGCTGTGGGCAAAACAACCACTTGAAGACGTTTGGGTTCAGCCGCTGCCGAGTCTTCCTTCAGTCACATCCCGCATGGCTTTGCATTTAAACACTTCGCCGCTCATTAAAGGTCAACGGCGTGTGTGGGAAGCGCTGCGAGGCATAATAATAATCTGTCAAAGGGTGGGGGAGCTAACGATTTGGGAAAAGTAGCATGATACCATCAATAAATGAGAGCTAACTTTAGAAAGTGATTTGAAAAACTCTCTCTGTCTTGGGTATCATCCATTCATCCATTTGTGTAGCTCCCTGGATTGGTCAACAAATAATCACAGCACTGCATTTAGACAGAAGTCAGCTGCGTGTACCACTACGCTTTCAGTGACCATCACCAATCTAGGTTGTAGTGTAGAATCTGGGAAAACTCAGTCACCCTGGAATGGAATTCGCAATCATACCTGTGGCTAGTAACTGGGATTGAAGTCGCTATCCGAGACCTGTGCTGTACCTGTCTTTGGTTCCACAGAGAAGTAGGGCTCGCCCTGCAGGATGGAGTAGATGAGCTTGGCGTTGTTGCCAAACATGGGATCATCGGCATCTGTGGCCGTCACCTGGACCACGGTGGTGCCTGTCGGTTGGGTTCACAGTCAGTTAGCTGGGGACAGCAGTTCCTCTCAACAGGGTTTTTCCCTTCATCTACAACTTGGAAGCGGTCACCTCCACAAAATTTCGGGCCACTTTTGGCTCTAAAAGCTCTGACATCACGGAAGATTTTATAATCAGACCAGAATTACACCAGTCGGGTGTTATTATTAACTGCAGTATCAGAAACAGAAGTCCATCCTAAAACCACCAATGACGAAGACAAGAGACATAAATGACAGATTTTCTTCACCACTGCTATTGTGGGGGACAATTTTGTGGATATTCATACAGGTAATAACTGTTTCTTTTGTACAGCACACAAACGCAGTATCTTTGGCTTTTCAGGGATGTCTCATAAAATAAGTGAGTTTTTGTTTTTTTTCAAGGCCAGGTGGAGACGATTGTTTTAACAACAACAAAACACCTTAACTTGAGCCAGAAAAAAAGCTTGGCATTATGTCACAGGCCCTGCGGGCCTGTCTGGGTGAAGAATAAAGTTGGGGGTGTGTGTCGACAAAAGTGGTGAGGAAGGATGCATTGTTGGCCTTGGCCTCTGCAGCCAAACACGGTGCTTTCAGCATCACCTCTGCAGATCTCTTTGCTCTGCATTTTTCGTTTTCTGCGTTCAAGCCTCACTCCCTCATTCCAAGCCAAATACATTGTGATTTATTAGGAGGGAGATATTATACTGCAAAAGGCAGATTACACATAAATTGAAATGCTAATGTTTGCACTGTGAAAGGGCAGCGGCTGTAATAACATTACTTAAGAAGAAAAAGGCATCTGGGCCGCGATACAGAAAGCAATACATTTAACTTCCTGCATGTGGACAGATGACAGACATTCATATAACCTTCTGCTTTTAATCTTCAGCCAGGATATAAGTAAGCTTTAAAAAGTGCATCTGCGGAAATCATTATTTATTTATTTTATTATGTATTATTTACGATGACTGTGATGAGGCTGTGATGTCGGAGGGTGGCTCGCTAATGTGGCCCTGAAAACACACTGAGAATAACGCAAAGTTAATGTGATGATGGTAACTTACTTATAGCTGTGTAAATCTAATGTTGCTATGCTATCATAAACATACTTATGCAGGAACGAAGGTAACTTTGGTGTACTAACATAATGTAGTTATGGTGGAGCAATGTTATGTCATGGTAACTTATAGATGTGTAAAGCTGATGTTGCCAAGCTAAGATACTAAGTTCCTATGCTAACATGCTTGAGGCATTGCTTATCTAATGTTGCTATGCTCAAACTTATCGTAGTGCATAGCTAGTGTTACTGTTATTAGCCATATGGTAGACACAATTATGGTAACTTAGTTGTGTGAAGCTAATGTTGCTATTCTAACATACTTATGATGGATCAATGTTAATATGATCATGGTAACTTATAGATTTGTTAAGCTAATGTTGCTATGCTAAGATACTTAAGGCATTGCTAAGCTTATGTTCTTATGCTCACAACTTTATCGCTCAAAACTAATGCTACTTAGTTAATAGACATATGGTAGAGCAAAGTTAATGCGATTATGGTAACTTACTTTGTCGTCTAAAGCTAATGTTGCTATGCTAACATACTTGTGGAAGTGTAAAGTTAATGTCGCTACTCTTATTATATTTTGAAAAGGGTGGCTATTAGTGCTGCAACTAACAATTATTTTAATAAACGATTAATCTGTTGATTAATGGATGAATCGGATAAAAACTTTTTTTTCAATCCTTTTATTCAAAAACAGGACATTGTTTCAAATTGAAAGTGCAGAAAATGCACAAACATGAACTCCTTATGATTTCGTTACTGGTTTGGTCCGTAATAGAAAATGGGCAAAAATGTTGGTAATTATTTCCCAAAGTAAAAGCAGATGTTTGCAAATAATGAGATCATCAGTCTGCTTTCATGGAGGACTACAGAAATCTGAGAATGTTTTTACTGTTGAGAGGCTGAAATTCCAAGAAGTTGGACAATTTTAAGTTAATGTCTCTAAATGATGAATCAAAAATATCAATAAAAAAAAAAAAAATCTAAATAATGGCTACGCTATTGTTGCTATGCTAACATCACATTCAGTCAGTGTGTCAGCCGTACCAGTCGGGCACATCTCGGGGACGCTGGCCACGTACGGCTCGTCAGGGAACTGCGGCGCGTTGTCGTTGACGTCCTGCACCTTGATGATGAACTCCGACTGGGGCTCCTCCGGCTCCTGCGAGCGCCTGTTGATGGCTTGCGCTTGGAGCACGTAGAAGGCCTTCTCCTCGCGGTCTAGCTTCTTCAGCGTCCGGATCTCGCCAGAGTACTCGTCGATCTCGAACGCGTCGCCGGCGCCTTCCCCCGACAGGATGTACTGGATGCCAAACTCCCCGCGGTCAGAGTCGGATTTGAGCTGCGTGACGAGAGGCTCAGTGAGTTTGAGCGCGAAGGACATGGCGTGGGTTCAGTACCTGGCCGATGACGCGAAGAGTCGGGTCTTCCTCTGGGACAAACAGCTGCTTCCAGATCCAGCCTCTCTTCAGGCGCCGGTGCTGCCCGGCGGCCCTCGGGCCCGGGGCCAGGCGGGCGGCTTCCGGGCCCTCGGCAATGCCGTTGGTGTGGCTCAGAAGGGCCAAAAGCGTCAGTGCTGCCAACACACTCCTCACTTTAGCGTCCTCTGCAACTCCCATGCTTGCTTTAAACCCTCCTGTCAAGTGACGGGTCAAATTGAGAGATTTAAAGTGTTAAAACAAATGGAAAAAATTGTTGGTCTCATTTTCGTTCTTTTTATTACAGCTAGTAATAGATGCCCTCTTCCCAACAATGTTTATAATTGTCTATAATAACTCATTCACTACCAGTTGTTTTCAAAACAGAGTTCCCCATATTGCAAGCTGTTGAGTTCAGGAGCATTTTGAGTCATCATTCAGGACCCACAGAATATTGTGTTCTTTGACAATATATAAGCACTGAACCTACCAGAAGGAAGAGGAGACTCTCTTCTTTCAGTAATCAACAGTAGAACATGGGTTGGTTTCAACAAAAACACTGAAACTTTCTGATGAAGAAGTGACGAAAATAAGCTTGTTGTGGTAAGTTGTCAAGCAGAACAGTGGCTCTAAAACAACAACAACTGGATTTTTTACATGGCATTCGTCATCCATTCCATGAGCTGTGTCATCTTTTCTCACAATCTCGACACACTTTCTACTACCTACCGCGGCACATACTTTGTTTATACCATACATATACTGTAAATACTGATTGAAAGGTGCCTAAACTTGTCTTGACTTTCAAAGTGGAAGCATTTCTTTCTCTCATAATCGAATTAACAAGCCGAGATTCACCCTCTAGTCTTTATATTCTACTCAAAAGCTGTGCTGATCGCAAATCTTAACAATGCCGCCATCTAGAGGGATCTGTTAGTCATTACAGTGATTTACAAACCTGAAATTTCGCAGGCAATCTAGCTGAGACCCTCTTCCCCGCCTATCCATTGAAACACGTACTTAACAAATATATATATATATACACGTCGGCGGCAGTAAACGGTTGTGTTCCAGTTAACGAGTATAAATGTGCATGGCAGTGAATGAGTTAATAGTTCGAACGAGGAATGGTCAAACTTTAGCGCACCAAGGCCATGTTTGATTTTGAAAATGGACAGATGGCACAGGTCGGAGGTAAAAAAAAAACAAAAAAAACTGTGGACAATGATTTAAATGCACATTTTCTGAGCTTACCGAAGAAACAAACAACAGGAGGTTGTAAACGTCCAACCCCTCACGCCAGCGGTCCAATCTGTCGCCATCCCGGCAGCAGCGTATCCAATCTTGCGTGTGTTTTCATGTCCCTGCAAATTACAGTTAGCGCTAGCGTTAGTCACAGAGAGAAAGAAAAGGCTCCGTACAGTTCACAGAGATTGCAGAACGAGCATATTAAAGATGCAACGGTCTCAAAACATTAATTACGCCAACTACATTTGCGAGCTCCCTACATTTTGCTATACAAATGCTTGTTAAAGAGGTTGAGGGGAACAAAAAGTTTGTTGTGGAGAAATCGTCTCAGTTTCATTAAACACCGCCTGGCAATTAAGAGTGCATGATGAATGGTTAGCAATTGAGCATGGCGGTAAAAGATATGAATATATAAAGTTGATTAAAATGTGATGGATGACTGTAGTGTAAAAAACAAGATGCGCGCTTTGTAAGAATTAAAATGAATAGAACAAATTCTTTGAGGAACATATCACGGGGTTCCCTCAATTTGCTTATTCAGCCACGAACAGTAACATGCATAACAAACATAGCATATGGCTAACCAAGGAGATGAGCGAGATTCTGGCATTCGTAACATGTTAGCTATGCCATACTTATGGCGAAAGTGAATTCCAGTAGCGCGAAGCGAATGTTGCTAAGTAGCAGCATAAGGTGCCAATGAATTCAACACAAAGAGCAAGTAAACAACAGCAGAGGACATCTTTCTGTCACAGTTTTACCCCGATGGGTGCAAACCTGCGTGACTTTGGCTACCCTCGCACTCTTGACCTCATTGTAATCACAACATCGAAGCACGTCTGGCCAGGGAGGCATTGATCTCATTATGAGTCTTCATTAGTCAGCTGCGGGGTCTGCATGCAGTGTCACACCAGACCCAAGAAAATGAGGTACAATACCAGCCCTTGTCTGCGCTCCCAAGTGGACAAAAAAAAGCCCGTTTTCAGCTACCCGTGTGGAAAAAGAGAAAACGAGCGGGACAAGAAGGCTTTTTGTTTTTGCATGTCGCAGATTCCATTGTGCAACATCTTGACATAGCTTCAGATGGTGCAAAAATGCTAACCAGTCGTCCACCGTGCTGCCATATTTGTATTCATTTTCTTTGTCTCTTTATTCATTTATATATTTATTTTTGTGTGTTTATTTCTATTGTGCAAGGGGTTGTTATCATTAATAATTTTTGAGGGGAGCGTTCGCTTTGATTAAATAATCATCTGTCGCGCGTGTACCGTGTGGACTATTTATTTACTTCTTTATTTATTTACACTATGAATTATATCCACAGCAGTCGTTCTGTTTATTTGTGTTGTGAAAGGTGGCTGCTTTTCTGAATAACGTGAGAAATCACAAAATCACAACGTTTCACATGTTCGTGCATGGCCGTGAACTTTTTTTTTTTGTTTTTTGACCCTCCTATTCATTTATTTCTGTTGTGCAATGTGGCTTTTTCACACTTTTTAAGGCTCTGCAGACACTTCATGGAGTTCTGATACGAAGGTTAACAGGTTTACAAGCGGGGAAGCAAACTTTCCCACTTAACCCACGCAAGCCTTAACGCACCCGTGACGTCTGGTGTCACGATAATAACAGTGGCGAGCCCTGTGATTGATTTACTAAAGCAACCTTTACTTTTACATCCATCAATTACAGATGGGCAAAGACGCGCCCGTGTGCCCTACGGTCAATTTTCTCCTGTCAGAGGAGACGTCGACGTGGCATCCATGCGAGGAGCTTGCCCCGGCTTGGCAGCTATTCATTACGGCTAATAGGCCCACCAACCCTCCACCCGTCCTCGCTCGTCGCTATTTGCAGCGGCGTACGTGTGCGGCGACGGGCTGCCGCATGACAGCGTGACAACGAGAGGCGGTCGCACAACGTTAAGCACCGCACGCACCGAGACCGTCACATTACGTTCTCGCCGAGCTGCATGCTCGGGAAATGCGGTTCCCCCACCTGAGTCGGGACATTACAACTCTCGGGTACAAGCGGCCCTGACATCGGAAGGTGGGCGGGGGAATCGTGTCGCCGCATTGCACAGTGTCAAAGTAATCTGATATGTGCACAAATTTCACAAAGGAAATGATCAGATTAACTTTGTTGCAACCTGTACTTCCTGCCCATGAAACAGGAAAAGTCATTTTTAAAGGAGGCAAATGATGCAAAGAAGGATATTTAAGTCTACTTGGTCTGTTTATTTTTACTGTGCAAGGTAGTGGTTATCATTGGGATGAAAAAAAAACAACAACAAAAAAAACGTTTTAAAGCAAAACACCTCAAACTAGCCCTGGAAACAGGAAAAGCTTAATAGCAGGGACATATTGTGAAAAATAGATTGTTTTTTAAGGCTCGCTGTTATTTTTTTCTATTGTGCAAGTTGGCGATTTTCATTAAGGATAGGAAAGAGTTGAGAGCAAAACACCAATACCAAAAACTAGCCCTGGATGCAGGATAAGTCCTTGTTAAAAGGAAATATCAAGGAAAATGGACTTTAATTTCCATTTCCTTTTCACTTATCAGTCTTTCTGTTTATTTATCTTTCTCTTAAGTTTTAAGCATAGTTGTTCTGTTTATTTCAATTGTTCAAGGTCACTACAAGAAAACACCAAAGTCCTGGAAAACAAGGAAAACCTCTCATCGAAGGCCACATACTGTCAGAAAGTGACTTTTAAATTCCCGATTCGAGCTGTTCTGTTTATTTCTATTGTGCAATGTGACCGTTACATTCGTTGTTGGTTTTTTTTTTTTACTACATAAAAGCTTTCTTCTTACACATTTGTAGACACATGCTTTTAGTTGGCAGATGTTAGTTGACTAATAAAATGCACACAAAAATTCATCTGCTCAGCCTGACTTCTTTTGGATCAACCTTCCAAGACAAAATGTCCTAATTGGTCATATGGGACGTGTTGTTTTGAGTTCAGCCTTGTAAAAACAATCAGCGCTGCCACGCCGCTTGTTTTCTTACAAGCGGAACCCAAATGAGCAAAAAACAACAGGGAAATGTCAAAGCATCATGTACTTGTTAGTAAGCAATTTGCCGCTATTTATTTACACGCGCACGGAGCGGAAGCGGTCGGAGGCGAGAATTCCCACTGACGTTAATCAGCCGCCATGAAACCACGTCAACACTGTTTTTTTGTTTGTTTGTTTGTTTGTTTTTTTATTTTGCTTTTGATGGAAAAAAAATATTCCAAAGACACAACTAAAGTTTACTTTCCAGAAATGAACATGGTAAAAATCTATCACCTGTTTATGCAAGTAACATTTTCCAAAGGAATATTTCATATTTTTGTCTGAAACCTAATAATATTGGTTGTTCGCCATCTTTGCAGAGAACAAATTTCATATGCATGCATGTTCATGACAATAAAGATGATTTTTCTTCTTCTTCTTCTTGTACAGCAACTATGACGAAGCTAAAACAACTTAGCACGGGCAAAACACACTATTTGTTTTTACGTTTGGATCCATTTAGTGTTCCATGAGCACTGAACATAACTTTAAACAGTAATTTTGCTTGCTGATGCTAGCATGCTAACATATTTGCTATTTGTATATTAGTTTTGTATGTTTATCTGAAACATCAAATTTGTTGTTAGTTCTTTTTATCATCCATTTCCATGATATTTTTGTATATCTTTGTCTGAATCATGAAAGTCATTTTGGCTACTTTGCATCAAAGACATTGCTAATGTAGCTTAGCACGTGCTAAACACAAAACGAAGACCATACGTTCTAACAAAATTGTATGAACACAGATGCAGTCGTTCAAAGCAGAAGACTCTCCTAATTGCAAGCCGGAATGTCAACAAGTTCAAGTGATTTTCAGGTGAAATGACACCCTATTGTCAGAAACAACAAAAAGAAGCACTTATCCAAGCTATAGAAAACACGTTGTTGACGCTAAAGAACCAGGAAATGCCGCAAACAAAAGATCCGCCTGACTGCTTCCAAATTGTGCTCAGCTATTATGACTTTTCCGTCTTTGTGTCGAGACCTCTATTGCAACCCCGTGTCGCATTTCTCCGCACGCCATTACCTCTCACTGCGCGTTTGGAAATCGTATCTAATTATCTCCCAACAAAAGATCGGCCAGCTCCCCGCGCGCCACACCCACCTGTTTGTTTGTTTGTGCCAGCGGTGGGGGGGACGTCGGGCCACGCAATCTGCTTCGAGTGATTGAGTCGCCACAATGGCCGCGACGGCAAATGGTCATCAAGACGGAAAAGGAACGACCAACCCCTCCTTGCCCTCTTTTTCCCCCATGACTTCTTCTCTCCCAGCTTTTGTGTCAAAGAACAAACACTGGAGCTATTGTGCTGGACACTCGCGGCCTTCATGCAAATAGTCGGCCCTAGAAGACCCCCACCTACCAGTACCAGTGCATTTCTATTTCTCTCGCTGTCATTTTGCGGAACAATTGAGCGCTTTATTGGAGCGGGGATGGATGATAATTCCCCCACTGTCAGGCAAACGCTTGTGCAAGTGATCGGAGAAGGGTGGAAGGGGCGAGGGGGTTTCGCTTTGTAATGCATTCCTCCAGATGAGAAAAATTACCAAAGACATCGTTTTTTAACCATTTAGCTGTATCTGTCTGTCTGTAACCCTCACCCTCTTGCAGCCAGCAACAGAGCTAACATTAGCATCGAGTATTCATGTACAAGTGAGGCTAGTTTCTTTAGCAGCGCAAACTCATTCAAATCATTTTCACAATCATCGCCCCTTGAATGGCCATCACGCTCAAGAAAACCTCACCTTGGCCCCTGTGATTATAGTCTCTGTGCTGGAGGTAAAAGTCGAGTGCATTCATTTCGACAGGGATAATTATCGGCTAGACGTAATGGGTGCCATCATTATACCTTTTTAAAAAAAATAAAAACATTCAAAAAGGGGGCGGCGTAAATGTCGAACGGGTACGAGCGAGCCTCCGGTGTTTGTCGTTCCGCTACTCCGATTCTGACGCCGAATCAAAAGAAGAAATGTCAGGACCCGCTAGGTGACATTTAAACCCGGCCCGTGCGTAGACCTTGTCTAATTGAGCCTCTCCTCATTAGAATGATGCCAGAAGAAAGATTCAGTTTGGAATTTATTTACCTTCTGTGAATGCGGTGACTGTGGGGTGACATTTGAGGCCTGGACACATAATGAGCACGCAGTCACGCTCAGCATATTCGCGCCCCGCAAAAGATCAGGTGGTCAAATCGCCGCGATTGTGCCGTATAATGTATAATGGTGGCTGTAACAATGATAAAAGCATCACATACGACCTAACAACCAGTGGTTAGGGCATCTGCCTCACAGTTCTAAGGTTCAGGGTTTGAATCTGAAAAAATGAATACATTTTTTTTTTTCTAGAATTATTGTTCTCTGCCATGACTATCCATCCATCCATTTTCTTTACCATTACGTTCTTTCTTTACTGTGTTCATAGTGACTAAAAGACAGCTGTTTTTACAAACTTTGTATTATTAGCATGCTAGCTATCTCCATTTTGGGGAATTTTAACCTGCAAAATGAAAATCAATTTGGTCGTTCTTCACCAAAATATAAAACTAACAAAAATTGGAGACACGCGCTTTTCACTGGACAGCGACCACAATTCATACAGCAACTAAGACGAAGCTAACATAGCTTAGCCAAGAAGAGAACACGCTAAACACAACTCATTTATTTTCCAACAACATTGTTTGATACTTAAATACTAAATGTGAACATTAGCGTTACTGCTGGCATGCTAAAAATAATGTTTTGATATTCATAAAAAGCTATTTTGGTTGTTTTTTTAAGTAAAAAACAGGCGCCATCACAGGTGGTGTCACAGATGGTCTCCATATTGCGTCTCCGACACGTTCTACTAAGGTGATTATTGCCGAGCTTTTTCCTGGCTGAATCTTCCCGACTTATTTCCTCATTAAGCACGAAGACAAAGTTCACCGGAAGATGCGTCGCGTTCGTCGTGGCAGTCGGCCGTGCCCTCGTCGCCGCAATCGCGAGGGCGGGATAAAATGTCGTTGGCATTCCGCTCAGCCGGCTGCAACAGATTTGATGAGGATGTGCCATTAAAAATGCATGCGCCTCATATGTTCTTTGGCCTTTTGTCTCCCCAGCCGTGGGAAACAAGCGGACACCGGTGACAAATAAGGACGACGCTGACGGCGCCCTCGTTTGTCAAGCGCAGTGCCCGTCGCTGATTGAGTGGGGCAGATATTCCCCCGCAAACCAGGAAAATCGGGACGTTGTGTTCACCGTCCTGTTTATTTCGATTGCGCGAGGTTGTGGTGATTGTGTAAAAGCGGCGAGAGGAGCGATTACATATTTATGCAGCACATACTGTACACTGCGACCACGTATGTGCTTTTGTGAGTTTTTTTTTTTTTTTTTTTGACTGGACTACTTCTACTCCAGTAGTGTCAAACTCATTTCCGTTCGCGGGCCACATTTACCCCAATTAGATCTCACGCGGGCCGGACCACAATATTTGTGGCTTAAAAATCCATAAATAACAGCTATTCAAAATGTTCCCCATTGTTTTGGTGCAAATAATTACGAGTACTTTTGGAAAATATTCACATTTATTCATTCTTATGATATGAGCAGTTTCAAATTTGTAACCAAAAATGATTTCAACATTATGAATCAGTGAGCATGCACCATTCAGTTATGCATCCTTTGTAAATGTATACATCAAAATTTAAGTTGTGGCAGTGCATGGAAAAAAACAAAAACAAACAAAAAACGTTCCAACAAACCAAACTCTTTGAAGTGAAGCTGTTGACTGAAATTTTGCAATATGCAATGTCTTACTAGAGGAGGTATTTATTTTTACAGTGTGAACATGGCACACCATTTTTATATTAGTGTGCTCCTGAAACTTGGCATTGTTTGGTCCCCACAAGGGCATCAATGTCATTTAAGAGTTGTCAGTGCACCCTCCACTGGACAAAATTGGCAACAAAAGTTACTTTTATTGAAAAATAGCAGTGAATGTGTTCTCCATCCCCAAGGAGGAACACGGATTGGACCCCCTGACGGGCCGGTTCTGGCCCGCGGGCCGTATGTTTGACACCTCGGTTTCTAGTCGCTGTTTATTTCTATTGTGCATGGCGGTGGGGATCATTACTGAACAATGCTATTACTGTATTTAAATGAAGTTGTGCGAGTCTGCCCGAAGAACATGAGCAAAGTTTCACGGTTTTGAGAGTGGGAGGTGATGCCGTGTTTCCAAAGGAAGCAGCAGAAGCCGCACACCCCTCCCGTCGCCTCTCGGGGGAAATATAGTTCGGAGGTTGATCACGCGGTATCCATCACGCTGATGATGAATGCATTATTAATTCTCATCGTTCCTGTAATACAACCTCCGCACCCGAGCCTGAGAAAATTACACGGCGGGTCAAGTGCAGCGGAAGGCCGCGAACGTAGCCATGCGCCCGGCTTTCCGTCCCGCCGCCCGCTGCACTTTTCTCACTCGCCGATGATAAACGGGCAAGGTTACAAAGTATTTACACAAATAAGATGAGCGCTATCGATCGGCCGCGCCGCGACGCCGTACCCTCCGGGATGAGGCCTCCCCGGAAGAATGCGCAATCCCGCCGGCCCGCCCTCATCACAGACGCAGATTGTGTCGGACTGATCAATGAGAAGCGCCGGCGAGCCATCAATCTCGTCCAACAGGAAGAAGGCGGCATTAGCATGTATTAGCCGCCGTGTCCTGACAACGTCCTCTAAGCCGGAGTTGGCGGGAAAGCGAGCCACCCGCGGGACGCCGACACACACACACGCACGCACGCACACCTGCGTCAGGACGAGAGGCGAAGATGACAGGGACGTACTGGTGTCTCTGTGATCACGTCGCTTTTACTGCATAAAGGCGCGTTGAGAGAAATACTCCGACACTGGTCACAGAGAGTTAATCAAAGCCGAACGTCACCTCTCAACGTCCTGCGAGCGTCACGCGGGAGGACGCACACATACTGCGGCACGGGCGTCAAACTCGAAGCCCCGGGGAGCCAGATCCGGCCCGCCGCGTCAACTTTTGGTGCTGCGCCATGTTGCGTGTGCCATAGTTCGTGCGCCATGTTCTTTTCATTTTGGCAGAAAATATACACACTGACATTGGAAAAACAAATACTTTGTTCCTGTACTTGTTTTTACGCTGTTTTTTTTTATGTGGCACTTTGTACTCCTTTACTTTGTCAAAAAAGGTTGACTTTTTTTCAACCTCCGTGGATGATGACAGAAAATAGAAAAACCGAAGACTGAAAAATCCAAGCAAGGCAAATTAAAATTTTATTTCAAATATTGCTTTAATGTAATAGTTATTATACAGATTAATTCGTGAAGTAGTTATATTATTTAAAAAGTATATTTTATTCATGAGTATATTTCAATTATTTTATGTATTATGTATATATTTGGACTTTGGTCCACATTCACATCTGCTTATTACATATATATTTTTTCTTCATGTCCAGCTGCCGCTCACATTCACATGTATGATTTTTAATACTCATGAACAGTTGCCACATACAGTACAACGCTACTGACTACAGTATTCTTGCTGCCTTCCGATTCACAGTCACATCAGCTTGCAGGACAGTATACAGCACAGGTGTCAAACACGTGGCCCGGGGGGCCAGATCCGGCCGGCCACATCATTTTATGTGGCCCGTGAAAGCAAATGATGTGTGTCGACTTGAGTTTCTTGAGAAAATACCAAATTGCTCATTAATAACGCTGAGATATTGCAAACAAACATGTTTTTTGTTACCAAAAGAAATTCAATATTTTGGGGCGCTTCTGATTTCAAAAGTAGTTATCCATCCCTTTGTTGTATATATGCAATTATGTAAGGCGATAATTCAATAATATGGGTCCAGAGTCACAACGGCCATTTGAGGGAAGCCATAGCAAAAATGAGTTTGACTCCCCTGGTACACAGTATTTATTTACTCATGTACTGTATACTTGCCACATACATGCTGCTGACTAGTCTTGCTTGCCTGCAATACACGTTCATGTTTACATACAGTATGTAGTATTTAATTATGATTAAAGTATTTTTTTTTTTCTTGTATCTTGGTAACTTTAGCATGGCGAGGGTGTACACAATACACGTTTCAAATTGGCCGCCGTGTGAAGGCTTTAATGCCAAGTTGAGATTTAAAAGCAGAAAACATAAACACTCATTTTGACGTTTGATGTTTTCACGCCACCGAGGCGGCGGACTAAACGTCAACAACAACTTTTCGCAATTATCAGGCAGAAGTAATCAATTCCCATCAAGGGCGCTCCTGCTGGCATTTAGGTTTTGCGGTAGCGAGGATTTGATGGAATGGGAATCGATGGGAGGCCTTGGAGAGTTTTGACGCTTTGAAAGAAAAACATAAAAAAACAACAGCAGCACTTCAAAGAGCAGCTTATTGGACCAATGTAGCTCGTTTATTTGGAGTCATTGTCTTCACATGCGTCAGGCCAATCGGCTCCTCGTCTGCCCTCGTACTTGCCCACCCCGTTGGATGATGTGTTGTATTTATTCCATCTGGATTGTATTCTGTCTCCTGTGGCTCATTTGTTGTTGCATTTTCTTCAGTGTTTTTTTCCCTTTTCAGTCCTTCTTGCCAGGCTACAAGTTTTTTAATAAAAACTTGGTTTCCCTGTGTATCGTAAAGGTGAAAATGTGCTCTAGTAAGTCACTCTTACGTCGACATCTTATTCCTTTAGGTGGCAATTACGCTGTCTTTCTGCGAAATGTTTCTTTAAATCCTTAAAAAAAAAAAAAAAAAATCCCCGCAGTTGCTTTGTTTTGGCCAGAACAAGCCATGAAAATCCAAGCGATCTCTCCAAACGGAGGCCGGGCAGAATTTGAATGGCATTATTATTTTGGTAACTCGTGTTCCTTCTTGGAGGTCAGACGCGCACCCTCGGAATAATTCGCCAGAAGTACAGCGCTGGCTTCCAAGTTTCCTATTAAGAGCACACAGACCCTTTGTGTTTCTTTTTAAGCTCGCAATGCGACATGAACGGGAAGCTCGCAAAAGCTATTACAAGCTCACGGGCTCGTCGCGGACGGAGCCGAGGCTCACGGGGACACCTTGACATTAGCCCGGCAATTAGAAGGCAACACAACACACTGTGTGCGGCAGTCAGGGAACATTTACGCCGAGGTCGGCTTTTAATTCAATTTGCATGATGGGAGCCGGTCCAAGCTGAACGCTATTACGTGGCATTGAGTCATAATGTTGTACGCATTTACATTTTTGTTCAGCTTACATGCAAGACTGCAGTTATTTGATGTTTAAAGCAACTCTTATGTTATTCATGCATCCATCCATTTTCGGTAGGGCTTATGCTCTTGAGGGTCGCGGGGGTCCGAAGCCTTTCCCAGCTGACGTTGGGCGAAAGGTGGACGACACGTCATGCCAGGCAGTCGCCGGGCATTAGTTGTTATTTAATTAATGAAATACAATTCTAGTAATGTGATGATAAAATTGTATTTTTTTTTAAATAATGTAACTTACTCCAATTTAAACGATAAACGTTAGAAATGTGAGGTACTAAAACTATTCAAATGATTTATTTGAAACATTTTTATTAGGTTGCATTTAGTTTTTAAAAAGAAAATTCATTTTATTAAGTGAATAAATGTATTCAATTTAATAATACATATACAAAAACGTGAGAAAAATATTTAAAAATAAAATTGATTTTTTTTATTTTAATTGTTATTTAAATAACTATTATTTATTTTGATGTATTTGTATATTTTACATTTTTATTACACATACAATTTAATTTTACAAATGTTATATATTCACAAAATTGTTGCTTTTATTATTTATAGTTTTATTAATATTAAAACATAAAAAATATAAATAAATATAAAATTGTAACAACTAAATCTAAAGTAATGTAAATACATAAAATTAAATCAAATCAAAACATAAATAAACCAAACAAATATAAAAACTCTAACATACAATAACAAATAACTAAGTAAATGTAAATAAAATTATACGTTTTTTTATTTTGTGAATTGGTTTATTTATAGTTCATAATTATTGAATTGTATGTTTTTTTAATTATTTACATTTGTATTTATATTTATAATTTAATAGAAAATGTTCATAAAAATATTTAAAATATTATTCATCAAGTACTGTTATTATTATTTTTAATCAAATTAAATTTAAATGTGTTCAATCAAATTAAATGTGACTTTGGGCTATCCATTTGTTTGGCACAGTTTTTACAATGGATGCCCTTCCTGATGCAACATACCCTTTCGACAGTTTCTGGTCTGCGCAAAAAAAAAAAAAATGCGACGTGAAATGGTTTTCTATTGGCATCATGACACGTACAGTAAATCGATGGCGTTTGGATGTGGGATTTAATGAGTAGTCTTCAAAGATTTTGCTAATAAAAGTTGAAGTGAGAGGTTATCGCTGTCAAACCTGTGCCTGTATTATTTTTTGTTTGTACTCAACATAATTTAAAAGACACTACAAGGTCTACTCTAGTGTCTTTCCTTAATGTTTGTGTGTGTGTGTGTGTGTGTGTGTGTACACATGCCGTCATCTAGTAATTGGCCTTGTCTCTTTTTAATGGTGTTTTTAAACATGCGTCAGCATAACAACAGGCAATAAAGTCTTCATTGACACAAACGTCACAGTAGTTGGAAGCTCCACAGTCCGAGCTGGCCGCCCGCCCGACATGTACTTAGCCTCTTGCCCAATGCATGCTGGGATGTGCTCCAAGCAGCCTGCGAACGCGAGTCTGCAATGTCTCCAGTGTACACAGCGCTTTAACGCGATTTAATAACAAGCCAGGGGTTCATATGAACTAGGATGCATCTCATTACGTCCCCATCATATCGTCATGACGACCACCGCCGGGCAAGCGTGCCGGGCCCGATGCGGCACGCCCAGTTGGAACGGTGGGAATGTCCGGATTTTTTATTTATTTTGGTCACTGATATTTTCATGTATTTGAATCACGTTACTGTAGATTTTTGGGGGGTTGATTCAGTGTCAAATTGAAGATTTTGTTAAATAGTAAGAGTACTCCCATGTGATTTGGACGAGGACCACAGGAATATTAATATAAGCGTGATGTACCGGAAAATGTGTCCAAGCTGTCAATCATCCAAGTCTATATTTGGAATCATGCAATTATATTTGCTTACATGCTTACATTTATATTTGCGGGGGAAAAAAACATCTGAGGTTGTAATAATTTATTTTATTAGAATGATTCTTAAATTACACTTTTTTTAATTTTCCTTTTTAGTACAATTGAGAATTTTTCTAATTATTTTTAAATAAATAAAAATTTGTATTTATATATTTTTGAATAATTAAGTAGAAATTCCAATTTACTCTTTTTTTTTTAAATAAAATCATCCCAGGTTCTAATTATTTTTTTAATTGAAATGATTCTTAAATGAAACTATTTTAAAATTTTATTAAAATATTTTAATTTGTTATTTTGTTTAATAACTCTAGACATTTAAATGACACATTACAAAATATTGTCTAGTTAATAATATTTTATAATGAATAATAATTTAATATAGCAAAGTTATTCTAAAAATTGAAATGATTAAGTACAATTAATTATACAATTACTAGAACAGGATGCTCCAAGCGAGCCGATAATGTATTTGAATTTAAATGAGGTGAAGCAGCATGTGGCTCATTAGCCGAGGTTGGTTTTCGATTGAACTGCTTGATATTGTCTTCTTCATTTGATTCAGTTAAATGTTAAAATAGTTTTAAATGAACATTTGCATTTATTTTTAATATAATGCTTCTGTATTGTTATTCACTTAAAACAAAAAAATCTTGACAAATTAAATACAAATTTAAGTACACTTCCTATAAAATAAGAATTGCATTTCTCAAGTGTGGATGACACTGCGCTAATGCTAAACTCAATCAGCGGGTTTATATAATACTGTGTCACGACAAATGTTGACTTTCCGAGTCCAAATGTGACACGTACAGTAAACGGTAAGGGTCACAGGTGTCGCGTCCAGGATAATTGGCCATCTTGTCGCCATGTCAACAAGCCACGAGAACTCGTCAGAGTCAACACGCCGACGCAGGGGCCAAACCCAGCGTGAGTCGCATGATTATTTTGGCTTCCGCCAGAGTTCGGGGACGCGCAATTTACCTGAAGTGCTCGCGCGGGTCAACGGCAAAACATACTTGTTATAAAAACTATATTTCCCCCACTTCTGGCTCCAGAACAGACATCTTTGTCCACGTGAAAACGCCGCATGCATTTGGAGGCTGGAGAAAACAACAATTGATGTTTTCCTCGCGGTGGCGGTGGAGAACTCATTTTACAAGCCAAACGCAACGCCGTAAATAACCCGACGTCCATAAATGGTCACCCCCGGGCGGGCCGCGAGTCCGAGCCGAGTCAAGGTCGGCATGGCTGAGCCGCGTTCCGTCCTGCTGGCTGAACACTCAGCGGACTTCACACTTCCTTCCTTGCCGCTCGCCACACGCCGCGGTGCGCATCTCGTTCGATTTGAGTGGCGACGACCCGCTGACGCGAATCGAACTCGCACGGCACCCGGGAGAGCCGAGGCCCAACTCTTTACATTTGTTTTGGTGCGTCGTTGATTTGAAGGGAGCAAACCACTCTCTGGTTCATGGAGGCGCCGTGTATTTCCTCAAACGGTCGACTCCAGGGAGTATCAAGTGTGTAACTTTTGTTTAAAATACTCCCACCCACAATAAAAAATAAATAAAATAACTGCAGTATGTTGTGGGCTCGGGCTTTTGACACAATCGTTATTAGGATCAGCCGAATACCAACCAATCAACTAACAAATCCGCCAACCTACTGACAGACTGACTAACTAACTACCAACCAACAGCCACAATGACCAACGAAATAAAAAAGAAATAAACAGCACACTAACTAACTACCAAGAAACCAACTAAATGAACAACCAACCTACTAACTAACTGACAGGCCAGTCAACCAACAACCACAATGACTAACCAACCAACCAACCAACTAAATTAATAGCCCACTAACTAACAAACTGATTAACCAATAAAACCAACAAACTGATCAACAATTCAAGAAACTAAATGACCAAACAACCATCTAACTAACTAACTCACTTACTAACTAACTAACTAACTAACTAAGACAGAAGGACATACTGTTCACTGAGGTGCTATTCTGAATCTCGCAAGACTTCTAGGCAGGACACTGGCCCGCTGAAATATGATTGGCTGCTGCATTTAGGCTGGACAGAATAATGCCTCAACTCCTCTCACCACCAATCATTACGGCACTCATATTAGTCGTTTTATGCAGAGGATAAAGGATGTATGAATGTGAGTACTGTTATACTGTCAATGTACATGTTGCTGTGTACTTGATGGGCACAATCTCAGCTAATCTTTGTATTACTTACAAAAAAACGCTGACAATGAAAAAAAAAGTTTCACATTAGCTTCGAGCGCGATGCTACCGTCCGCTCGTGAACATTTGTATCCAAATGACTGCCGGCTTTCCAATTTCGCCTCACACGATTCACGGGGAAGAGGGGCAGGGCAAAAAAATATTTGCTGGACATTCCCGCAGGAGCAAAGCGAGGACACGCGAGCGGCGCCTCAGGTGGACGAGTTCACTGTAGCGTCGGCACGTTGATGGATGGCGGCGATGCTTATCAGTCGCACTGTGCTACACGCACCTAATTGCAATTGATCATAACTCGCCGTACCATTAATCCTTTCGCTGAACGCTAACTTGCACGTGGACCACTTGAAAAAGTTCATTCATCAGCGATGATGTCATCACATTAACAGATGGTTAAATGAATCCAATTGAAATCTCTTTCCCGAACGCAGGCTACATTTGCAAACATTTGCTTATGTTGGTATGTGTAGTTAGCCGTCAATTGATGTGTGGACAGACATCCTTGTTTTTGGTCGTTTTCAATCAGCGTAGCAATTACACCCATCTATTTGTTACAATAAACAGCGGAAGTAGGTGATGAATGCCCCCTGTATCGTATGATAAATTACACTATGCATCGGGCCCGTGCCGCATCCCCACAATAAAAACATTCGCTCTCAGCCGTCATGACGGCGGCTCGCTGGCCGGCTGGCGTACACAACGGCGACAAACAGCGGCGACACTTGCCCACGGGGGGACGAACTCCGTGGGAGGTCGTGTGAGAGAGAGAGTGAGAGAGAGACTGCTTGTTAAATCAAGGAGAGCCGAGATAAAGATGTCAGCGGTAATGACCGTTCCTATTTTCGCTGTCACGCCAGGGAGCCCTGAAAGCGTCGCCTTATGCCAGATGAACTTGCACTCTCACAATGCAAATGTGCACAGGGACAGAAAACCAGTAGTGATGCTTTACACCTGACATTGTTACACGCTTCATTATTGGAATTCCAGATAAACAGAGAAAAATCGGGGGGGGGGGGGGGAGGGTAATTTTTTTGAAAGTCAAATTTAGTTAGTGGTTAGGAAGCCATTCAACTTCACCAGGGATTCATTTATTTATTTATTTGTTTGTTTGATTGTTTATTCATCTTTCTGTATAATGACTTACTTACTTAGTACAATCTTGTTTGGGGCACTCTAAGAGTGCCAAGAAACCTTCAAGAAAAAAAAGGGAGGAGGAGTTTAAGAAAAAACAAAAAAGATTTGTTTTTTATTTTTTAAAAAAAACGGATCAATCTATCCATTTCCTTTACCGCTTCTCTTCACACGGGTTGTGGACTGCCGGAGCCTATACCAGCCATCTTCTAGCGACAGGCGGGGTACACCCTGAACCGGTCGCCAGCCAATCGCAGGGCACATAGAAACAAACGACCATTCGCACTCACATTCACACATACGGGCACTAAGCAATCTAACAATGTAAAACAAATAGGAGTTAAAATGTAAAAAACAAAAAATCAATAAATAAATCCAATGTATGTAACGTAAACAAATTTTAAAAAAATCAATAAATAAATATGGAATTATTTTACAAAATGTAAAAAGAAAAAAGCACTCCAGGACTGCAAAGAAAACCTTTTCTAAGTACAAATAAATAAATGCAAAAATGTTTACAAAAAAAAGTTAATAAATGTGAGTAAATGTCCAAATTAATTACATAATGTACAAAAAAAAAAAAAAAGTACAGTGTTCCCTCGCCACTTCGCGCTTCACGTTTTGCGGCTTCAGTGCTTTGCGGCTTTTTCCAAAATATTAATACAAAAATAATAATAATAATTCATCAAAAAATACAGCCATATCAGCAGCCATATTGCGGAAAGACACGTTGTTTCATGTTGATGCACGAGAGAGAAGGTTTCCCTGCATGCCAAACAAAGAGATGAGTTGACTCAGCGGCTTTGTACGTGCCTGTACTGTACTGTACTGTACGGGCACTCATACAAGGCGCGTGATTGGTTCCCGGTGAAACATCGACCAAGGAGAGCACGTGTGGATTTATCCCGTGAGCTGATTGGCTGCGCATCATCGCAGCCTCACTCAGCATCTTCCCTTATTGTGTCTCACCAATCTCGTCCACGCGACTGTCTCGCATACTGTATCCTAGTGTTGTGTTCGCGATAACTTTTTTTGTTTAAGCGATAACTATTTTTGATTAGTTAA
Organism: Phyllopteryx taeniolatus; assembly: GCF_024500385.1. Classification (NCBI taxonomy): domain Eukaryota; kingdom Metazoa; phylum Chordata; class Actinopteri; order Syngnathiformes; family Syngnathidae; genus Phyllopteryx; species Phyllopteryx taeniolatus. Next base: position 3,333,930 of record NC_084521.1, on the reverse strand, counting down.
GCCCTCACAATGCCGCCTAAGCACTGAGCCCCTGCGAAAGCTTCCTCCCTGATGCCCAAGAGGAAGAAGAGGATGATGACCATCAGCGAAAAAGTGAAACTTTTAGATATGATCAAAGAGGGCAGACGTTATGCATCTGTGGCACGACATCATGGCGCGAATGAATCAGGGGAATTTTGAAGCAAAAGAAAAAACAAAGACAACAACTAGCAAGTTTTTCTCCGAGGTAAAACCCCAGCTACACCATCAGCGCCTCCAGCAGAATGTTAATTACTGTATAAGGTTTTAGAATTAAAGATTTAAGTAAATATGGCGTACTGTTATAATCTTTGTCTCAAATATGTAAAGTATAAATACTGTTTACACATTTTAAACATTCTGGTACCCACATACACAAAAATTGCCTACAAAATGAAGGCGAAAGAAAGTTTAATACACCTGGCATGCTAAATATGCCCACGAAAAATATTTTACTTTAGATATTTGCTATCAGACTGTGCAAGGGTACCTAATTTTGTGAGCAGTACATTCACTGCAGGGACAAACTTTGGTCATTTATCTGTGCCTGCTTTCACGCCGCTAACAAGATTACTCGTGTTCAGCTTTGTGCCTCAGAGAAATGTTTAGTACGGCTGCAAAAAAAAACAAAAAACAATTAAGCTAAATGCAAATAAAGTACAAGTCATTGCCTTCATCGGTCTTTGTCCCTGCTCGCCGGCAAACTCGGTCTTGCTTCCCCCGCTATGCTTAGATAAAGCTTAAATAGGAACGAAAACAAAGAGGGTTCAAAGACGAGACGTTCTACAGAGGGAAGTGTTAAATATAATGAGCTCTGTGCTTAAAACCCGTTGACGGTAATAGTTTGTGTTTGCTGCTGGTGCTGCTGTTAATGGGCAAATAAACCGCGAGTCAGTGGGTGAATCCATTTTGTGCAATTATAGTGACGCACTCATAACCTAGCTACGAAAACCATAAAGAAATGTTGGGCACTTGGAGACACGTTAATTAGGCATGAATAGGCCGGCAAAAGAAAGAACAATTCTTGTCATGATAAATAAATGTTGACGCCCACATTAGATGGAGAGGTATAGCCCAAAATGGCTGCAACAAACCAAAATGGCTGACGACTTGTTACATTTGGAGTATGGTTCTTTGAGACGTTTCTGTGCGTCCGGTCAAGATAGATTGGTCCACTCAATTTCTCGTCGATCGGTGAAACTAGTCTCAGGAGACCCATTTCTTTCAAACTTTCCAGGGGACGCTTCTGAGTTGTTGTTGTTTTTTTAACTATAAATGTATCGCACATGACATCGTTTGGATTTTCTGCTATTTTAAAATGTTAAAATGATCCAAACAAAACCGAGACCTGTGCTTTTCTTGTATTTTTGACCAAATACGCCTAAACTGGTGACAATTGAAGATGGAAACGTCATTTTTGGCAATATAGAGAGACAAATTTTGAACGTGATCCTAACAAAACTGTGACCTGTGTCCCGAGCACAAACAACGTCGGAAAAATGACTACGACTCCAATATGTAACAGAAATGAACAACATATTAGTACTTTTGTGTGTGTGTATGCGTTATGAAATATCTTCTGGATTTTGCCATGAACAACTATGGACCTTGAGGGCCACCGTAGATGGCGCTTTCTTAAGCTTGGCTGGACTTGTCAGTAAAATAAACGCAGACGGCCGTGACGAGATCTCGTCAGTCTCCTCTCACATTATCTCCGCTGCGTTTATTATTGATTAAAGGGTGCTTTCAGGCCCACTTGATTCCAATTTCTTCCCCAGCGAAGTCTGTTCTCACCTTGCAGGGACACCGAGGTGACACGGTCCAGTCGATTGCCCCCCACCCACCCACCCCCAACACACACTCGATGATCGCCGCTCGCTCGGCTGGAGCTGTCACGAGCTCTGAGGTTTTCGGGAACGAAGCGAGGATTCAAACAAAGGCGCCCTCCTCGCCGCTGCCTTTTAATTACATCCGCTAATAATAATCCATATCCCCAAAAGTCTTTGGGCTTTGTTCTCAGACTGATTATACATAATGTTCCTTTGAAGGGGCCGGCGACGCCGTCCGCTTGGTGAAACGTGCCTCGTGTTTTTTGGTTTTTCTTTTATCCGAAATATGTTTAAGCGAGACAGACGGGGACGTGGCGCTACATCACCCGACAGGGGGTCGCCGCGCCGGGTTGATTTATGCCGCTCTACCGCCGGGCCTAATGGTAATATAGTATAGGTAATTGAAAAGAAAATTGAATTAGGTCAACGTGAGCGGTGACGGTCGTCGGGTGTCGCGCCGAGTCTTTTACGAGCGCATCGCGCGGCCGCACATTAAGCCGTCCCGCTGCCAAGTCAACTATCAAGCCGCTGTGCTAATTGTTGCCATTTTTCATTTGGACACAAAGTTGTACGTGGCGCTAACACGACACATGCGGCCTCGTACTGATGAGCTCATCCTGACTCCCGCTGCTGCAGGACTCGCCATGGTCACGGAAAAAATGCAAGCACGAGCACCAAAGGATTATAAGCATCAATTCCAGCAGAGATGTGGACACTGCTGGTGGAACGATGGGCCAAAAAAAATAAATAATAAATAAATCATAGTTCGGTACATTAAAAGAACAAAAATGCGCTTCTCTTTTGAGTAAACAGTCCCACTTTGTTTCACATCCAGCAGAGTATAAACAAGAGCAGTTTCAAATACAATTATGAAGTAATTGTGAATTACTCCAGGCGTAATGCATAACGGCCAACTGAAAATCATGCTTCGGTGTGTATTTAATCATAAACGACAGCTTAAATCTCTCCTTTTAATGCGAGTGCACAGTTTGTCTTCCTCTAGCCATGACGTCCGCTAGCCAGATGCTGAGCCACACTGTGGTTGTTTTTGTGGGCATGTCTGTCATTTAGGACACTACAAGATAAGGCTAATTAATTGAATCCATGGCAAAGGAAAGGTTAGAGTGTATTTGCTCTACCTCGTGGTGAATTAAAGATTCACCAACTATTGACCAAAAAAAATGAAGACAGAAAAACAATTTTCAGCTCACTAGTACTGTTGTACACACACACCAAGTTTGAACACGTTCCATATAAAACCTGTGTTTTCTGCACATTAAAAAAAAAAAATCTGAAAACATGGCGAGGAGCAACCGCTGTAAATCCAATGCCGTAGAAGTGTACAAACGTTGCCATTAAGCCCCTTATCACAGCAATAATGTATGCTATAAAAAGTCCAAATATGTCAGGGTTCTCAAAATTAAACGTTTGAACAAAATGCCACCAATTCCTTGTGAGAACAGGCTCATTCACGGCCACTACAGTATAAATAAAATAAACAGTTTAGACAGCCTGTACTGAGGTCTGATTAGATATATGGAATAAATAATCAAACGTAAGCGTGTAACACGCCGGCGGGTAGATGCAGGAACAAGCCATTACTCACTCGGAGTCTTGCTAATGACATGCAATGCAATTAACAGATAGCAAAATTAATTAACTGGGATTCACCGTGACACCCCGGCAGCTCCTCGACTTTTAACTCCGACTTTTGCAACAAGTCCAGAGTGGATTCCACTTTGTTTTGACATTCAATTAGGCTCTTGTCACTATTCATTCATTTTGATGCCCCAAATGTGTTGTACTTAGCCGCTTAGCATATCACACACTATTACCAAAAAAAGTTGAGCAGCATTCGAAAGTTTACAGAAGGTCAAAAAAAGGTTAGAGTGCACTTTAGGTTCATCCTGAAATTCCACCCCAAACCCAAACGAACCTCCCTAAATTTTGATTGTATTTGGGTTACCCAACATGCTTCCCTTGTCTGATAAAAGCGCTAAAATCGCGTCCAGTTACTCGACTGTGGAAGGTTCTGCATTAAAAAGCACTTTGCGCTGTTTGACGTCCAAGTAAAATGCCCGTTTATTGGCACGGCTTGCACACCTGCTACTCGCGCTGGTAACAATCGAGAGGGAATATTGACAGAACGGGAAAGCCAGATGAGAACGAGGAAGTTTACGCAGCGGCGACGTCGGAATATTAGCGGGCCGCACAGCTGTCAGAGTACAAAATGAAGGCAAATGAAAGTCTAATGACACCCCTGGCATGCTAAATATGAGATGCTCTCCCAGCAGCTGGGTGGCAGTCATTGTCTGCTTCATGCTAATAGCTAAAGCTAATTTTCTTACAATACGATATTGAATAAGGCTAGGCTCTACTACAGGGATCCCCCGAATATTCATGAAAATCAAATCATCTGTAAACCACTTATTTTTAGGATTAGATATTGTAAGATGACTGCAATTTGGGATCATTTGCGGTGTAGTTACGGTTTAAACTATTAACTCCTTCGCTGCCAGCCTTCCCAGTTAACATGGATATTTGATTTCTAAAGCCGTCAATGGCAGTGAATGTGTTAATATAGGCAATCATTAATTCAATTACTCGCGGGTTTTTTTTCCGCAATTTGCGGCAGGGCTGGGTCCTTTACGATATATTAATAATATGTGTGTTGTTAAATTATTCTGTTATTTCCAGATGTTCTTACAGTGGCTTTTGTCATCTGTTTGTCTGGGATGTTTTTTATTTTTTTTGATTTAATGACTCCCAAGTCCGGCAAGATAGAATACTTTTTTTAAAAAAAAATGAAATAATGAATTAAAACAAAGAAATGCATACTGACTGATAGGGTCGCTTTGCTATCAATACTGGTTAAAACAAAAATGTACCATGTTCAAATTGTTCATTTTAATTGTTACAGTTCATAAATGGAATCGCTGTTTACTATTATCCTTCTGCAAATTGATCGCAATTTGGGGACCACAACATGTGGGAACATTCGGCTATCCTGGTCTGTATTTTACGAGTCCCCAACACCACCCTCCTAAACTCGCTCACTAGCGTTCACAAAATGTTCACAAAAATGATCCCCAAAAACTAGTTTTAATAATCGACATGACATTGGGTGGACTTGTCTGTCAAGGACCAATGCTGGAAATGTAAACAGGAAGTCGGCCATTTTGGTTTGAAGTAGCCATTTTGGGTGAATTCCAGGGCAGTGACTTTGATGAACTGTGCGGAATTCACCCAAATGATCAGAAGCAGGTATGCTAGACAGATGTATGACGCTTAATTGCAGCGGGAGCATGGCGTCAGATTTGTGTCACGGTTCATTTTTATTATTTGCCATGAATTATTTCATCTTTTAGGGTGCGAATACGCCTGAAAACCCGGCGAGTGCGTGTATCAGGGAACTACCCAAGCATGAAATTGAACAGGAAGTCCCCCAATTTGGTTTGAAGTAGCCACCTTGAGCAAAATGTAGGGCTTGTACTTTGACAAACTCCGACTGGAGAAGTCCAATTAGCCCCAATCAGAAGCAGGTACTCAAGACGGATGGACGTTGCTCAATTATTCAAATAAAAAAACATTTTGAAAAAAGCGTCACAATTTGATCTTTTCTTGGAATTGTCATTCCTTTCTTATATGTGCAAATTGCACCGCGTGATTGGTGACAATATCAACATCCCAGTATCAATATTTCCCTTTTCCTGGTATTTTCAGGACTTTGCATTGAGGCTTATTGGCATGGACGCCTTCAGCCTTGAGGGGAAATAAGATAAGAAGAAGGCAGGGGCGGGTGAGTTGCAGATAAATAAATCTGCATTAGCTACCGTAGCGCTAAATATATTCCGAAGCCTCCTCTGCGCTTCCCGGGCTACGTGACGCTAACACGTTGGGGCGGGAAAGTTCCTCCCTGAGGAAGTTCAACCCGCAGCGCTGTCAAACACGTCGCCTCGCCCGGGTATGCAAATGAGGCCGGCCGCGACGTACGCGTGGCAATGGAAAGAGATGTTGCCTCAGCGCAGCGGAAAGCAAAAAGTTAGCAATCAATTTAACTCCAGCTCCCAGAGCCCATTTCCCAGACATGACAAACGGATCTGTGATCATCGCCGCCTAGGCGGGCAACGGGCCAGCCAGGCCAGGGTGAGCGTGACGAACATTTCATGACTTTTCCATCAAAAAGACACCTGTGAAGAAGAAAAAGCCAGGGGGGATTCTTCCGCTTGAGGTGGATGCTAATCAGGCGCAGCATGCCGAGTGTGTTCGTGCCCGGTCAAAAAGCCTTAAAACTGAGAGAATAATTGACAAAGCCACCATGAAGGTGTGCGGTTTTTTTTTAAAAAAAATGTATTTCGAGAGGGCAAAATGAACGGATGCAAGCTTGGCGGCAAATCAAATGAGGTTGCGCATGATGGCAATCTTTGGAATTGAGCACCTACTTTACAGCAACGCTAGAAAAAGAAATGCTTTTCTGTCACATAACAAATGCACGTCATCATACTGACAGACATGCATTTAATCAGATTTTGTAGCCAAATACAAGTGTTAGAAAACCGACTAAGCTCCCTGAACCTGGTTTCCAGACATGACTAATGGATCTCAGATCACCGCCTCGATGGGCAGCAGGCCAGCGACCGCAAAGATCATTCTTTTACTGTGAATGCACACTTAAGAGTAGAAAGTCAACTCCACTCTCACAGCCCATTTCCCAGACATGACTAATGGATCTCTGATCATATAGTTTAGGCAGCGGTCCGGTCGGGTGAGATAGTGTGAAGATCATTCTTTTACCGATGCACTTTCAGCCATGTATTGAACGGGACGAGCAGTCAAACACACAAATACAAAATGAGAATGCTTGAAAGGAGCTGCTGTAGGCCACAACTCACACCCAGGTACTCACACACAGGCTAACCAGCCAACCCGACTCCAACTACCAGTCACTCATGAGGCCACACCCCTTAAATGCACAGAATACTAAAGTACGTACCATACATTACACTTTATAAAACCAGTTCATTACTTAACATTCTCTTTATTATGTTTTTATACATCCATCCATTTTCAACACCGCTTATCCTGGTTAGGGTCGCGGGCGCTGGAGCCTATACCAGCTGACTACACCCTGAACTGGTCGCCAGTCAGTCGCAGGGCACACATAGACACAGACAACCATTTGCACTCACGTTCACACCCTCACTGAGTGGGACCTGAACCCACGCTGCCCGCACCCAAGTCAGGCGAGTGTCCCACTACACCATCAGTGACTTGTTTTTATACAATAAAGTGCTATTTTTCTGTATTAAAAACACGTACAAAGTGTTGGTGTTTTCAGGGGCCAGGGATGGATTAATGGCATTTCAATTCAAGTCTGGAAATAATAAAGACAAAAGCACAGATTCCTTTTGCGATAAGTCGTCCATGCAGGTGAATCTAGAACACAGAGTGAGCCTCGAGGGCTAACACATTAGCAAATTAGCACTCCAAGCGCGCATCTTCGCACTGAACGCAGCGCGCCCGGACAACAGCGTGTTTGTAGATGTGCTATAGCGCCATCTTGGCCGTGTTCCCATTTATCACAGATGACAGCTACACATGTCGGATAAAGCGTCGCATCAGCGTGATGTATCTGAGTGGCATTATTTATGGCGTGCCAGGGGAGGGGGCGGGGGGCCCCGAGGTAATACGTCTCCCGATACATCATAGAGCACCTCGGCACAGGGGCCCCCGACACCAACTTAGTGGCACCGTTATTTGCTCTTATGTAACATTTATGTTATTACATGCTGGAATCCTACTTTTAGCACCTTTTGTGACAGACACAAGAATAACTACAGTTGTCTTATTTAAAAAAAAAAGAACAATTACAGTGGTACCTCGACTTTCTAGTTTAATTCCTGACCGAAAATAATTTTACTTCACTGGAATTGACTGCAGATGCCACAAGAAGGCGGCAAAGGACTACTTGAAGCTCCTCAACTCACTTTATCGGCTCCTTGGCAAAAAGATGCCACCAGATGGCAGCAAAGCCATACTTTTGCTGTTGCTTTGGCAAAGAAAGAAAATCAGTGGCTCGGCAAATTTGTGAATGTCAAGGCGCGAATATGCGCAGTTCCTTGTAAACCAATTTTTCTCGTTGAAATGAATTTCAGACCCTAAAAATTATGTTTTTAATAACGAAAAATAGCGCTGTATTGTATAAAACCTTGCAAAATGGTTGAATAAAGTGTATTTCCTGTACATACTGTAGGAGTTGTGTGTTGGATGTGTACCTTTAAGGGGTACGTCTGCGTGCGAGTGTCTCGGCGTGAGTCGTGGCCTGCAGCAGCTCCTTGTGAGCCTTCTATATGACAAAGTTTGAATGTCCTGTTCCGTAAAGTGCAGAAAGTGCATCGGCGACTATGACTCTCCTTGCCCATTGCGAGGGCATCAAAGCACCTTAAATGCGTACATTTCGTTCACCTCACTCGAGCAGTGGTGTTTCCAAAGCTCACTCAAATTTTGGCTGGCATCACAAAGCAAAAAAAAAAGGGCCAACCTCCTAAATTGGGGCATTCGTAAGTCAAGGCACCACGACATATCGAAATCCGGCTGTATGAATAGCAGTGAATATGAATACAAACTGCAGAGGTTATTCTTATTACAGTGCGAAAAACGTTTGTGACGAACTTGCCCATTACGAAGAACAACATAATTGATCTTCAAGAAATTAGCAGGTACTATAGAGCTCTAATTAATCACATAGTGAATGCCTGTTTTTTGGGTTTTTTTTTTACACTATTAAATGTCAAAATAACTGTGTAATATCACACGAGCGGTGGTAATAATGAGTGTGATTACTGCGTGCGAATACATCAACTCGACTTAACAGCTGGATAAGTCTGTATAATTATGAACGCGTCATGACAGTATGGAAAATTACAATATTGTATGCTACGCTGTAAAATGTCACCCGATCACCCGCAATTGTATTTTGTTAGTGCAACATGACATGTAATAAGTTGATCCAATCTAAAACTTCTTTAGTGTTGGAAAAGACAATTGTGTGGAAGCGGTTAATACAAAATTAAAAAAAGAAGGGAAAGTGAAATATTTGCCAGTAATTGAATATTTAATTGAAGTCATGTCCGAGTAACAAACTCGGTTGAACGCCGGTTCGATTATGATAATCCAGGCGTATTTTTTCCACGGTCTCTTTCGTGAGAATGGCAATTAAAGCGCGGCACGCAGCGCATGTTCTTCGATATGCCGACGATGCCGACAATGGCGCGTTTGAAAGCAACTTTTCAACTGTTTGTCGATGGATTCCCTTGTGATAGGTGATTGCGGAAGGCCAAAACAATGCGTGTTTTCTTTTGAGTTTTTTTTTCAACATGCAAACAACTTGTGGCGGCATGCGGTGGGCTCCCTGTTGCTTGCTTGTTGTGTTGTCTCGCTTCAGGTCTGACCGAACAATAAAAAGTCGTCGAAGCAGCATGGACGCGCGTTAGCTTGGAATCACACTGATTTGCGTGTGCTGTTGTCCACTTCAGTCGTGTAATCATCCGCATTGTTATTTTAATCAGAGGCTGGAAATGTATGTACTCGTTGGGTTGAGATTCAGGAAAGTCTTGAGAAAACAGTAGGATTTTGTACAAAAAAAAGTGCACTGTAATTAGTATGAAATCATACATTTTTTCCAAATGATTTCTTATTGATGCCTCAACCCTAATCACACCATCATCACATCATATTCAATCATGTATTCTGCAAATTGTTTTCAGTCCGAAGGTTTGTAGATTGCGGTGCAGAAGGACTAAATTTATTGATTTGTTGAATTTTTTACTTTCGAAATGGATTGTACTTTCTTTTTTTTTTTTTTTTTTTAAATCAGTGCCTGTCCTATTGTGTCCTTGTTGTTTTTCTGTGTGTCCTTGTGCTTTGAGTATAAATGGGGCTTGTGGCTGCAAACACAGAAACAGTTGCTGCGATATATATTTTGAATTAATATTTCAATAAATTGTGTTGTTGTTGCTGTTTTTAAAACCTGACTTAACTTAAACCATAATTGCATACATAAGAGCAGACAGATAAGAGATGACATTGGAATAAAATATAATATGCATGTTGTTGTTTTTTTCCAATTAAGATTACATGAAATGTATTAGAAATACAATGAAGACATGTTGCGACAGTGCTTTTCTTTTCAAAATAAGGACATTTCCAGGTTACCTCGAAACTTTTGAACGGTAGACTACATGTATACAAGGAAATTTTCTTGTATTGTATTTGTATTACAAAATGGAATTAAACTTCCAGATCCTTAATTATTTAATGTTGGAAAATGATCTAATGCTCAAAAGGGCTGCTTCTTCTGTGATAATAATTTTAAATAATGTTCTATGATTTTTAGACCACTGTATATAAATAAGTAACTTCATTATATTGTATTTAGTTTTATATCATTGTATTTATATTTATTAAATTGCATTTATCTGTATAAGATTATATTTATGTTATTGTATCATATTTATTTTCATTATATTGTATGTAATTTTTTTTTTATTTTATTGGCAGGAGAGTTATACATGTTACAGCAGTGGTGGCTAACCTAAAGCCTGCGGAGCGCGTACAGCCCCATGAGAGCATTTAATCTGGCCGCCGTGCAATTCTAACAAACAGATATAACCTCATAGGCCTACAAATACAGCCAAAAGCATCATATTCCATCAATTCATTACGACCTACGTCAACAAGTGGCATTCTTGAACACTTGGGGTTTTTTTCACCTCGATAAACGCTCCCAATTTTAACACGTTCGGAGGGAACAAGTGGCACGTCTCATCGAGTGAGGTGGTTTTGTTCCAATTGTGAGCGAACACGTCCTGACTGTGAACAAATCACTCCGTTCAATCACTCAGTCACGTCTTCCATCTTTTACCCATCACGTCGTGGATCCGCCATTAGGACACCTTGTTCTCCTCGGTTTTAGGAGACCGCCTTTATATCACGCTGGACTTTCCGCCTGTGTCGCATCCGTGTAGCAAATCTAATACGCTATCAGAGGCTCATTTTACTTTATTAAATCCCTCCTCGCGATCCCCCGCGGATGGCGCGTTCCTGTTTAGCCAACAGCTGCCGCCTTATTGTCCCGACATTTCCGGGGGAATTGCTTATTATTCTGACATGTTGATTTAGACTTATTGTCTGAGCCGGCATTATTAAAAATCCGTCCGAGTGGGGACGTCAAAGTCGGCGAGGTGGCATGACCATATGTGCAACAAGCGCGGAAACGGTGACAATCTGCTGGCGCCGATGAGAAACTTCCAGAATGCCTTCTCGTCGTCTCGTTTGATTTATGGAGAAAACAGGAAGGAGGCAAATTGAGCAAGTAAGGGAAAGGTCAGGGGCAATATCTGACTAATGTGGACTTTTTCTGAGGGCTTCTTTCTGTCTTCTTGATAAATTATGTCCAACATAAGCACGCAAACAAACAAGATGCTCACTTGGTCACGCTCTGTGACTTCCAACAGGAGGCGCTCCAAAAAGCCAACCCGGTATGGACGAAAAGTCTTGGGACATATCGGGGAATCGATCAAAACTAAAACAAAAAGTCATCCAATTCAGATTTGAAAAGAAACAGTTACAAGAGTAGGAAACAATAAATAATAGATAGTAAACAGTCAAAAGTGAGAAAATTATTGAAACGAATATGAGAAAAAAAGTTTCAAAACCATGAGAAATAGTCGTGACATCGCATAATAAAATTGGAACATTACGAGGGGAAAAAAAGACATAATATTCAGAGAAAAAGTCACAATAAAAGAATTGAGAAAAGCAGTCCTAAAAATGCGAGGGAGGGCACAAATGACAGTGCCCCATGAGTTCTGCCTAGCAACAAGTAAATCTTATTGAATAACTTAAATCTTTTTCTCAGCAGCTCTTTTTTTGTGGTTGCTGCTTTTTTTTTTGTGGAGGGGGGAGGAGGATACGTGTCTTATAAAAAAGAATGCAAATGAATTCTACATAAAAGTTAAATACAACTGAACTGTACTTAATAAATATACTGTACTGGATTAAAAAAAAACGAGTTTCAACCACTGTAATATTATGCAAAGTTTAAACATTCAGAGATTCTTTCTCATACCACTAGTGGGAGCAGGTGTATCACACTTTGAGAAATATTTCTATAGAGATGCCGTAAGGTTCCGAAACATTCGGAATTGTACGACTTTCGAGGTTCCAGAGATTACGAGGCATAAGAGATCCATGTGTCGTTCCTTGGAATTGCTCATTCCATGCAGTGGAAAAGGGCATGCTGGCGGGGATGTACATCGCATTACCACAACCGGATAATTACTGCAGTATCGAGGGGCCGAACCGGATCGCGGTGGGAGTCCCGGGAGGTTGCGGCCCCGCTGATTGAAAAGCAAGCGAGGGCAGACATTCCGAGATAAGGAAGTCACCGGGAAAACAGGAGTAAGCGAGTGAAAAGTTTGGCCTTTAACAAGCTGAACTGGCGCGGCGAGGCTCGCTTCTTCGGCCGTCGTCCCCGTCCGCAACGCAATGATGGCGAGGCCGCAGCGGCGTGTCGTTATAATGAACTTCCTGCCACGGACTCGGGTGGACGCCATCTCGACCGCGGCTCTCGCTCTCCAGCCGGCATCGTTCCCCCCTTTAGGCCGAGTATAATTAGTTTGAGTTCAACGCAATTCTTTATTTTATTTCTGTGGCGCTGAGTCGTAATTGCTATCTCAGGGCACTTCTCGCCACTCTGCTGCAAAGTGCATGAGGAAACACTGGGGTGGCATATTAAATAGAAGCTCAACAACTACAGGGAAGCCCGACAGTACAGTATATTTATGGACAATAAGACAAACCTCTTATTAATAAATTAATAATAATAAATTAATCAGTAAGAGGTTGAACGAGGCTACTTGGAATCTTAATTGTTTATTTTAGCAAACACATTTGGGACACTTGTAGGTCCTGAAGACTAATTTTAGCACCTCTTGTGATCTTCCCGACGAGGGGGTCTGGCGGTGGGGTTGAGGGGTCCTGATCAAGGCCTCTTTTGTTCCCCTCCTCTGAGGCCTGCTCTCTTCACTTTTCTACGCCAATACAAGATTAAATCCATCCCTTAAATGCATCTCAAATCACAGATTGTGACAACTGTACAACCTAGTTTTTTTGTTGTTGTTGTTGTTCTTTTTTCTTTATGGGGACAACAAACTGTAGTCCTCGCAGCTACACGGGCGCAGATAAAACACGAGCCCTGTCACGCCGGCCCGTGCCGACGCCCCAGCAGGGGAGTCCTAATGACGGCAATAAAAAAACAAATGCAAATGATCACCTTGGGGTTGCCTCTTGCGCCGAATCTGTCGCTCAGCCGCCGGCTCGTCGGGATGGATCGCCGCCATCATCTCGCCGACACGTGTTGGGAAAATAAACAGTGAGCGGCGGCATGCTGATAATATTATCTGTGTGCTGAGGCCAGCTAGGCACATTTGGGATGGGGTGTAATGGATCACAGCTCAGCAGAAACCGAACAGATGCGTGACAAAAAAACTGATATTTTCTTGTTTTATCTTACAGTATCGTACCCAGCACCAAAAATCCCTGTCACATAGAAAAGTCTTACCTTGGCACCATCTTGTGGCATCTAGAGGGAATTAGAAGCCTTTAGGGGAAGTGTCAATTACTCGCTCTTTTTCTCAGCGAGCTCTTTCCCTATTACTGTACTTTATGAATTTTTTTTGAATGTTAGTGCTTTCAAATTCATGGGAAAAAAAATGTGACGCCAAATTTGGGGCTGGGTGTCCCAATATTTATGTCCACGTAGCATCTCACTTAGCATGTATTCCAATAGTTTTGTCAATTTAGTGATCAGCGGGTCATAGACTTCACTGTGGCTGCAATTAGTTATTAAAAACACAATGTGTTACCTCGACAAGTGAGACAATATCATTCTCACTGTCACTTGTTGCTAGGCAGAGTTTATGGGGCCAATCAAACAAAATAAATAAAAAATGACATTCACTAGGCTGTTTGGACAAAAGAACATTTGTGGTCCTTATATATATATAAAAAAAAAATAAAAATAAAAAATATTTTTGGCTTGCTCGCGAGGTGCAGCAAAATCAAAACTGTCACTTGTTGCTAGGCAGAGTTCATAGAGTGCAATCATAAATGCCCCATAATCGAAAAAAAAATAGGGGGATGCAACTAGGCCATTCTAAAGGCAACACTGTAAGGATAATGTGATGTCATTAGTTTTGCAGAGAATCACTGCTCTGTATTGAATATAAAATCCATGCCGGTGCATGGCAAATGCGTGTAGAAGGCTTTCATTTGGCTTGAGAAAATGAATTCATTTAAACTATACATGTCATAGTTTGTGGATAGCTGAAAGCGACGTATCATTTCATCCACGTTGAAGCTCATCAACGTGTTACAAGTGCGAGGGAAAACGACACGACAAGCGCCTCAATGTACAAAATGTTTTGGCAAGGTTCTCTTAAAAAAGTGGGGGTCGGTGTGAGTTATGAATTATTTCGATAAACGTGTCAGCTCTGGATTTAGTGGACAAGAGAGGTCAAACTAAACAAGAACACTGATACACACGATAGCACTGCATGCACTGTATATATGTAATAAAAGAAAAAGAAGGAAGGCGATGGCTGCTGAAATTGGACCTCAGGGCACGTGATATCTCTTCGCTTGCTCCTCGCTGCACAGGAATTTTGAGTTTTTTTAAATAAAAACCATCGCCGGCTGCACATCAACAGGTGAATTAAGCGCTTACAGCCACGTTAGATAAGTCCAGAGAAGGTCAGGGGATGACTTTTCTCATATTGTCTCTGGCGTAAGATGGACTTAATCCTCCAGGCGGCCTTTGCATTTGTCTCCGAATCCAAGATGTTTTCCCATTGCTGTTGCCGGCCAAGAGCCGCCTGGAAGTAGAGATAACTTGCGCGAGGAATTGATTCAAGGTCAACATGCGTGCCCGGCTCATGTTAGTACAAACCTACAAAACCTAAATGTGACAAGCTGGTTATCCCACGAGTAGAAAACATATCTATGATTCATTGTATTTTTTGTTTTATTATTTTTAGCTAGGTAGCTTTTTAAAAGCACGACAGCACATTTCCGCTGTCACTTGTTGCTAGGCAGAGTGCATCGGGCTGTGTGTGTTGTAATTATGAGCTTGCTCAAGATGGCTATCGCTCAAGATGGCTATCGCTCCAAAAGAATTTTATGATTGATTTGTCATGCACTTATACGAGAGGATGATATCAAGTTTAAGCGGGAAGACTTGGCAAAATGTGACATTGAGGATGATGAGCTATTTATTCCGGAAAGCCAGAAACAAAAGCACTTTAGCTTGTGTGCTTACAGTGCTTTCATTTCAGTAGTAGCGCTTCAATATATATATATATATATATCAAAATATATACATGACGTATTGTGAATTTGTTTCACAATTTAAAACAGTTCCCATGGTGTCTATATCTAGATGTCTGCTTTTTGTTTTGTCTGTACTCAGGTTGATATCTTGCTATGTAAGCATACAGACTGCTAGCATGTTAGCATCGAGCTATTCTCTTCGAAAATAGTACCTGACCGCAGGGCGCAATGTAAGTTCCTTATTAATCTTCCTTGGTGCTTTCTCTACTCAAATTGCTATCTTGGTATATGTTAGCATTTGAGCCATACTACCTGACAAGGTTATAATTTGCCTTTGTTTTTTTCTGTACTCAGGATGCTATCGTGCTACATGTTAGCTCACGGAAAGTTAGCACGTTAGCATTTTAGCAACAGTCATTTGAAACGGTACCATTGTTAAGACTTTCCAATTGGTTGTGGCCAAAGTTTTAAATAGGTCTACCAGTCGAGCCCAACTCGCAATAAATCTCTCATTTTTACATATTCCGCAGGGATTGTGCCAGTTTGCCTCCAATGTCACGAGTTGCCATGCTGTGCAGTTTAGATCACATTGAAGACGCTCAGCTTCTTCCAGGACCTTCGGGAAGCCATGGGAAGGCGTTAGCTATGAAAGCCTTGCTCCAAGTTTGAAGTGCACTCCACTGACTTTTCTGATGAAGCTAATTTGAATAATGTGCCTGTGAACACATTTGGAAGCGCGATGATGAGGATGTACGAGCAGATGTGGCCAAGTACCACTGCACGAGCGTGATGGATGACCACTCTGCAACGCCGACATTTGGCATCCGAGGTGGAGATAAAGCGACGGTTCAAAAGTCTGTCAAGATGAGGGTCTTTATCTGGATTGTACATTTTTCCTCGCTACCGGGCAGGGGAGCTGGCGTAGATGGACAGATAATTTTTTTGCGCGTATGCGTGTAGTTAACTCATTGGAAGAAAAATAAGCATCCTCTACATCACAGGTGTCAAACTGGTGGCCCGGGGGCCAGATCCGGTCCGCAACATAATTTTACGAGGCCCGCGAAAGCAAATCATGTGTGTCGACTTCATGTTTCTTGTGAAAATACGAACATTGGTCTCTTTACTTGTATAATGTTGAGATACTGCAAGCATTTTATGTTACAATCACCTTTTTGGACTAAATGTAATAATAGTGAACATGTTTTATTGGCTTCTGATTTTAAAACTAGTTATCCATCAATTTGTTGCGTATATGTCATTATATGAGTCAATATTTTATATGGGTTCACAGTCATAACGGCCCTCCGAGGGAAGCCATAACTACAATGTGGCCCACGACAAAAATTAGTTTGACTCTACATGTTGTGTTGACATTTTCAAAACGGAATATTCCATTCAAGGGGAAAAAGAAGATCAAGATAGAAAGTAGTCATTCTTTTAAGTCTTAAATGATCTTCATATCCATGCAGGTTGCAAAATACGAGCAAAAATTACGAATATGATTATTCCATGAAAATATTCTGTCTCTAATCACAACCAAAACATCCCCAAGGACATTTTTAATTGTATTTTAGTTGATATTTTGGTGGTAATTGGAGACAACTGTTTATTATTATGATTCTTATTATTGTAATTTATGATTATTGTAGTTGATAATAATAAATAAATGTCATGAAAAAGACAAATGAAATATTTTTATAAATATTTTTGGTGGTGATTAGCAAAACAAATTCATTATTATTAGTAGTATATAACTGAATAATAAGGGTGCTTATGATGCTTGCTAAGAGCATTGTTACACTTAAAATGAGTCTTTTATTTCCCTCTTTTCCAAATACACAGTAATGGAGATGATACGCAGCATGAGTTAGAGTAACAGAGACACCTACTGGACTTGCCTCCGATTCTGTTCTGCGATTGCTTGTGATTTGCCATTTGGATAACTTGTTTTTTAGTCGTGTTTTTTCCACCACCGACCCCCACCCCTCTCACTCTCCACTTTGCAAACAAAAGGTAGACGCGCGCGTGTCGACGTGGACTTAAGATTGTGATTTAATTAGCTGTGACTCCAGCGGCAGCCTGCGAGCGAGTGGCTCTCACAGGCTGCAAAACTCATTATGGATGAATTAATGAAGTGGGACGTGCACTTGGCATAACGCATGCCACATGCACTGATGCATTATGTATTATTTTTATTTATTTATTTATTTTCTTTCAAGGGGACGACTAAAGAGGCATTTTGAATTGAAAACAAAAAAAAAATAATAATAATTCACAATTAGTGTTCATCCTGTCACATTTCACCCTCGTTTTGGCATTCATTTGCATACTTAGAGCTTCTCTAATCAGTATTCATAATTCCAATTACGGATGTGGATATGAAAGGAGTCACCGGGAGAGATGATGAAGAACTGCGTGCTTGCCCCTCAGCTCCTTTTTTTTTCTTCACTAGTCGAAAAAAAACGACAAGGTAATGAATTAATCGCAGCTACTTCCTGTCCACGTAAAAATGCTAAGGAAGTTAGCTATCAGCCATCAGAACAATGAAAACATAACCAAATGAAATGTAAATATTGTCATCAATATTTAAACTATTTCTATTACTGCGATTTTAAACAACAAAAACATAACTATATTTGAATGTATTTGACCACACAAAATTTTTGGGATGCACATTAAGGGGAAAAACTACTTTTGGCTTCAGACTGGCAAAACCAATGTTGTTTTAGCACCACCTGTTGCTCTGGCATGAAAATGACAACAGAAATGTATTATTCAGGAGTAACACCACCTCGTTATCGGTCCAAACGAGACACGCATTTCCTCACATTCCAGTAATGACTTTCTTCGGACCTCTGAATCGCTAAATAGCATTACAGTTTAGTATTACCGCGCCACTTGTTGCTCCGGCATGTACATGACAACATAAGTGTATCATTCATCTTTTACTTTAAATCCCTTTTGTTCCTATCGCGCCTTTTCTGGAAAAACATTTTTTTTTTTTTTTTTTAATCTTCTGGCTTCTGAGTGACTTAAACCAGGTTACGGTTAGATGTTATAGCACCCCCTGTTGGTCTGGAATGCATGAGACAACTGAAATGTATTATTTTAGAGTAACTGCTCCTTGCTATCAGTCCAAAGGATTCACCTTTTTCCTCACATACTGCACCTTTTCCGGAAAGGACTTTCTTCTGACTTCTGATTGGCTAAAACAACTTTATGGTTTAGTGTTACAGCACCACCTGTTGCTCTGGCACGTACATGACAACATAAGTGTATTATTCAGGAGAAACTCTACCCTGTTATCACACAAGATTCACTTTTTCCCTCAAATTGCTTTTAATGATACTGCACCTTTTCCGAAAATAACTGACTTCTGATTGGCTTAAACAACATGGCCATTAGTGGTTATAGTACCACGTATTGCGCTGGCATGCACATGACAATAGAAGTGCATTATTCTGGAGTAACTTCACCTTGCTGTCAGTCTAATCGATTCAACTTTTTTCAAACTGCCATTGCCGATATTTTGCCTTTTCCAGAAAGGACTTTCTTCTTACACGTAGCACCTTTTTTCCACACCTTTGTTGATACTGAGCCTTTTCCGGAAATGACTTTCTTCCGGTTTATTGTTAGTGGGCCATGGCAGCTTAAAAATTTTTTTTTTTATGTGGACAGGTTTATGGAAAATGTGTTCTTTGGAGATGACTTGTCGCTTCAACCCCACAGACATGGGACAAAAACAAAGCCGCAAGTTAGCATGTAGCGTATTTAGCATAATATACCCCCGACTCAAACTGCTCTATTATAATCCGGCCTCGTAAATATCCCCCGCTTGTTTATTGCACACGATGTCGCGCCATTAACTTCGCAACCTTTCTCTTGACGATCGCGAAATGAGAGTCTCCACTGAGGCGTTTCTTTTTCTGCCACATTTTTCTGCTGAAAAGCCGCGAGCTAGCTCATCTTTCACCTTCGACACAAATCACCCACGATTCAAGGGTGCCTTGGAGGGGGTGACGGACAGCCAATTCCACCCCCCTCCTCCACTAAAGTTGTTAATAAACACACTGTTTTATATATGGCAGCTCTTCATGCAGCTTTGACCTTGCCCAGTCCCTACCGTCCGTATACCTTGGACCACTTAATTCCACCCACCTGTTTAAAAGCGAGGGAGAAAAAACATACATGTGGCGAACATGGCACGTTCACGTCCTTGAAGGGAAATAAAAAGATGCTTCATTGTCAGGGCTGACCTTCACCACAAACGTTGAATAAATGCATTGTAAGGCGAAGAGCCTTTGGGGATTTCGCAAAGATTGAGCGATCCGATCACAAGCATTAGCATTTATAATACATTTGTGTTTCACTATTTAAGAATTCAGCTAATCTATCCCCAGCTATTTGGTAAAATAATAATAATAAATACATATTTCCAGAGCTTGTAAAATGCTGCCAAAGCCCTGTCTAAATACAAATTGGTCAAGTGATTCATCTCATCTAAGAGACAAGCTTTGTATGTCAGGGGAGGAGTTAAGTTTAACCTGGGTTGTTAGCGGAAGATGTTATGAGAGAGAGAGAGAGAGAGAGAGAGAGAGAGTCTTCACCGCATGTACATGTGCACTTCTGGTGCATTAAATCAAATAATCTGTAAACCATTTCTTTTTAAGGGTAATGTAAGATGAGACGGCACGGTGGCCGACTGGTTAGAGCGTCAGCCTCACAGTTCTGAGGACCGGGGTTCAATCCCCAGCCCCGCCTGTGTGGAGTTTGCATGTTCTCCCCGTGCCTGTGTGGGTTTTCTCCGGGCACTCCGGTTTCCTCCCATATCCCAAAAAAAACCATGCATTAATTGGAGACTCTAATATTTCCAATATTGCACATTTGCTTGAGAAATTACTGATGTCATATAGCAGTTTCTTTTTTTGCGTCGATGACACACACATGAACATTTATACAAGATCCTAATATAGCTTCAGGAAGTTGTACGATGGCAAACGACACTTCAGCGGAGTCTCGTTGGGATCTGAACGGCGCACCTGATGACAAAGTTGCACGGCATATTGTTATAGAGCTTTTTATAGCGTACTGACCTTTCACCAAAACGGAGGCTCTCTACCGCTGCTATGAGACTTAATGTGCTTGATGTGAGCTTTTTTTATTTATTTATTTATTTTGTATTTCTTCCTTTTTTTTCCCTATAGAGCATAGCACGGACACATCTAAAAGAGCATGTGATATATGTATACTTTTGCTGACCAAATCATTAGGTACAGCTGCACAATCTAATGTGATGAGGTGTTATATGGTTATTTTTATTGTGGTGGAAATGGACTGCATCACACTGACAGATGTTTCTAATATTTTGACCCTCTGGTCTAGTTAAAGAAAGTGATAATACGTAAGTACCGTGTACTGTCAAAATTCATTATTGACAGTGTCGATCAAAAACAGAGTGGGAATTGGCATTGTCCCTAAAACGAAACATCTTAAAACATTTTATTTATTATTCTTGACAGTGTCAAGCAAAACACAACATTGTGGTGAACATCTTAAAATGGTATTTTTAAGCATTATTTATTACTTCTATTTGTTATTATAGAATATTATAAAAATACATGTTATTTTTATTTATGTGTATTTTATTATTGACAGTGTTGCTTGAAACTAAGCATGGAGGGCTATTTCTCCATAGATTAACTTCTTTTTTCATGTATTGTGATAAAATATACATATCATTTTTACTATTTACTATTTATTATTGACAATGACCCTGAAAACTAAGGATTAAGTAGATTTATTTGTGGATGAAAACATTTGTTTTATTCATTAATTCAATTCTTATATTTATTAGGTTGTGATTTTTTGATGTTTTTCATTTATTGTTTATTATTGCTAAAAAAAAAAAAAAAAAAAAGGTTATTATAGATTATTAACATTCCATTGTATTTTAATGCATTGCAATTAAAATGTGTGCAGCACTTGTGGCTGTTTGAAGTATTACTTTAGTATCTGCATGTGAGCAGCGTCATCTACTGGTATGCATGTGCTAGTACAGAAATACCATGACTTTCAAATTCAAATAATAACAAAATAAAATAAAAATAAAATTTAAAAAAGCGACGCCTGCTGCATTTAAAATTTCCAACCTTTTTTAAAATTCGTGTCAGGCTATTAAAAGATGCTCATTAAATGTGCTGAAGGAACCAAAACAGTCCAAATCCATGGGAATTGTGTTTTATGGGATTTGTGGCCACAAGGTGGTGCTAATTGTCTTAAGAAGTGCAAAGGAATTTTGTTGACTTGAAAATATCAAGTTTGGATGTATTATTTAAGTGCCCTGCACTTGCTCACTCGTTAAAAGGATGGATCTAGTTTGCTTCTGCTTTGTGCTTTGATTGCTTAAAAAATACAAAGATAACTAGTATTAATGATTATTTAACATATCAAGTATGTTCTGATGCAGATTTTCCTCCAAAATAATGATGTACTTTCACATAATTTAAAATGGATGACGACAGTCTCAGGGCGAGATGAATCATATCCGAGCTTTGCATGATAATCAAACTCTGTGCGTGGATCTTATTATGCATGACATTTAAACAAAACAAAACAAAATCTGCAAATAGCTTCGTTAAGTACCTCCGGTGCTTCGAGGCCGCAATACCAATCAACGCTGATGCTAACGAGAAGCCTGTGAAAAAAACTGTCAAGACTTACCGGGTGTGTTTTACTTTCAATATAAACTTTTCTGCTATGCTTGAAATCATCACAAACCTCTATTATTTCATAATCAATTAATGGATTTGTGTCGCTAATGCTAGCGTCGCAAGACTCAACCAAAAGCTGCTAGCTAGATTAGTAAAAAAAAATCTAAACAAAAACAAAGCTTCTTAGCTCATGTTTTATTGCTGTCTTTAACGTGTTAAGTTAGTAGCCTAGACGATTGACTTCCATAATTCATTTTCACAAAAATAAAGCATATTGGCTTTAAAAGACACATTTTGTCATCATCTTTAACATATTATGTGAATAGGTTAAATATGTAGAATATATTGAATTGGTATCAAAGGACTAGAAACAACTAGCTGCTAATTTGTTAGCAGAGCTTAGTCTAGCGGCTTAGCTCCAACAGATACCTTTTATCGCAAAGTGAAATGAATAAATATAAATAAATATAAGGCGAATAAATTACATAATGGCTACTATAGCTTACTTAGCTGAGCACAGAGATTTGAGTTCTTTTTTACAACAACAAACATGTTAGCGCTAAGATTCATGTTGTATCAGTTTAATGAATGAGTGACATGCAACATAAATTTACTAAATTAAATGGAATCAAAAGACTAAATCCTGCTACCTGTTAGCTAGCTAGCTAGCTACCCTGAGTTTGCACACTCACTTGAGTAGGTCCTTTTTACTAAAAAAAAATAAAATAAAAAATAAAAAAGACAGACATGTTTTACCATAGTTCAGTGAATAAGTGACTTAATACATAAACATTTATCACCGGAGTAGAATTAAAGGACTACGAACAACTAGCTGCTAGCTAGCCTCGCCTAGGCTAGCGCAGTCACTAATGGAGTTCTTTTTGACCAAAACAAAACTTCCTAGCTCTAACGAGACATTTTTTTTTTTTTTTTTTTTTTTTAATTGCCCTCTTTAATATGCTGGGTTCTAGCTAGTTAGCAAGTCTATCCGAGTATAATTATCCAATCTTTTAAAAACAAAAAAATCTTGGGTCTTACAGACATGTTTTCTTCCCCTCTATTCTGCCTTCTCGTTACATACATACAGTATATTAATTTTTTTAATTTTAATATATTACTCCCTATATTCAGTAATAATAGTGATATTTGACAATGCCAGTGAGTGTATGTTGTACATTTATTTGAAAAAACGACAATTCCATATTTGACTTCTTTCGCAGGCTGAGAGTTTAGCTTTCAGCACTCATAAAAGAGAAAGCATCGCTAATGGAAACTTTTTACCTACTGGCAATATTTTATATTCAAAAGCAAGAGAAGCTTTTTCGCCGCTTACTTCAATTACTTGTCCAGACAGCTTCCATGTTCAACTTTATATTCAAAATGAAAACTTTAAATGGAGCGCGTTGCGGATTAGCCGGGACCTGAAGGCCCACCGCAAAAGTGTACATTACGTGACGGTCCGACTTGATGAATATTCATACTTTGCTTTAATGGAGACGTCACATTAAGTCTCGCCTAATGGGCTGTATCATTGCACGCTGAAATTAAATTACATTGACTTTGGCGCATCGGAAATGAAGACACACGGCGGTGTTAACAGCGTGATTGATACGGATGAATTTCTTGAACCAGCAGCTGAGCACAACATTTGAAATGAGTTTTTAAGAAAATAAATCAATAAAAAAAAAACAGCTAGTCGCTGAAGATGTGTTTTAATAAAATATAGAGAAGAGGTCTATAATAAACCTGAGAGTGCTTTCAAATGGCTTTCTTCACGGTTTCAATGCCTCAATTTGTAGCCAATTAAGGTTGGGCAAATGTAAAAAAATAGACTTCAACATTACCGACAGAAATGGCGCACCCCCTCTCCCTGGCATACACTCTCCCACATTTGGACTGATGGAACATAGGGTCAACAAAATAATGAACTAAACGATAAACGTGTCAAAAAGAATCATCTTCACTATTCAACGCACACACCCTCGCTCCCCCCCCCCCAAAAAAAAACCTTATAAGCGTGGTACGATCAAGTAGAAAATGCAACAAAATCAACAAAATCAGCAAATAATCCAATCCTACTTTCAACATCCCGACAGAAATGGCGCACCCCCTCTACCCCGCCAACACCCAGGAAAAAGTCAACGCAGCCAATTTCAAGGCAGCCATCGTTGCCGTGATCGCTTCTTTGTTTTTGTTTTTTATTTCCATGCAGATGAACAGAGATGGAAACACAGTTCCGCAATCATGCACTAATTAATGAGATGATTGAAGTTCCGACGGCAAAGCGGACATCTCATGAGCCTGAAGAGTCACACAAATGACCCCCCCCCCCCCCCACTCCCACTACGCACCCCCTCCTTACCTTTGTGTTACATCAACGCTGGGCACATTTTAATTGAAAATGACGCAGTAGTGCAAGAGCGCAGGAATAAAAGACATTTTTTTGCTGGCTTACAGATGAAACATTGCGATTGCCGAGCTGCTTCGCTAATGTGGATGCCAAGCATACTTCAACCAGTGCTCCTGAATGCAGCACGCTACAGTGTACGCTTTGAATACATGCAGCAAACAAATACCAGCAAATGTTGCCATGTTGATATAAGCACTTTGAAAAACATTACCAACCTTTCACAAACATACTCAACGGCGGTTTGGAGTCAGGCGGTAACATAACAAAATGAGCACAATGGAATACATCCAATATTTATGTACATGTGTACATTTGCAAAAAAATATTTCAAAATTAATTACATTGTATCTGTTTTCCTCAAAATTCTATACACAAAACCCCATAATGACAACATGGAACAGTTTGTCTGTTTGTTTGTTTTTACACTAAGAAATCATATAGTAAGTATTAAATGTATTCAATTTTGGGTAAAAAGGCTATAACATAAATTTTGAAAAATGCATAAATTGGAATAATGTGGGTGTCAAGATAATGGATCATCTAAAAATCATAATACTTAGTCCTTGGCAACAGTGTTTTTAACTGAAAATTTTGGCCGTTGGTTGACATGACAACTTTGTTTTGGAGCTAGGAAAATGCAAACATTTGAGTTAACAATGGCCAAAATTGTAGCAAAATATTTTATATTACCATTGTAAGAAAATTGTATAACGCTAACACAAAATAGAGTCAACAAGGACTTTTGGACTTAGGCTAAACATCGAGCAACTGTTTACAGTAACGGGCATGCAAAAAAATATCTTTGTGTGATGAGGCACATCATCACTTATGTGTGGCAAATGTGACATTGTGACAGCCAAATGCTGCTTCACCAAAGTCGTTACTTACGTACATCGAAAGTGACATCACCGACTAGTGTCCTGGCCTGGATATTACATCACTTTTGGCAACTTTTCAAACAAAATCTTTTGTCAGGTAAACACTTTTTTCGTCATACAGAACATACAATTGTAGTCAAATTGTCAAATAGTGACAGCAGTCAGGTTTTACGAGGCGGCACACGTCTCATCTACTCGTCTCTTATTAAAGTGCCAACACTGCCAATTTGTGCAACACTAAAGCAAGCTTCTCCAAACAGACGTGCGTAATTTAAAAACTGAACGCTTTCTGAGGCGACGTCTGAGACATGAAGTGATGGATGTTGGCACAAGCTGAGATAGAATATTGAATAATATCTGAGGCCCGTACAAACAGACTAATTCAAACACAGGACCTGTCAAAGCTGGCGGAGAGAGCGTCATTCTGTTTAATTGGGACAACTAGAGGCGGACATGTTTGCAGAGTGATGCAGACAGACGATCGGCTGCCATCTGGCCTACATTAATAACTCTATTCCTCATGTGACGCGCTCAAATTGGCATCCAGAAAACAAAACTCTAGGATAATTGATCCTCTCTTTTGATGCGACTCGATGTCGAAAGCGTTGCACTTCTGAAGGGAACGTGACGCTGACGTGGAACTCCACACGGGGAGCTACCAAATGCATTTTATATTCGGGCGAGTGTCACAAGCAAAGCCGCCTTCTCTCAAGGGCCCGATTAGACGGGCTTTTTTTTTTTTTTTTTTTTTTTTTTTTGGGCACATCCACAGAAATGCACTGAAATTAAGCGGAATAACCTCCTCCATGAGAACTAAACGGTAGCAAATCTTTTTTTGGAAATAGTTGACATATAAAATGAGGTCCCATGAGGGAGATTCCCAAATCTCGACGTGGTATTGCAGTGTCTACGAGGGTTTCAAGTTGTGTCGTTGATATGGACCGATATCAGCCATCTGTCCGGGTCCCCTACTCGCCACCCGCCAGAAACAGCTCGTAGTAAGGGGCCCTACACGTTGTTGTTGTGGTGTTAAAGCGGTGCGTTGTCATTGATCCAAACCGATGTCCGCTGTCTTTCGGGGCCCCCTTCAGCTCGGGGCCCTCAGCCAACCTGGCTTGCTGGAGTTAGGCTACGTTTCCAGCGCACGGTTCAAGGGAAACAATTACGATTGGCTCTCAAGTGGCGCGGTTGCGATATGCGTCTGGCAGCGGAAATAGACAAAATGTTCTCTTCCCAAAAAAATGTAAAACCCGACGCGTGTCGGATATATGCCAATGTGAATGCGAATGCAGTATTAAAGCACAGATGGGATATACGGTACCCCGTCAATGGCAGCTTGACTTTACTGAAAGCCACTGATTGGTGACGTATACACTTCACCTACTTCTTTTAAGCAAATAAACGATGCAAAAAGGTGCCACAGTAACATTTTGAAGGAAGTTATGCTTCCTGTCCCTTAACTTATACGTTCCATGTGGGAATTTGGTACGCCTCTGCACCATAACAAATATTCCTTATTGAAAAATCTTCATCCATGTAAGGCTAAAGCAGCAGTTACTCGAATTATCCAGCAGATGTCAGCTATTAAGCCATTTTGAACGTTGTTGCATATTCATTGTTTACCTGCTGCAGGCTTAGGGACAATACCGCCATTAAGTACCACAATGCACCGATCCGCTGTGACTTGTTTGCCGAGAAGAATCCAATCAAGCGTTATGGAGTGGCCACAGTGATAGTGCACCATGCGGAAAGGTTATCAAGGTGTTCCAAGATCGCTGCTCATTCATCAAAAGCTGCAGTCGACCGTATAGAACGTGGGGGGGGGGGGGGGTGACAAACGTGACAAAAGGATCCGGAAGATACGCCAGCTCCTCGGCCGCATCCCTTTGGGGGAAGCGAGGCTCATAAATGTGGAGGTCAGCGGCGGGGAGGCTGGCGGTGGCGTCGGGCATGAGTCACGGTGTCTTCCGCCACCACGTGCGGTCAGTGAGCCACTTCCTGTTGAGCGGGCAGCACAAGCCGGTGATTCAGACGCGCTCCTGAAGAAGAGCCAAACATGCGGCGTGTAAATTGTTTGCGAAATCCAAGCAGAAGTTCCGGAAAGTTTCCACAAATCAAGTCTGCACGTGTCTGAGCCATCCGTTTGCGGCCAAATGGGCTTTGTGTCAAGCTTTTTGCAAAGTCATTTTTTTTCTGAGGATGAATTGGGAAAATTGTCTTTTAAAGGAGTTGAGCCAAATGAGTTTTGAAGGACGTGGAAATGAGAGGCCTTTTGGGAGAACCTGATGTGGGCGTCCGCACGCTATGAATCCAAACTGCGGAGGTGGTTCAGCACCTCCCAAGGGGCCGGGATGGGGGGGCTCGCCGTTACATCTCAGAGGTTAGCTCCAATTGTGTGAAACTCCAGAACCCAAAAGCTACCCCTAAACCCCCACTCAAACCTTAAACTGGTTTCACCTTACTTCTCACTCTTTTTGAAGATTTTGTTTGAAAGCTGCTTTTTCTGTTGCATTATTGATCAAGAGTATGAATATTTATTTATAACCAACAAAGTAGTTTTTCTTGAAAAGACGCAATTTTCTAAATCTGTCCCAACAGTCATGTCATTGCCTAAACTGATGGTCTCACACAGCAGCGAGTCCCCTGCCCAAGTGTTTTACCCACTTGGGTCAACCAATCATCGGCAGTCCAGCCCTGGTGTCCTTCCCACCTGCTGCCAGATAATCTTTTGTCCTGTCCTGGTGTCTGACCCACTGGTGCTGGCCAATCATATCCCAACTTTCCCCATCTGCACTTAACAAAGTAGCTAGCTCCTTGGCTGCTCTGGTGTCCTCCCACGTGAGTCCAACCGATCGTCTCTTAGCCAGCCCGAGTGTCCTACCCACCCGAGTCTAACCAAGTGGCTCCTTTTCTGCCCTGGTGACTTAGCCACCTGTTTCGTACCAATCATTTTCCAGCCTTCTCTAGAGTCCTACACACCGCGGTGTGTCAACTGATCCTCTCCTCGCCAGCCCTAGTTTCCTGCCCACCTGGTGTCAACCAGTTGTCTCCTAGCCTGCCCTGATGTCCTTCCCAATGACATCTGACCAATTGGTTCTTTGTCTGCCCTGGTGCTCTATACCCACCTGAGTCTAAGTAATTGGCCGTTAGCCTTCTTTAGAGTCCTTCCCACCCATGTCGATCAATCAGCTCCTCGCCTGCCCAGGTCTGCTACCCACTCGTATCAACCAATCGCCTTCTCGCCCACCCTGGTTTCGTACCCACCGGAGTCTAACCAATTTGCTCCTTCCCTTCCCTGGCGTTCTACCCATCCGTGTCAAATTTTCCCTGAGCCTGCCATGGTGGACTACTGACTAGTCTAACCAATTGGGTCCTTCTCTGCACTGGTGTTAATTTTGAATTTTCCGGTGTTGCTGTATTTGTTCAAGTATTTGGCTGCGCTTGCCACATTTGTCTACTTTGTATCATGATATGGTCTTTGGATGGGGAAAATCAAGAGGCAATTAACATCTCTTGTTCACACGATGTCTTTAATGCGACTGTATCCTAACAGCACAGGGGGCGCTCTCCAGTTGCACCAGCAGCGGTTTTAAATATTTAATCGCGCCTGTCACCGGAGCTCACGTTTGACATTGACGCCAACCTCTCAGCAAATCGTATATCTTTCTCCACCACCCACAGCTGACTGGAGCCATCGGGGAGGGTCATGAAGTCGGACTAAAGAGACTGCCGGGGAGGCTCCGTCTGAGGATTCTTGGACGTGTCAAGCGGCTGACAACACTGGTGACAAATTTGACGCCAAGCACGGGCGGCTTTGCCAGCGCGAAGGCAAATAATGTGACTTAGTCCCTCGTGTCGTAGCCTGTCACAGCTCGGTTTTGACAACCAGCGACTGTAAAAGTAAATCAAGTTTTAAGCACAAAAACATGATGAATATGAATTCCTTATTTACCATGATTGTCTGATCTTATCATCTTTTATTCATTGGTTCAGATTTTCATTTCAGTAATCCCACTGTTTTGCTGTGCGGGCGAAAGCCATTTACATTTTAAATGAGGAACGTGCCAATCCAGGCGTGTGTGCATGCGGCTGGCGCTTAATTCCCGCTCCAATTTTAATTACAACTCAAGCAGTTCAATATCACAGCCTGATTAAAAACTTCAGGGGAGCCGCCTCCGTTGAGCAAGTCCTCCTGCACATTTTATTGACTTGGATTGAATGCGTGCCGAATGCTGCCTGCGCTGGCTGAATAAGCAATGGAGCGGATGTCGAAGAACGCGGCGCTACACTGACAACTTAGCCGATGGCCTTTAGCTTCAATCTATACTTTTAAAGGCCACATGCAATCTTTAACATGGAGAATCCATTAACTTTAAGGGGAAGCGACTTTTGAATCGACATGTTTTTTACAGAATTTAGGGAAAACTGCAAAAAAAAGGCGGTCACACACATTTGGCAAAAAGACGCAATTGGACGGAATTTAAAAGCAGTTAGGTTTGCATTCGATGACAGAATATGTCTATTATCCTCCCATTACAAATTTGGAAGAGTCTAGCATATTTTCACATCATTTGCAAAACGAACAGATTATCAAAGAATAAGAATCAAAAGAATTTTCTTTCATCCAACATTTACATCTTCCCCAGCAATCATCACCGGACCTGCCCTGGTATCATTCCCACCTGTGGTGTCTTGCCCACCAAATCTAACAAATGTGCTTCTCAACTGACCTTGTGTCCTACCAACAGGTGTCTTGTAATTACTCCGAGCCCTGGCCTGATTTTTTCCCACCCGTATCCACCAATCATCTCCTAACCTGCCCTGATGTCCGACCCACCTCTTTCAAACAATTTATCCTTGCCCTGCTGTGTTTTCACCACCTGTGTTAACCAATCATCTCCTTGTCTGCCCTACTGTTCTCCCCACCTGTGTCCCCTAATCGTCTCCTAACCTGCCCTGGTGTCATTCCCACATTTGAACCAATCACATCCTAGCCCTGCAGTGGTTTATGCACCTGTGTCTAACCACTCATCTCCTAACACACAACCACCTTGCCTACCCTGATGTTCAACCCACTTGTGTAAACCAGTCCTCTGTTAGCCGGCCAAAGTGCCTAGCAACCTGAGTTTAAGCAAACTTGTCCTTCTTAGCAGAGTCTAACCAATCAGCGCCTTACCTACCCTGGCGTTCCAACCACCGGTGTCTACCAATCATCTCCTAACCTGCCCCAAGGTCCTTGCCACCGACCGGAGTCTAACCAATCAGCTCCTTGCCTGTCCTGGTTTTCTACTCACCTGTTTCTTCTCTAAACATGCCCCGGCGTCCGTCCAAACCGGAGTCTGACTACTACCTCCTTACATACGTTGATGTCCTCCTCACCCGTTAACCGATTATCCCCTCGCCTTCTGTGTCTTCTTTCCCTTTTACCCACCCGTGTCACATCAGCTCTGTGTCTGCTCTGGTGTCACACTCACTTGAGCCCTCACCTCCTCTTAGCTGATGTGCTGCACTAAGAATGCACTTCATCCACTGAATAGAACGCAGCCTTTTTTCCTCTTAATAACGACTCGAATAAACGCTGTGAGCCACATTTTGTTATCTTTGGACTGAGCCTGCCATTTCTCCGAGTGCTCGGGCCGTGAGAGTTATAAACCCGGCTGACGTGATTTTTTTTTTCCCCCCAGCATGCCCGTCACCTGTAAAAGTGTGCATTCATTTTGTGAGAACTTGGGGGAAGTGACACACAGAAAATAGGAGGATGAACTAAAGTTTTTTGTCCATGAAAGACAAACAAAAAAGCCACTTAGCAGCCCGATGCGTCATCCAACCCGCCGGCGGCCTCAATGACGGGCTCGCAGGGAAACGTTTGCGCGAGTGGTCGCTCGTCACAATGGCAACGGCGCAAGCAAAGTTTCCCAAAATAGCTCCTATTGATTGCTCGTCAGCCACTGGGGAGGCAATTTGAGAGAAAGATGACAAAATCATTTTAGAGGACGTGAGCACTGGCGCTCGTTTGCGCGACAAGCTCCAAGGAAGTCACGGTGACATAAGCAGCTCACATTTAGAGGCCGCATTGTCGCGCGCTGCTCAACTCATACAAAACAGCCATCAGATTGAATTCAATTCAATTTGGAGAGGCAATGAAAAACCTGTGATTGATGGATGTGACATACATACAGTATCATACGATATGATGGATTATACCATAACTGATTAATAAATACAATGTATTTATTGATTAATTTTAATGTATTATTTTATTTATTTGCTTAATATTTATATGTAATTATGATTTACTGTACTGTGCGCTCGCTCAAGTTACTTCGCACGTCGCTGAAAATTCCATAACTTGACTGACTGATTGATTGTCAAAATATTGGCTCCTGCTAAATGAGGATGTTTTTGTATTCGCTTCCTATCCTCCTCTCCTCGCCTTCCTCCCCGCGCTACAAAATTTGCCTAAAACCCCGACGAGCGTCTACGGTAAATTGGCACGGCCAGCAGAGAAAAGACTGCTAACTGGGTTGATATTGACGTTACATCGACCAAGAACTGGCGCTGCCATCAGGCTGCAAAAAAATAAAAATTAAAAGTAATCAAAGATGACATCAAATTAAGAAATTTAATTATCAAATCTTGGAACAAATTAACACAAGACCAACGAAGGGAGAGGAGAAAAAAAAAATCTAATAAAACTGAATAAAGCATCTTTGCTTGAAATAATTCAAATTCATCACAGTATTTTATTTATTTCCAGTGACTTGAAGCATTTTGCATCAGCCGAGCTGGGAATTTAGATTTTTTTCCCCCGCCACTCTTTTTTACAGCTAGCTCGTCCTTGAGAATAAAATACACGAAATGTCAAGAAAAGATGAAATGTGCGCGGCCTTTATCGAGCTAGCAGACGGCTCAAAGGGTCTGTAAATTAAATTGTGCAAAGTTTCCAGTTGAAGGGCAAACAGCAGCGTGGCGAGCAAACAATGTCCAAAGGCGGGCGGCTGTGGCGGCCTCGTAAAAAACGCGATTGATGAGCGAAGGCAAAGGACTTGCTCTTTGTTTAAGATACATAAAACCCCATGTTGTTAATTCAGGGCATTTAGGAAATGGTAATTGCTTGTCTCTGGGGTTCAAGCCTAAGCAGCTAAGTGTACATTTATACAACAACCTTGTAAAAACTGGAATGTCCCCTTGATACAGAGCTAAATAAACAATCAGAAGCAATATATTATGCATGCCAGGCCAGTAGGGGGCGATGTCGCTTTGTGAAGAAACCTTATTTAACAGCGTATTAGTTGGCATAAATAGCACAAGTAGGTTTAAAATTTGACGTATGTAATACAGTGAGGTCAATGAACATTTTGCGTCATACGCACAAACCTAATTACGGGATCCTGGCACAATCTAGTTCATGGCGAATCCTCCAAATTATCTACTTTGATGCCAAACTCTATCTATCTAGCTAGCTAGCTCGCTCGCTATAGCTATAGGCGGTCAAAACAATGCTTTCAGTTTATGACAGGGACACAAAAAGGTTTTTGTTATTGTTTTTTTACACCATAAATCACCTAATCATATTGAAATTTAAGGGCGTTTAATGATCGCATGTATTTTACTTTGCTCCCCGCATGCTTTTTTTCCGAGCGAGACAAAGTCGGCGACATGAAAGCGCGGCAGCCGAACAGAAAGAAAGGAAGAAAAGGCTGGCTTCCATTGAAGGCCACGGCGTGCATTTATGAACTGCAATATTAAGTTCCCCGAAGGGAACATCACAAACAGGTGGGCGTCTCCACGCTGACTCATTCAACAGGTTGATAGCGGTTTTCATCTTTAAAAGGAAGTGGCGCAAGAATAATGATAATAATTATGGTAGGTTTTTGCCCAGTAAGAAAAAGTACATTTTGTACCCAGTCGTGACATGTTTACGTGAGCTCTCACGAGAGCGCAAACAGAGGCGGCGAGCTCCGGGGACTCATTACGCCGTGATTCCCGAGCGCTCTGGTGCTTTGTACTTTCTTTTTATTACGTTTTATGCGTTTATTGTTGTTCCGTTTGCAGGCAGCCGCGCTCCAACATTTTTTTGTTTAGAGAAATAATCCAGTAGCGCTATAAAACACATCGGCACACTCGTGAACGTTTTTATGTAAACTCTATGTAAAGTCACCACAACTTCGATTGGTATCCGACAGTCTGTCCATTTTTTACAAACTGTATATCCATCTATTAATCAAACACTTCCTTCATTTATCTTTCCATAACCATCTGTCTGTCCATGCATCCATCACCCATTTACAAAACATTAAACGTGAGCATTTCATAACCGTTTAATCATCTATCCAAAGCACCCGTCCATTCAAAAACGATGAGATATCTTGGTCTTTTTGCAATGTTAGTCCCTTTTTTTTTTTTTTTTTTTTTTTTTTTACAAAAAACGTTTCTGCCTTGCTGAAAAGTAGAAATTACCAAAATTCTGATGACGAAAAGCGCCTTGAAAACCGCGGCACTTTTTTTTTTTTTTACTTATTTTTATTTATCTGAATTGAACGTCTTTGTAACAAGGTTCGTGCTTTTGTAATGGCCAATGTCCATCCATCCACCTTTCCATTCCTTTTACTCTCCATCCATCCATCCATCCCTCGGCCTTTCTACCCATTATCACTCAATCATCCTATCCATCCATATGTTCCCTGATTGAACAGAAAACGTTTCTTCCATTTACCATTGCAATGAATGTTACATTCATGTACATCCACCCATGTAGTCATTAACTAAGTAAAAAGTCAAATTTACAGAGTGCACCCAAATGCATCATTGGTGCTAAACCGGACAAATAGCTTGCTACTTTTACTTTGACTTTACTTTTGGTCATTGTTTAATAGCAGCCGGCATTGTCACGATTGCCTTGAGTCAGTCTCAGCAGAGCTGCCCTTATAAGAATAATATTCACAAAGGGATTGCACATATAGTCAATCAGGCAGCGAGCGTGTGCGCCGAATAACAATGAAGGAAAACGATTAAGTTGTTCCCCGCAAAACCCAAGCCACACACACACACACACAAACACACACACCTGCTGCTTCTGCAGAGGAGGATATTTTCAATTAATCAAGCAGTCTCATCAATAATGCATCACCCCCGCAGCCCGGTCGCTCTTCTGCGAGGCAGCCCGACCCGCGGGACCACCCGATTTGTCACCCCTCAACGCCGTTGTGAAGCCATCGACTTGCAACTCAAAGACGCGTCAAAGATGGCAGTGGGGGCACAAGTCTTAACTTTACACCTGAAGTCAAATTTTCTTAAAGGCGCAACTTTTTGCAGCCGCTTGCTGCTAGGCGGAATTCACAAGGGTCGACCGTAAACAGGCAACCAGGAACAGGAAGTCAGAGAAAGTTTATGTATTGAGGCACTGCTCTGTATTACATACAAATACCCTTTTAGAACAACTAAAAATAGATATTTTAAATAAAATATTTAAAAATAATTACATATATATATATATATATATATATATATACACAATAATACATACAATAAATGTTATGCATATTACACAAAATAATAGTCTAAAAAGAGAAAATGAATTGATAATATAATTCTTTCAAATCCCCAAAATATTAGTCATGTTGCAATATGCTGCACACATTTCTTTGTATTTCACTACAGTTCGGTTGTATTTAACTTGTAAGTACAATACATTTGCATTTAATCTTTTAGAACTGGTTGGATAAATTTTGGTAAATTGAAATGTGTAATACATTGTCTTGCTGCATAGGTAATATTTTGCCACACTTCAACATTAAAATACTCTGTTTAACAATAACCTCAAATTCGTCATTTTTAAAAACTATACAAAATGTTTCCCAGTCATCCCAGTGCTTTTTTTTGGGGGGGGGGAGATAATCCTAGTTAATCAGGGGTGAAAACAGGCTGTGGTTTTTACACCTGTCGCAGTGAACCAGCAGTAATCCCATCTGAAATCTGCTCTCTGTGGCGATGGTCTTTTTTTTCCCCCCTCATCATCTCGGCAGCGAGTTATTTATATTTTTTGCCAAGCGGGCCGTGAGCGGTGATCCTTAAGTGGAAGAAGCATACGAGCCGAGAGCCTCGCCATCTGGCTG
The DNA here is from genome assembly GCF_024500385.1 of Phyllopteryx taeniolatus. Classification (NCBI taxonomy): domain Eukaryota; kingdom Metazoa; phylum Chordata; class Actinopteri; order Syngnathiformes; family Syngnathidae; genus Phyllopteryx; species Phyllopteryx taeniolatus. The sequence goes on along the minus strand of NC_084521.1, from coordinate 3,298,581 downwards.
CACACACGCGTAAAAAAACAAAAACAAAAAAAAGAAAGAAAAAATAAGGGGAAGAAGAATGTCTCTCATCATTGTCAAGATGTCTCCTTTCAAAAGTAAGACTGCTGTCTGAAAGCAGCCTGACATGAGAGCAGATCTGAGGTCATTTTGATAAGGATGTGAAGAAAAGTCAACAGTAGGGGGATTCAAATGTGTTTTCTGTGGACCGACGCTGCATTCAAGACAGCTGGGAAGTCCGAACAATTCCACTTGGAGCTTACGTGGCTTGACCGCAACGACATTCCAGTCAAACCAACAAAAAGAAAAACTTTTGATAAGGTTTCCGAGAAACTCGGATTTCAAGCGACGTTACGATGCACTCTTTCTTGTCGTAAATTTCTGAAATCCCAGTTTTCGGGAAGGCAGCACTATTTCATGCTATTGAAACGGATTTTTACCAATACTGTGTGTGTGTGCGTGTATATATATATATATATATATATATATATATATATACACACACACACACACACTCATACAGTATATCACAATTGCATACTTGAATTTTTAACCTACAAAGTTAGTTGACCTAATAAAATGATGTTAAGCATACTTTTTAGTGCATCAAATTCCTGTCTTGGAGCTATTGTTGTTATGTTGTTAATCCTGCACTGTGACTTATCTTAGATGAGTGGTTTTTTTCCCTCCTCAACTTCCACTAATTAGCCATGGCCCAGTCTCGCTCGTAATTAGGCTTATCGCGCTCGGCGTGCCCGCTAAAGCCCCGAAACATCGAACACGTCCAGGCGGCGAGCGGCGGCGACCGTTTTTTGCCACCGCTTGCAACACTTTGGGGTCGCGCTTCGGCAGCCTCGCCGTGATCATGGAGGAAAGCGAGGGCCCCTCCCACTGCTCGCCTGGCCTGCCAGCCCAGGCCACAGCTGGATTCAATCTTACGCCTTCGGAATAACATGCGGCCTGCATTTTTTTTTTTTTTTTTTTTTTTTCCCAACCTCTCAGAAGCTAATTCAATTGGCGGCTGGCTCTTTATTCATGCTGCGGGAAATGATCCAATTGCATGTAATTGGGCCAAAATGCATAATTTCTTCACTTAAAAGAATTTATATTTGTTCATCTATCTATGCCAGCGACATATAGTGACAAACAAAACAATGAAATGGTCTTCCACTAGATGGCAGAAGATACAATAAATGGCCATTCATGCAGGAGAATAATAGCTTTGTTCGACTCAACAAGCCCAGAGTTCACACCTGAGTCAGTAAATTTGTGAGTAAGGTCAATATTTCTGTATATTTTTGGTGACATTTTTGTTTGCTGGTGTGCCACGAGATTTCTCTAATGACAAAATCAACACAAGCCTATTGATTTTGGAAGGATTCATTATTTTTTTGTTTAGTTCTCTTCAACCTCAACATCCCAAATTTGTAAACTGTATCATGAACCATCACAAAGTGTCTGTTCTCAGCTGCGCTGTGATTGGCCAGCCTGAGTTTGACGCGTGTGGTCAATCGAGGTCGATTGAGCCATGCAGGCGAGCCTTAAGAGAGTCACGTTTTGATGTCAGGTTAAAGATTTGTTTTGATACTCGGCGCAGCAAGGCCGGCTGGGCTTCATTAGGCGGCGCCCGCCTGCCTTTTTTATTGGCACACAAATTAACTAGCCGGCGATTGCAAATTGACAAAGTGTCATATCTGCTGGCGGCTGATCTCTTATTAACGACAACGCCTGGCCTTCCACATCTGAGCACGACGGGCGGTGGGAAGACAAAGGGGGAGGGCTTACGTCACGTCTGCAGATGGAAACATTTTGTATTTTTAAATCTGCGGATGGATGCTGGTCGTGGCCGAGTTTAACTGATGAACGGACGTTTCGTTTGGAACATACAACGTACATCACAAGCAGCCGGTCTTGTATAAAGTACCTGAAAATGAAAATTACAGAACTTTTCTGTTCGTACTGAACAGAAAATAATCAAGTTTAAGTCACTTGAGTAAAAGTATTAGCGCAGTGATACTCAAGGTGTGCTACAAGGGCTCCCTCTAGTGGTTCATGAAAGAATCACTGAATTAAATGTTCAAACTGTGCACTGTGTTACAGTGGCTTGAACAACAACACTGTTGGGTCAATCACGAAATTAATTGCGTGAATCACAAAACAGTAAAAAAGTAATAAAACAGCAGATCATACTTAAATAATCACATTGTTTGATAGTCAATTATTTTATCCAAAAACAAGGGGTATAAAACATTTTAAAAAATACACAGCCTTTTCTCTGAAATATTATTTAAAGATTAATTATCCACTTATTCGTGTCAGATAGGCTCTAAATGAATGAACATGAAAATTATTCTGAGGATATTCTCGACTTGGAACATACTGTATGTGCATGAAAAATGAACCGCACTCTAGGCTTAAACATTTTCAGATATTAAATGTAAAGTATTGGAAGTACAAGTCATTTTTCTAAGTGAGCGTTGAGAATTTTTCCCATTTTAAGATTTTTGTGTCGCGTTAAAGAGGTGATGAACAAAGCGAATTAGGGGAAATGGATTGGATTAAATGTATACATTTTTAATGTAGTGGAGAAAAAGTGAAATTTGCCAGAAGTGTAATTAACAAAGTGAAGTACAGATATGTAAAATATTTTACTTAAGTACAGTAACTAAGTATTTGCACCGTGTTACATTACGAAACTGCCTGTAGCTACTAGCATACATGCAAATGAGGTGATTTTACCACTGCACTGCTTATTCATTAAATCCATCAAAGATCATCTACGAGTTAATCAAATCTATGAATCTGCTTCTGGTGACTCATGAATGTATTCATCTTCACGGCCTGCAGGTTTTTTTGCTGAGCCCAGCATTGCAACTTTATTTTTTAAAAGTGTCTACTTCAATCCAGTGTGTAAAAATTAAACTGCACACCACCTCAAGGAAAAACAGGAAAATGGTTCTTTGTGCTTTTTTTTTTTTTTTTTTTTGGTTCGTGCGGTTAAAAGTTCCCCAGTTGCTCTAAATGAAGAAAAAATATTCTCAAAAATGATACTGTTAGGTTTTTTTTCCTATGGCTTTCTTTTTTTTTTTTTAAATCATCATTTTTAGATTTATAATAACGCTATACAACTACATAAGTGTCTTTATGATGAAAACTTGCTGCTGATTGGCTGGGAGAAGATGCATACATACATTATCCCCTTCAGGAATCCTGAGCAATAAGATTGCGAACAAATTCAACTTTATGCACCCACGTTCAATAATAACTGACTTTATTATAATATATGGAGGCCACAACATTAGGTACACCTGTATAATCCAATCTATTGACACCACTCCATACTACAAACGTACATACGTACAATAAACATATTGTCCAATTAACGTTTCTCAAAACTGAGCGTTATTGTCTTTTTAAAGGCAGAATTGGTTGTACAGGTGTACCTAATGGTGTGAATCATTGGTGCTAATAAACATTTTAGAAGGCAGAGGTACATAAGACAACTTGTGGAGACAAGTTGACTTTAGTCAGGTGAAATATTTGCCCGAGGTGCTTTCAAGCAGCAGAGTCACGGATGGACTTTCCCAAATGTTGCCCAAGACATTTTTGTCTGCCTTTGATGAAGAGAACTATTGTATCTGCTTATCTCACTTTAATTTTCAAATTCAACTACAACGGTTCAAGTCCATTTTAAATTTGGGTTTTTAAGCTTTTTCCATGTTTGTATGAATTCCTATGTCCTTATCATGACACATGATTATGCCATTTGCCACTTCTAATATTTTGACCCAAACTAAAATATTTGAAGCACCGTTTGACTTATTATAAGGTGTGTCTAATACAGTGTCCGCAGACTATTTTGTGCTTTAAAAAAAAACGATGACGACTGATGCTCAAACAAACCAAAGAGACTTCTTTTGTATTCCTTCTTTTTCTTTTATTTTCCTTGACATCACCTTTGAAAAGACAAGCATCGGGATCGAGGGCCGCGCCTCAAGAGCGCACAAACACTTTTGAAAAGCACGCCGATGCGCCACGTGCACTGCCACAGTGTAATAAGCGCACCTCCCCCTCCTCAGCACAGGAGGGGGGGGGGGGGGGCACTCTGGAAAATTGCTTTGACTGGAAATGTATCACGGCTGACAGCGACACTCTCCTTTTTCTTTTTTAACCCCATTAAACACATTCCTCTGATCTAATTCAATAAATGTCAGAGGGAGTTTGAATATGAATGATATCCACCCCCCACGCCCCCTTTGGGTGATACACGTCTTTGAAACCCACAAACACTTGAAACAATCTTAAGCCATGACAGGAGTATGTACATTAATAGTCCCCTCCAACTAGAGTCAAAAGTGCGCAAACAGTCGTGACATCTTCAAATTAACCCCACACAAAAGAAAAGAAAAAAATACAATCCACGGAGCGATTTAGCCTGTTTTTAAAAGGAAGCAGCACTCGTTAAAACGGCCGAATGAGGCCTTTTGCATTTTCCGATGTCATCTGGTGTCAGATGTGAAAAAGCAACAGGTCTCAGGAACCGGCAAAGGCTGTGCACTACTAAAACTTTCGCATCCAAACCAGCAGACGGAACTTCCTCGCAAAGAAACCACTCGGTCCACCGACTATGTTGCAAAGGTGTCCTCGGTTTACGACGGTGCCGAAGCGAGGACGCTTCGTAGTCACGAACGGCATGCGACGAACTGGTTTGCGAGCCTTCCGGTGTGAAAGCCACCATGGAAGGTAAGAATGTGTTCTTTTTTTAAATGTGGCTGTTTTATAGTCATGGCCTAAAAGTGGTTTTCATACAAATATTTACGTGACTGCGTTAGACTGCATAACTTGCATACGAAATCGGGTTACGTCAATGTCATCGAAACGGAACTCCGTCGTAAACAGAGGACCCCTTGTATAAATTGTTGAAAGCGGCCTTGTGGCTGTATTTTTCTGATGGTTGATTAAATAATTCCATATACTTGACAGATATTACAATTCCATAATCCTGACCTGACACCTGATGACTTTGAAGCTGATGTCCGATACTTGGTCGCTCGAATTCCACAAACTTGACGGACGTGTTCCTAAGACCTGTTGCTTTTTCTTCTCTGACATTTGAGGATATCCTCCAATCAGCAAAAAGAGTCAATAAATAGTTTCGTCATATGCGTCCCGTAACCTCGGAAGCGAAAAATCAGATGCTGACATCACAGATTGAGGACTCAAAGCTGGTCCTTTCTTACTAAGAATCACGGAAACAATTATGCCCGATTCGACGTTAAAGACACACACGTCACTCAGTAAGTGTGAATGATACGTTCTCGCGCATCCATTTTAATATAAAATGCCCCCACTTCCTACAGTGACCACCTGCTGCCCGCTCACCGTGTAACATGTCAAGTTTCAAACCAGTGCAAACAACAACAGCAGTGCAGTTAGCCGGGCAAGCGGCCGTAGCCCAGGCTCTTCATCACGCCCCCGCAGACCTCCTCCACCAGCCTCACGTCACGCCGCGGCATTTTCTGCCGCCACGTGGCAATGTTGGCCGGTGAGATGTCCCCCTCGTACTGCAGGTTGTACAAATTGGTGGAGGTGGTGAACGCCAGCTGGTTGAGGGCCGCAGGCGACACCGGCACCCCCAGTAAGGCGTGGATGCCCTCCGCCGTCTTCTGCGGGGAGTTGACCACGTCCTCGAAGCGCACTTGGAGGTAGGAGTCCTCGGGGAGGCTCCGGCTGACCCGCAGCGTAGCGGCGGTGTGGGCGAGCCACAGGTGGGCCAGTATCAGCACCGGGTCGCTCTCCACACGGGCCAGCAGCCCCCTAAGTGTGTCAAACTCCGGCGCTACGCTCGGGCAGCTATCCCTGACGGCGTCCTCCTTGAATATCAAGGAAAGGTGCTGAGGGATGTTCTTCAAGGAGTACAGGCTGGGTTCGCTGTTGTACAACATGAGATAAATCCACGCTCGAGGGTCCCTCACCACGTAGAGGGTCTTGAGGGAAGGCCCCACGACCTCTCGGATAAAAGGCAGCTTCAACGTCCAGCTCCCGCTTCGCATGTTCAGAACAACGCGGCTGTTGGGGTACTCGGCCACGTGGCGCCTCAGCTCCCGGATGTACTCCACGTCTCGGTCCATGGCGGCTCGCGGCTTGCCCTTCGGCGCCGCCGGCTCCCTCCGCCTGGATCGCTTCTTTGCGTCCGAGTCGGAGGCGCCGCGCTGGGCCGGCCAGGCCCGCTCCCCCTCTGCCAGCTGAATGTTCTGCAGGTGCAGCTTGGTGTTGTGGACCAGCGAGTGGAGCCAGCCCTGAATGATCTTGAAGCGCCCCCGCTTGGCCTCCGACCGGGACCACTCGCAGGCGTCAACCAGGGAGTCGAACTCAAACTCTGTCTCTGGGATGTCCAAGTGCTCGGTGGGCAGCCTGATATAAACGAAGTCCGAGCTGTTGTAGAAAAGGTGCTTGAGGATCTCCGCCCCCGAGCCGGGCAGAGTCGCGATGAGGACGGTGGGCAGGGGGAACTGGCGCTGCTCCGGGACCCGCATTTGCCGGTCGGCCTCGCTCTTCCACTTCACCCCGCAGAGGAGCCGATCGCAGCTGTTGGACACAAAGAGCAGGCCAGCTATCCACAGCAAGAGGATGGCGAGCAGGGCGTAGCGCATTAGCCGCCGCAGCCTGAAGCACACCTCGTAAAATCTCCTCTGCGCGGCGAGGAAGGCGGCGGCCGCGCAGAGAATCAAGCCCACCATCACGTTGAGGGTGAAGGCAAAGTCAAAGAGCTGATTGTCGGCGCTCGTCTGTTTGGGGACCGCCTGCGTCCCGAGGCCGAATCGAGTGATTTGATATCGATCCTCCACCTTGCAGTGGCCGCCGTACCCTAAATATGCCGACCTCGCCCCAATGTCTTTGTAATTGGTCGCTATGGACACTATCGTCTCTGTGTTATTAATTGTCAGCGAGAGTCTCACGCCATTTTTGCTGCTATCTATAAACTTACAGTCGGACACTTTGACATACGGCCCATGGAGCACATAAGCTGCCCTGCTAACAGCGTCCGTCATTGGGAAAGTGACATTGACATACTGAGTCCACCTTTTTTTAAACTCTGCCGCCTGTTCTGCTTCCTGTATGCGAGTGTCTGGACTGCGCCCATGGCTGTCAAACCAAAACATTTTATAGTGTGCATCCCACACGTCCATCATGGCACCGTTGTAGCGGTCCATGAACCTGAACGGAACGTATTTGAAGTCGATGTCTAGGTTGTGGAAGAAGGCACTGAGCGAGCTCACAGGCGAGTCAGCCGCTTTCTCCACGTGATCGAGCACCAGAAGCATTTGGGAATTGAGCAAGACCAGAGCTCTGTACACGCTCTTCAGCCTCATGGCGGGCGAGTACGCCGACGCCGCTTCCCCGCTGGTGAACATGGCGTCCCCGTGCGACGACGCCACGACCACCTCGCCGCTGGTGTCGCCCACCCCCTCGTCGTTCCAACGCAGCCACTTGACGCACTCGCCCAGCTGACCCTCCCAAGGAGCGTTACACTGACTGGTGGGTGACGGACCGAAGACGAGAACGTTGTTAAGGTAGCTCAGCTTTGGGCCGTAAAGTGCTTCTGACACAAACACCTGCCCATTGGGGGCAAAGGTGAAAGAATTCTGGTCCGGGTGCTCGTGACCCGGGTTAAAACTGTTCCAACCCTGCACCCACGTGTAGGGTTTCTCGTGAACTATGTCGTAGACTGCACGGCCGCCCAGCTTGCCAGACTTGAAAGAAACAAAAGTGTTACCCTGGCCGCTGGGCAGCCCGGCACCGTAGGTCACGACGCCCCAGTTGGAGAAAATGTGCATGCTGGCTTTTCCAAAGCCAGAGGGAGGCTGCGGGGCCAGACGTGCGTCGTACCAGATGTACTCCGTGTGAAGCGTGGCCCAGCGCTGCGCCGACGACGGCCCCATGGGACCGTCCTTGGGTCGGTGCTTGCGGATCTGCTGAGCCAGCCAGTTCCCCGTGCCGTTCCTCAGGACAAAGGCGTCGAGGAACACCAGCTGGCTCTCTGGACCATAGAACCAGTTGTAGTTGGAGTCGGCGATGCCCACCGACCTCTGGAAGCCAGGCAGGAGGGTAGCGTAGTAGAACCAGAAGTGCGCCCCCAGCCAGTTGTTCTGCGTGTCGTCGATGCTGAAGTGCCGCTGTGCCAAGAAGACGTACTGTGTGATGGACTTGGCCGTGTAGCTCCCGTACGCAACCCCCTCGTCCAGCGTGCCGTCCACCACGTGGTTGAGCAGGAACATGGTTTTCTCCATGTAGTTCACCGCCACTTGTTTCCAAAGCATAGACTCCGGGTCGTCGTGGGACCCCACTACGATGGCCCCGGTCAGGAGGGCCAGTACGTTGGTGGTCTGGTGATTGTGGAGGTACTGCCGGCCCCAGCCCCTGTACTTGGAGAACTCATACAGCACCTCCGTCTGCGAGCGGATCTTCTTGAGGTAAACGTCTCTCCGCTGTACATCCAGGTAGGTGTAAATGAAGTCGTACGCCGTGGCGAAGCCGGTGAGGGAGTGTGCCGTGGGGACCTCGTCGTGGGGCGCGCTGGTCACTTTCCAGTTCTTGTACTCGGCCATCCTGTCCATGAACTTGATGAGGAACTGCAGGGCAGCCGAGTCCTCGGGGCACAGCAGGCAGTACAGCGCCAGGGGAGGCAAGTTGTTCCCGTAGATCTCGTTCCACTTGCTTGTAAACTCCTCGTGCTTGGCGGGCGGGAGGTAAGAGGGTCCATTGGACAGCATGGTGAGCGCGGCCGCCCGGATGACTTTAAATATGTGGCTGTGGCTGCCGGAGGACCGCTGCCTCATTTGCTGTACGTCCCCCGGGCCAAAATACAGACCCGGGTGGGAAAACGTCGCCTGCTGCTCAGCCGCTCGATCCCCGACCAGCTGGACCTGCAGCAAGTCCTCCATAAAAACGTCTCTGTCGGTGGCGTTGAGGACCCCTGAGAAGGCCGCTTCTACTGCCCAGAGTGGGAGTAGGAAGAAAACCCAGTTTAGCGCCATGCTGGGGTTCAATGCTTCGAAACACTTCCTTCAATAAAAGTCATGTAGCATCCCAAAGTGAAGTGAGAAAAACAAAGTCCTCGTGGAGGGAAAAACTTCAGTGCACTTTCCATGTTTGCACATGGATGGTGACGAAACATGTATTTAAACGCAATTTTTTTTTTTAAAAAACCTGCCTTGCTTGTGTCCATCAGTCCTCCTCACGCAAAAAAAAAAAAAAAAAAAAAAAAAACTCCACTCGTTGCACAAACATCCGTCAGCCCCAGTCGGTGTCCGGTCCACAAAGGCACCGAGAGGAGCCCGACTGAGACGCAGCATCCGTGGAGCCGCACAGCGGCGAGCGACGCTCCTCCGCGGGCGACATCGCTCGCGTTCTGCCCCGGGGGGGGGCGGGGGGTGGGGGGGGCAGGGGAGGGCTGCACGGATCACAGAAGCACCAGAAGCCCCGGTTCTCTCTCTCTCTCTCTCTCTCTCACACACACACACACACACACTCAGCGTTCCAACTCCTCCTCCCCGCGTCCGAAAAGGGAGGAAACTTGTCGTCACTCCTCAAGTATTCACATTTTTTTTCCACATTGTGCGCAGGAAATCAGCGTCCCCAGATGAGGAGGAGGAGGAGGAGGCAGCCGATGATGATGACTATTCCAGAAGATCCAGAAGAAGGCAAACAGCGGAGGTGCTGCGTCGACGTGTGCTGGCGTGTACTAAAACACTCACACACTCTGACGCTGCGTGCATGTGTGTGCAATCTGCGTCGTCGTCCTCTCGCTCTCTTTGAGCACTGTGATTGTTTTGTTGCAGCGGGACGGGCGCGAGAGGGCGCTGTGGCTCCAAGAGCGCGCCCTCTTTTTGCCTCGTGCGCGCGTGCCTGCGCGCGTGCGAGCATTAAGTGCCGAACAGATACCGCGGAATCAAACAAGTGGTGGTAAAATATACATTGTGGTGTTGTGAGAAAGCCAGTCAGCAACATGTCAAAGAACACAATGGGGAGCTCACTCATGGTGTGTTCCTCAATCTGAACACACACAAAAAATATTGGATATGACAACAACAACAACAACAACAAAAATGTTTTTCATGAGCAAGAATCAAATGCAACGCGACAGACAACCCATGATGGATTTTTGCCACCACGGAGGGTTGCAAAGAGGCAACAAGATGGCCACGGAAGCATAAATGTTAATTATGGGACGCTAGTTATCATTGTATTGCGCAAGACTGAGGTATCTCCTGAGACTTTGGCTCACGGAGCTTGTGAAGGATTATTTATACAAGCGTGTGTAATCACGCATAATGGGAAACGCCATAGATGGGCTAACCAATGTAGCATCTATAGTGCGCTAGGTATAAAACTTTAAACAATTTATATTTGAAAAGAAACAGTAGAAACACAGCATAAAACAATCCTCACAAACATATCGCCTTTAGTCAGTTGTGATTTCTTCTGTTTCATCCACATGTAGTATGTCTGTAGCCTATACATTATACTGCCCCCTGGTGCCCAAAGCGTGCACACGAGAAGCAACGCCGCAATGCCCATTGAATTATCATAACGCTCCGACGGTTTAATTCTTTACATTCCATTTAACTATGCTTTTACTGTATGTTTTTATAAAGTACAATACTGTATAGTGCTATTTTTCTTTTCCTATTTAGGTGCCGGCTAACTTATTTACAGTAATAGGAAAGTGTTACTAAAATCATTGCGAGCACGGTGAACAAAGGTTTTACTGTGGCCAAAACTTCTATAGGACAATAAAAACTGCCTTAAAATATACGTGAATGTAAGATGTGTTTGGCATAAGCGGACGCAGGGAATGCGGGTTTGCACGGCAACGGTTGTCTTACTCGCACTCGACACAAGGAGGCGCATGGTGATGACAAACATACGATCGTTTACTTGGAACTCAAGTGTTAGCGATAGCCACGAGCCATATGCTGCTTCACCGAGACAAATACCAGTAACTTTCTGTAAAGTTTCATTCCATCCTGTCCTGTGAGGAGTTTTCCGGGCCCGACTTTTCGAATGGTTGCTGACGGCGCGTCAAATCTGTTTGAAGTTGCCGTCCGGTCGCCACGGCTCGCCAAAGTTGAGCCGCGGTCCGACCGGCGCGTCCCAATTGGCCTCGGCTTTCGGACGGACGTCAGCGTGTCCGCCGCGGTCGCTCGCCGAGCGTACTTACGGCGGAAGACGGTTGCCTGGCGACCAAACGAGCTAACGAGAGAAGAGAGGCTGGCGGACCCGGGGGATATGATTGACGGGTGCTGTTTGAAGCCCCCGCTCCCCAGAAAACCTCCCTGAAGCGTGCACGGACAGCGGCTCGCCTTATTAAAAAATGCGACACGCTGGGTGCAAAGGGGCTTCAAACCGGGCTCTTGAAAGACCCCTGCCGTCCCCTCACCTACTCACTCACACAGAGAATTTCAATCCCCCTCGCCCCTCGAAGAGTCTCCAGTATCTCCCTGTGGCCAACGTTAGCACGTGGGGGAGGGGGGGGGAGGTTTACTTTGGTCATTTCTAGTCACGTATTCATTGTGTGCTTTACTCGTGACGTGGTAAACAATTAAAAGACAAAAATTCTTATTTTTGTCATTTCTAGTATTCACGGGATTTTTTGGGTGTGCAGTTAACAGACATAACGATATAACAAAAACGAGACTGAAATGCTAAGATAACGTTTGTTTTGGATATTTCTAAACACGTATCGATGGGTGTCTCCTCCATTAGTTTTTTAAGGTGGCTTTGGAGTGTGTGATCTAATATACATTACTGCCACCTAAAGGACAGGAGTGGAACAGTTTCAAATCTATTTTTAATTGCCTTATTTTTGCTGAATAAGTGTTAATATATTGTCTCAATCACATTATTATGAATGCAATAGGGGTACAATATATGGTACAATCAACTTATGACTAAAAATAAAAACATGAAAAATGACACTCAAAAGCTAAAAATTAGTATGCTGGGATGACAAATGTTCTCCACCAAGCACGTTTTCTCAATGTGTCTGGCAGTCGCAGTGTGCAATATGCACATTGCCACCCCCTACAGCACTGGAGTGCAACTGACTGAAATAATCCTGAGGTCACAGTACGACGGGTGCTCCAACCTTCCTTCTGACTACGAGGTTAACAAAACGATACTAAAAGCTAAGCTAATGTCATTTTTCTTGTTATTTCTAGCGGTTTCTCGCCGTGTTGAATCTGCTAAGAAATGTGCTCTGATTTAGCATTGTAGAAACTCGACAGCACTTTTCTTTTCAACTTGACCGACAATCGCCGTTTGAGACGCGCAGTCAACTTGTGACGACTTTCCAGTGTCAATCAAGGCAGCGTCTCCAGGAAAGGAAAAATAAATAAATGAGGAGGAAGCGATCAGTGCAGACGCTTGGCAGTCGGTTTTATTCCTTCAACGCCACGTTACATAAATTCATGAGATTATTTGGGATTCATTTAAAACCCACAAACAAGCACAAGTTCATCCGCAGTTCACAGCAAAACAATGGATTTCGATTACGTCTGTCACGACAAGAAGCGAAGAATTTTGCTCTTATGATGTTTCTTTGTCAGTTAAAAGTTTCTTCTCTTCTTCTTGGTTAGATACTTGCCAACCAATATAATCCATCCTATTCACACCAAGAACTAAGGTAGTAAAATAAAAAATATTTGAAACTGTTCCAATCCAGTATTTGAAAAATATGACTTTAAAAAGTCCATTTTTTTCTTGACAAAAATGGTATTTTTTCCCCCATATTATACATTCAAAATTTCAAAAAGCCCTTTTTTTTAAAACCAAATCCAAAAAAAACATTTTTTTCAATAAAAAGAAGTCAGAGGTTTACTGTTTTATGCTGTTCCAGTGCATTAAATTATTTGAATATCCTTAGCCTTATAGCATAATTGTCTAAATTATTTTCAACTCACTGTTATCAATTCGGCACGGTGGACGACTGGTTAGAGCGTCTGCCTCACAGTTCTGTTCAATCCCCACCCCCGCCTGTGTGGAGTTTGCATGTTCTCCCCGTGCCTGCGTGGGTTTTCTCCGGGCACTCCGGTTTCCTCCCACATCCCAAAAACATGCGTGGTAGGTTAATTGACAACTCTAAATTGCCCGTAGGTGTGAATGTGAGTGCGAATGGTTGTTTGTTTGTATGTGCCCTGCGATTGGCTGGCAACCAGTTCGGGGTGTACCCCGCCTCCTGCCCGATGATAGCTGGGATAGGCTCCAGCACGCCAGCGACCCTAGTGAGGAGAAGCGGTAAAGAAAATGGATGGATGGATGGATGTTACCAATTCAATAAAAATACCAATACATTTTGTTTCCTTGTTTTTCAAAATAACTTAGGCAACTATACTATGAGCCAAACGACATGATTTCTTTTCAACCTCCACTACCCAAAAGTCAGAATTATTCCCAAACTCTGAATGTGCAGAGTTCGGTGGAATTGTTTAACAGGCGCATAATTAGATTAGGAATATTAGGAAATAATTATGCAGAGTAAGCGCTCTTCTTTTCCCGGGAATCCATTAGTGTTCAACTTTTCAACTTGCTCAGGTGAGAGTGGCGGGGAATCAAATAAACGATAAGGACGAGTGAGTGGAATCCCAGGCAAGATGAGAGCACGCCGCGCAGATTAAAACACACTTTGATGAAAAATGGAATTATGAGAGCACCAGCTTGTCCCCGTCAGAAAGTGGAACTGCCTGCCTGAGCCTTCAAGTGAATCCCCCGATGTCACCTCGTCCTGTTATTTTTAATTAATTCGGAAGTTTCTCGCAGAAACGCGCAAACTTTGGCCGTAAGGGAAATGTCGTGGCTGTGTGGCAGCTGAAATTGTCATTAACCGCAAGTATTTTTTGAAAATGACTCATTTGGCCTCATTTCTGTATTGCAATGATTGGCTGACGGAAGAGCGTTGTAGCAAAGAGTAACAGGGCCACACTGGAAAAAGCAAAAATTATACATCGACAATACAGACAATCCTACAATAACAACAACATTTTCTCAATAAATGTAAACATTAATCTTAATTTAAACATTTAGAGCTTTTCCTAAAAGCTACCTGGGAAAACCTGTTGATTTCTTTTTTTATTATTATTTTAAACAATATGGCTTTTCTTCTTTAAAAGAAATTAATTAATGTCTTTTTTTTAATTGTGGGAAAAAAACTTTTTGTCAGAAAGAAAATACTTTTTATCATGTGAAAATATAAGTCTTCATTCTCTCCGTATTGTTTTTTATTTTGGGGGTATATTCTGAATTGATTCAAGACGAACGCTGTTCTTGCCACTAAAAAGTTGCACTTTGGAATTATTCGTAGAGCCTTGAGTTATTAAAAAAAAAAAAAAAAAAAAAAAAAAAAAAAACTTTGTCCCAACCCATAATACAGATTTATTCCAAATCAGAAATAGGAAGTTTTCTTTCTTTCTTGTCAGCAGTCCTTGGAGATGAAAACATGACTTTGGGATGTGATCGCGTGGGACAAATATAAGCTAGATGCATTTCCGTTTTGCTCCCGTGAGTTATTGTTCTTCCGCATGAACGAGCGCCTGGGCAAAGCCTTCCCGACAAGCTTCTCTTTCTGCGTGCCGGGTTAATGGCGAGCGACGGTACCAGCGACGTAGCCTTTCAACAGCGATTAAATATTCCCGCTGAGACAACCGTGCTCGGCTAATTGGGCTGACGACGGCACCTTTGCCGCGCGCAAGACGTTAGGTCAAGCTTCCTCTGACCTTCGGGGACGGACTTAGTAGAGTTTTGTGTTTCATGGCGAGTCATGAAATTTTGACGTGTGACGTGTTTGAAGTACCCGTGGGAAAAGTCCAAAATGAGCCTGAAATGGCAGCTTCAAACCAAAATGGCAGACTACTTTTGTCTTTTTTGGCATTGCCCTCAGTTGACTTTTTTTGCAGGGCAACTCATGATAGACACGTGACCAAATTTCCATGTTGCGAAGGGAAAACAGATTTGCGAGCTGAATTTCCCCCCAAAATAGTGACACTTTCATTTGTCTGAACGACCCTGAATGAAATGACTAAAATGGCCCCTTCAAACCAAAATGGCAGCCTACCTGTGCATTTTCCGGCGTGGCTCCTTCAGACCTTTTTGTGCATCTACTCACGATAGACCCGTGTACCAAATTCCACGTTGATGAATGAAACTGGCTTCTGCGGTTGAAAATCCTGAAGGATGCTGAAATGGAAACTTCCAAGCAAAATGGGCAACTTCCTGTGTCTTTTTTGGCATGGGTTCTTGAGACTATTTTGTGGGTCTTCTCAAGAAAAACAAATCCAAATGTCATGTTGCAAAGTGAAACTATGTTTAAAAGGCTTGAATGGGGCATTTGCAAAAGTCCCCAAATGGCTCGCTTGGACTGATTAGCTTCAGTCCAGAGGCTGCCTTTTGATTGGCAGCCTCAATTGTCCCGGAGCCCCGCAGGGCGTCGTCACGCCCGTATAACGTCGAGTCCGATACGGCGGCGAGCGATCGACATCAAAGATATGGGGAGCGAGCTGGGAGTCGCTCGCCGCGCTTCCATATCGCGCCGACTGCAGCTGGCGTGCGGGTCGGAGCGGTCGTGGTGTCTGGATTTCGCTGCCCGGCACGTTTAGAAAAAATAAGCCAAGTAGACATCCGACATCTTAGCTTAGCATGTTAGCCTTTTTGCTTTAACCAGCCTAACAGTGGTTTCCAACAGTAATTTGAAAGCCTAACCATTATTTGAAACCCTAATCTTAAACCCTAGCACTGTTTTGACAATAATTGAAACCCTAACTCTCGTTTGCAATTCAAACTTGAAACCCCAATTTGACACACTAAAACTGTTTTCAAACCCTAATTTGAAACCTTAACCCTTGTTTGAAACCCCAAATTTAAGCCCTCAACCAGCCTGGAGACCCTAATTTGGCACGCGAAACCTTGTTTGAAACCCGAATGCGAAGCATCTGCGGCGTAATTATCACCATCCAAAAAGTGAGCGTCATTAGGGCAGCTTTCTCTCATTGATCGTGTTTAACATCCATTAGGCGCCTTTGTTGTGTTTTTAGCACTCGGGGCTGAATTAGCATATCTAGCATGCTTAGCCAGCATGTTGCTGCTCTTTCTTATTCATCGGGCGTGTCTGCGTGTCGGGCGAGGTCACGCCTCCTGACTGATAAGCTCGTCCTTCGCCGCCCATTTGATTAATGGACATCAATTAAGGGCAGCTTAAGGCGGCCCGCGGGGAGAGCGGTCAGAACGCCCTTTTGCGCGCTTTCAACGCCTCAGATAGCGCCTCGACAAATCAGCGGCCGGCCCCTTACAGTATGAGCCAAATTCACGTTCGGAAGGAAAGAAGGAACGGCGCCACTCGCTTATTAGAGGAAAGCGCATCTGTCTTCATCAGCACTAGTATCACCTTGAAGGGGGTCCAATTAGACTTCTGCGACCTTACCTCCCTCCCGCCCGTCACCATCGTCGGTCCACTCATCAGCGCGAGACGAGCTACAGCCGCGATCGGCCGTTGTGGCTGGACTTTCATTTCTGGAAAAAAAAAAAAAAAAAAAAAAAAACAATACATATAAAATACAATTTCATGTCATAATAATACAAACTGAATAAAAAATTACATTTCAATATGATGGAATAAAAATCAGAGTCTATTAGAATACATTCAAAATAAATACAATTAACAATCATTTAAAGGGAATTAATTAAAATATATTAAAGAAATGACATTACAAAAATAATTTAAAACACAAAAAGAATCTTAAAATACATTGGAAATGCATGAAAAAATATATTTTCAATAAATAACAAAATAATGTAAATACCTAAATTAAAAGATCTTATATACCTTAACTTCAAAAATCTCTTACAAATAGAAATTAATTTAGAAAATACTACACTAAGTGAAATTAAAATTCATTAAAATGTTCTAACTTTGAAATACAATAAATTAATAATTCAAAAACAACATTTAAAAAACTTTGGAAATGTATTTAAATACATATTTAAAAAACAATTTAATTTTAAAATTAAATTAAATTCAGTTAATATACATGTAAAAATATATTTCAAGGTACAATGTAAATACTACCTAAACTTAAATAAAAAAAATAAAAAAAACATTAAATCATCCATCCATCCATCCATTTTCTGAGCCGCTTCTCCTCACCAGGGTCGCGGGCGTGCTGGAGCCTATCCCAGCTGTCATCGGGCAGGAGGCGGGGTACACCCTGAACTGGTTGCCAGCCAATCGCAGGGCACATAGGAACAAACAACCATTCGCACTCACAGTCATGCCTACGGGCAATTTAGAGTCTCCAATTCATGCATGTTTTTGGGATGTGGGAGGAAACCGGAGTGCCCGGAGAAAACCCACGCAGGCACGGGGAGAACATGCAAACTCCACACAGGCGGGGCCGGGGATTGAACCCGGGTCCTCAGAACTGTGAGGCTGACGCTCTAACCAGTCGGCCACCGTGCCGCACATTAAATCATGTATATGAAAATAAAAACAATTCATATAATTTAAAGATACATTATACATAAAAATAATATTACAGTGAAAAATACACTATATATAAAGTCAATCATGAAATATCAGGTTCCAAAAGGCATTGACAAAGAGAATTAAAAATCATTGTTCCAAAACAGACCAAAATGTGTGGTGTGATACTGAGTCAAGCAAAATTATATGTTACGTTATGTTGTGTTTTCCCACTTTAGTCAACGTGACAAAATTGGATTATAGGATTGGACGAGCTGGATTGGATTGTTTGGCCCTGGGGGAGGTCACTGCTCATTATACATGTTGACATAATGGCTTTTGTCTTTTTTTGTTTGTTTTGTTTTGAAGCAAACAAGCTGCTGAGTACAACATAACCACTAACTCAGCCATTAAGGGTGACAAGTGCTTTTGAACTGGTTACTGTAATTATAATGATATGTTAGCACAGGCCGGGCTATTTTTTCCCCCCGCTCTCGCGTTCCTGAACACTGCGGGAGATGGAGACTTGAAGCGATCCCGGAAACCTCTGGTCCCTCGTCACACTGCAGCCAAGCCAGCGATGCTGATTTGCTGGAATATAAATAATGGAATCGCTGTCAGGCCCAGACGACGGGTGGCGAGGGCGGTAATTGCCGCGTTTAAAGGCTCGGGGATCTGTGGGAGGTTGGCTCGGCTATACCTCGACCTCGTGTGTGTGTGTGTGTGTGTTTTTTGTGCGTTTGTCACTTTTCCGCACGCTTATCACCGCCATCGGGAATCCCCGGTGCGCGCGACAAGGCTCCTAGAGCGAGCAGGCCTTTTGGGCGACACCTAAATAGATTCTTGTGCTCCCATGTGATGTGTAATGTTTAACAACGACGATGTTTTCTCAACCAGATTGTAAAGGCAATTGTGTTATTTCCTATATTACTAGTCATTACTTTATTCTTTAGATGTATTCATTCCTTTTATGTTGTTCCAACCGGGTCGGGTCGCGGGGGCAGTAGCTTAAGCAGGGACGCCCAGACTTCCCTCTCCCCAGCCACTTCATCCAGCTCTTCCGGGGGGATCCCGAGGCGTTCCCAGGCCAGCCGAAGGATGTAGTCTCTCCAGCTTGTCCTGGGTCGTCCCCGGGGTCTCCGGAACACCTCGCCGGGGAGGCGTCCGGGAGGCATCCGAATCAGATGCCCCAGCCACCTCATCTGGCTCCTCTTGATGTGAAGGAGCAGCGACTCTACTCTGAGATCCTGCCGGATGACAGAGCTTCTCACAATATCTCTAAGGGAGAGCCCAGACACCCTGCGGAGGAAACTCATTTCGGCCGCTTGTATCCACGATCTTGTTCTTTCGGTCAGGACCCATAGATATCATCCGCGACCTGGAGTGGGCACGCCACCCTTTTCCGACTGAGGACCATGGTCTCAGATTTGGAGGTGCTGATTCTCATCCCAGCCGCTTCACATTCGGCTGCGAACTGCTCCAGTGAGAGTTGGAGATTACGGCTTGATGAAGCCAACAGAACCACATCATCTGCAAAAGCAGAGATGCCATACTGAGGCCACCAAACCGGACCCCCTCTATGCCTCGGCTGCGCCTAGAAATTCTGTCCATAAAAGTTATGAACAGAATCGGTGACAAAGGGCAGCCTTGGCGGAGTCCAACCCTCACCGGGAACGAGTCCGACTTACTGCCAGATATGCGGACCAAACTCTGACTCCGGTCGTACAGGGACCGAACAGCCCGTATCAAGGGGTTCGGTACACCATACTCCCGAAGCACCCTCCACAGGACTCCCCGAGGGACACGGTCGAACACCTTCCCCAAGTCCACAAAACACATGTAGACTGGTTGGGCAAACTCCCATGCACCCTCGAGGACCCTGCCGAGGGTTTAGAGCTGGTCCACTGTTCCACGGCCAGGACGAAAATCACACTGCTCCTCCTGAATCTGAGATTTGACTTCCCGACGGACCCTCCTCTCCAGCACCCCTGAATAGACCTTACCAGGGAGGCTGAGGAGTGTGATCCCCCTGTAGTTGGAACACACCCTCCGGTTCTCCTTCTTAAAAAGGGGGCCCACCACCCCAGTCTGCCAATCCAGAGGCACTGTCCCCGATGTCCACGCGATGTTGCAGAGGCGCGTCAACCAGGACAGCACCACAACATCCAGAGCCTTGAGGAACTCCGTGCGAATCTCATCCATCCTCGCAGCCCTGCCACCGAGGAGCTTTTTAACCACCTCGGTGACCTCAGACCCAGAGATAGGAGAGCCCACCTCAGAGAACCCAGACTCTGCTTCCTCATGGGAAGGCATGTCGGTGGAATTGAGGAGGTCTTCGAAGTATTCTCCCCACCGACTCACAACGTCCCGAGTCGAGGTCAGCAGCGCCCCATCCGCACTATACACAGTGTTGGTGGTGCACTGCTTTCCTCTCCTGAGACGCCGGATGGTGGACCAGAATTTCCTCAAAGTCTTTCTCCATGGCTTCACCGAACTCCTCCCGTACCCGAGTTTTTGCTTCAGCGACCACCAAAGTTGCATTCCGCTTGGCCAGCCGCTACCCATCAGCTGCCTCAGGAGTCCCACCGGCCAAAAATGCCCGATAGGACTCCTTCTTCAGCTTGACGGCATCCCTCACCGTTGGTGTCCACCAACGGGTTCAGGGATTGCCGCCACGACAGGCACCGACCACCTTACGGCCACAGCTCCGGTCGGCCGCCTCAACAATGGAGGCGCGGAACATGGTCCACTCGGACCCGATGTCCCCCGCCTCCCCCGGAACATGAGCAAAGTTCTGTCGGAGGTGGGAGTTGAAACTTCTTCTGACAGGGGATTCTGCCAGACGTTCCCAGCAGACCCTCACAATACGTTTGGGCCTGCCACGTCGGACCGTCATCTTCCCCCACCATCGGAGCCAACTCACCACCAGGTGGTGATCAGTTGACAGCTCCGCCCCTCTCTTCACCCGAGTGCCCAAGACATGTGGCCGCAAGTCCGATGACACGACCACAAAGTCGATCATCGAACTGCAACCTAGGGTGTTCTGGTGCCAAGTCCACGTGTGGACACCCTTATGCTTGAACATGGTGTTCGTTATAGACAATCCGTGATGAGCACAGAAGTCCAATAACAGAACACCGCTCAGGTTCTGATCGGGGGGGCCGTTCCTCCCAATCACGCCCTTCCAGGTCTCACTGTCATTGCCCACGTGATCATTGAAGTAACCCAGCAGAACGATGGAGTCCCCAGCAGGAGCGCTCTCCAGCACCCCCTCCAAGGACTCCAAAAAGGGTGGGTACTCTGAACTGCTGTTTGGTGCATAGGCACAAACAACAGTCAGGACCCGTCCCCCCACCCGAAGGCGGAGGGAGGCTACACTCTCGTCCACCGCGGTGAACCCCAACGTACAGGCGCCAAGCCGGGGGGCAATAAGTATACCCACACCTGTTCAGCACCTCTCACCGTGGGCAACTCCAGAGTGGAAGAGAGTCCAACCCCTCTCAAGAGGACTGGTACCAGAGCCCAAGCTGTGCGTGGAGACGAGTCTGACTATATCTAGTCGTAATTTTTCGACCTCACACACCAGCTCGGGCTCCTTCCCTGCCAGAGAGGTGACATTCCACGTCCCTAGAGTCAGCTTCTGTAGCCGGGGATCGGATTGCCAAGGTCCCCATCTTCGGCCACCGGCCAGCTCACACTGCACCCGACCCCAATGGCCCCTCCCACAGGTGGTGAGCCCATGGGAAGGGGGACCCACGTTACCCTTTTGGCCACCAGGCGCTCGCCTTCGAGCCCCAGGCCTGGCTCCAGAGGGGGGCCCCGGTGACCCGCGTCCGGGCAAGGGAAAACCAAGTCCATCGTTTGTCGTCATCATAAGGGGTCTTTGAGCCGTGCTTTGTTTGGTCCCTCACCGAGGACCTGTTTGTCATGGGTGACCCTGCCAGGGGCATAAAGCCCCAGACAACTTAGCTCCTAGGATCATTGGGACACACAAACCCCTCCACCACGATAAGGTGACGGCTCAAGGAGGGGAACTAAAATATAATAATAAATAATAATAATAATTTATAATATTAAATAAATATATAATAAAATAACTAAAATAAAGCTAAACAAATTTAGCCAGACCAAAGCAGGCTCTCGATAAAATCCAAAATTGAAAAAAGGTATGATCTTGTATTTTTCATAAAATAACACGATGCTGTAAGCTTACGCTACTAATGCAACGCCTATCTTAGCGAGCTAAGCTAACGATGCTAGTTCTTCTGGATGAATGGGTAAAAATTTCCGTGGAGAAACTCAGAAATCTTGTCCAAAATCTTCCCACTTTGGAAGTTTAGATTTTTATCCAAATATTAGATCTGAGTCTGGTCCAGAAATAATAAACAGGGTTAGAGCGCTTGTCTGTCTCGTCGGGGTTAAAAAAACAAAACAAAACGTTCTTCAACAATCTGAGATCAGAGCCAGGCGTTGCCCCCTCAGGTCGCCGGCTGCAATGTTTGATTCATCTCCGCCTTTTACATCTCGCTCGGCTTTCCGCCGTCATCCATCATTCATCGCTATTACATGCGTTGCCGCCCCTCCGCCGCACCCCCTCCCACCCCCCGGGGCCCCAGACCTCACCTCCCCTCGCGGCCAAAATGTCAAGCTCCATGTGGAATAATTGAACAGGCAAGAACTTAATATAACCTGGTAGCCTTGCTTGTACGACCACTGCTTCTTTCCTTTCCTTTTAGTGCAGTTAGCAAGTCTTACAAAATACAAGTTTACTTATTTACAGTCAAGTTTAGCTGGACAACCCAAAACCCACATTGCAAAATCTTACCAAGAATATTTGTCTTATTTCTGGTCAAAACTAATTCAAATGAGTTGTCACGTCAGAAGTAACTTGTTTTAAACCATTTTCAATCTTTTCAAGCAAATTTTTACTTGACAAAAGTAAAAAAATTTGTTTTTTTTCAAGTAAAAATGAGCTTGAAACAAATGCAAATAGAGCTTGGCTGCGATGGAGACACTGAACATTTCACGTCCGGTCACCACAAACGCATCAATCCCTCCCGGTCGCTCTGTCGCCACCGTTTCCTGTCGCCGGCCAGGATGCTTATCACCGAGCACACGCTCACAGCTGGCTCCGCACGCTGCCAGTTGTTGAGCCGTGTGTCCCGGCCAAGCTGTGCATGACTGAAGCGACCACACACACATATATACACACACTCACACTTACACACACGTTCCCATCCAAGCCAGAGAGCTGCGGTGAGGCCTTGAAGGCTCGGCTCTAGTCGACGTGTGTCTGTGCACGGCTCGCTGCTGAGGCTGTGATTTTGCTGCTTGGCCGCCGTCCTACGCTACCGTCCAACACGGTCTCAGCGGAGGCTCGAAATATTCCTCCTAGTAATATTTATCCTCGAATATACACTACATAGTACTCCATTGCCTCCAATCCCAATTTTCATGAAAAATATGTCTTTAAAGTTGTAGAAAACTTCCTGCAACACCTCAGCTTGAACTTAAAAACTTGAACTTCCAGACACCCTGTGCCGGATCCGGCAAAGCAAGCCCAGGAAGTAAACGAGCCTCCTCCATGTTTTGATAGTGTTCTCTTCAGGCATTGTGGAATTGTTTGCAATGATTATGTTCTGGGGCTGCTTTTCTACATCTGGAACAGAGTGTGTCTTGAATCTGTCATTGATGCAACGAAATCTCAAGACTGTCGAGGCGATCGGCAGTGCAATGCGCCAGCCAGTGTCCGTCAGAAAACTCACTCCCACTCGCAGGTCATCGATGAAATACCAAAAACAGACAGCTAAAGACACCTGAGAGTAGCTAAGAACAAAACATCTGACTATTCTGAAGTTGCCTTCTGTTAGCCATAATATAAATCCCATCCGTGGGAGGATGACATTTCTAAAATGTATTGAAGGAACTCTTCAAACCTGAGATGAGGAGTGGGCCAAAACCTGTGGACGGCTGCAAAAGTCTTTTTGTATAAAGCAAAATCGGATTTTCATTAGTTACAGTATGTCCTGGGGTTGCGTTGTTACATCCGGCATTGGATCTGTCCAGAATTATTTACTTCTGTTGGGCCACAAAATGAAAAGGCAATCCCAGATTGTCATGTATATTATGTATCATATTTGCAGAATCCTGCACAGTGTCTTTAATCAGTGCACTCTGTTTCTTCTCCTGGACCACAAAAAAAAAGCAATGCCAGATTTTCATTAGTTATGTTCTGGGGCTTAGTTCCGACATCCGGCACGGAAGTGTCTTCAATCTTTGCTGTAGCTGTTATTTGTGTTGCACCACAAAAGCTAATTTAAGCACATTTTGTCTATAAAAATATTTTCCCATTATTTCAGTGACCATTGTGGATTTTCTACCAACAATCTGGCCTGTTAAATGTTATCAGATAAGGCTGTAATGTATTGCTTTTTGGTAGCATCTCCTTTTAGCAATTACGATGCTGGAGTGTAGCTGTTCCCTCCTTGATTCTGGAGGTTTGTTGTCACTGAGACTCTGAGATCAATGCCATTCGGAGCTCAGCACTTCAGAGGCGTGTTGTTGTTGCCGCTGCTGCCAATCACCCGCATCCCTGGCGAAGTTAGCGTTGTGCGGTTGCTGCAGGCCGACTGATGAATGCTCACAGAAAACAGAGCAAGACAATAAAAGATTCTGTGTCTTAGGTCTTTCTATTTTCAATTGGCAATCATTTTTAAAAAATAGAAGTGATTGATTTTTTTAAATTGTATTTCTGTTTTTTTAAGTCTAGCACCAGAAGAATGCCTCATTTTTCACATTTAAATTTTAGTTTCAGAAGAAAAATACAAAATGGAAAAACCAACCACAGGACTGAATTTCGTTTTCATATCTAATTGTTTGGGTTTATGGAACTCGGAAATTCAGTAATGAATATTAGTAAAGATATGTAAACACAATCAGGTTGTGCATTTGGTACTTACGTGGGGACTTGGCATCATACCTTATCATCTAGAGCAGTTCAGAATCCATATTTATCAAATAATAAGTATTATTAGATAAATTATTATATTTTTGGGGGGATGGGATTTTTCGGGGAAAGAATGATCCAGAGATTCAGCAGGAGGCATTGTCATGGGTGTGTGTTCCGGTTTTTGTCTTCCCTCTGTTTCATACACACCTGCTCCTGAGAGCATCTTCACCACCTGTGCCTCCTTCACCCTAATTACCCCTTGCATTTAACCTCGTGTCTCATTCTTTCTCGTCGCCAGTTCGTTGTACCTACAAACCGAGAAGCTGAACCAGGACCTGGAGACTGGGCTCCGATGTCTCGCTTCAAAGGAGCCACAATCCTGGTCTCAAAAGCTGGTTTGGGTCGAGTTCTCTCACAATTCCCTCCCCTCTGCATCCACTCGTATATCGCCTTTTCATGTTGTGCATGGTTACCAACCATCTCTATTTCATGCCATAGCCCCAGAGTCCACAGTTCCAGCGGCATAGACCTTGATGAGGCGCTGCAGGAGGACCTGGGAGCGAGCCCGCCAGATGCTGCTGCGCCAGGGATGGTCCTACAAGACCGCAGCTGACCATAGGAGGACACCGGCCCCAAACTACAAAGTGGGTCAGCGAGTTTGGTTCTCCACCAACCATATTCCACTCCGGGTGGAGTCCCTGCTCACCTGCTCCTGAGAGCATCTTCACCACCTGTGCCTCCTTCACCCTAATTACCCCTTGCATTTATCCTCGTGTCTCATTCTTTCTCGTCGCCAGTTCGTTGTACCTTGTCGTCGCGTTCCAGCATTCCATGTTTCCACATCACAGACTCACAGTAAGACTAGACCCTGTTCCGATTATCGACCTGCCTTTTTGCCTCACGATACTGTTGCCTTTTTTGGATTGCCTGCCTGTGTACCGACCTCTGCCTGTATATTGAAACTCTCCATTTGTTTTGGAGTCGTGCATTTTTGGGTCCTATCCTCTGTTCCGTTCATGACAGGCATGTTCTCGTAAAGAGGCTACGTTGCACATTAAGTGCGCCCCGCAGGGCTACTTGATATTTCCAATCCTTTAATCACGTGCCAATACCAACAACCTCTGCTCGTTAGCATAGGAACTGTTCGCTCTTGGCAATGGATGCAACGGCGAGGGGCACTTAGCGACAAAGCTAATAGCAATAAGGACACAGAGGGGATGATAAATGATGAATGAACGTATATACCAGCAGGGAGGGAGGAAGGGGGGAAGGGGAGAGAAAGCAAGGAGCACTTAGCCTCGTTAATGCACTGTCATCATAAAAAAATGTTTTTTTAAAAAAGTGTAACGACCCAGCCGGTTTGCCAGCCCAAAATAAAAATACTAATAAAAAAAATAACATTTAAAATCAAGAGAAGCAAAGCAAGAGTGAAAAGGATTTATCTGTTGGCCTTAAAAAGGGTGCAGCTGCGATGAAAGAATCATGAGATAAACAAACTGACAGCCTCAAACTTGAGTCCAGTCACGCCAGGCCAGGTGAAAAACTTTGCACCAGCGTTTACTATGATTGACTTGCATGATGAACAAGGGCAAAGGTCGCCTTTGAAACTGTCGGCCAGTCTCGTGAGACTTAGCTCCGTTGAGCTTAGCTCGTCAGAGTCCTGCAATATTTCTCTTAAAATTGGTTAATTAAAATGCACAGCTTCTTTTGATGTATTTTTGTATTCTTTTATCTCATTCAATAATTGGTTATTTGATTTATTGTAAATAATGAAAACAGTAAAATAGTTTGACATGTACATACAAAGACAATATATTATTAAATGAGTGGTTCATGAATTACAATTACTGAATAATAATAGTGAATATAATAATAATAATAGCTATTATTTCCCTGTTAGTTGTTGTGTACCCCAATTTGTGGTTTGTTTTGTGTGCTTGTTTTATGTCGTGTGTTTTTACGCACAAAATGTATCGAAAATGCGTAACATTTGGTCGGTAGTTTATGCCTTACAATACTTTATCACTATATTACATTGAAACTTCAACACACTTTTTAATCGGATTTAATTTCAATTTACTTACAGTTGACCAGTATTTAACAGCATTGGTTTGTTATTTGCATTAAACACCAGGGAGGTTTTATTCCTGAGTGAACCACTCTATAATGAATCCTGTATTGTCTGTTATGAAAGCTACAAGAATGTACAAACGCACGAATCCGTCACATTCGCGGGTCAGCGCACCAGTCCTAACGACACATCCATTTGCTCATGCGGCCTCCGTTCTCTTCCTCGTGACCTTCAAAGTGGATGGATGTTTCCCGCTGGGTGAACAGCACACGCTCCGAGAAGACGCGGTGATCCGCTCAGGCCCGATGAGTTGATGGAACACAACGATGAGTAGATGGAGAAAAAAAATAAATAAATAAAAACGCACGTGTCAGCGTTTTCTACGCCCCAGGCAACCCGATAGACTCGCTGCCAGACGATGTAAGGTGACACGTCGTGGACAGCTTTAACGTCTATTTTTATTGCTTTAGACAAGGAGAGCACAATCACTAAGGACAAACTAGCGCAGATTTTGTTCCCAGGCTAGTCAGATTTTATGCTGAGAGAGGCCTTCTAACAACTGTTGACTAATTTCACATTTGAAGTGAAAACTGGTAAGCTCACCAGTCACTGGACAGGCTCGCGTGTCAATGAACTTTATGCACGCAGCACTTCCGCATTTGGGGTACAGCGGCGCACTAACTTCTGGTCGGTAGCATCAAACTCTTCAAAGTTACCGTGGGTGACGTATTACCTTTATAAATGCTACAGTTTTTCCCAACGATCAGCCTAATCAAGCAAAGGATCCTTATTTGATTGAATGAGCCATTCACAGTTTAACTTTACATGCAAAATACTGTAACGTACGTACATGTGTACTTGTTTTTCGTATTTAAAGAAAATCTGGATTCAGAGTGGCAGCATTTTGCACATCCATTCATCCATTTTCATACCAAGGGCAAGCAACAAATGACAGTACAGTATAAAGCCCATGAAGTTAAAATGTTAAAATCACTTGAAAATGTTTTTTTGTCTTTTTAATAACCACATTACTGTTGTCTTCTTTTTAATATTTGAGGAAAATTTCGATTCAGAGTGGCATCTTTTCGTGGATTTGCTTAAGTAAACGCAGCGAATGCATGGACTGTGACGTTTACATACATTGCCTAAAAATGTTTGTTGTCCTCTTTTTAATGAGATTAACGTTGTCTTTTTCATACTTTGATTCAGAGACATTGCTTGACGTGTTTTACCACAAGTGCTTATTCTCAACACAAATGACTATGATTGTCTTCTTTTTTTTTTTATATCTGGGGGGAAATTTTGATTTAGAGTGGCGGCCTTTCATGGCTTAATTGCTAAACCGAAGAAAATGGACGGATGGCGGTATTAGGGCCGTGACATTTATGTTCGTTAAAGACGCACTCTTGTATTTTGGTGTGTCCTGGGATCAAAATGAGGCTTAATGAGCTACCATAGGAGAGCAAAAGCATGTGGAAAGTGCTTATATCTAAAGCCGAGCATATGAGTGCAGGCTAGTAAGCCTCCATTGAGGTGCTATTCACTTTATCAGGTTACAATTGGTCACTTTCAAGGCAGCAGGCAGGAAGGGGAGGTGTAAAACTACACACCCGTAATGCCAGAGATTGAGTTCGAGCGCCACGCGGCCATGTCGGACGATTCATTCGAACAACACGGCGCGGATAGCAACGCCGCGGCATCGATCCACGTCTACCGCTCTAATTCCATCCCCGTCTCGAATATCTCTCAGATCGGTGGCCGGCGAGCCGAGCAGATCCGTCACGCGCGAGGCTGCGACGTATCGCTGCGCATCAAACATTGATCCGCCGAGACGCTGCGCTGCCCGCCATCCTCCCCCAAAGGCAGGAATGGCATCGGCGCTCATCATCATGATGGGATTTCGAATGTCAAAGTGGAAAAAAAATAGGCCTTTTGACTCGACCTGCTATTGGCTGGAGGTGCTACCTGCTATCGAGCCAACACAAGATCAACTAAATGGATATTTGGAGGGCTTTCCTGTCCTCAAAAACTCACCAAATCTTAAAGGCCTTTTGAAAAAAAATTGGCAAGATAGCCACGCAAAAAAGGTTTTCTTGAGGAGCATGAAATTTGGTAGCATGTCTATTAAGAGAAAACGAACATTGACACGGCAGATTTTGGGAAAATTCAGCCCCCGAAGCCAGTTTCACTTTGCACGACGCAATTTGCTAGGTGTATCTATCATGAGTAGACCAACAAAAAAGTCTCAAGAATCCATGCACAAAAAAACACAGCAAGTCTTCCATTTTTAGCTTCCAGGGGTCCGTCGAAGAAGATTCAGCTCTTGAAGCCAGTTTTGCTTAACAACATGAATTTTGGTGGGCGTGTCATGAGGAGATCTGCGAAAAAGTCTCGCCCAAACCCTGGAATTGGCCCAAAGTGTTTGCTTCAAACTGAAATGGCCAACTTCCTGTAAAATTTGAGGCATTGGTCCTTGAAACTTTTCCGTGCATTCTGTTATGATTGACATGTCTACCGACTATCATGCGGATGCGTGAAACTGGCTTAGGGGGCCGATTTATTTTTCTAACTTTCCAGGTGGCTCTACTGAGTGGTTGCTTGATTGGTGCTGATGATCCAAAGGACAAATGTTTGGCTTTGTGGAAATCTCCCCTCTATTGAGTGGCATTCCATTTGCCCCCCTTTCTGCGTCATTAGGTTTCACCGTAAAAGCCCTACCGACGATCTCGTTAGGCTGCTAATCGTTAAGCCTTAGCAGGACTTGGTGGGAGACGCTTTCTTTGAATTTTTTTCCATTCCTCTGCGAAATAATCAATTTTTACACCCAAATGGGAACACAAGCCCACATATAGCAGTTTATTGTCATGTTAGACTGCGTTAGTGTATTCATACACACAAAAATAAACAGTTAAATATAGAAACATTCCCCCCTGACAAGTGGATACACGCATTTTGGACATATCTTTTCACAGGATCCTTGTTGTTATGCTGTTATTCAGCAAACAATGATGACTCTGTTTCCTCCCTGGTCGGGTCTTTGGAGGAGCGTTGCTTTTGTGCGTGGCAGCGCTCCTTCCAAATCAATTATTCCCACTCAAATAAGTAGAGGCGGCCATGAAATATTCAAGTAGCAGGCAGAGCAAGGGGTTGAAAGCCTTCCCCTACGCGGGGGTGTTGTATCTCTTTTATTTTTCATGACCATAGAGGGACGCTTTGGGACAGTTCTTTTCTTTTCTTTTTTTTTAAGCTAATTTAGTTGAAAGCTCTCAAACGTGCTGTGAAGAAGAAGAAAAAAACAAAAAAACAACAACAACAACCTCAGCATGAGTTGACCGAAGGTCAAAGATGCAAAGGCAGCGTCGACAAACGAATGTCTATTAAAAAAACGTTTTCCCCCCTCCCACACACTCTAAAGACATTTAAACCTATCCAAAAACACTTTTTAAAGTACTTTTAGTGCCTGTTTTCACTTTCGTTGGCAAAGTTCTCCAAATAAGAGGTAAAGCGTGCTTGCTTCAAACTGGTAATCTGTCACTCCCAGTTGAAGTTTACTGTAAAACTGACACATAAATTGAAAAAAAGGATACAAATGTGTCTTTTTAAACACCAAAATGTTCATATTACTTCGTCTAACGAAAAGTCAGCTGGCTTAATGCTAAGACAGAATGCCAGAGAGGGGCTCAAGAAAGTTAGCATACGGTAGATGTTCTGGTTTGGTACAAACCTTCAAACAACTGGGTTTGGTAAGTACGATAAGGTGAGGTAAAGGAAGGTAGGTAGGTAGGTAGGTAGGGAAATATTATAAAATTTCAGGAGAAATAAAGCAACCAAACCAAATAATTGTATCTAACAAAAGTCTGCTAGCTTAATGCTAACACAGAATGCAAAATGCCATTGACGGGCTAACATAAATTTGCATACTATAGATGTTATGGTAATTACAAAGTTTCAAACAACTGCAGTAGGTAGACATGTAGGTAGCTGGGTAGGTAGGGAGGTAAGCTGATTTAAGGTAAGGTAGGAAAATTGAATAAAATATCGGAAGTAAATCCCACAAGGGGAAAAAAAAGCAAACCTTGTTTTGAATGCCATTGTCATTTGCTTTTTCTATAAAACAAACAAGAAAAAAAACAACCCAAATATTGAAAATCAGATTTTTGTGAGAGGAAAAAAACACACACACACACACACACAAAAACACACACAAAGAAAAATGAAAAATATATGCTTTTCGTTCCCGATGAGTTGTGCGGAGCTCCTGACTGTTTCTACGACTTTGACTCCATTGTTGCGTTAGCAACCTGCAACACGGCAACGAGATGTCAAACATGCTCACCAACATACACGTATCAAACATTTAGCACTTCCTGTCGTCAAATATTAGCATTTATTACTCAGGAAGTGGAGGCGTTCCAAGCGGCAATGCTGTGAAAGCGACCCTGCGGTCACCTTGTTATAGAATGTCGCATTAAAATCGTATGAGCTTCTCTGAGGAGCCGCATGTTTTCTCGCTCAGTTTTAATGTCGGCGTGATGGAAATGTGCTGTTAGCGCCGTGGTACTGTAGACATATTATTCTTGTTTCAAGGCAGGATTTTCCTCATTCCATTAGCACGTGAGGAGAGCCAGAGTGGACAGTCCTTGAAGCACAATCGAAAATAATTAACAAGAGTTGGAAAAAGGACTGCTTAAATGACCAGTAGAGATGTGAGAAGAAATAGTGACTGTTTTTAGCTTCTTGTCATTTTGGCTAAGATATCATTCAAAATCAATAGCGTTCTTGCTCTGGAGTGGAAAAATAATCAAGTAGCGTTGGGTCAGATATCACTCAAAATCACTTTGAAAAATCGATGAGCACCATGGACAGTCGTTCGTCAATTATCTTGTCACATTTCACCTCAAGTGACTTTCCCCCACTTTTTATCTTGTTTAATGACTTGCCCAGTGAAGAATTATGGCTGTAAATGCGACACCAGCGTTACGTGTTGTGATTTATGGCCAAGCTTTCTAATTATAAATCAGCACACGCTCCTACAGAGCCAGTCCCAAGGGGATATGAGGTCAGCCGTGGTGGAAATACTCTGACCGCAGTAAATGTAAAGAATATAACATGACGGCGACTACAGCAAATTGCACGTTTACGAATGTAGACAGATAATCTAACAATACTCACAAGCATTTATTCTTTATCCCCTGGGAAGAACGACTAATATAACTGTAGCTCAAAGAGTAGTTGAGCCTGGCTCCATGTACAGTATATCCATATGTCAGTATTATACTGCCCCCCGGTGGCCAAGATACATACACCAGAAGGAGCAGCAGACTGTCCATTGAATTAAAGCAAAAAAATGTGGGAAAAACAGTTTTGTTTTGTTGTTTTAAATTCAATTTAATAATTTTCATGTTTCACCATTTTTGTTTTCCTGATTTTTTTTGGCCATGCTTAAAACAGTGCTACGTGATGTACTTGGGACTCCGGCATGAGGCGCCCCTGCCCCACCTATATTAGAACTTCAGCACCTTCGTTAGAATCAGCAGTTATCCAGCGCAACTGCGACATGCAGTTAGCTAGCTAGCTATGCTTATGCTGGCGTAGCCGCTTTCGAGTGCCTCGTTGTCGTGGTGTGGAAAAGCCCCACGACGGTGAGATATATTTCAACCACCGCAGGCTTTGAGCAGCTATAATTTCCTGGCTCGATCACGCAGCATAGAAAGACGCTAGACGAAGCAATTTACAGGTCGTAAAAGTGGTATTTGATTGACAGTTGACGGTTGAACGGGTTGTGGTCTCAGCACATTCAGCGGGCACGCCCACAGCTTTTGAGAGTGGAAACAATGGCTTGATTTTTTTACCATTTTAAGCCTCATTTTATACTAATTCGGCAGGGTTGTTCACAACACTTCTCTGTGGTGTGTCAACTTTAGAAGACAATTATTTTCACCTCATAGTGACGTCAACGTAGAACCTGAAATCCCCCAAAATAAGATGTTGAACCACTTCCACAAAGGCTCCTACAAAGGAAGTGTTGAGAAGGGAAGCGACTCGGCGTCGAGTGGGCGCAACGCTAATTGTCCTCCACACTCTCCTCTGGAGGCCCACTCGGCGAGCTCATTAGCGCCCCCTTCACGAGTGTTGACTTTGAGCCTCCCACTCCAAACAGGGTCAATCGAGCATCCGCCGCCAACTGCCGCTTTCATCCTCGAGAATCAGCTCGGCAGAGGCGCCGCTTGCGTCATCTCCGACTGTCAGAAGAAAGCGGATGCGAGCCGAGGCGACGCTCCCAACGCTTGTGTCGTTCGCGGCAGGAAAAACACGACAAACACGACACGCCGCTTGACTTTTAACCTGTTTGTGACT
Source organism: Phyllopteryx taeniolatus (assembly GCF_024500385.1). Taxonomy (NCBI): domain Eukaryota; kingdom Metazoa; phylum Chordata; class Actinopteri; order Syngnathiformes; family Syngnathidae; genus Phyllopteryx; species Phyllopteryx taeniolatus. The sequence goes on along the minus strand of NC_084521.1, from coordinate 3,265,695 downwards.
GATTGGCGTGCACTTGAAAACAAAATGTTGCTTCTTTTCCCAGGAAAACGCAACATGGTCCAACTTCTGCATGGGCACTCGACTGCCTTTTCTCAACAGTCTCACTTGTTGCTGTGCTGATTTACATCTTCCAAATATTAGACTAATTGTGCCCCCCCTCCAAAAAAAAAAAAAGCTACTCGGTAAGAATGTGCCTCAGGGAAACAATGCTACAGAAGTTTTAAAGTTTCTGCAGCATTAAGGAATAAGTGAAATGAAAAAATGTGTAAAAGCTAAAAACAAGTAAGGCTCTGTACAGTATATATACAGTCAATTTTTTTCTATTTTTTCTATTCTATTTAAAATATAAACTATATTATATATTTTACATATTATTTACATTACATTACATTTTTTCATTGTTTATTTAAAAAATAGATAATTTACATGTGTGCCTGCATTAAAGTGCAAATCCAGGACTATTTATCATGGAGAGGTCTTTTTAAAAATATTTTCCTTAATTTATTGTGAATAATGGATGAATCTAAATACCAAAACTTATTTAAATTGGGAATTTTACCCTTGGTGGAGTTGCAACTCTATTGACTGATGACTTATTGAGGACACAGAATCATGAATAACTCAAATTGAAAAAGAAAATTTTAGGGTTTTGCTGTAAGACATACAAAGGGGATATAGCGCCACCTATGGCTGCAGAGGCAGATTACTGCAACTGTATCCTGCGACAACGCTTACTGGTAGCTTGTCTAGAGCATATTATTACCTCTGCCAAGGACACCAGTTCTCATGAAACTTGGCACGTTCCAAACTTAACGTCATGTTTGCGATTGTTTGCCACCGTAACAGCGTGACAATAAAAGCAGTTTTTCTCATCGAGGCACCTCTTCCTGGGTTTATTCCTCACCGGAGGGCCTGTAAACGTCATTCCGCCTCCACGGAAGACTACCTTTGATTTGGCTCCGTTGGCCGCATCCTGTCGACGCCATCTGGCAGGAGACGCGAGCTCACGAAACGGTCGGCAGCGCTCCCGCTGTCTGATTAATCACGCCGCTATTCACAGAGGGGTGACGAGTCCATTAACCCGTTTCCCTCAAACACTGCGGATCGTCGCGCTATGCAGAGGCAGGGCCCAACCGGCTGAATGCCAACCACCCGCAAAAAAACAAAAAGAGCTGGAACGGGAAGCAAGCACCTGTGCAAAGGGACTGCGGCACATCGACGGTGGGAACGAAATGTGGCTGTGAAGGGTCTGCTGTGTGCACAAAACCTGGACAAAAATAGATAGCATGTGAGCTAAAAACGCCTCAGTGTTTTTATTTATTTGAAGCATAACGAGCGGTGAGATAAGCTCACTTCCTGTTTCCAGTTGGATTGTTGTAGCTGCAGGCGTCGAGCAAACATCTCCAACATGCACGCATCATAATGACTTTCACTATGAAAATATAGATTTTTTTCCCCCCTCCCCCCCACTCTGATTTTTATTTATATCAAGCAGATTGCAGTCGTACTGACGGTCAAGGCAGAAGACGTTGTACGCCGAAAGAGTTGAATGACGGGCTAAGCCTCAGTCACGCTCTTGTTCATACAAACAAACAACCACTCGCACTCACAGTCACACCTACGGGCAATTTAGAGTCTCCAATTAAGGCATGTTTTTGGGATGTGGGAGGAAACCGGAGTGCCCGGAGAAAACCCACGCAGGCACGGGGAGAACATGCAAACTCCACACAGGCGGGGCCGGGGATTGAAACCGGGTCCTCAGAACTGTGAGGCAGACGCTCTAACCAGTCGTCCACCGTACCGCCTCAAATTGAATTCTTTTCAACAAACTGAGTGTTCGTGAGAATTTTACCTTCAGACCGCTGGGGTGTTTTTGTGGAACAGATTAAAAGAAAATCCTTGGAAATTCTCACACACACACACACACACACAAAAAGAAGTTAGCTGAAGCATCTCCGAATCACAGCTCCTCAGGGTCGCTCAGTCTCAATTAAAATGCACAAAATCCACCTTTGTACATGCCTTGTTCTTGGAATATGCTCAGTATTTGTTTACAACAAAGAAATATCACATAGTAACAACCCTGTTGTCCACAAGGTCACACAGAGGGGTGTGAGATTGTTATGCCATACCTACTGTAGCTTTGAAGGCAATTGCTTTGACCCCATGAGTGTGTGATAGTCGGGGCACGCAAAGTTTGTCACTCATGGCTTTGATATGCCTCTAGAATCATAAGGCCACATACACAAGCACGTGATAGCTATGCCACACATAACTTTAACGACGATTGTTTTGGCTTGACGAGTATGTGATTGTTGGGTCACACATCGCTGAAATGTGACACATAAAACATTAATATGCCTCAAGGATCACAAGGCAAAATATACAAGTGGGTGATTGTTATACCACACCTAGCTTTGAGAGGAATTGTTTTGACTACACACGCAGGAAATTTTTTCAGGCGCACATGACCCTCACATAAACTTAAAATGCCTTGAGATGGCGAGGCCAAATGTGTGAGTTTGTGATTGTTATGCCACACGTAGCTTTTTTAGAGTTTTGAGTTCACAAGCCTGTGATAATAAGGACAAATACCTTTATTGTGACTTACACAAACTTAATATGCCTCGAAAATGACAAGGCCAAAAACAATAGCGTGCAGTTATGCCACACCTAACTTTAATAGTGATTGTTTTGACTCCACGAGCATGTGATTGTTATGGTACAAATAGTTTAATATGCCTCACATAACCAACGAAAGACAAACTCAATTCCAGTACACTCAAGTTACTGCTCCATTGTCGAGAATTTTGAGAATTCACTAGTTTGTGCTCCAAAATCCAAATTAAACGGCAAGGTTGCGTACAGCAGATTCCTTAAAAGTAATAATACAAATAATCGTCTGGAAGACGCGTTTTGACAACAACACGCGGGAGTTGATTGTGATTAATGGAGCAGGTGCTGCCGCTTTTACTCATCTTGTCAAGATAGCGCTTCCCGCTTGACATCCAACGGTCGAGTCGTTTATAATAATTTTATTGTGTTTACTACAGGGATGGTACAGGTAGTCTGCAATTTCCAAACACGTTCTACTTGGACCAATAAAATGTACGACTCTTTGGACGCTAGCGGCCGTAGCTACTTGCGCATGATAACCGAAGTGCTTTCATAGAGCGTGATGGCGTTCATCTTGATGGCTTTTTGTCAGTCTCAGAAAAATATTAGGATTAACGTATCGTTTTCACTTGCAGTACACGCACACACACACAAAAAAACGGAATGTTGATGTTACATTCGCCAATGTACTTTATTTGAACTGTCATGACTGCGTAGCTAAACCACCAATGACATCCTGTTTTAATTTGTTACAGTTTGTTTCGCGTTAGTTTGCTTCAACATCTACGTCTACGGTCTAATAAATGATTTTGTTAGCTATCCAAACCAAAAAATATTGCTTCTGAAAAGATAGTAAACGACATATTATCTTTACAGAATATCGGCCTAAAGTGTGTTATCTTATTCACATGTTGTATGCTTAACGAAAAACAACTTCAAGATTTAAGCAGTTTTGCATTTTGTCCGGTTACTGTTCCTAACGTGCACTGAACCATGACCTTAAAACCAAGATTTTTGGCATACCATTACACCCCTAGCTTCTGGATTGATCATTAAATCTTCCATTGATCTTGTGATGTCAACCCACTTACATCACCTTTTCTTTTTCTTTTTAAATAATGACCGTGACAGTAATAAGGCTTCTAGCAAGGTACATGGCCACACTTCCAAGAAATCCATAGGAACAAAGTTTCTTTTTGAATTTCACAGCAGCGCCAGAGGGACTTTCTTTACAGGCCTATTTCTGAGTCCAACTGTAAGCTGTGTTCTATTTTCAACTTCAGGAGGACTCCTTGATTTGCGACTCTTTTAAAACTTTGCTTTCAAAATAAAGTTCACGGCGCTGCAGATAAATCAAATTGAGTCTCCCGGATTTATTGTTTTGGTTGTTTTTTTTCCTTTGGTAAATTCAGTTTTCCGCGGCGCTGTGCTGGAGCGAGATGATATCGCTGCTAACCCAACCCACCCACACCCCTCCTCCCTCTCTCTGTTCGTTTTTGATAAGAAACAAAACGCTTTCCCAGCCTCAAAAAGAGCCAATGCTGCTGCAGATGAAGCCGACAAGCCGTTTGTACACAGCAGCAGTAGCCTATGAATAGAATGAATAGAGGAGCCCGTCTGTGAACCTGCAAGACGTAATTGGTACTACGTCTTGGTCAACGCTATTGTGTGTACTCTTCATCACCGAGGCTGTTATCTTTCCCCCACACTTCTGAGGGGTGACCTCCTTCAAAGCTGTGAAGGAGGTCCTTGATTTAAGCAGCGTTACATGAGAGGAAGAGATTCACCTTTATTATCCTCGCAACACGGACAGATGAGCTTTAAGAAACATGGAGACATGCTATAGGTTATCAGTTAAAAACAATGGTACATATTTTTAGCTCACTAGCTAAAAATGCTAATGTGACTAACGTGAGGGCAAATTAAATTCACTGCCAGCCCTCCCAGTTAACATGGATATTTTACTTCTAAAGCCGTCAATGGCAGTGAATGTGTTAATTGTTTGTGTTACCTGTAACTTATCTGTGGCACAAGCTATGAGGCTAGCCTCATTACCTTAGTTTTCTGCCATAGTAACTTCGGCATTTGGGTTACAGGGAATTCTGTGACGCTAGAAAACCTAACGAGGCTTGAGACGGGTAATAAATAGGCCATGTTTACAGGGTAAACATTAGCAATTTGGCTATTGGCTATTCTGTGGCGCCAACTAAGAGAAAGAGGCTAGCTATGGTAACGAGGCTAGCTACATGCCCTATCCTTGTTACCTTAGCTCATGCCACAGATAGTAACTCATTCTCAGGTTAGTATCCATGGCCATGGTAAGAGCTAACCAGTGTGGCTCTGTGCACTAGCCTTGTTAGCTTAGTTCACGCCACGGATAATATCTAGGCTTTACGTTCGCTGCATCACATTAGCATTTTGGCCATTGGCTATTCTGTGGTGCTAGCGAAGCTAAAGAGGCTAGCTATATGCACTAGCCTCATTAGCTTAGCTTGCTCCACAGATAGTAACAAGTGCAAAGCTAAATATTTAAAGGAGTCAATCTACGTACATACGTATTGCTACATACCCTAGCCTTGTTAGATTAGCTTGGGCCATGGATAGGAACTAGACCTCACGTTAGTAGTATAATGTACCAGTAAACATTTTGGCTATTAGCAATACATAAGCTAACAAAGCTAGCAAGTAGCTAACCTTGTCATCTCAGATCATGTCACACAAAGTTACAATGGTACCATTTTGGTTAATGGCTATTCTGTGGTATGAGCAAAGCAAACATTTTTGCTTTGCCACCAATAATGCTAAGCTTTTTTAATTTAAATAGATTTAACTTCTTATCATATGTCGACCTACATTAAATTGGGATTAGTTTTAGCCTTATTAGTCGGTATCTCCACGGAGGTGATTGATGGGGACGAGGAATGAGTCCTGTCACGGTGCAATTATGGCAGGATGACAGGATGTCTTTGAAGGACAGAGGTGTGGTAGAGGAGGATAAAGCGATTTGGAAAAAAAAAAATGGGTGTCACGGTCGTGACTTTGTAACCAGACGGGAGTTATCTCCAGCAGCAAATATCCCGTCTGACTGGCTTTGTGTGCTTTCTTCATTACAAGGCAGCAGACAGCTCACGGACGATACTACCGCCGCGTGTTACATATTAATTAAGGACGCCCACAACGCACAAAATTACATTCTCAGGCTACACATGGGCAGGACGTCTTTGAGAATCTTTGGTAAATGGCCCTTAGGGCTGCTGTTGTTTTTAAACTTTTGATTGACTGCGATACAGCAAAACAAGAAGAAAAGAAAAGAAATAAAATCCATTTTGGAAAAAAATTGGCAAAATGAATGCAATATTAAAGAACTCTAGGACTCTTGCTAATGTTAATGCATTTAAGGTGTAAAAAAAAAAAACAACAACAACAACTGTGTTATTGGTAAAATGTAAAAACAATTAGAAGTCTACAGAGGATAGAGCCCAAGCCCCGAGGCTTGACATCCCTCTAAAGATGTCCATAACTGCATATATTTATAGTTTAAACTGTAACTATACCTCAAACTACTGTATGATACCAAAACACTAATATCATCTTACAACATAATTCAAATAAATAACGTATCGAGGATTTGTTTTAGAAACAATGCACTGTGCGTGTGTACATGCACATGCGGCGAAGATTTCTTTAACAACCCAGGCTAAATTTAGCTGCTCTCAGACATACACAGATGTTAGCCTCTCAGTCGAGATGTATCACCACACTTCCTTGACACCAATTCCTACTTTTCCATTAGCCTACTCCTTGTGGCATCCTAGAGACTTATAGAAAGTGTTGAGGAAATGAAAATAGGTGAGGATAAGTTCCATAGGAAAAAAAAAAATGCAAATACGTGACTTTGTGAACAGTGAACCACAAATAGGCAAGACCAATTTTCTAAAAGAGTCAAGCATCATAACGTTCCCCATTTTCCCCTCACTGCTCAACTTTATGTCCCGACAGCTCTCTGCGTTATTATTCAACGTCCTCTCATTATTAGCCTGTCGGGCTAAGATTGTGAATGACGCCAAGCCCATCAGCCCCATTGAGCACCAGTGAGAAAAATGATCTCAGGAAATGAAAAGAGGAAGTTTCGATAAGCGAAATGTCTCTGGATTATTTTTTTTGCTCCTTCTCATTGTCCAACTATCCATCCCAGCTATCATCAGGCAGGAGGCGGGGTACACCCTGAACTGGTTGCCAGCCAATCGCAGGGCACATACAAACAAACAACCATTCGCACAGTCACACCTAGGGGCAATTTAGAGACGTCAATTAACCCACCATGCATGTTTTTGGGAAGTGGGAGGAAATGCCCGGAGAAAACCCAGACAGGCACGGGGAGAACATGCAAACCCCACACAGTCGGGGCCGGGGATTTGGACCCCGGTCCTCAGAACTGTGAGGCAGACGCTCTAACCGGTCGTCCACTGTGCCGCTGTGATGTCCCTTCTCATTGTGTGCCACCTTTATGAAAGGCCACGAATGTCTGTCACGAGCCTTTCTTTTTTTTTCCATCGAGTGGCCCAATTCCGTGCCGCCTCCCATTGTGCCGCTCGCCTATCTGATTATCTACAGCGTTACAAGTGGCCAGAGTCGTATCGCCTCATTGTCGTGAGTACAATGTGCGGGGATAGCAGATCTGACTTATTCGCCAGCGTGACGGTATGAACTTTGTTGCAGGTCTGCAGAGGACCGTAATGATATTCATAACCTATCCTGTGTCCTGTGACAGCACATTTCCCTTTGGATTCACAGTATTGTGGGCCCAAGATAAGACGAAAACATTGCTCGCTCTGAATGCTGACGACTTAGTGAACACGCAGTGTGCTCCAAAATGTTATGGTTTCATTAACTGGATTATACAAATTTAATTGTGCTGGATTATGTACAGTAAATGGCAATTCCCATTTGGTGCCTACTGTAAAACATGAATGAGGTGCGCGCGTAAGTAGTACTTCGATGAAGGCTATAACACCAGCCAAGAGTGTTCAAGTCATTTCCAAACTGCGGACGTCTGTCCCATTAAAAGATGGATAAACTGCTGAAAAAAGTAGATTAAATTCAGTGTCAGTGAACAGGAAAAAAGTAGCAATTAAAGAAAAATAGTTTATTTCTTTATTTTATCATGTTATGAGTGATTTGGCTTTACGAGCATTATTACAGAACGAATGAATGAGTTCAAGGTACCACTGTATATCTGATTTTTACTCATAGTATTTTTCACTCTTCTATTTTCAAGTCCATACCTGATATCAGTATGTTTCCATTCAGTAAAGATGCCGTGTCTCCGTTACATTTACATTTAACCCTCGTGTGTTTGCAAATCTGACAGGCTGCCACTAAAAGCTTTTGGCCTGAGGCGAATCCAAAGCCTCTAAATGATAGTCACTACGCAAGCAGGAGCAGCTAACAAACCGAGCTACGCCAATTAGCTCGATAACAACCCTGGGGGAGGCTCGGGTCGTGCTGAGATCAGATGCCGTCATAGCCTGTAGAGCCAGAAAAACAACAACAACAAAGCTGACCTTAATTACTCCGGTGTCCTATAGCACAATTTGTTTTGTGGAAATCGCTGTTTCTTCGGCGCTTTTATTCTTAGGCCAAAAAAACACCAACACCATTTCCAGGGCTTTCCCAAAAAAATTCAGCCCCTGAAGCCAGTTTTCCTTAGCAACGTAAAATTTGGCAGGCGTGTCTATCATGAGTAGACCTACAAAAAAAGTCTCAAAAAGCCATGCCTGAAAAATACAGGATGTCTGCTGTTTTGGTTTGAAATGGCCATTTAAGGGTAATTTCCAGGATTTGCTCAAAGACGAACAATAGCGGATTGACTTTTTGGGGAAAATTCATCCCTCAGAGCCATTTTAGCCATTTCCAGTTGTTCAAGTGCCTCAGACGTATAGCTGTGCATCAAACAATTGTTTTTCAGCTCAGCTCCCTTCCTGATGAAGTTCATTGATCCTCTGAGATTCTGCGCCGCCCATCCCCCGGCAGGAATGATTGGTATGATCCAAGCAGAGACAAAGACTAACCCAACCCTGATCGTAAAGATGCGATTTCAAATGTCACAGTGAAAAAAAATTGCCAGTTTGATTTTATCGCTCTCCACCTGCTAATGGCTGGAGGTGCTACGTGCGTATCAAGCCCACACAAGACCAAGTAAATGGACAATTTTTTAGGGCCCATTCTCAAAAACTCACCAAACTTTGCAGGTGTGTTCAAAAAGTGGCTATGTAGCAGCCCAAAGAATCTTTTCCTTGAGGAGCATGAGCTTTACTGTCTTAATTGACGTGTTTTGGGTTGACAACAAGAAGCCAAAAGGGCAGCAGCGTTCATCACTGCTGCCTCTCACAAACGGCATCACCATAACAATGACGGTTATTCATCCTGACCCGTAGCGAGCACACTGCAGGCTCCGCATAAATGCAATCACAGCAATCGGCTCACAAGTCTCTTATCGGGGGCCTCCCGCACGGCCGGGGCCCGTAGCGCAATCAGTTCGGCGCTGGCGAAAGAGTAATGCCAGATGCCGACTGGCTGCCACTTTGAATCTGATTGGCCTGACGGTGAAACGAAGCGAGGATGCTAGGAGTCGGACTGATTTGCAAAGAGGAGCGTGTATAATGAATGACGCCTTTGCTCCTTAAAGGCAGCCATTCGAGGACTTAATCATGAAATATTGCTCCTTGGATGCGAGTGGCGCAGCACTTCATAATAAAGCGTGCATGCATTTCTCACAGCATCAGACCTACTTAGCGGCGAGCGAGCGCTCCCCGTTTTTTCTTTGTCACCGAGGGAATTTGTCATTCTTGAGACGCCTTTATCACGTCTCCTGTGTTGCGCAAGCATTTTGAATTATTAAAAGTATTTACTTTGCGTCGGTCGCACGCTCAAGATGCATCAAAGGCTCATCAGTAGGATATAAATCAAATTAGGGTTTAAAGAACACAGGCTTTTTAACAACATTGTGTGTTGCACAGTAACGATTTGGGAAAAGTTTTTGGTGTTAGAACCAATTTCCAGGCCATAAGATGACTAAAACCAGATAAAAGAAGAAGAAGAAGAATCACCTTTATTGTCATGAACATGCATGCATGCACACGACATTTGTTCTCTGCATTTTACCCTTCACAGTGAACACCGCACGGAAGATAAAAGATCTAAGTTGGCAGGACTCGCGTTGTTTTTGAGAGTAGAAACAGATGCCAGGCATTGCTGATGAACGTGGGCGAATCCACCAGTTGGAAGTCCCATTTAATCAAATTAAATATAATTACATAATTAGTAGTGTTGTTCACGAATCGGCAGTGACTCAAATTGGCATTCGAGTCCGCGGTAACAAACGCCGAATCAGAATTTTCGGATTTGAATCGTAGCAATTCAAAGAATGTCATACAAGTCCTCACTTTATTCTGACAAGAGCTGGAAGAGTTTCAGCCTTTCTGTATGGCTGACGCCATTTGGACTTACTGCATATAGTTTCTCCATGGAACGAGGCGTCTGATGGCGTATTCACGGCCGCGTCACAACTGAAGCCGAAAGGGGGCCGTCGCACAGGTGGACGACGACCGCGACAACATTTTTCCGGAGGGAGAAGCGGCAGCCAAAACGTGCCAGCCGCACTCTATTTTCATTTCAATAGATAGTTTTCAAATCATCCAATTGGAGTATTCATTTGTTGGATTATGACGTACTTATTTTGATTTTCGATATTGGATTCTGATTCGGAAGTCATTCTTTACTGTCCACGAAGAACAAATCGGGATTTAGAGGGCAAGTCCAATTGTGCTGTTTCAGTTAATGGAAGACCATTTACTGGGGCTGAATTTGCCTTGTTATTTTATTAAAAATACATATTGTTTTAAAGTGATCAAGTTGGGCAATATTTGAATTTCCATATTCCTATTTTATATTTTTCTGTTTGTTTATGTGCTATTTACAAAATAAATAAATGAGAAGTTACTCACCAGTTACTCAGTAACTGTTTTTTCACTGAATACTTACTCTAGTAATTATTTGGAGGTCTAATTTTTACTTGTATTATTATTATTATTAACTAACAGTACTCTTACTCTAATTTTGACTATTTTACCCACCATTTTCTGGTTTGCTGTATATTAAACTATAATATACCAGTAGGTAAATATTTTTTCAAAAAAATAATAATTATAAAATATAGGGAGAGTGTATTTTTTTTTTGCTGTTCTGCGAATGGCAAAGGTTCACTCTAAATAATCAAAAATGGATTTATAGCGTTTTGAAAAGAGCGCTGCATGTCTTTTTGTATAAGCGCAAATTGACCTTCGTTGCATATCACCTGCATATTGACGCCGGCTCGTCTCGCTCTATCAAGATAACGGGAGCTTCCGGCTTCCTGTTGCGGCTCCCGTTGTGCCTCTCTGAATTTCAATGGATTACCGGGTCCGCCTCGTGCTAGTCGGCTCCGTATTCATCCTGCACCGATCATATCAAAGCCACTTTGCTTCCTGCGCACTCCCCCGTCGTCTGAACTTCCTGATTGCCGGCGCAGTAACGAGGGTCATGCAAATGTGATCTTCTTTGTTGGCCCGCAGCTGCTGCGTTATCGCTCGCTGTGAGGAAATGAAAGCGACGGGCGATGAAGTGGAGAACATAAATCATGCTTCAAATAAAACCTTTGCCTTGAAATTCAAATTCAAAGTCCTAATTTGAAACGCTAACCATGGCTTGAAACCCTAATTCAAAACCTAAAGCCAGCCTTGAAACCCTAAATTCAAACCGTAACCCTGGCTGGAAACCATAATTTGAAACATTCAACCTGGCTACTTTGAAACCCTAACCCTAGCTTGAAACCCTAATTTGAAAGCCTGACCCTTGCTTGAAACCCAACTTTGGAACTTTAAAAATGCCTCAAAACCCAAATTTGAAACCCTAACCTTGGCTTTAAAAGCCCAATTTGAAGCCAAAACCCTACTTTGAAACCTTAAACCTACCTTCAAATCCTACTTTGAAACCCTGACCACGGCTTGAAACCCAAAGTTAAGACCCTAACCCTTGTTTAAAACCCCAACTTCAAATCCTAACCCAGGATCAAAGCCACTATTTGAAACCCTAGTCCTTGGCTTGAAACCCTAATTTCAAAGCCTCACCTGAAGCCCCAACCCTGGTTTGAAACCCTACTTTGATACCCTAAACCAACTAGAAACCCTAATTTTAGAGTAAGCCTAGCTTGAGACTCTATTTTGGAACCTGGACCATGGCTTGAAGTTGAAACCCTGCTTTAAAACCCTAAACCTAGTTTAAAACCCTAACTTGAATTCCTAACCAGGGCTTGAAGCCCTAATTTGAAACCATAACTTGAAAATGTAACCTTTGTTTGAAACTGTTGCCCTGACTAGAAAGCCTATTTTGCAACCCTAACATAAATTTAATAGCTCCCCTAATTGTTTAACGAGTTGCTAATTCAATCATTAAGCGCCGCATCCCCTCCAAGACGGAATGTCCCGTTTGATGTCAAACCATCAGATGGAAATCGAAACGCAGCACGGACGCTAGTATATGAGAGCCTCGTGAAATATTAATGCGCCGTGACTATTTTGGGGGCTGAGCGAAGTCGGAGTGAGTAAGCAGGCCCGCGCCTGGATTAATTGCGCTAGCTAACGTGGGCGATCGGGCACCCACGGGTAAAGTGGGAGTGCAGTTTTCTGAGTGCACCTGCGAGTGTGTTTTGCCTGAGAGGGCCTGAAATAATCTCACGTTAACCCACTTTTAATGTGGGACGCATACCACACAACTATTTCCTTTACACTGAGATCCTGCATTATAGGGAGTAAAGATAACTAAAACACTTTACATATTGTCCATAAAAAGTGTAAACAGTAGAATAGCTACATATAATTTCACGCAAAGTTTCGGTACAAAAACAGCTTGAAAGTCCGGGTTGGAACCGGCTTCGTGCATGTGAGACCGCAATTCAACAAGCACTGAGGGACTATTTCTGGGTGGGTATGCTTTCTCTTTTTTTTTTCGTGACACAATACAGTAGTTACACACTCGAGTAACGGAACGTAGCACAAATAGTCAAGTGAAAGTCAAAAGTAAAAGTTGCATTAAAACGCCTCTGACAAGCATAATTTATGCAAAACCAAATATAACTTGCTACTCAAAGACCAAATGAGTGTTTTGTTGTTTTAGTGGTTCCCTTCTTTTTACACTGTACACCGTTTAAGTTTTAAGAATGTTGAACAGTGAAACGATGCTTTCGTCATCTTTAAAATAAAAACTTTCATCGTTTTATAACGTCTCTTTCCATTAGCTTCTATCGGAAAATAGTGTTTCTAATTTACAGTATAAGCTATACAAATAAATAAGTGCATCCAGAAAGTATTCGCAGTGCTTCACTTTTTTCACAATTTATGTTCGCGCCATATTCAAAAACGGAAAAAATAAATACAATCCTTACCCAATTCGTGACATGAAAAAAGTTTTCTGCTAATTTACAAAAACATTCCAAAATAAAAAAAACTATAACACAACAAAATGTGGAAAAGGAGAAGAGCAGGGAATCATTTGTTTGTAAAACTAAACATAAAACAAGAGAACTTTGTCTTACGAAAGTCCACTAGCTTAATGCTAACACACAATACAAAACACCATAGATGGGCTAACGAAACTAGCATTGATGGTGGAATAATTAGAATCCTTGAAACAACTTATATTTGAACACAATCAGTAGTATGCAAGTTTTCTTCATCCTCTGCAAAAAAAACAACTGATATTTTTGCCGCTTAGTTGCGACAGTCCTCTTGTGTTTCTTCATCAAATCTACGTGTAGTATGTCTGTTATACTGTCCCCTGGTGGCCAATGCGCACATAACAGAAGGACAATGCCCATTGAATTATCATGATGCACAAACTGTTAAATTCTTTATATTCAACATAATTATATTCTACTGTATGTTTTTATTAATATGAATACGGGAAAGTGGTATTTTTGCCAAAGTTGTAAATCAAGGCACCCCTGTGTTAGGATAATTATCTCTGATCCCAACATGTGTCCTTGCTTGTCAGTCCATTTGTTGTTTTGGCAAAGTGCAATCCAGCAGCACATGCATTACAAAAGAGTTTTGTGTGTCCCTTACCTTCTAATTCCGCCCTCGCTTTGTCCGTACTATTTCATCCGCCGTAATCCCGCCACCGGCTTCCTCCCCGCGCGCACGGGCCACTCAATCAGGCCTGCTCGCCCTCTATTCGCCGTGACAAACAGTCGTGTTCCTGCCAAGCTTACAAAATGTACGCGAGACCACCGCACACAGCGGACGTGTTTTTTCTGAAATGAGAAGACACAATGTCTACGTTGCATTGTCACCGCAGTAACAAAAGGTGCTTTTCACAGGTCACTGCTCTCTGACTGAATGAACCTGTTGTGTTGTTCTCTCTGGAGATAACCCTCCCTTTGGCACCTCAGAATTTGTCATCTGTCTATTTCTTAAAAAAATAATAATAATAATAAATAAAATCACACTGGCAGAAATATAAACACAACTATGGCAGGAGGTGATGTGGAAAATAAATAGGCTCCAAGGAAGTTAAATAAGTGCCAAAGTCATTGAAAAAGTGGTCGCACTCTTGGAAAAAGATCACAGTATGCTGAAGTGTTTTAAACAAAAATGAAATGACATGTTTACATTAAACGATGAACTGCCTTGGGATTACAAACATACAATTGTGCAAGGTTATGAGGAACAAGGTGTGCAAAATAACCTGGGGTGGCGAGCCACATGCTGCTTCACCGAGACATTATTATCTGATCGCAAGATTTCCATGATGCTAACTCGTTACTTTTAGCAACTAGCAGGCTAACAACAACCATTTTAGTTGTCCGGCTGATGTTGTATTAGCCGTTTCCTGTTATGTGCATACCTGGTACAATTCACAACAAGCCTTGATAATGTCATATTTAAAGAGAAACTTACTCAGAAGTGTTTTTTTGGGAGCCACCGCTAGTTGTCGCAAAGAAATTCAAAATGAACTCTTGGCAACTATTTGGATAAGAAAATCGTCGCTCCACGCACCTGAACTATCAGCCAATTGTCCTCCAAAAGCTACGAAAAACAGCAAAGTGTGTTATCTGTTAAATGACAACACACCATTGCTTAGCTATGCATCAAACAGACCTTGAAATTGTATTTTCAGTGGGGGACCTTATTGATATAGAGATTTTGATTGTGTTTACGTGGCCGAGGAGGACGTTAATGTCGTGAAAACAAGCGCCGTCAGAAGTGCCCTCGCAAGCTATTTCTAATGACCAAAAGGTGGGGAAAGTACGGCCCACTGAGCATTTACATTGTCAAAAGTAGCAACTGTTACATTAATAGAGCTGTTTTTTTCCCCCACTAATATTGATTAATTGAAATGTTTTCATTTTTTCGCCCCAAAAACTTAGATATAAACTAAGTACATTTCACTGCTGAGGTAAGGGTGGGTGATGGCTAAGTAAGGCAGTTATGTAATGAAAGGGTAGGTAATGTAAAGGTACGTAAGGTAAGTTCTCCGCATTTAACAATAGGTTAGTTAAAATAAATTCTAAAATTAAATATGAGAATGAGTTATGACTTTATTATTAAAAGAAACATTTTTTTACGTATTTTCAAATGAGCTGGCACCGCTGCCCACTTAAAAACCAAATGTGGCATTTGAACACATAAATTAGCCCCCTGTGTGTGTTCTTTTTCACGGGTACACTAGTGACTCAACACTCCTTTTGTATTAAAACTTCAAACTTGTGCTATTTAAAAAGAACAAAGATAACAAAAGCTCATTTTATTGATGTCAAGTGGGTGTTTTTCAAGCCATCAACTTGCATTAAAACCACTCAAAAGACAAACAATGGTCCATTTTTGGTGGGCTTTTTAGTTAAAAGCCTGCCATCTGCGCCTAATGAGAAGCTCGTTTATATGTCAAGTGTTTTGTTGACGCGCGGCGGACTGAAAAAGAGCCGCTGTCGTCGTAGTAAATAAATGACTGGCTCTCTTCAATTCCAGCCAAAAACGTTTCGGCTCCTTGGCACGGCTCCCTCCGTCAAATAACGAGGAAGTTGTTTGTTGGTGTTGTCGTCCTTGCTGCCAAATTTAAACTTTCAAGGGCACCTTTTTTGTGTAAAAAAAAAAAAAAAAAAAAAAAAAAAAAAAAAAAACGGAGGTGGGTTCAGAATATTTAAAGCTGTTAGAACAACATCCATTCATAATTCTTATGATTTACAGGGTTTGATTTACTCATTAAGGTCGTGTGTAGTCGTAGGAAAGGTAGGGACAAGGTAAGGACGGAGAAAGTAAAATGAGGGTAGTTAAGTGCAGGCAAGGTAAGCATAGGCTAGTAAATGGGTGGATAAGGTACAATAGGTAGGTTAGGTATGTTACGGGTAGTTAGGAAGATAGGTGGGAGGGGTAGGTAACATAAGGTAAAGTAAAGTTAGCCACAGCAAGGTAAGGCTTGGAAGGTAAGCGTAGGGAGGTAGATGGGTAGGTGAGGTTGGTAGGAAACGAAGATAAGGTGAGATAAAGTACAGGTTGCTAGGTAGATGCGTGGGCTAACTGGGTAGGTAAGATGGGTGGTGGGTGGTACATGGGTTAGTAAAGTAGGCAGGTAGTTAAAGTGAGGGTGGCAAGGTAAGCGTAGGTTGATAGATAAGTGAGAAGGAAGGATTTAGGGTAGGAGAAGGGTAGATCAAGTTAGGAAAGCGTGGACAGGTAAGATACGCCTAGGTAAGTACAACCCCAATTCCAATGAAGTTGGGACGTTGTTCTAAACATAAATAAAAACAGAATACAATGATTTGCAAATCATGTTCTACTTATATTTAATTGACTACACTACAAAGACAAAATATTTAACGTTCAAACTGATAAACCTTATTGTTTTTAGCAAATAATCATTTACTTAGAATTTTATGCCTGCGACACGTTCCAAAAAAGCTGGGACAGGTGGCAAAAAAGACTGAGAAAGTTGAGGAATGCTCATCAAACACCTGTTTGGAACATCCCACAGGTGAACAGGCTAATCGGGAACAGGTGGGTGCCATGATTGGGTAGAAAAGGAGCTTCTCTGAATTGCTCAGTCATTCACAAGCAAAGCTGGGGCGAGGTTCACCTCTTTGTGAACAAGTGCGTGGGAAAATCGTCGAACAATTTAAGGACAAGGTTCCTCAACATACAATTGCAAGGAATTTAGGGATTTCATCATCTACGGTCCAAAATATAATCAAAAGGTTCAGAGAATCTGCAGAAATCATTGCATGTAAGCGGCAAGGCCGAAAACCAACATTGAATGCCCGTGACCTTCGATCCCTCAGGCGGCACTGCATCATAAACTGACATCAATCTGTAAAGGATATCACCACATTGGCTCAGGAACACTTCAGAAAAGCAATGTCAGTAAATACAGTTCGGCGCTACATCCGTAAGTGCAACTTGAAACTCTACTATGCAAAGCAGAAGCCATTTATCAACAACACCAAGCAAGAAACGTCACCGGCTTCTCTGGGCCCGAGCTCATCTAAGATGGACCGATGCAAAGTGGAAAAGTGTTCTGTGGTCCGACGAGTCCACATTTCAAGTTGTTTTTGGAAATTGTGGACATCGTGTCCTCCGGGCCAAAGAGGAAAAGAACCATCCGGACTGTTATGGACGCAAAGTTCAAAAGCCAGCATCTGTGATGGTATGGGGCTGTGTTAGTGCTGATGGCATGGGTAACTTACACATCTGTGAAGGCACCATTAATGCTGAAAGGTACATACAGATTTTGGAGAAACATATGCTGCCATACAAGCAACGTCTTTTTCATGGACGCCCCTGCTTATTTCAGCAAGACAATGCCAAACCACATTCTGCACGTGTTACAACAGCGTGGCTTCGTAGTAAAATAGTGTGGGTACCAGACTGTCCTGCCTGCAGTCCAGACCTGTCTCCCATTGAAAATGTGTGGCGCATTATGAAGCCTAAAAAACGACAACGGAGACCTCAGACTGTTGAACAGCTGAAGCTGTACATCAAGCAAGAATGGGAAAGAATTCCACCTACAAAGCTTCAACAATTAGTGTCCTCAGTTCACAAACGTTTATTGAATGTTGTTAAAAGAAAAGGTGATGTAACACAGTGGTAAACTTGACCCTGTCCCAGCTTTTTTGGAACGTGTTGGAGCCATAAAATTCTAAGTTAATGATTATTTGCTAAAAACAATAAAGTTTATCAGTTTGAACATTAAATATCTTGTCTGTGTAGTGTATTCAATTAAATATTGATTAAATGTTGAACATGATTTGCAAATCATTATTTTCTGTTTTTATGTTTAACACAACGTCCCAACGTCATTGGAATCGGGGTTGTATATAGAGGGGTAAGGTAGGTAGGTAAGTTGGTCGGTGGGTCAGAAGGAATGAAAGTAAGATCAGGAAGGGGTGGGTAGGAAAAGTAAAGGTATATAAGTTAAGGGAAGGGTAAATCAAGTTAGGAAAGGATGGGTGGGTAAGGTACACCCAGGTAGGTAAATGGATGGGTCAGGTAGTTAGGCAGGGTAAGGTAGTAAGATAGATGGGCAGGTAGGTAGGGTAAACATTCACTTCAAGAGACCTTTAAAGTCACTGAGGGATAAGAGAACACGTTCCTTTAAATAGAATTGTTTCCTGTTGCCTGAATGGACCTTCAGACAAGCATAAAGTTTGCAGCCCTAACTTTTGAATTAATCTCCCTTCCTGAATGTGCATCCACACAAACACTATTTCTCTTATCGCACTCAGTATGAACGAGTGTGAGAGCCAAACAGGAATGCTTCCATTCCTCCATTTGCTACCCGGTGTCAGCGGGGCATAAGCTGCAGAGGCCGCTGAGACGGACGCTTTATCTCACCGCTCAGGCGGCCGGCCGGACGGCCAGGGCGACAGGCTGTGTCCGTTGACAAATGCTTCCGTTGCTTGCAGATAAACGGAATCAGCTCAACAGGAAATAGGCAGGTGGGGCCGCTCGTTTAATGATTTGATGCAAAGTCTGATCACAGTATCGCCGTCAATCGGAGAAAACGAAAGCTAGACCACCGCATGAGACTAGAAAAGCGGAATTACTTATATGACTTCGGAAGGTTGTCTTTCATCGAAAGCAGACTATCCCCCTTTTTGAGGTTCAATTTCAAGTTTCCACTGAATGTTAACATATAATCACCTTAAAAACAAGAATTTGCATCTAGAAGATAGATATATAGATAGAATTAAATAGCCAGCTATCTAATATGGATGGAGACCGAGACAAACTACAACTTGTTTTCTAATGCAATTATTTTGCAGTGAAACCAATCACCATTTAAACACAAGATTGTAATGTTTTTTGAATAGAAGGTAGGTCAGGTAGGGAGGTATGGGTAGGTAAGTGTGTGTATGTAAGGTAGGCATGGGTAGGTAGATGGGTGGGTAAGGTAAGGGTAGGTGAAGTTAGACAAGGGTATGACATATATGATATAAATGTGACATACTGCTTCGTCTGCAAAGCCATTTGAGTTAGTGTCCCATTCTGACACACAAACAGATCACTTGTGATTGTATTTTTTCCCCCATGTGATGCAAAAGCCATGAAACAACGGGCAGTAGCGGCGGGCGCGGTGGGCGGCTGACACTTAACGTCCGCCTTTGACGTATTGCGCCATTAACGACAAAAGCTTCACGCCGCCCGAGGAGACAGGACAGCGATTCGGACCCGCGCGTCCCTCAGCTGCAGACAGATGCCTCTCCCAGCCGTCTCCAGACGCTAATAGTCAATTGATTCATTTGCAATAAGGCCCACAGTCAGCTAGCGAGGGAGCCAGAAAGCCTGAGCTCTGATTATTTGTCTGGCCCACAAATCCCACCCACGCACATCTCTTTCAATCTCATCCGTCTTATTAAAATGTGACGGGAAAGAAGCCCTCCGCCCTGTCTTCTCTATCTCTCACTGATGGTGCAGAGAAAAACAATTTAAAGGGATTCATGGCGCTTTATAAGCCATGACTCCACCAGGAGAAAACACTCAAAGGTCTGAGATGAGATGGAACTCTCGATCAATCACTACCGCTACACCGTTCTTTTCCCGCGCTGACTGATAAAGATACGCCGCAATGGTCGCCTCGGACGTCGTGATTGCGGTTCATGCGACAGACGAGATGTCCACTTTGTCTACAATGTTTGCATATTTCAAACATCCAAACTCTAGATGTTTTCTGATTGGAGTGTGCAGACGTCTAAAAGAACAGAGAGCGCTAAAGTAGCTCTGTAAAATAGCGAGATAGCTAAAAATGGTGGATGGGTTGTACTGTAACTCCATTGGCCATAAGACCTGTCGTTCTCCTTCAGATCTCTCCCACTTACGCTGTTTTAAAGCCAAGCAAAGTAACGATCATCAATACTTAGTTTTAATTGACCGAGTACTTTCTAACTTAGATAATGAATGTAATCTTTTGGACCGATGATTGACAATAAATATCTATTTTAACAAAAGCGAGAATGTGTATTCCCATTCCCCCCCCCCAAAAAAACAAAATGCCTCTTAGCCCATTACGTTGATCAGGTAGGTGGGCAGGCAGGTAGATAGGTAGGTAGATAAATGTTAGGAAAGGTAGGTAAGTTACGACTAGCATAAGTAGGTAGATGGTTGTAAGCTAACCAGGTAGGTAAGGTAAGGCAAGATGGAGGGTGTGAATGTTAAGGGTCGATGGGTAAGGAAGGGTAAATTGAGGGTGGATGTTATGTAGGGAAAGGTAAGCAAATGTAAGGTCAAGGTAGGGTAGGTAAGGATGGGGAAGGTACTAGGTAAGGTGGATAGGTGATGTAAGGTAAGAGTGGGTAGGTATGAATAGGGATGTAGGTAAGGATGAATAGGTATCGTTAGGTGAGGTAAGGGTAGGTTAGTTAGGTATGCAAAGGTAAGGTCAGTTAAGAGTAGGACTCAAGAGTAGGTCAAGGTAGGTAAGGTCAGGGTACGTAGAGCAATAGTAAAGAAAATCGGTGGGAATAGGCAAGGTACAGTGGCCAAGGTTAGATAGGATAAGGAAAGGTTTAGTTGTATGGGTGGGGAGGTAAGATAAGGCAAAGTAAGACAATGGTGGGTATGGTAAGGTAAAGTCTGGTAAGGGTAGCTAAGCTAAGAAAAGGTAAAGTTAAGTATGGTTGGGTAGATGACTTAAGGGTACGGTAATGAAGTAACGTAAAGTACATTTTGAAAATTGTAGGGTAAAGTACGGTATACATAGGTAGGGTGGGTAGCTAAAGTTAGGTATGTGTGTTTAGGTATGGGAAGGTAAGGTAAGGTAAGGTAACGATCCAGAGATGATAGGTACATAGATCCCATCTACAAAATAATAAAATCAGGCTTTATCATTTCAAATCACATGGTGCCATAAACTGCATAGCTTAGCTCTTTAGAACAAACAAGTGGCTGTGTCTATAACCCCGAGGCCAGCACTTTGGTAATGGACCATATGGAGTCACGGCTCTGCCAAGGAGCCTTACTAATACACTCGTTCATATTTCACAGCCATCTGACATGTTACTTCCAGATGCCACAACGGTAGGAGGAGCCAGGCCCGGTGGTCCATAATGGCCATCCATCAACTCACTGGCGAGAGAGCTTAATTGAAACCTTTAAATTGCGGCCACAAAAAGTTAGAATGGTTGTGGCCGCTTTGATTTAGCCGCCTGTCCTGTCTAAATCGACTGATCAGCCCGGGAGAGGACTAATCGTTTGGCTGCCTTTCGTGCCTTACAGCAGATATTTGCAAACCTTTGAACCCAAACATGCCCTAGGAGATGCAGACAGAGATGGCGCACCCCTTTTTCGGGCTAAAATTGAATTCTCTGTGAAATAATATCTTTGCTTGGTGATTTTAACGGCGAGGAGAGGATTTGTTTTCTCTCCAAACGCAGAAACTCAGGGATAAAATCCGCTTGTGATAAATCCAATCACGCCGCAGCTAAATAACACAAGCGCACAAAGCCAGCGGCATCTCTGCCGTGTTTTGACGTGCGGACGGTTGCCCGTGGCAACGCGGGAGTTGAACAGCGCAGAACACGCTTCACAGGACGGGCTTTGCTGTGAGGGAAAATCATGATTCAATCCCCTGCTGCAGTTGTAAGTTTGCACAAAAATAGTTTACAATAAAAAATATTTCTATTCAATTTTTAAACAATCTGCCGTTTGCTGCTTTACCGCATAGTGGTAAAACCCTTCAATTTACCCTTTGTGGATCAATACAGGATTATCTGATCTTTGCTACACTATAATTATGATAATTGTCTGGCAAATTGACAATGAATAAATCCTCCGGTCATTGGTATCCAAATGTTTGCTCGTATCAAATTGCAGCCTGCAGTCGGAGAGATGATGACAATTCACTTCAGGGCTCACATTCGTTGCCTTGTTCTATTTGGCTGATGACGACTGAATTACAGTCAGGCAAAGGATTGGGCAATTTAGAGTACGTCTCTCCGTGCGCTGCTGTTTCTTGCGTCTTTATTTTGACAGCAAAGGTTAAATGCCTGTTCAAAAGCAAGTCAAAAACATGTTACGTTGCACCTTAATTAGGAAAGCGGGAAACAAAAAAAAACAACAAAGCTGTCAGTGGAACAGGAAAAGACATATGGTGAAGGCTATTAGCGGCGTAGCAAAATTCTGTTGTGGTAGCCAACTTAATTCGGGTTCCAGGGGGAAGTCATTCAAACTTTGGGGAGGATCATGATAGGTACACTCAGACCTTTTCTTTTCAGGTTTCATAAAAAAATTATAAGAAAAGTTCTGGCAGTAAATTCCAATAAATGAAAGATTCCCAAATAATTGTATAAAGCTCAACATCAGTAATTTGTCTTCTTTTTAGGAAACAAATAATGCGGATTAAAAAAAACTGGAAAAGTGCTAGCAGTAAATTCTGATGGATGAATTATGAAAGATTCTCAAATAAATAAAAACAGAATAAAAAAAACAATATATATTAAATATAAATATTTTCTTTTTAGGAACGTGCAAGCAACATCAGTAAATTGTCGTCAGTTTAGAAAACAAACAATGCTAACATAAAACAACTATAAACTGGTAAGAGTGAATTCCGATTAATATAAGGCTTTCAAACAACAATGTATACAATTAAAAAAACAGCTTGATTATTTTCTTTTTAAGAAAGTATAATATAGGCAGTTTGTCTTCTTTTTAGGAAACAAGGCTAGCATAAAACTTAAAACTGCTATTAATTCATTCTGTTCAATGAAAGATTCTCAAACTAAACAATGTAGACAAAACAATAAAAAAAAATATATTTTCTTTTTGAGAAAGTGTAACAATGGATTTTCACTATTTTTAGGAAATTAATGATATTAACATAAAAATGCTAACTGCTAGCAATGAATTTTTGAAACTTTCAAATAAACAAAATAATGTACACACAAAAAAAATAAAAAACAGTTTAAATTTCTTCTTTTTAGGAAAGTGCAGCATCAGAAGTGTGTCTTCTTTATAGGAAACTAAAAATGCTAACATAAAAAAATGCTGGCAGTAAATTATCTGATAAATGAAAGATTCTCAAACAAACAAATATTTCCAAAGAAACAGAGTGCAACATCAGTATATTGCCTTCCTTTTAGGAAACAGTGATGACAAAAAATGAACTTCTTGCAGTAAATTCTGATAAATAAAAGATTCTCACATAAACTAAATAATAAAAAAAACTTCAAAACTTCTGAAATCCTTTTTGTAGTAACAACAGTGCAACAGTAAGAAATTGAACAGTCTGAATTATGCTATAGAAACACCAACAGCCTTTGTGACTACTTTAAATAAAAGTAAGCATTGGCACGGCACTAGTTTTTTTTTTTTTTTTTTTTTTTTTTGTGCTGTAGTGATGCCATTTTAAATGAGGTTTAATTACTTCCAAAAGCGACTCGCTAAGTCATGTCGTCCGCTGCACTGCACACATTTAGCCTTCTCATAGTGGCTGACTTTTTTTCATATTATTTCATGCACCACACAGAGAGAGACTTGTTGCTCATGTTTCATGTGCTTGTAGAGAAGCACATGAAGCACGTTCACTCCTATAATGGAAGCTTCACCTGGAGCATTCTGGGAAATTCCATTTTAAACCGAACAGCCGGTGGCACTTTATTGGCCCAGATCAATTCCCCGTAAATGCTCCGGTGGCCAACAAAACTTTCCTTAGGCCGATCTGGGAATGTGTTAGCCATTTTAGAAAAGAGAGAAAAACCCAAGTTGTCCTACCCTTGGGGAGTCTTTATTGTGTACAATAAAAAAAATAAAATAAGGTAGAGCGATAAAATGTTAAAGGGCCATATATGCGGCCATTTATCAAAAGGCCAATTTACTGCTCTGCCAAACCTCCTAATAACTGTTAGCCTGCAGCTTCTGCGCTGCCAAGGATATCACTACTACTACGACTACCGCGGCATGTTCAGCCATGACACCGTTTCTCTTTTGGGAATCTTCCTGAGGCTTCTAATTACTAAAAGTATCATGTCCACATGGGCCTAATGGGAAGTGGACCAAGGTTAAATGCATTACACGCATATACATGGCCCACAGTGCACTGATAAATTCCCCAATTGTGTACATTTTCTGCTAACTTCCCCATTCTGGAGTCAGAAAATAATAATTTATGTCCAAACAAAGAGGCTTTTTACAGAATACAAACACTTTTGTCTGGTTGTCAAGGGGGGTTTAGCCAATCAGACGCCTGAAAAACAACTGCAACAACCTCGGCGGTACATTCTGACACTTACATTGTGTTTAATAAAATGAGATGTATTTTTAGATATGATTAAAGTATTACAAAAACAGCAGTCAGAAATAATGAAATGTATCACACACTTTTCCCACGCATAATTATGACATTTGTTCTCATCATTCCTGCCATTTTGTACCGTTTGGTCTGAAAATGTTTGAACTATTCTGGTCTAGTTTTCTTTATTGCATGTTTCAAGGGGACATTACATGTTTACATTTTATTTGCATCTTTCCAACTGTTCTGTGTGTCTTTACATTTGACTGACATCAAGTCATAAAGACAAAGAACAATTGTGAGGGCAGAAATGTTAAAAAAGTGCATTTTTAAGAAGATTAAGGAGCGAATGTACAGAGCAAACTCACAAAATGCAGTATTTGCTGTATGGTGGCAGTGAAGTCAACTCACTTCATAAGAAACTGCAAAACATTCTTCAAAAAGAGGCTGCAAGATGGTTATTGCCACTCCCCATTGAAGTTTACTGCCTAACTAAATCCAAAAAAAGAGAATTACACATGTATTTAAAACAACCACATAGCATTGCTTTAGATAAACTCATTTAGCTTAATGCTAACACATCATGGGAAACGCCATAGACGGGCTCACGAATAGCGTTGGTGTTGCGGTGTTTTAACCCCTTTAGCCACAGATATTTGAACACAAATGGACCAGCAACACGTGTAGACAGACAATATAACAGGCATATATTCTTGTGACTCCTTCGTGTACACCCGTCTGCATTATACTGGCCCTAGGCGGCCAAGGCGCACACACCAGAAGGAGCAGCACAATGTCAATAGAATTGAAGTAAAAAAAAATGTGGCAAAAGCTATTTAATTCTTTACATTTTATTTAATTCATCTGATCAAAAAACACATTTTACAATGTTAGTTATTTGGTTGGGAGGCTGTAACAGATTAATTAATTCATTCATTTCAATGGGGAAAGATGATTTCAGTTAAGGGTGTTTTGAGTTATGAGCCCGGTTCCAGAACAAATTAAACTTGTATCTCAAGGCCTCATTGAGCAAAGTTTTTTTCTGCTAAAACAGTCGCTGCCGTCACAGTTTTAGTAAACATGGAACCGCCATGTGCTCACAAACATACAATTGTTGACTTGAACCAGCGAGTTCAACCTTGGTGAATAAGCCACAGGCTGCTCAACTTGCTATGTGTTTAATTTCCATTGCAATACCTTACATGCACATTCCCAAGCATTTATCACCTCCTCCGTAAGGCTGTCTTTTTGGGGATAACTTGTGGCGCGAACACTGTTCGCTAGCTAATTCAGAAGATCACAAGCAAACGGCGTGGAAAACACCAAATTGCGACGTGTCCATGTAACGTCAGCCAAGTGTGGATTCAACAAAGGAGCGCTAATTGCTATCATCTGCTGCAAAACATTTGAGAGGCGGGTAATTAAAAGTGCTTTGTTTCGTGGAACTCACTGTTCCTGATACCCCACGCATCTCCCTGGGGGGGAAAAAAAAAAGGGAAAGCACTTAATATGGATAGCTCGGGAAAAATAAAAAAAGGACATTTCAAATTAAAAATGAAACAAAAATCTAGCGAACGGACGAGTGGCCGAAATGTTGAAGAGACTGTTGATGTTCTGTCAGCCCGCAGCAGCTGTCACTAAACCGCCGCTTCACACCCACACACGCGCCAACAAAAGTAGCATTTACTTCAAACCGCTGCGCCGAAGAAAAGTCAACTCGAAAAGGTTGCATGGAATAATCTAAGAACTGAGTAACAAAACACAAGAGGCATTAAAGTTAGTTTTGACTGAATCCATCCACCTGTCTAGGATACCAGCTTTCATTTGCGGCCCATCTGGATGAATTCCCGGGTCGGAGTTCGTCAAAGTACGAGCCTTGGAACTCGCCTAAAATGGCTGCTTTAAACCAAAATGGTCAACTTCCTGTTCAATTTCATGCATGGTTCCTTGAGATTTTTTTCATGCGCCCTGTTATGACAGACAAGTCCACCCAATTTCGTGTTAATCGGTAAAACTGAGGTCAGGGTTGGGGTTTTTTTTGTTTTGTTTTTTTATTTCCAGGGAGCGCTACAAAGAGAGTTTTGAAGCTTCATGATTGGGACCCCTAAAATACATACATTTTCACCAGGATACATGATTTCCCAGAATTAATTAAACGAAGCGCAGCGATATTATGTATATTGTAATAATATTAACTAATGTGTTCAAAAGCAAACATGACACAAATCAGGATTGTTATTTCATGCATGCATTTTAAGATAGAAATGTGTGTGGTATGACTAGATAAAGGCCATACAACAAGAGGACTTGAGGCCAGAAAACAAGAAGACCTCATGAATATTGATGCCTGTGTAGGCTGCAGTGGTGGGAAGCTTCACAATGGCATCATTGAAGCAAATATACATAGACATTATACGGATAGCTTATTATCTTTCTGTAATTCGAGCTTCTTGAATTATTGCTGCAAAAGATCACTGACAAAAAAACAAAACGACATTTGTTTCACTGTTTGAAAAGTTTCCTCTGAGATATTTGATACCAAAATTGTTCCAAAGCATCAAATCAAATGGCTACTTTTTTGGGGAGCCGAGAAAAATGGCACTTAACTGCCGTGACCCGCTGTTAAACAGACGTCAACCGTCGCCCGCCGACACGCTTTGATGGCGAGAAGTGTGCTTCGGTCCGCGCACTTTGACATGGAATGAGAAAACGTCTTCCTTCAGTAGCTGTCATTTCACTTTTACAGGCGAGATACGAGAACGTGTTTTTCAGTTCACATTAGGTCCGTCTGAGGTTATTTTGTGCCACATTGACTCCAAAATAAATGTGCCGATAACATCCATTAATCACAATAATAATATTTTTTTTTTTAAACCATAAAACTGGGGAAAACAACATACTGCATCTCAGCGACTTTTCGAGGTAACGTTATAATGACATCCATGAAGAGAACAAGGAAAAAAAATACATGTTAACCAAACTGAGTCATAAAACGTCATGCTACATAAACAGACTCCAACATAGCCTGCAAATTACGTTTGCAGGCTATGTTGGAGTTTGTTTATGTAGTAATTTAAATTTAATACGTCAGTATTATCTGACGACTGACTACGACCCCCAATAACCAAATGATCATTGGTGCTTACAAAGGATTCTGGGAAAAATACGATCGAAAACGGTACAACAGACGCTTTTAGCAGTCGAACAAACTTGCATTTGGTGTTTTTTACCGCATAATAATTCAGACTGTTAAAACTGTTGCATTGTTCGTTTCCTAAAAAGAAGAAACTACTGAGGTTGCAGATTCCTAAAAGGACAAAATTTAGGCTGTTTTACATTACTGCTGCATCTGCATCATTCATTTCCTAAAAAGAAGACAAACTAGTGAGGTTGCCATTTCCTAAAAAGAAAAGATTCAAGCTGTTTTAAATTATTAAATCTTTGTTAGTGATGCACTTGTTGCCATTGTTTGTTTCCCAAAAAGAAGACAAACTATTGAAGTTGCTCTTTCCTAAAAGGAAAAGATTTAAAATATTATTTACAGTATTATTGAGTATTTTTTTTAATTTAATTGTATAAATTATTTTGATTATTTGACAAGCTTTCATTTATTGGAGAGTTTACCGCTCGTTTGTTTGTTTTCTGTTTCATTTTAAAAGTAATTAAATGAATTTGTGTTTACATAAAAGTTAAGCAGTGTTTTGTTTTGTTCCCTTACTGTACGAATGTGAACCGAATCGTACCGTACTCCGATTCCAGGTCTACCGTGACACACATGGTTGATGGTCATGCCAATTTTGTCATTGACATTCGTGACAAATTGCACCTTGAATCCTCTCCGCATTTTTGATGTTCATAGATGAAGTAAAACAAGGACATCCGATTACACGTTTTAGTTTACCAGCTACCAGAGATCGCAGTTATTTAAAAATGGGATTGTCACTCTTGGGAAACTTGTTCCAGGAAAATCGGCAGGAAGTAAAGCAAAATCGATTTTCAAGAGGCCACGTGTCCTACACTGAATCACTAATTCATCTTCAATGGCGATTCTATTTGTCGCGCTGGATGGTTTCCGTATTCTCAGCAGCGACAAACGAGGGCTGGTCGTGGGCGTCGTTAATCACGCCGAGTTATATAATAGTGGCTTACAAATTTCATGTTAATGTGCTGTTGGGTTTTGGCGTAATTGGATTTTAATTTACGACGCGGGGGAGTCAGGGCCGTCCTCCTCCTCATGCCGGCTGAGGCATCAATCCTCCCTGCGGTGAAAAGTGGATCTGGTTTTATTTCACTTTTATGTGCAATACATTTCAATTGAATCACTGTTTAAGTAGTTTTTAAAATTTTCTTACAGTATATTCAAGCAGCGTTAATGTTCAAACTTCATGATGTTACTGTGGCGTAAACGTTTTCTTTCCCCCCCCCATTTTTAAGTACGGTTCAGTTGTATTTAACTTTTAAGTACAATACATCAGCATTTCAACTGTAATTCTTTGTTTTATACTTTTATTTTGGAACTTTTTATGTGCAGTTCCTTTAAATTGAATAATTATTTAAGTATGTTTTTTTATTTTCCTATTTTTAAGCGCAGTTTATTTTCATGTCCGTCTTGATGGTGTTACTTGGAGAGCCCAAGTATTTTTTTTAGGTGGTAACTGTTGTAAAAAGTTAGAGCACCACTGCCCTCATGCAATCGGCCCTTTAAACAGCTGTCTGAGGTTGACTCCGATCAATCGAGTCACATAGATTCCGGCGTCATCTGTATGAGCAAGGTGACGCTCCCGCAGTGCGGATCGATTGCGCCCACACGGCTTCTCGCATCACGTTCTCTGGTCGCCGTGGGAGACTTTCCAAGCAGAGACATCAATGCACCGGAAAAGGCCTGCCATTGTGCAATTTAAATTGAATCATTGTCTAGCAGCACGGGCACTCACAAAAGAGATTTGTGCAGGCCGACCGGGAGATTCTGGAAAAAGATAGCTGAAGATTGGTAAAACACGCCCCAAAATCTCATTTACTTTAACTTGCCGGATTCCATTTTTAGGCAGCATGGTGGTCTAGTGCAGTGATTCCCAATTATTGTGCCGCAGAAAATAATCCAATATCACCTAGTTGGTCTGAAAATGATTATTTATTTACTACAAGTAATTTATCTTTGTTCATCTATCAATGGCAGCGACACCCCCACCTACTGCCATTCATACAAAAGTCATGGCACACACACTAAGTAAATTTGGGAGTAAATTGAGACGACATCATCATTATTTCAGTGGCTATCCAGTACTTTTGTGATGTTTTTGTTTGGTGGTGTGCCATGAGATTTTTCTTATGTAAAATATGTGCTTTGGCTCAGGAGATGGTGATTTTCGCGAGCCAAAATTTGAACATGCAAGCTTCATATACGCCACCGTTCGAGTGAAGTTAAAAAAATGTTTTTTTTAATGAAAATAAGGTATTGATATGCCCTCTAATGTGGGCAAGGAGAGCGACAGTCATCAGACAAACAATCAGCAAACACACAAATACAAAAGGCGAAACTCAAAACACCGTTCCTCTCACTGGCAAGGTCGTCAGCAAAAACTATTAAGGGAACCCAGAATTTTAATGCAATGATATTGTCAACTACAGTGCTGTAGTTTTAGAAAATCAAGCTAAACGTTTCTCTTTACTTGCATTTCTTCCCTTCGTTAATAGTATGAGTGTGTACATTAGGTATTCGTTAGGCCAAGACTGGTATTGGTGAATTTATTTCATAAGAATCTGACTGTGGGTTGTTGTTTTAAACAGTGACTTTCTGGGCATGTTCTTTGGATCCTCAAGCAGTCTGGTGAGTTACCAAATGTATGAGTTGGGATTACACTCTGTAAACGTTCTTTTTCTGCTAAGAGCCCAATTGACATCACGTGAGACACTGTTGCACATTAAAATCCTATAGCCACTAAAGTGTATCAGAGATGTGCAGGTGAGCAACTGCATTACACTTACAGACAAAAAAATAAATAAATCTGTGATGCACTGAATCTGCAATACGTCAAGCGCGATACAGCGAGGGATTACTGAAAACAACAAGAAAAATAAGTACGAGTTTGTTCACAAAACAAATTCAACTTGTAAGTCAAGGGACACCTGTACATGCTGCACCCCAAATCCCTATTATTATTATTATTATCATTATACTAGGGTGTAAGTTTAGGAAAGGTTGTTTTATAGCATGTCAGTTTTGCAGTTCTTGGGAAAAGTAGATAATTTAGGGATCTCCAACCTTTGAATCTCAATGCTCAAGAATGGATAAGCCTCCGCTCTTCCAGCAATACTCGCAAAATCTAGCGAAATCCTGCTTTCTCTCCACCTGACAGTCCCGCCAATGTGGGCCTGCCGATGGCCTCTCTCTGTGGGTACTTGAAAAACAAACGTTCTCCAGGTGAATCTCCTCAAAGTTGCGATAACGCGTCGGGAGTATAATTGAGCCACATAAAGCCGCCCCGCTTTGAAAAGAGCCCAAAGCCGTTGTTTCAGTGCTGGATTGAGTTTATTTGGAGAGCCTTGCCACATCTCTTCTTCTGCGCTATATCTCCTGCAGGCTCTCATGCTCTTTGTACCCACCTTTTTCCCCCATTTTCCAGGCAACACAATCAGGTCTGAGCGCCTGTCCGCTTAACGAGAGCAAGCCACAGCACCCCGAGTGCAATAATAAAACAGCTTATGTTGCCATGGTGATAACGGTAGAAGCCATTGTCTCCTTATCCCCCCTCCCCCCCCCCCACACACACACACACGCTCACCGCGTTGATAATGCTGTTATTTTGTTATTTCGGCAACGGCGAGAGAGGTTGTCAGTGAAAGAGTCACGTTGCAACGGACACAATGAACTTGGACCGCCATTCATATTAAAAACGCTCAATGCTGTCGACGTGACTTATGTAATAATGTGTACGAGAAGGCCATTTATCGGCAGGGATACATTACAGACCCACCCACAATAGTTGAAAATCTACGATATTGAGGCCATTAATAAGACATGTTTTTCCATCTAGTTTAATTATTCAAACACAATGAAACTTAATAAAACACACTTGTTAAAGTGTTCTTTTGCACCTGTTCTCACTCTTGCTCACAGTTCTCTAAATAAGAGGCAACGCATGCCTGCTTCAAGCTGTTTGTCACTCTGAGTTGAAGTTTACTGTAAAACTGAATAAAACAAACAAAAAAATTGTTTAGATTTAAACACCAAAATGTTCAGCCAAAGTATTTATTTCGTCAAATGAAAGTCCGCTAGCTTAATGCTAACATATGATGCAAAATGTCATCAACAGGCTAATGGAAATTAGCGTAGATCCATCCATCCATCCATCCATTTTCTTTACCGCTTATCCTCACTAGGGTCGCGGGCTGCTGGAGCCTATCCCAGCTATCGTCGGGCGGGAGGCGGGCTACGCCCTGAGCTGGTCACCGGCCAATCACAGGGCACGTAGAAACAAACAACCATTCACACTCACATTCACACCGACGGGCAATTTAGAGTCTTCAATCAAGTGCCCGGAGAAAACCCACGCAGGCACGGGGAGAACATGCAAACTCCACACAGGCGGGGCCAGGATTTGAACCCCGGTCCCCAGAACTGTGAGGCAGATGCCTTGTCTTCTTGCTGCTATTTATGCTCCATTTAAGTCAGTGCTGATCTAAATTCTGACTTGCCTGCGTACTGTAAAACGTAAACCCCATAAGAAAATGATGACTTAAAAATACGCCATATAGCCTGGGTGTGAATGATGAATCACAATATTGCAGGAATTAACTCTACTCGGTAAACAAACACAGCGTCGCTCAGCCTCTGGATGGTGGACAACAATGCTAGCGACATACTTTTAGCAGGACGTCAAACTCATTTAAAACGGCATTATGCCTACATGAATAAAGAAGCAAGCATGGTACAAATACAAACATGTTGATGGACGCTAACAATCAGCTTCACACATCGACTATTGAGAGGCACGGCTGCTTGACGCGTGGGCGACGGCGTGATGTTAAATCACCCACACGGGTTAAACTGCAGCGGGGTGCACCTTGGCACGAGGTTTCCCGGCGGGGCAACTCGCGCTCGGGAAACAAGAAATGCTCATGAAAAAGGAATGATCCACAGAAATAAAAACGCAACTGCATTGTTCAGTTCATAACAAAAACAAAAAAAAACTATTGATGTGGCACATTCCTAAATCGAAAGGGTTTAAGCAGTTCTTAACACAAAACAATTCTTAACATCTTAAACGATTTTTACAACGTGAGGGACCCCACACAAATAATCACCAAGTGTGTGGATACTCCAGATAATTGTTGTACTACATCACTGACCTGTGAGAGGGCAGCATGGCACCACAGGAAATTCAGACTGCCGGAAATTACAAAGAAGAAGAATACAGTAGCACAAATTCGCCTATTTGCTGATTTAAAAAAAAAAATCAAAGACATCCTACGGGATCTGGGGGCCAAGGAACTAAGTTAAACAGAGAGGAGGAGCTTCATTCAGTCAGGGCGGAGACTTTTCTAATGGGGAGTCTTGTCTTGTCTTGTCTTGTCTAGTGCTTTGCCGCAAAGAGAGGGGCAACACTTTAGTTGCAGAAGAAGAAATAGAAGAAGCTTGGCTAACAGTTAGCTTGTCTGGTAACCACATTGCGATTGCAAACTCTTGTGGTCCCTAATTGGCTATCGTTCCATTTCATGTCACGATTACGGAGTCTGTGGCTCACGCTGACTCACTGGTTGTTCCCACACCTAAGGATTTTCCATCGTAAATATTGAACAGGGCTAATATTTACGATTGTCGGCCCCAACTGTTTTCCGATCAGATCAGGGAAAGGAAAAAAAACAAAAAAACACTCTCAACACACCACAGGTTGCTGACTTTGATCGCAAGGGACGGAAAATGCAAATTATCGCCTCGATTGTCTGCACCGTCTGTTGCCTGTACCGAATCCAAACCAAACAGTGTCGTTAAAACCAAGGTAAGTACCGAAATGGGATTTTGGGTGTAGGAAATATTATACCCGATCCACATAACACATTTAATCTTATACAACCCTTGGATGGCGCTTAGCACCGTTTGGGACTCCCTTACCACAGATAACACCTTCATAAGACTTAATGACTTTTCCTAATTAAAAAAAAAAAAACATGATTTACTGCATGGATTTCAATGTCCCGTACAGTAGACGTTGTTGGACATGTCTATGACCCTCGATTGTTTTAGGTATATAAAACAACAAACAAGGGTAAAAATTTGATTAATAATGATTTGCTGTTCTGTTTGTTTCATGGTTCAATATAACCTGCTACATTTGTAATTATATATATATAAAAAAGGAAATTCAAAGGAAAAAAATAAAGCCTGCTGAAAAATTGTATCCCAATTTTTCTGTGCATTCAAAAACATTTTTTTTTTTCCATGCATCAATTTAACCAGCAATATAATGGGAGGATTTAAAGCCCCCAATGAGTACATTTGAAGGCAAATGTCTTCAACACCACATTAAATACAAACGTGTACACAACACACTTTAACACAACACAAGGGTGTGTTGGTGTAAAAGGTTTTTACATTCTGACCACCCATGATGAACGCGTGTGCCTAATGAGCAAAAATCGCTCTTTCCAAAGCCAACAACCGTTTCTGGCCAATGATGAGGTCCATTAAACACCCTTCGCCTCTCAAAATTGCCTGGATAACTTTAATAGACAGCGACTGCGAATATTACAGTCCGATATTTGGGCTGTAGTATCTTGGGTGGCATTTCGAAGCCGTGACACCGAATAAAAGTAGAAAATATCCTGACCTTGGACATTTTAGGGAGGCATTCCATTAATGGAGAAAGGAAGCCTGTCATAAAAATAAAGAAATGATGGCTCAAAAGTTAAGTAAGAGACTCTGGAGACTGTACATTGTCATAAGTGCTCTCTTGCAGTATATCTACTACGTAGATGGAAGTATCCTGCTCCTGGAATGCACTAAAACCATCCGCCCAGATGAAGACAGACCTACATGAAGCCTCGTTGGAATTTAAAAAATGCAAACTCTGCAACCGCAAAGGGGAATTCCCCTTAGATTTTACTACGATCTAAAATTAAACGTGCAGGTGATTTGTGATAATGCAACTTATTTTTGCCTGGGGTTTGTTATCTAACATACCGCTACTTGTTGTTTACACGATAAGCTGTGCAATGATTTGTCGTATTTAAGAAAATCAGATAAGTTCTGCCAGCATTAGGAACATTTTTACTCCACCTGCGATCATACAAAATGAATGATTTTGCTGCTGCATTTAGTTTTCTTTTTATTAAAAACTGTTTTCGTTTCACTTCGTGCTTGTTCTTTTATTCTTTATTCTTTATTTTATTCAAAAAAAAAAACATCTCTATTCTCAGTTGTAGCTGCCAAGTAGAACGCTAGCGGGTGTTTTGTCCGTATTATGAGCATTTTAACTCCAGTGACATATGCTAAGGTGGCTAGCTCATTAGCTAGCCCTGTTAAGACAGCATAAATCATACACACTGCTCCCGAACATAGTTCATTAATTAATCTAAAATGACTAGTACTTGCATTTTATTTTTTCCCTGTTACCGAAGATTAGTTTAACATACAATAGTAAGGCTTGGCGGTAGAACTATTTTGGTCTGTTTTTAAATGCTAGATACTCACATTAAACATCACAATTCCCACATCTTGCTGCCAACTGCAACAATGGTGGGTCTTTTGTCAGTATTATGAGACTTTTTACGTTTTTTTATCTCAAGGTTTTTTTTTTTTCTTTTCATCTGTTGTTTGTCATCTTGCTTGACGAAAGAGTACCCAAAAATACGTTAGCTAGTCTTGACTATGGTAAGTTTTTACACTAAAACCTCTTGCGAAAACATCCCAATTCCTACGTGTAACTCCTAACTAATGAAATATATCAAAGTGGCTATTTCGTGAGTGCTTGTGGTCTTGTTTAATGAAGATTAGCCCAACATACGTCAGTTTTTAAACAATACACACTCGCAAAATTATTACTCCGCGTTGCTCATGGTAAGGTGGCTAGCTAATTTGAAGTAGCACCGCCATCTGATTAAAAGGCTTAAATCAATTACATTTTTCCTACATACAGTTTTCAGGCTTGGTTAAAAATCATTTTTGAAATAAAGACTCCTATGGGGGGAAAAAAATCCCAATTGCCCTGTGTCCCAGTCAAGTTAAACATGTAGTTTTAAAGAAAAATATCCAAGTGTCTATTTTGTGGGTGACCTCAGCCCAAGGTGTGATGTGTGTCAGTGTGATTTTGCAGCTCCAAAATGTCAGGCATGCAGACATGCAAGTTCTTAATGACGCCAGACACCAATCAGGCGGGTACCTCGCTACCTGCCAATGTCCCACACAATGGGACGGAGGGAAATGATTGTCGCTCGGGATAAAAGCAGCGAGAGTGGGAGGTTTAGCGCCTGACATCAACTATTGCTACCATCGAACCGACATCCGGAGAAAGAAAGGGCAGACGCGAAGAGAGGGTGGCTGTCACGGGGGTTATGCCGGGAGAAAGTCGGCCCACTTTGTGACAAGATTCACTTTTACAGCCGAGCTTTGTGTGCTTTGAATGTGTAAGCAGGCAGGTAGTATGGCTTTGAATGTACAGTGGACCCCCGTTTACCGCAGAGATACATTCCAGAACCACTCGCGATCTGCAACATGGAAAGACCAGATAATGCTTCCGCATGTTTTAAAAACATTTTATCTTATTAAAACACACTTAAAATTTTGACTTGCCTGGACACTGTAACACCCATAAAAAAGATGGCTTGAAAATCTGCGATATAGTGGGGATGCCAACGCTAAACCGCGATATAGCGGCTGTTCACTGTTGATTTGACCAGCGTGTAGGAGAGCTGAGAAAACACGGCTGTCTTAAATGGACCGAAACTACAAGCTGAAAAGCCGGATGCTTTAATCAAATCCATTTTGTTGGGAATGACGTTTGTCCTGCCTTGCTTCCCGTGTCGTCACCACAGCTCCAGTCAAAATCTGTCTGACTGTACCTTGCGATGTTGGAAGCTATTTACGGTGCAAGTATGAGGACACGGGAAGTCGTTTTAGTTCCACCGACCAATTTGAAGCCTTAACATTTCTCATAAAGTATCTTCTTTAGTCAAAACCGCAGGGATTCTTTTAGCCGCAATCCTGTTGTAGCGTTGTGGGTGGGCTTGAGGTCAAGTTGAGAAACCGTGTGACCGTTGAACCACTGGAACGAAAACCCTGGTTTTCTTCATGCGCTCGGATGAGGCAAAGATTTAATCATAATAAAGCACGTCTGAGTTCTTCCGAGAAAGGAGATAAATTAAAGTGCTGGAACACAACCCGTGTTTGCGTTGAAGATGTTCTCTGGCGTGCGTCGTAATTAAGAAGAAATCGGATTATAGCCGGTGGGAAGGAGGTATGGGTCGAAACAAACTACTGTACTTTGTCTCAAGGAAATTTGCTTCTCAATCCCCAAAGTGGCCCTTTTTTATTTTGGAACCTACACTGGTGATCCACCTCTAGCCTTAACAACGTGCTTATTACTGCAACTATGAATCAGGCCAACTAACCTTAAAGCTGTCCACCCACACACGCTTAATGTGAACTACTTCAATGTGTGTCTTACATGGAAAAGAAAAATTAGCTATGACCCTGGAATCCCAAAAACACTACCTACTCCGCGTTCTCCCCTCATTAAAAATCCCAGAGTTTAAGTATACATTTCACAAGTTGAATGACTTGGCTCTATTCTTAAGTGTCGGTGCCCTCCAGTAGGATTTCATTCTCCACGACGCGATGCATTGCGGATGCCTCGGATTGACTTGCGTTCACAGGCCCGCCTCCTTATAATCAGCTTTTCAGTGTGGGGGCACAAAAAGTTCACTTGTGAAAAGGTCAACCAGCTTCGATGGCTCAAGGCTGAAAAGGGCCTTGAGGAGGCAAGAAACCTTCACATTTCTTCAAACTTAACCATGATTTGAACCTAAACTTTACTAGCCTTAAAGTTCTTACTTCGCCACAGACGGAACAGTGAAAAGCAGTGATTGTGTAGCTGCGAAGCAGAAGTGGTTAAAAGCTACAACCATTACTTACAAGCTTTGGGTAGTGACAGAAAAGACAAGATCCTGGATTCAAGTGACCGTCAGGTAACCCCTTAGTGCATCGTTCTCAAACTGGGGTCCGTGAGCCGTAAGTTAGGGGTGCAAAAAAGAATTGGCAATAAATTATATAATGATTAAATATATAAATAATTATCAAAAGTGCATACCTACATGTGAGGACCGCCATGCCAAAGGGGAAAAAAAACAAAATGGACTAAACGGACTTACTGCTTCTTAGCTTACCTTTGGGACAATTAATTATAACTGGTGGATTTTTTAAAAATGTGTTTGTTTACTATGTAATTTACCCTTTGGAGGAGCTGCTTAAGTCCTACTTTCAGAGAGCTGTTGTTTGACAATGTTTACAGTGACAATAAAGGATCTTTATTGGTTGGGATTATGGGAAACCAATATCCTTTGTGGAGAGGTGTGACATGGGTCAAGGAAGAGTTCCTGAAACTTTTCTATAGTGCTCTAAAGCGAGACAGTCCTTAAGTGGATTCAGAGCTACTGCATTTGCACCTCTAAAAGGAAGGGAAGCTCTTTTAACAGGAAACTGACGCCATAGTGCCGACCGCTGCATTCATCCTGCACAACAAGACGTTGCAACATTTGTCAGATTGACATTCAGATACGTTCGCTCTCAGAGACAAGGCCGAGAAGCGTTTCATGCAAACCGCGGAGGGAAACATGAAGGAGAGCCGTATAACAAGATCTGAACGCCAGGTACAAAAATAAGTAGGCTATTTTTGGAGGTCGCCTTCTTCCGCACGTCAACCCTTTCAGTTGCCCTCAGACAAAAGTGTTTGTGAAAGTCAAAGGTACTTCTTTGACAAAAGTACAAAGTGCAACGTTGAGTGTGGAAATGGCAGACGTTTGCTGATGAAAAACACAGCGTGAGCAAGCGGTGCTGCAGAATTATCCGTAGCAG
Organism: Phyllopteryx taeniolatus; assembly: GCF_024500385.1. Taxonomy (NCBI): domain Eukaryota; kingdom Metazoa; phylum Chordata; class Actinopteri; order Syngnathiformes; family Syngnathidae; genus Phyllopteryx; species Phyllopteryx taeniolatus. The sequence goes on along the minus strand of NC_084521.1, from coordinate 3,227,198 downwards.
TTCTGAGGAAGCGCAGGCACATCTCCAGGGATGAGATGGAGCTACTTTTTTAAACACTGATCGTCAACGCTACGTTAGCGACACTTTGTAATCACATGCGCGAAACACCTGAGATGCAAACGACACGAGAGCCCCCCCCTCCCCCCCCCCCCCCCCCCCGTCGTCCTGAAGACTTTTCCCTCAAGTACACAGTCTACGAGCGGGACGTCGCTGCAACGTTTTATCCGACATGACATGATTTCAGGCTGCGCTTGCCATCTGTGTGCTCGGAATAAATGCGTGATTCCAAAGCGTGTGATGCAGCAGTACGGGAAAAATGAAAAATGCTCACCCCTTCAACTAGTCTTCAACAAGAATTCCGTCAGGGGTTCGAATCCTGCGGACAATGTCAAATTTGGGGCTTGCTGATCTCTTTGGCTGTGTGCCCAATTTTGATTTAATGCCAATTGCCGACAATTTCAGTATACATTTCAAGTGAGATACAGTATATCCAACATAATTGTTTATATTCACGGAACGCACGAAACATGCACAACTCCCCAAATTGTGCGTTAACTACACAAGCGTCAAAATCTGACAATGACTTCAGGGTAAGTAAATGATAATAGATAAATAATAACAAATATTCAATATTACGTAGCAGTAAATTTGCCAGGGCTGTCTTCGTATGATTGACATACCTCAAAAGTAGCATGTTTAGACCATATTTAATCGTCTATTAGATTGTTAGAATGTGTTTATTTGTGTTGTTTGTGCAGACAGGATTGTGTATAGATCTCCGATCGGCATATTTCAATGAAGTCAAGCTCGCATTGGCGGGATATAAACTAATCTGGCAGAAATACAATATTGGATTCTCATCCACATTTGAAAGAGGCCTGATGCGAGGACTTCCGAAAAAAACAATTGCGCCACTTGAAAGCTTTTGAGGAAAGTTAAGGGTCCTCTTTCATTTTCTGCTCAAAGGAATCGCCCTTCTTTTAGGGTCTTTTAATTAGCCTGTACCTTGATTTGTCATCTGTGAGCGAAGTCTTGCATTGAACGCATGCGATCAGAGGTCTAATATTGACCGGTTTGTTTCTACTCTTATCAAACAGAGCGTACAAAAAAAGAAAAACATGGCTTTGCCACCCTTTAACCCACCCCTGAGGAGCTGGGCACTGACTCCGGATGGTCAGTACCTTGGTCGAGCTAACCGACTAGAAGGTGTTATATGTTTTGTAGTTGTCGGGGTCCCTGGAGCACCCGAGAAAACCGGGTCAATGTACAGCAACATTTGTTGTGAGCATTTAACCTATCCCTGAAGAGCAGTGGGGCACCAACCCTATAACCTCCGGCTGGGGACCAACTCCGCACAGTCAGTACCTTGGTCAAGCCGTCTGACGAGAACCTGATCGGAGTTATGCTTTTGTGGGGCAACCTGGAGAATACGTAGAACACCCCTGCAGGGGAATTGAACCTTACTGTGAGGCTGCAGTGCTCACCAATCTGGCATTAAGGTGTCTGAGGTGTTAGGAATCAACAGATGAAAAAAATTAAACACTTGTGAGGGGAAGAGGATTTGTAAGCTCGACCTTGCTGTTTTTAAAAGTAGAACTAGGGAGAGGCTTGGTATAACTGAATACATTTGAGGTGGTGCATTCTCTCTCTCTATCAGAGAAAACAACAGCACTTGGCTTATTTGGATTTCCGCTAGAGAAGACATCCTCAGGCAAACACTCCTGGAGCTGACCCTCTCATTTACACCGCACATAACCAGCCGGCCGCGAGACTGTTAAACAGACTTTTCCCGCTAATCCGCCGGGGGTGCTCCTTGGCCTCGGAAAAAAAAAAACACACCGCCGACGCACTCTACCGGTGTGGAAAGTAATGCGGCTAATGAGTGTGAGGAGGACCGGTGCTGGCGATCAATGCAAGCGAGCCCAGAGTCCCGAGTGGCGTCCCGGGTGGCTGCAGGTTGTCGATGTGGCCGTAATCACCTGTTATCGTTCACACAACAACACCTGAGCCACGGAGAGTGCGCTGAGAGTCTACGCTGCACCGCACTCTTCCTCATAGATAGAAAATCACTGTACACTTTATTAGGTACACTTGCATAGATAATCTCTGTTTTCTATACATATGAACTTTTACTCTACTACAAATGTACATACCCGTAACACAGGTATTAATTACCACTGATAAATCTAAGTACTATTTATCTAAATAAACTAAGCCCATCTAGCCTTTGTCGCAGCAAGCTAGTTAGCTACATTTAGATGAGAGATTATCAGGAATAATAAAGCGATAGATCAGTATTAGTATGAATACAATGTCCATATATTAAGGCAAAGTAGTGTGTCAAGCTCCTTTTTAACGAGTCTCAGGTAGGTAACTAGTTATCTTATCAGGCTAGTTAACATGTATATCGTATCCATGTCTCCAGCTATCTATATATGGAAAATAGTTAAGTTTTGAAATTGTTTGCTTGCTAGTATTTTGCTAGTACTGGTATTAGTCACTAGTTAATCGGGCTAGTTATTGTCGAGCCATCTGTCTTTGTGTCTACCTTAATCTACCAATTGATCTCCAAAGTACTTAAGTTTTAATGGCTAACTAGTTAGCTTCTGGAACTATTTTGTTAGTAGGTACTACTACTAGTGCGTAGTCAGCCTATCAGCCGACTGGCCTAGCCTATTTGGCTGGCAAGGCTCTATCCATCTAGCTATCTGTGAGGTAGTTATTTTTATGTTTGGCCATACAAACTAGTACTCAATTCTGTCTGGAGTTACTAACTTTAGTAGTGACTAAGTAATGACCTTAGTATCTATCCATCTTTACATCTATGCAACATAGCTCATTCCTGTTTAGACAGGATAACTAGTAGTTTCGGCTATGATTTTGCTCGTAGTTACTAGAAGTAATACTAGTTAGCTTATCAGGTTAGCTTTGTAGCTATGCAATGGAATAAGCTTCTTGTGCTTGTTAGCCTACTGTATATGTCTATCTACATAGCTATCAAAAGACTATATGATACTATATTAGGCTAGATTCGTGACGTTTAAACTGCAATAAAGAGCAAAAATTGGTTTTATATGAAAGCTCGTCTACCCAGATTATTTCCCTCACACTCTTCATTTTAAAAGGACTATAATGAGACCGTTTGGTAATTAATCACCTCATTGACTTGCCAAGTCCCCCCCGCCAGCAAAAAAAAATAAATTAACAATACCAGAATGTTGTGTAATTGTTCGGATGATGTCAATGTCAACAAAACAAAACACTCGATTTAAAAAAAACAAAAATACTCAACTACAGTGGTACCTTAAGACTAATTTGTTCGGTGACCAAGCTCAGAACTCAATTTACTTGAATCTTTTTTTCCCATTGAAATTAACTTAAATTAATCCATTTCAGCCCCAAAAGCCACTTTTTTTTTTTTACATGTTTGTGATAGACAAATCACACAATATTGTATAAAAACACAATACAAAGACAATGTAAATAAGCTGGTCTTATAACGTGTAACTACTGTACGTTCTGCAGTATTCGTGTTTGGATTTGTGCCTTTTAAGAAAATAGAGTGCCTTTTATTGTCACTTTACAGGTACGCATTTACAAAGAAATTGAAAAGGGGTGTGGCCTAGTGAGGAGCTGTAAGGATGGTTGGCCAGTTATTTCAGCGTGAGTGTCTGGGTGTGAGTTGCGGCCTACAGCAGTTCGTTGCGAGTGTTCTTAAAGTGATTGTCCCGTTTAATAAATCGGTGACTGTGGCTCTCCTTGCCCATATACGTAGGCATTAGAGTATCTTAACTCCTCCATTTTTTCCCCACTCCACTCAAGGAGCCTATCTGAAGCTCGCTTGTCACTGTAATATTTACTTTCAACACGAAGCAAGAAAATAAAGCCCAAAAAAAATTGGTAAACGGGCACTCTTAAGTCGGCACCACTGCATTTGTGGGCTCGTAGGTGTCCACTGGCGGCCATGTTAGTGGAGATTTCCCGCGCTATTTATTCCTATCATTGCTTTGACCTTACGGCGGGGACTTTGGTGTGACCTACACGGCCTCCACAGGGGAGGCCCAGCGCCACCAAGACTCGCACAAAGCGGGCTTCCCATTGATCGGTCAGCACCTGGGGAGTAGGAATAATAAAAAGAGTCAAAGCCTAGCAATGACACAGAGGCGAAAGAAAAGCCTGTATGTGCTAATCAATGGTGACCTCGATTTTTTGTCCCGCATTGATGTGTTGAGGAGACTCTTCACAATCTTTTGGGCGATATTTACACAGCAGCGAGTGTGATATTAACACTATAGTTTAACAATGATAAGCTATAACAGATATATTGGAAGAAGATCATCTATATCTAACGGAACCAGCTGTCTTGCAGGTTGAGCATTACAACCATACATGTTTTGCTCACCGTTTTACAGTGAAAACAAAGTCAAAAGATGCTAACATGTCCAAACTGGTAATAATGTGTTTTTGTTTAGATGTGCAATTGATGTTTGATTCTGGTGTTTGCATACTATATATACATATATATATTTATATATATACACACATTGTATATACACACAGACACACACACACTTGGGCGAAGCCTTTTTTGTTATTTTCTGTTAGCCCTGGAACCTAAGGATTTTACAAATCTTAAAAGATTTTCTGTCTGTGACAGACCCCACACACAAAGATGAAAAAACAGCCATTTAACAGTTTTGGTTGTATCGCCTGGGGAACCCATATTTACACAAAACAAACGACATGTTTGTTTTTATTTACGGTCCTTTCTTTGTTCCTCAGTCAGGGCGCTTCTTTGTTGGCTACATTCTGTTGCACGTCACAATTTCGCGCAGTTATATACTTGGCTTTCCCCATACACAAAGATTTTTGGTCATAAATATTGAACATGTTCAATATTTAAGACTGACGGGCCCGACCCATTTCGAACCCTACAATCGGGACAGATCCACTCTTAACGCACCTAATCACACATCAGACCTAAGGATAATCTTATAGGATAATCTTATTAGACTTTAGATCGTCTGCCGTTTGATTTCCTTGGTCAGAAGTGGCAAAATCGGGACAAAACCAGCCCGATTGTCTTGTGTACTGCGCCTTAGTCTTTGCAGTGCCATGTCACATATCTGAAAAATTGGAATTGTTTTACTTGAATCATGTAAAAAAATGAAAACTTTTGGAGGGGGGGGGGGGGGGGGGGGGGCTACCTTGCTTTTCTTTGCCATTTAATTAAAATTTCATGCCGTTGTCTTGATACTATACAGACCTTTATTCACATTTGGGTTAGGGTTGATTCTGGTCAACCCCCCATTACACTGCCATGTCGCATATCTGAAAATCAGTAATGTTGTCACTTGAATTCAGCCTTGAAGGATATGCACAAACCCAGCTTTGCATTTGGGCTAGCCAAGCAAATTGTAATGTCAAATGTTTAAGACGAGGAATTCTTTTTAACTTCTCCATCCGTTCGTGGGCAAATCCCGATTTCCATCTTTCCCGCCCGCCTCTCACAGCAGGGTATGGCGCCTCTCCCACGGGTTCTCTCTGGTGAATCGCTTCACATCTCGCCTTTCAAGTGTCATTTTTTTCATCCGGGAAAAACTGACACCGCGCGGAAACATCTCAAATGAGGTGACAATCTGTTTTCACATTACTGCATTACTCTGCCCCCCCCCCCCACAATTTATTCTTACAGCAGCTGGGAGAGTCAGGAGGGAGGTAGTGGTGGTCAGCGGGCTCATGAAAAAGTCATGGCGCCCAACTGTGGTCATGTGGCAGAAAGCCACCGGTGCTTGTGTGTCCACGCAAACAGGCGGAAAAACCTCACGACGGCTTCTCTTCCCGGATGATCGAAGCTGTCAAGAGCATTTGGGGCGCTCAAAATTCACAACTTGAGGGTCAGCGGCTTCCTCCTGGTTTGCGTCAGAGCAATTTGTCCATCCTTGAGCTACCTCTAAGGAATGGTTGCTGTCAAATTCAGCCAAGACGGTTATAAGGCGATAACAGCTAGCGATTACGGAGTAATGGGTAAAAATGGTGGGTGGGTGGGTGGATCTCAAGAGCAATTTGAGGCATATTCATGGAATGATATTTAAATCCATATATATGCTTATTGGCAAATGTTTTATTCATTGCTCGTATTCTCTGCAGCAGGAGCAGAAAATAGGCAATAAAACCTCCCATTCGGAAGGCAGCGGCCGGCACAGTCATTCCGCTTGACATCGGCCGCTTGTGTGCGATGCTGAGTGACACGTGTCAGCGTGTTGCCGGCGTAAACGTCGCACGAGTCACGGAAACAAAACCGGTTGGGAATGAGATTACCAATCAGGCTTTTGCAGAGATATTCCTGAAATGAATGAGAGGCCAAGAAGAATGCAGAAAATAAAGATTTCAAGAAGGAGAGGAAAACTGCCGCCAGTAATCATAAAGCAATTTATTATAAGGTATGATTTATTGTGTTAGGGAACTGGTTCCGTCTGGATTTTGTCACAATTCCATTGTTAAGTGTCCCCAAGAAAAAAAACTATTCACCCTTTTGCCCTTCTTCCACGTAGCGCTTTGATTCAGTTCAGTTAGGTTCGGTCCACGTTGCGTTTCCATTGTGAAGTATCCCAAATGATCCAACCTGAATCATCCCACTTTTTGTCATCCCTCAGCCCCATTCCAAATCAGCGCTTTGATTCTATTGGGTTTCCATTGTAAACTGTCCCAATACCTTTGACCCGAACTGTCCCACTGTTGTCCATATTTAGCTCCGTTCCCACTGACCGCATCCCACTAGTTGTCATCTTTTAGCCGTTTCCACATGCTGCTTTGGCTCTGTCTGGTACGGTACACAAATGATCGAGTTTCCACTGGTAAGTGTCCCAAAATATCTGACTTGAAAAATCCTACTTTTCATAAAGCACTTAGGCAGATTCTCAATTAGTGCTTCGATTCAGGTAAGTTAGCTTTGGCACACACTGTCTTGTGTTTACATCGGAAAGTGTCACAACTCGAACTGTCCCACTTTCTGTCACCCCTTAGTCCCATTTCCATCTGGCGCTTCGATTCAGTTCAGTGCGGTTGTATTTCCATTGGTAAGTGCACCAAAAAGAAAAGGATGAGGAAGTTCAGTGCACCCCAGCCTTGCTTTTACACCTTGCCAATTCTCACCATGTGAGCAAAACGGCGGGCGAGACATGCGATAGCTCATTATTACGTGTCGCGAACGATTTCACAGCTCATACATTAATTTTGGTCCGGCGAGCGATGTGACCGCGCCAAATAGCGCTCCTGCAGAGGTGACACAATGCAACACTGGCACACAAACAAGTCACTAATGCTAATGTAGCATGCGTGCTTGTGTGCGTGTGTGATGGGTGTCATGCCAGTGAGTCAGTAGAGCTAACATGGCGAGAACCTCGTGAAAGAGTTGGGATCTGTAACGCAGCGTTGTGTACGGGGGCGGTCGGTCGGCCTGTTCGCCAAGACAACGAACGGCGCTTCGTTACGGCGGCGCGGGCACTCGAGAAGCTGTCGTGTTTATCTCTCGCAGCCACGCTGACGTCTGAATCTTGGAATTCAAAGCAGCACAACATATTGGGAGGGAAGAGCGCTTGACTTTGTCGGGGAGGAACATTTTTTTTAGGAGAGCTTCTGCTCTCATTACCACAAGGAGGCTGTCTATTTGATTGTGTTTCCATTGTAAAGGGTACAAAATAATGTTTCCACTTACTGCTTTGGTTCAGTATGCATGCATTTTATTGCATCGCGATTGTAGTGTCTCAAAAATAACCGACCCTAACCGTCACACTTTTTCTCACCCTATAGGCCTGTTTCTACTTAGCGCTTTGGTTGGATATTATTTTTTTCTGTTTACATTTTACACTTTCTCAACATAGACTTTTTGTCACAGCTTAGCCCTGTTTCCACTTACCGTTTTCCTTCAGTACACATTTTAATGTGGCTCCATTGTAAAGTGTCCACAAGTATCCAAAGCATTCCACTTTTTGTGCTACCTCTAGCGCTGTTTCCAGTCACTCCTTTGGAACACTTTGATTAATTTTCAAGCATTTCCATTAGAAAGAGTCCTAAAATATCCAAAATGTCAATTTTCTTGTCACCCTTTAGCCTTGTTTCCATTTACCGTTTTGGTACAGTGCAGTTCGGTTTGATGCGCATTTTACGGTTTCCATTAAAACGTGGAAATAATATCCAACATCAAAAGTCCCACTTCTGTCACGCCTGAGCCCAGTTTCCATGTAGAGCAGTTCCGCTCGGTATATTTCGCGTTTCCATTGTAAAGTGTCCCAACATGTCCGACCCGAATCACCCCACTTTTTGTCACCCTTTAGCCCTGCTTTCACTTACCACTTTAGTTCAATTCAGTTTGGTACGGATTTTGTTGTGTTTGAAGTTATGAACAACAACAATCTCCAAACCATTACACTCTTTGTCAACTTTTGGCCCCATGACCACTTACTGCTTTGGTTCAGTTCATGTTCACATTTTCATCATTATTATAATTTTTCCATGATAAAATGTCAGAAAATATCTGACTCGTCCCACTTTTTGTCACCCCTTAGCCCCATTTACACAAACAGATTTGGTTCCGCATACATTTTATTGTGTTTCCATTGTGAAGTGTCCCAAAACACACGACTTGAACCGTCCTGTCTATTTTCACTGCTTAACCCATCTCCGCTGAGCGGTTTGATTCAGTTAGGTATACACATTTTATCGTGTTTCTATTATAGTGTGAATGTGAAAATGCTTACCCTCCAAAATGATTCCATGGCTGCAAACCTTTTTTCACAAGAACAAAAAAATTCAGTCCATTTTATTTATTTATTTTAACTGCTAATCATAAGTAAGGCATTGTTGTTCCCTAAATTAAAGCCTACATGGCTTCACTAAAATAACAAGCAGTCGTCAGAGCCACCAGTGTTGTCTACTGGGAACAGTAGGGCAAACAAAGAGCTTTTTGCTTGGTGACAAGCGATAAGGTTCATGTTATCAGAGAGCCCAGAGGGGGTTGTTACTGTTGTTCCCTACAAACAACAGGCCCACAGCCTTGTTATTGCTTATTTTAAATGCACCCATTAGCAACAAGCATGTATATTGAGAGATAAAGTCACACTTTTTTTTTTTTACATAAACCAAATAATTAGGCTCAGCTAATTGCAAAGATTTTGTGATTACGCATGGGCTATTGATGTGACAACATCCGAGAAAGACATTTAAAAAGCTTTAAGCGAGAACCCTTCACGGTTAGCTTGTAAAGTTTTTTATGATACACTAATTACGCTGCATTTATATAAGTCAGCGGCAACAGAGCTAGCTCTTTAGCAACAGCAGCTAAAGCCTAAAACCAGCCATAGTTGCTAATGTTGACATACAGCAAATATTCTAGCGAGCAAATGCTTTCATCTCTAAAGCCTGCTATCGAGATAAAAATACTAATGTACAGCTATGAATGCTAAAAGTGATGACTGACAGCATCAGATGCCTACATACAAGCCTCATTCTTTTCATAGCTTGTATGCTAGCATCGGTTGGTGTGAGCTACTGGCTAGCAACATGGTCAAAGCCTGCTAACAGCTATAGTTGTTAAAAGCTCATGCCTAGCTGTTGGTAGTCGCTAGCGATAACGATTGTTAGCAACTGACAGCTTCTTTCGTAGCCACTATATGCTGATAGAGGCAGCTACTGCTAGTGATGGCAATTAAAGCCTGGTAACAGCTACAATAAAATCTAATGAGTTGCTATGACTGGAAAAGGCTGGTGAAGGTTGGTATGTACTCACTCGCGTTTTTGTTTTGTGGCTGATCCATGCGGAAAGGAAAGTAAAGCCTACTCCTACTAACACCTATAATTGCTAAAGGCCAATGCAATGGCCCATAGCTTATTTACAGTTGATGAAATGGCCACCATTATGTGCGATATAAGCTAATGGTGTCAAGGACACAACCCTGAAAAAAGATTAGCAAGCGCAAAAGCTTTTAACTTGAATAAATCCCACTTACTTCTTTAAGTATAGCACTCAGTTGCTCACGGCCTTTTAGCCTTTTTTCATCCATATCCCTTTTTAGGAGTGAAAAGCAGTCAGACTCTTTTGACGTGGTTTCTCCGTGAGTGTTAGCTCGTACAAAAACGTGTCGGCATCACTAATTCCAGGCTGAGTGCCGGCATTTCCTTGACCTTCAAGAAATGATATTTATACGATCATCGTGGCCAGCTGGTTAGCACATCTGCCTCACAGTTCTGAGGATTCTAATCCAGCTTCGCCTGTGTGCAGTTTGCATGTTCTTGCTGTGCCTGCGTGGGTTTTCTCCGGAAACTCCGGCTTCCTCCCACATCCCAAAAACATGCATGGTAGGTTGAGTGAAGACTCTAAATTGCCAGTAGGTGTGACTGTGCCCTGCGATTGGCTGGCGACCAGTTCAGGGTGTACCCCGCATCTCACCCAGAGTCAGCTGGCATAGGCTCCAGTGAGGATAAGCGGCATGGAAAATGGATGAATGGCTAGTTGCAGGTACAGTGGCCCTGAGAATAAGTCCCTCCAGGTAAATTCTTACTGGACACGCAGATGCTAGCAGCTACAGTTAGCTGCTGGCATCTTTAAAGAATGAATGCTAATTATCTGGTCGATAAAAGGCTGTTGGATACTTATAACCTAAACTACGGTGTCTGTAAAAAAAACGAATAGCTTCTAGCTTACTACTTTTCACACACTAACGATCACAGTTCAAGATTCCTAGCCACTAAAGTTGCTATAAGCTAATTAAATAGCTGCGACAACAGCTAGTGAAGGGTGCTAGCAACGTAAGAGCTAATAAATGGTGTTAAACACGGCTGATGACATCTAGTACAGTTAAAGCCTTCTAGCTGCTGTGGGCTAAAAAGTGTTCACGCTTGCTGCTGTTTATATAACCTAAAAACAGCGGTTAACTTCTGCTAGATGCTACAGTTGACAAACGCTAATTTCACTAGCTAAAGCGGAGCGGTTGTTGATGGAAGCAGCGAGATAAAAGCCGCGAGCTAGCGCTAGCAATGGTTGCCATGTGACCCTCAATGACTTATATACGTGAAAAACCGCAGTCTATAATAACAAGGCAGCGGCACTAATGAGTTACGATGCGACTGCACAAATTATGATATAGTTAGCCCGCTTTCATCATATTACTATTTTTAATTACAATCAATATCGTACAGTGATGCAAATAAATATCTCCGACTGCATTTACTGGCTGGAAAATGTTCTTTGAAAAATTTACTGTTCGTAATTAAGTTTTTTTTAAATTTTATTTATTTATTTTAGTTTCATCCATAAAAAAAGAGCATCTACAATTAGAACATGGGTCTCTTTCCATGGTGAGTGAGGTTAAACCAGTCGCTTCACATCATGCTCAAACGCTATGTATTTTTATGGTGGAAGAAAATCTCCACTCATAATTACACTGTGAGCTTTTAAAAGGAAGGCCACTTTAGCGAATCAGAAGCTCGAAAGTCATTTCCAGAAAAGGTACACAAAAACAAGGAAACAAGCAATAAATCAAAAATGTGGACTGACTACTACTGAATAGAACATTTGAATAATAACAAAATACATAAAAATTAAATCTGGTCATGCAAAGAGAGAAAAGAATAAAAGCTTCCCGCTGAGTGGCATCTGTAGAAAACAAAGCTCCCGCTGGTCTGGAAAATACTCTTAAAATATTTTTAAAACAGTCTAAATTGTAGCAATTAATTTTGCAACAAATAGTTTATTTGAATTACAACATAAAATCGATCTATTTTTTTCTCCATTTTTATTTCCCAAAAATAATTTCAGATTTTATTCAGATTTTAAAAAATATAATTAAAACACAAATCAAAAAAGGCACACACAATACAGTGGACCCCCGCTATTCTCGGGAGATAGGGAACATGGTGGACCGCAAATAGCGAAAGTCTGCGGATAATTGACGGCCATTATGATTGCATTGAGGGAAGGTTTCCCTCAAAAAAGAAAAAAAGAAAAAAAAATGAAGAAAAACTGGGAGAAAAAAAAATCCGAAGAGGTGAATCCGTGAATGGCACACGTGAGCATATGCATTTCATCGGACATGGACATTTATTCATTCACTCTTTTGCTTCCTTCACTTTCCCATTGTTTTATTTACCATGTTCATTTAAGTTAAAATGATAAAATTTTTGAGTATCCATACTTCTGTAAATATGGAACGAACATAGTGAGGTTGAAAATTGATCTAGTAAATGTTTTTTTTTTAAATTATTATTTGGTCTTGGAAAAAGGCTAAGAACTCTGTGAATTCAATGTATTTTTTTGTCATGTATTTTTCTAATTAGTTTTATATTTATTAAAAAATATTTCATGTATTTTAATGTTTTAATTTTATTACATTTTTTATTTATTTGTTTTTTTTAATCGATTATACTTATGACAAGTCCTCAACGGGAATTCAGTGGACGATGAAGAAATACAAGACTTTCACATTAACGTGCAGCAATTAATCACTGCTTTAATCTGCATAAAAATATATAATTGGATTGCTGGATGTCTCCATGGAGGTCAATCAAAAAAGGCATATCATGGACGTGTAGGGAATAAAAGAGGATGTCAGTCAACAAGAAGAAGGGGAACTCTTTATTTCAGTCCAATGTGAAGTTAACTACAAAGACCAGAAGGCAAACCAAGGGCACAGATTTTTGTTTTTGTTTTTCCCCCTCTACCAATGCACGGAACCTTTACGTGGCACAAACAGTCAAAATAATTGAAAACTTTGATAAAGTTGCAGTGGGGGAAAGACCTTTTTCAACTGATCTTTGTGCTCATCTTAAACGAAGAGGAAGTGTTTAAAACGTAACTTGTTAATGCAGAGAGTTTTTTTTTTTTCCCAGTCAGTATTAGAGCATCACTGGAAACCCCCCCCCCCCCCAAAAAAAGCTAAATGTTCTCTCTTAAAAAGGCTTCAAAATGTCCTATAAAAAGCATGTATCCCCAAATGCTGTGCATGAATTTTGTAGTGGGAAAAACAAACCCAAATTAAAGACTTTGGTCACGCATGGAGGAATAAAAACCAAAAAAACATGAAGATGCATGTTTTACACTAACACACTACCTGGACAAAAGTCTGGGACACTATACACAATAATCATTTAGAGGTTGTCCCAATACATCTGTCCACAGCGTGCATACACTGCACGGACACAAAGTGTTGGGACACACTTCTATATCAAGTCAATTTGTCCCTTTTGGCCATAGGGTACACGCACATCCCTTTGATTTTAGCCAACTCAGACACATCGACAAACGTTTTGGAACATACTTCCATAGCAGTCAGTTAAGGGTCGTCCCAATACCTTTGTCCTTAGCATTGTCGACACACATACAGTACATTGAGAAAAGTCTGGGGAAACGTTTCTATAGCAGTCCCAAGACATTTGCCCAGAGTGCAGGCGCATGCCCCTTTTGATTTTAGTAAACTTTCTGATGGACAAGCCAAAGGTCGCAACAAGAACAACAACACATACATGGACAACAGGCTTGGGACAATTAGAGGTTATCCCAATGTTTTTGGCCATAGTGTAATTGGACACCCGTTTTAATTTTAGCTTCCACACATACACACTAAAGTATTGGGATGCACTTAAATAAGAATCATTTAGGGGTTGTTCCAATGCTTCTGTCCATAGTGGAGTTCCACAACCCTTTGATTTGAGTTATTAAGGACCCGCGGGGGTATGGAAGTAAACCTGCAGGATGCTCAGAGTGCATGGCTGAATCTAAACATCTCGCCGATTGAGCTGCATCAGCCAAATAACAGAGTTCTGATGGTAACCGATCCAGCTGGGAAACGCTTTAAGAGCAGATGTCGCGACGCAGGATATGACGTGTACACGTGGAACCGCTGAAGCGCATCGCGCTGTGCAGACGTTATGTAGCGCCCCGAAACTTAGAACTACAACAACAATGACAAACAAAACTAAAAGTGTACATTTTTCAATTTATGGCAGCGTTTCCGTCTAGGGCACTTCTTCTCAAGTGTTCGGATGGTTGACGGACGTTTTTTGTATGAAGGCAACCATTCACCCTGCTTGTGTTCTACTGGAGGCTAAGCGGGGAGGGGGAAAAGAAAGAAACGGTTCGGGCGTTAAGCAACTAGCTAACGAGGTTGCACAACACGCCTGCATCTGGGGTCCCGTTTTCACACAACAGTGGGAAAAAAAAAGGCCATCTTAAATAAAGACCCTGAAATACGGTACGAGAGTCTGTGGTAAGACAAGCTTCGAAGCGGGCGAGTGAGATGGAAAAACAAAGATCAACACGAGATGCGTCATTGATGCATCTGAGTTCCACGTCACATCCATTCATCCACCCATCAAGCCACCCATCCATCATACAGCCCTGTGTGTGTTAATCCATTTTCTTCCCTTCCGGATCCTTCTCTCCCGCTAACTCGTCCTCAGGGCCCTCCAACCGTCGATCCTCCTCATCCTCTCGCTCTTCTTCTTCCTCGTCTTCCTCCTCTTCTTCATCCTCCTCCTCGTCGGCCAGACCCTCCCGCTTGATTGCGTCGAAGTCGTCCGAGCCGTCGTCCGTCTCGGCCGTGCAGATGCCGTAGCACATGAGGCTGATTACGCCCAGCGGCAGGCCGAACAGGAAGCAGCCCAAGACAGGCGAGCTGCGGAACACTGACTGATGGGTGGAAAAGGAAAGGACGGTCGGGCAGGGTCGGTTGGGTAGGGGGGCAGGGTAAGAGAGGAGAGAGTTACATTCATCATGCCAATGTTCTTGTAAAGAAAGATATGATGCGGAGTCTGTAGAATTTGAAGGAATGACAGACAGACAGACAGAGGACACAATTGAGGCTGCTGCCTAAATGGGTTGCAGAAGAAGCATGAGAGCATTTATGTAATGCTTCTTTAAAGCCTCCGTGGCAAATAAGTGATTGGGCCTTATTATGGACGAGGCCAGATGGGAAGGAACAAAATGAGTCTTATATCAGCTCGTCGGCAAACTAAACGGGCTGCAGATATGTAAAGTAAAATGGGGAATGCATACTTGTGGAAAGTGATGTGGACGGAGACAAGTTTCGTGACAGCACGATTAAAGGCTTTCACCAACAGAGGGCACATTTAGTAAGTAATTCAGGCCCTGGTAGTCCTAAACGGACTGCATAGGAAGACGTAAACCATAAAAAAGGAATCACGTGTTCTGTAGCACCACTAACCACATGCATTGCCATTTTCAAGTAATTACTGTATTGCAATTAAAGTGATTAAAGCGACAGTACAATGGAAACCAGTGGAAATTGAGGTGGATGATGCGTCAATAACTGCATCCTCGCACGGCTGGTACCCTGAGAGAAGAATTTTCTCTGGCTACTACGGTTACTGTGGAAAAACCTAAGCCCATCAAGGAGAGCCAAATCCGCAGCCCTTTGGTGGCAGACCGCATCCTCAGCATACTCCAAGAAGCAGCACTAGTAAGCATGAGAGCATTTATCCAATTCTTCTTTAAGAGCTCCCTGCGGCTAATAAGTTAGTGGGCCCTAATGTGGAACACGCTAGCCGGGAAGGAAAGAAGGAAGGAAGGATAGGAGTCTTAAATCACGGCCCGGCTGACAAGAGTGACATATGCTCTCGCTCCCTCCACGAGAAGAGCAACAGACCCCAACTGCCAGATGTGACAGGGATGGCGACGCTACGCTCACGTTGTGATTCCCAAGCAGTGTGCTGTGGTGCATAGGTGTGCTGTGAGAGATCAACAGGTGTGACGTTTGGCTTTTCCTTATCAGGTGAGCTGTGGGAAATTTTCCAATTACATTTAATTGGTCGAAAAAAAAATTATTTCCAGTGAAGCCCTTTTTATTGCAAGGGATATGTTCCAGACCCACCCGCAATGGGTGAAAATCTGCAATACAGCGACACCATATAAAACATTTAATAGTTTTACCCCTCCCAAATGATTTAAACAAATTTAAACTTATTCAAACTCAAGCAAACCCATTGCAAAAATTATTTTTAAACACATTGTAAACATGTAACACGCACACAAGATTGCAAGTATAAAATGTATGCATGTAAAATACTGCATGCATTGTAGTGTCGGTGTTCATGCATGTGCCTTTAAGAGGCGGGGCATGACGGCGGCGAGTCTGCACGTGAGTGTCCTGACATGAGTTGTGGCCGACAGCAGCGTGGGCCGTGTTTGTGTTTTCCTGTTCTTTCTGCGTTCAATAAACGGCTGAAAAGTGCATCAGCGAGTTGTTTATCTACAGCTGGGATGACGTGCAGTGAAGGAGAGATGAATAAAACCCCTCCAAAAATGTCACATTGCTTTCCACCATTTTGGGTGACATCACAATTTCGGTAGTTGTATCGCAATTGATGCCTGGAGCAATTCTTATGAGCTTCGAAGTACGGCTGAGCCAGATGTTCAAGCGCTCCGCTCACGGCCGTGGCATAGTAAACACTATTAGTCCCAAAAGAAGCACAGACCCTGAGGAAAAGCCTCCTCCATCATTTCCATGTTCTCCTTCTCCCCTACCTCAGCCTGTTTACTGCTTGCCTTGCATATTCCCGCCCTGCAAACGTCATTTGTCTCCCAGAGGGAATGTGCACACGCACGCCACACCCACACCCGCCCGCACACGCACACACACACACACACACACACACCGGGGCGCATTTGTTCTACTTGTGTCACCGCTCGCCCTCGCGCCTGCTTTGCATTGAGATGCGCGGCGAGGACAACGCGGTCGATGCGGCATCCCGGAGACTCTTTGCTCAATTGCGACAGTCTAAAACTACTCAAGTGCCACGTGAGAAAGTAACAATACGAGTACCCTTTACAAATACGTGACGCGTCATTAGGTGTTTAATGGGTGGGAGTGCGGGTGCTGGCATTTACCGAGGTACTTAAAGAGCATAAAAAAAAACAATTTTAAATTGATAATTGAGGCTTACTGCTAATACGGTGTTTGATTTACATTTCTTATATGTATTGTTATGGCTGTAGGGTGATGCTCTGTGCAGAAGTTGGTAATGGGCTATATTGAATGCAGCATTTATGCAAGATAAGAGGCAAACAAAAGTCTACATTGCGTTAAAAGATATTTTAAACATGCAAAATAAGAGGGGTAAACATGGTTTATTAGAAACATTGACATGGAAGTGATACTTAAGGCTAAAAAAGGGGGGCAGAAATATATTATTTGATGGTTAAACTGCAGTGATGCATATTGAGACATAAACACTGTGTACAAAGAAATAGGAGTCTTAAATCAGCTAGTTTGGTGCCTAAAGGGCTGCAGAAGAAACTTGAGTATTTGTCTAATACTTCCCTGTGAGTAATAAGTGAGTGTGTCTTATTTTCGACTAAGCAAGACAAGGAACAAAAACAACTTTATTTACAGAGCACTGCAGCTGAAACAAAGTGTTGTACATAACAAGGGAGTCCTAAATCAGCTTGTTTGCTGCCTAAACGGGCTGCACAAAAAGGGTCAGAGCAAGTTTCCAATAAGTCTTTGAAGGTTCCCTGTGGCTAATAAGTGAGTAAGCTTTCTTCTGGAATAGGTGTGACAGGCAGAAATTAGAAGAGTCTTAAATCATCTTATTTGCTGCCTAAACGGGCTGCAGAAGAAACATGCGAGGCTTCATCTAACATTTCTTTAAAGGTTGTGTCTAATGAATGAGTGGGCCTTCATCTTGACTAGACAAGACAGAAAGGAATGAGGGCAGTCATAAATCAGCCAGTTCGCAAACATCAGATCATTAATCTAATACTTCTTTAAAGGTTCAGTGTGGCTAATAAGCGAGTTGGCCATATTCTGTTGTAATAAGTGAGTGCTAACTTTTCAACCATGGTCGTGTAATACTCGTTTGGCTGAGACATTCTTCTCTGATTTTTGCTATGGATGCTCAACTAGCTAGCAGCTAAACTTTTGTGCCAGTGTGCACTGAAATTGCGGCAACATTACAGCAGAAAGATGAACTCTCCATTCCTTAATCTACTTTCATTGACGAAAATGTCTAATAGGAGCTTACCATAATGGTGGATCTGGCGTCAAACGCTACACGCTTGATCCTTTGGATGAAGCCGTCACCTCCGTGCGCCTGCGGGGAAGGGAAGACACGACATTTTAATGAAGTGGCGCAGGAAATTTTTTATATGCTAATTTCACATTCATGCTGTTTGCCATCGGCCATTTGTCGCAATTACTTGAGGACAACTCCGTCAATCTGCAATTATGGGCGTTTTTAGAAAGGACACCTCGCAGAACATGTGTTGACGTTAAAGTGCGTGCCAAAAGCCCTTAAAGTTGCATTTGGGCTCAATCATGGAGTACGCACCTCCTGGGCAGTGGCTAGCGTGAGCGGATGGGCCAATTATAGTGCGCTCCGACAACTTTGGCGAACCGGGCAGTCAGATTTGTTTATATGCATGTTGCTGTCCCTGTGTTGCCGCATCAAATCCTGGCTAGCAACCGAGACACCGGCAGTTAGAAGAAAATATTTTTAAAAAAGAAATAAATTTTAAAAAAAAAAACACTTCATATCTGTCACAAAATAACGCGCAAATGAGGCGCCGCCGCCTGTCAGCTGCGTCCTCTGGCGCTTCAGACGCAGCTAACTGCGCCGCCGGCCCGCTCGCACACAGACGCTCGCTCACGCCTTTCATCCTCTTTACGGCTGACTGAGCAAAGGGGATTTCTTTCGGCTCCCGCACGAGGTATCTGCATGTGCGCTCGCCAGCCACTACATTAGGTACACGGTGATACAGGAAATTCTGCCTTTACAAAGAGATTACAAACGTTTGTGCTCAAGGGCCACATTTGATTTTTAGAGTTGGGCCAGGTCATTTGTGGATGAAAAAATATATATATGTAAAATCTATAAAATGTGTACATAAAATATGTAATAGTTTATAAATAAAATAAGTCGTGCTTATTTTAAAATATTTATAGTGTATTTATAATTGATGAAACAATCATTTCATAAAAACTTCATTTACTGCGAACTACCATCGCAATAATAAACATGTTAAATCAATAACTAACAGTGTCAATCAAAACTGGTGCCAATAGATGATCAGGTGTACCTAATAAAGTGTCTGATGGTTGAAAAACAGTTGACTCATTAATAAAAAAAACTCTTTTTCACCTCTTTTTTCAGTTTTTACCACATTCTACTGTTTATGCGCCAGGATGTAGGTTTTTTTTATATGCAAGGCAAAAAATAGCGAGGCGCTTTCCAGGAGGGGAGGGGGAGGAAAAAAAAAAATACAAAAATTAATTAAAAAAAAAAAAAAGGAGGAGAGGGCCTCTCTGCGCCTGTTTAGCTTCTGCGGTTTGGTACGTGCCGCGAGCACACAGTTGACGGACGCGCAGCCTCTCCTGAACACCGTGCGGATTACAATTCAGAGTCCTGTATTAATCTCACTGACTTGGACCAAAAGAATTATTTGGCGATAATCTGTTCAGGAGGGATGGTGACATGAAATCTAAACACGCAAAAGGAGATTGCAACAAATACCTCATTGGGTGAATGTTATTAGAATTGCGAGGCAACATGTTTGATTAATAAGACTACTGGTGCGATTGCAATGGAAATTCAAACCCCGCCTCTGTTTTTTCATGGCAAATACTCAAAATGATCCGACTTTGACACCATTCTCTGTCATCATTGTTTGGTGTAGGCAAAAAAAAAAAAAGAAAAAGCTTTGCAATTTAGAATCACTCATCTGCCTAGGATACCTGCTTCCAATTGGGGCTCATTTGAAAAATTATATTTTAAAAAAAAATCACTTCATAAGTCCTGCCTACATGTAATTTCAAAAATAACAATAAAAATCAGAGCGAGCCATGGAATTCACCTGAAATGGCTTTGAAATGACTTTCTCATGAATCCTCTCCTGATAGACATGTGCACCCAATTTCCTGGCGATTGTTGAAATTGGGGTCGGGCGGTGATTTTATTTTTATTATTTTCCCCTAACTTTCCTGGTCCTCGGGACCTAAATACTTTGCGGGAGGTGAGCTGAAGTGTGAGGACGGTAATTTCGTACCGGCACAGAACCGTTCAGAACGCCGCTGATGAACTGGACCAGCTGCTCCACGGTCTCGGTCGGCTGGCTCGGCAGGAAGTACTGCTCATTGGCCGTGTTGAGGATGATAATGGAGGGCACCGTCACCTCACTGAAAACAAAAGAGGAAACATAGCTTTTTTTTTTTTTTTTTTTTTTTTTTTAATCCTCTCAGCACCGCGGATCGCCGGCATCAAAGCGGGAACAAATTGTGGCTTCTGTGGTAACAAATTGCCACACGGAAGAGCACAATGGCATGATCGACAAAGCCTTTGTACTTTTCCCAAGGGAATGCGTTCAAAACAAGAATTCCTTGTGTGTGAGGAAGGAGGAGGCAAAAAGCAGATGGGGCCCAGGCCTGGAATTTCCTCAATGTTTTCTGCTTACAGTTTGCATGCAAAACGCAAAGGCTTGGAGGCTTTATGTTAGTCAGCCCAAAAAGCATTTTCAATTATAGCAGGCAGGCCAGGGGAACACATGTGCGTCCACTAAAAGAACAGACCCACGAAAAAACGTGATTTAACCACCATAGAAAAAAGTAAATAATAATCATTTAATATAGTTCTACCCCTCCCACTCGCTTTAAACACATCTAAATGATTTAAAACACACTTTTTGAACACATTCTTAACATATCTGATAGGGATGGGCAAGTACTGACACCAGGTATCGGAAACGGGCTGATTCCAACCTTATTTCAAGGTACTAGGTACTAATGAATGCTGACGATACCAGCCACCGACACTTAAGGTAAAACAAACCTGACATTAAGTCCTCTTCGCTAGTACTTTGCCGACACTGCAGCGGTTTGAGATGTTATGTATCAAAAGTCCTAGTGGAATCTGTAATCGGCATCTGTGAGGATTGAAGAGTGAATACCCGTATTGGTATCGCTCTGGAAAAAAAAAAAAAAAGTGGTATCGAACATCCCTAATATTTGAACACGAAAAAAAAATTGTAAGCATAATATGAATAGAAATTACTATATGCAGTGTCTGTCTACAAAGCATGCACCTTTAAGAGGCGGGGCCTGGTGAGGCGCAAGCTCTTGCGAAAGTGTGCTGGTCTTTGTGTTTTTTACTGTTCTCCTGCCGTTCAATAAACAGCTGAAAAGTGCGTCGGCGACTGTGAGGACATTAAGGTATTTTTACCCACCCCTAGTATGCACCCATGGGATTGAATGGCGATCAGTCCAGGCTGTACCCCGCTTTTCTCACCCAAATGTCGACTAGGACATGCACTACATAGACAATGGATGTATGTATGTGTGTGTGTGTGTATGTATTTTATATATATATATATATATACACACACACACACACACACACACACACACACACACACACACACACACATAGTGCACCTCCATTTGAGTGTTTTTTCTCCAGCTCTTTTCCTACTGCTGATAGTGGCTGTGACTGTGTTGACTTAATTTCAGGCCGTCTTCCTATTGGTTGGCTCGCTGTCAGAGACTATCAAGAGGCAGGCGCACTTGTGAGATCATTTCTCTACATTTCTGACACTGCTTGCTGTCTGTCGCGCGACGCTTACATTTTTCATCTTTGCTCGTAGTGTCGAAGAAGCCTTACAATGCGACGTCGCGCTATGATGTCACGCTGTTTACTACACTACAAGACACATCAGGATTTACACTTCTAACAGTGGTGAACTGGAATGACCTCTGCTGCTTAGTGGAAATGGAAGTTTAAGATGCAGACAGCATACATAGTGTACAGACAGCCGGCGAACACTGAAACTGCCACCTGCTTTGAACAAATCAGCAGAGGAATTACACAACTCAGTCAGATAACAAGGTCATGCAAACAAGCAATCCCTCTTCTTTTTTTTTCCCCCCAACCCCAGCACACTGCCGCCTCAGCTCGGATTGCGCGCCCTAGCTAACCGGGCCGCGCTCGCACTCCATCACGCCGCTGCCATTTCGCATCCCCGCAGTGTTACTCTAACCGGGTGACAAAAGTGCACACGCAGCCGCGCATATCTATCACTGCCCGCGACGCACCGGAGTCATCAAGGCCCTTCGCCATGCTGACCAGCTGAGCTTCGCAGTCACGCACAGACACACACACACACGGCACAAATGTGCATCCCACCTAATGTGCTGCCTATTCCAGATGGCGGCCATTTAAAATAAATATGGATTAGCCTCTTCACCTCACTCAGAGGGGAGAGCAATGAACAGTCTTATGGCCTAAACTGTCTGAATCACACATTGTAATGGAAAAGGAATAACTTTGTTACCTGAGGAAAACTATCATTTTAGAGGGATAAGACCTAACATCCACCTGTATCCAATTTTCAGGTGACATTTCTTAACTCAATGTTTTCTAACCTTTTTCACAATTTTATCGTGAACCAAACAAAAATGTCACTAAGTATAGAAACTGAAATTATGACGATGATGATCTCGTCTCAAAGTACACACAGATTTTCATATACTGCATTGAACTCAAACTCACAAATTTAGGTAATCACTGTGAAATCTGGGCTTGTTTAGTTGAACACACAGCTAAAATTCTGTAGTATGAAAGGCAACAGGTGGAAACACAGGTTAATTGTCCCTTCTGCCATCTAATGGATGAGCTCTTAATTGATCTGTGTGGCATAGATAGATAAACACAGATACATTATTTATAGTGAATAAATAATTTTGGGACCAATTGATTAAAATTGTTTTCATTTCCCATGGCACATGTGATCTCTCACTTGTTGGGAACCACAGATTTAGTTAAAGTTGGGTTACCAACTTTACAAGCATTATCATCTTCATAAAAGCAAAAAAAAATGTAATATGGGTCTTGTATTACTTTCTCATTACTGTGCAGGGGCACCTAATGTTGTGGTTGTGTATATTAAGATCAATTCCAATCTCATATAAATGCTAATTATGGCACTGGCGCCAGGAGACGGTCAGCTTAATGACTTGAAAAGCGACTGAATAATTTAAAAACACAGCCAATGCTTATTTTGTCCGCACAATAAGTACTTTAGAGTTTTTTTTTTTGTTTTTTTTAAATGGTTGCGCTTTCAGTAAAGATGTTTTAGGGTTGTGTGTCAGTCAGTAATGCATTGTGTGTATATGGCTTCCCGATGTGCATGACATGAATTTCAGGGTTTTGAGGGATAAGAAGCAAGAGGTCAGGGTAAGGGGGGTGGAGTTAAGCAAGGAGTGGTTTACTTTAGGGTTAGTGCAGGAAATGAATGTAAGCCTAAGTAATGTCCTCGATGTGTGTGCGTGTGTGCCGCAGGGTGAAGGCAGTGGCAGCCTGATGCCAGACAGGCTGCTGCCAGGACACAGTAATCGCCGTGATGACAGAACGCGGGATAAAAAGCCATCAGATTTATTTCGCCGGTCCTCCTGAGGGACGGGATTAGTGGACATCGACAGGGCCGGGATTTCATCCCTCAAAGGAGGGCAATTAATCCTGCGCTGCCACATCCAAACACCGGGAAAACCTTGGAAAACCGAGCGCGGGAAGGCCAATCGCATCCTTTTATCCAACAGATTTCCAGCGTGACTGTTTAATAAACTGCATCAGATGTTTTCCAGGAAGCATGAAACAGATGCCCTACTCATATACTAGATTACATTAAGACGCATTATTAGATCAGGCACACTGGCGCACACCCACGCCAACCGTCTAATTAAAAGTGGGTCTTTTTGCGAGCATGACCAAGCAACTGGCACGCGCACCTCTTTGACAAGCCATTACGCTATACGTGTTGCTACATACGCCGCTAATCCTCATACGTAAAACCCGTCGTATGTTTTACTGTCACCATCGCACACCGGCAGATTAGCCGCACGCAAGCTAGTAGCACAGGATGTGAGGGAGTGAGGAAGACAAGGAGGAGGGGGGAGCGAAGAAGGAGGCAGACTTTAGCCGCTCACCCCATGATGAGGCTGTTGATGTAGTCATTCCCGTCCATGTGGCCAAACTGGAAGTCTCTGTGGACACAAGGCCACATTAATTAAGTGCGGCTTAAGTTTATGTTTAAACACAGAGACACACACACACAAAAGTAAACTTCCTGTCCCGGCGGAATGCAAACAAACTTCTCCTCCATTCGCATGATCCGGCTGGGAAAAAGCCACTGACTGTTTTCAGGAATAAAGCATCACAACGGCGGCAGGGTGAGGAATTCAATTTGGATCTCATTGTGTCAGCAGAGTGCATTGTGGGTAGTCCAGGTAAGATGGTACCAGCAGGAGTCCGGGGGAATGACTGATTAGGTGCGCTCTTGCTATTCATTTTACCCTCCAGGCGTCACATAATGGCAGCGGCGCGCATGTCAATGACGAGATTATGAGGAGACGGGAGCGTGTCAGAAATCCAGCGAACACAATAGAAAACATCACTCTGGCTTATTGATAATTTCGCTGACAAGTGCGGGGCGGCGTGGGAACAAAGCTAATAAAAAGTCTCAATCTGAATGTCTTAAGGGACTCGGGGACGTATGCAGATACAAGATGTTAAATTACTTTTTCTTCTCTTTTTTTTATTTATTTATTTAAGGTCCAAGTTTAGCAAACCGAGCCCAACCTTTCCTGGTGGATGATCTCCACTGGAGGAGGATTCTGGCCGCTTACTTCAACTTTTCCTTCCCTGAGGAAATAAATCCATAAACCGGGATACCCACTGAAGGCGCGTTTATTATCAGATCGGCTCAGTGGTTCTCGAGGTGAAGGCTTTTAAAATTGAATCTCACAGGCCTTTAAGGAGGAGGGCGGCGGCGGGGACGGGGGGGTATGCAATCGGGAACCTACAGGAGCAGTGATATTTAAGGTAAGAGCCCACAAGCAATAACTCGGAAAGGGCTCAGCTTTTGGTACGTCTTTATTCCAAACATACATGACTACTGGCAGCACACAGTCATTATTTTGAACTGAAAACATGTTTGTTTCAATGTGATCTTTAAAGGTTGCATATTATGGAGAAAAATGACTATTTAACTGCATGTATACAAACAGTTGGATTTTGTGTCTGTAAGTGAGCACCACTGTGATGTAACAGTGGGGGAAAACTGACATAAAGTCACCGCCACAGTTTCTCTGCTTATTACCTGGTGCGTCACCACCAGAGGGGACAGCGACTGCCAGAGCACACGGAAACACTACATTAATTGACAATTGCAATTCGCCGCCTTGGTTACCATTTGCCACCACCTCAAGTGAAAATACAGTCGACACCGCTACGTTGCGCACGCAGTTTTAAGACTCAACAAGTAGCTCCACCCCTGGTCATCATGGTAGCATTGGCCCGGCAGAAGAGGGAGGCGGGATGAGGGGGTGGCTCATTTGGATGAGAAAGGACCACCCCCTCATAACAGGCTAATTTGAGCCAGGCAAGGGAAAAAGAAAAAGTCTAAAGTGCCTAAAAGTGTTAGGGGGGGAAAGCAAGTCACAGACATGCTATTAAATTGTAAGGGGGGAATCTGTCATATGTCTCCTTTGAAAAGCTTTCGAGTGACAGCAAAAAGAGCAGCAATATTTGGGACCTAGCATACTCCATCATTACCTCTTTGAATGAAGCACAATGAAAAATAGCCACGCCGTCTTTGAATAAACCAACAAATTGGATGTCATACCTGTTAAAGTGCTCTCTGTAATCCTTGGCAACCCTCTGAATCAACGCTTTTAATCTGGAGGAAAACAAACCAAAGATTGTGAGCAAACTTGACCTGAAATTGGTGGCAAACACGCGCGGCGGGCAGTCTTATCTTGATTGGACAGCCGTGCACTTAAAGGTGGTTCGGTACCTGCCACTCTCCTCTGTGGGGTCCTTCTCGTCGATGATTGCAATCGCCACCAGTTTGCCTAAAGGAGCAGACAAGGGGGTGGGCTGCTAGATTACAAACAGCAATCACAGGGAGCAGGTAAGAGGAAAACGGCGAGTGAGACAAGATGCTCAAGTGAGCCTCATTCTTATTTGCAAACATTTAGCTGGATTTGGGTGAAAATGCATAGATTGGTTACAATAGCACTGCAAAACGTCCAACATAACCAGGATAAATCCTTGAGAAAACATCATCTTTGCCTCTGCTGGCCACTCCATCAATCAGCCTCTTGTGACGGGAGTGCCCCCTGATGGTAACTTTTAGCGCTGCCAGTTTGTTTTATTGGTAAATGAGCCATTTTAGCAGCGGCGCAAAACGGGTTGTATTCGTAAAGGCGTTTACCAAAACGTATCGCATAAACTGTGCTGTAGTTGGACAAAATCAAGTGTGAAAACAGCTGTTTGTTCTGAAAATCATGATGTAAATACAAAGCTGTATTTGTCCTGAAGTGCTGTCTGTTTTTTCTACTCTCCTGCAAATAACAAAATACAAACAAAAATAAATACAATAAAACAGAATGTAAAGAAATAAACTGTTTATTATAAACAGCACTTGACCAAAGCAGTTTAGCGGACTCCCCATGTATATTGTGATAACAAAATTTTAGGGTTGGGTTGTGACATTATTATCGGCCAAATGCAGAGGGCGATATTGCACAACATGGCGGCCCCCTGAGATGGATGGAAATTTATGAATTCATATGCTTAATTCTTATGCCACAAACACAATATTAATCAGAATACCGCGTTTAGACTAGTGGAGGCACGTACAATCCAATACTGATGCAAAGTCATACAGAATATGTGAGACCCAACTATTTTTTCGAATAAATATTCCCAAGAGGTTGCCAGTGGGCAACAAATCCCAGCCTGCGTCACAGTCCTTGCCTCTAACGGATTCAAACGGGCACGGACGGACCGCCTGCCGGGCGGCGGGTACACGGCCACTTAGACGGGAACGGCGCCACGCTTTGTGTCAGCACGAGTTCCGTTGCATGTCTGACGAGGGGCCGCCTATCGGAAAATGTTATTCCGTCGGCGACACACTTCCACTCCCAACACTTTCAACACAAGACCTAACATACTTTCATGGAGCGTCACACTCCTCCAATATCTTTCAGACAATTTCAAAGCCTCTGTCTTTAATCGGCAACGGTCTAATTAAAAAGCATTTCGGCGTGGCGGGAGAGCTTGTTAGGTGCAGGGGGGGCGAAAGAAGCGGCTAAATCAAAACCCCCGTCACAGGAAGGTGCGCATTAAAGACTGAAATGCTGCTGGATCTAATATTACACGGCGCGCAGCCTCACATTAAACTGCTGCTTGCACTAAGCTCGAGCCTTCCTGTGGGAGGGAGCGTCTGCAAAGTAGAGCAATGTGCTACGGATTTGGAGGAGTGAATGTCCTTAAACGACCCAACTGCTGGGTACCTCTGAGGCTGTGATGATTGGAAATAATTTGAAGTGGGGGAGAAAAAACGGGTTCATGTAGAGTACCTGTTTCTCCGAGCTCGTACAGCGTGAAGCCATCGATCTGCAGGTACCCTTGGAAGCGTTCCCTATTCACCCAAGTGGTCAGGCTGCCGTCCACGTACTCTGCAACACGGATGCACAAACACAACCTTGTCTAGTAATGCACTGCGAGGTCAGCTCAACTCTGATGTAAGTGGTTTTAGGGCAGAATGGTGACGAGTTTACGTGACGATACAGGTACACACTGTGAGGGTATTTGCAGGTTCAAGCAAGCTAGAGCTAAAGACTTTGACACTTTTGTCAAGGCCTCGTTAAAATGTATGGGCTCTATATTATGGTGAGTATGTTACAATGACGACTAGGGGTAAAGCTATTTGTTAAACCCAAGTCGGAAAGAAAAATAAAATAAAATAAAATTTAAAAAAAATGTTTCAAGTGCAAACTGCAAACCACATGCAAGCCCGCATAAAAAGACAATAAAAGCATACATTGTTTTCTCACTTGTGGAGACATCACACATTGCCAGACACAAAACCCCCATCAAGTCAACAAATTTACAGTGTTCTGGAGAGAGAAGTCCAGAAGCCGGTGGAGAAACCTTATTCAGCAAATTTTGACACCACAGTTCTGCAAAATTCAGAACAGCTCACTCAGACATTTTCAGAATTCAGTAGATGAAAGATTTCTTTTCACACTTGATGGGTGGGCAGGCACTCCTAAGACCCAAGAATTTGTATGCAAGCCACAAAGTCACTTACATAAGATGTTCCTTTTAAGAAGGTTTTTGCTTATTGTTTGCAGCAGATCTTGAAATATTTGGTGTCCTTTTGAAGGATAAGGATTTAAAATTTTGGGAAAACCAAATAGTTGACTTTTTAAGGATCCACACTAACACACCTGTATGGACAAACTACGGCGACACGCCTCTGCAAGTGCAGAGGTCACCAACATGGTGCCCCAAGGACCACATGAGTAGCCCGCGATTCTTTTCTAAAAACAGATCACCACTGTTGGCACATTTTGATTTCAAAGGAATGTTGTGTAAACAGATTTACAGAATTCAACAGTGTTGTTTCCTATCTTGTTAAATTATTTTTGATCATTATTTGAAGAAATAATTAACATGATCAGTGTCTTCAAATAATAATAATAACATACTTAATGGAAATTTAAGCAAATGTGTTATATCAGAGGTGGTATCAAACCTGTTTAGCCTTTTGTATTAATCTGTAGCAGAGAAGTGACCTAGTGCATAAAATTAAGTTCCATAAAGGCGTGCTTGAACAACTTTGTTATGAAAGAACAAGGACCGTTGGGTGCCTATGACGCTCTAAAATCTTGTTGAAAGTCTTCCCAGAATTGAGGAAGCTGTTACAGCGACAAAAGGGGGCCGGAGGTGGGTGGGGGCATGGGACAACTGCACATTGTCTTCACTTTCCACTTCCTGTCGGTGTCCAAATACTCGTGTAGTATGTAGTAAGTGTCATTTTTAATCTTGCAATCAATGTGGCGTGACACTTTCCGAGACTATTGCTCATGTTTCTGCTTGAAACGCATTTCAAGAGAGGTGTAGGTGTTTATTGCAACACAGGGGCACGATGGAAAACAAGGAACGCGGGGTGGAATAGAGGGTTGCGTGTGTACACACCGCATGTTGCCACTCGCACATCTGGCGGCCACATGTGGAGTCGATCGCTCTCCTGTGGATAAAAATAGTATAAAAGCGTCTAAAAAGCGCTCACAGGATGCTCATTATCCACGTCAAAAGGCGACGGGGAGCTCATTACGACACAATAATACGTTATCACGACCTTACGGCCACCGTGAGAGTAATTACAAGCTCGGCAATGACTTTGACACGCTTTTTTAAGCAAGGCAGGGACCCGCGCCAAAGGGCCTAATAGTGAACACGATGCTTGAAAAGCTTCATTTTGACAGTGCAAGGTCATTATTGGTGTGGATATTAATGGCGAGTTCGTGTGAGAAAGCTGCTGAGTCAACTCCAGCGCATTCTTTCCACAGATGTTCTGCTTTTATGGGCAGACGCTCTTCCTTCCCCCAGAAACGAGGGCGAGCCGGAGGCCTCCACGAAACCACGCTCCGCCCATCCATTCCTTCCCACCTCCCGCCTTCACTGCATCTGCTTCACCTTGAAACATATTACAGCCACTTTCATCCCAGGCGACGGCGTTCTCAACCCGCTCCGTACGGCCCGCCAGAGTTCACTCGGAAGGCCTCAGGAATTAAAAAATAAATCAATCAATAAAAAATACCCACACGATGATCCAATGTCAAGTGCAGACAGAGGTGGAATGGGGAGCCTTGACATATTCAAGGAGGATGGTTAATGGAACACAAGACCCTAGAGACCGACTGCCACGGATCCAAACTCGGCAGAGGCTACACGGAGTCAAAATGTCAAGTTACCCTTGATATATATTCAAAGCTGTGATCCAACTGTTGTTAAGCTGTTTACTGAGAATAGAATTTTGGTTTATTTATTGTATGAACACTAAGCTTAATTTTACTACTCTAGGAAAATTCCTCAATAAAATTCAGATTCTAATATACATATATATATGTACACATTTTTAAATTTAGATTTAATATTGTATCGAAATTATTATTTAGTGCTACATTTAATCAATTATTTATTCAATTTAACGTATGCCACCAATATCGCTCTAAAAAATACTAAATAAATGCACTTCAATTTGGAATAAATAAAAAATATATATATTTTTGAAATAAAATAAATCAATTCATAAGGGAGGGAAAAGAAAGACTTTTTTTACGAAATACATCTAGATTAAAAATATTTTAAACATTTTTAAAGAAAATAATTGAGAAAAAACTAAGGACAATATTTTTTAAAACATTTGGAGATAATTGCATTTCATTGGACGTCACATCAACTCTTTGGTTTCTCTAAATGAAAACATTTCTAAGTCTGATCTCAACTTTAATGTGTGGCACAAAATCCTCATGTACTTTTTTAGTCTTTTAGTGGTGGGTGTATTTTCTACAACAGATGGTGAAACATTCCCTTTTTTTAGTATTTTGCATTATAGCTAGATGACAAAAAAAGAACGTTTTTACATGTTATAAATACTTTTGACCAATCGCAGTGCTTTCAATGCCGATCTTCGTCATCTATGCCGACTAAGATCCGGCGTGTTATCATCTTCAGAGGCACGGCGGCTTGTCGTCGCTGTCATGGTGCGTTAGGCGGCCCGTCTGTCGCTTAAGTGCCCGCCGTAAATGTATGCAAACTAATTCCGCCTCACAGCTGGCTGCGTTTCGTACGCTCCCATAGGAGGAGCGCCGCAGTCAAACGGGAGAGAGATTAGCGGAGAGACTTTAAGCCGCGCGTTAACTAAGACGGCCCGACGCCGAAGCGGCTTCCGCCGCATAGCGCCGAGGCCGACCTCCTCGCTCATTACACCCTTCCGACGCGTCGTCGTCCGGCAGCTGATCAAAACCTCCCAAGCAACGGCTTCCGTGTAGCATGAAGGATTGTGGGAAATTAAATATGCATGAGCCTCAGTGTTGTACTCTTATTTGAACAGTGGCCTTCAAGGGGGGGGGGGGGGAGGAGAAAAAAAATGATGTGGCTTGTGATGTGCGCTAAAGCTGTGGAACCTAAACAACGAGGCGCCGTTGAATGATTTGCGTAAAATGAGGCGCTGGATTTAGACGCCGTGTCTCGTCTCTTCACAGTCACAAGAACGACAGCAGTGCCTTGGATCTAAGCGGGGGGAGGAGGAGATCTGGGTTGCGTTTTCTAGGAATTGTCAGCCTCAGTACGGCAAAAATGCAGTCCATATAGAAGAGAAAGCGTGTGTTGTGTATAAGGCATAGCATTTTGGTAACCGTGAGGAATTTGTTCAACCTAACCTTCGCCTCAACAAACAACGCTTTTATAGTCGCTATATAGAAGAGTAAAGCGTGACTGCTTTCCAACAATTCCGGCCACACGAATCGGTAGAAATCTAAAACTGCCTTTATTACGCAGAAAAGGCGTATTTGGCAATACAAACAGAAGAGACAAACTTCTGCTATAACTGTTATTTCCACTGAATTTCTTGGACAACTGTATGCCTCAAACTTTTTGGAAAGGACTTTTCTGTTCAATATTCATAAAGGCCTGCTTGGATGGGTTTGGTGTGAAAGAAGATGTCCTATAGTTGCTATATCTATATGTGTGTATATAGCTTCAAGCGTGTGACTGTACGCCAGCAAAACAGGGCGGACCAGGGTGCAGCTAGCGCTGGCCCCACTAAATCTGCTGCGTAGACGGGGGGAATCAAAATGTACACATAGATTAAGTGTAGGTGGTGATACAAAACACCCTAGTAATACGGGTATCCCTATATTTTGTGTGCTTCGAACTTTGTTGTAACTTTTTGGGAAATTCAATTTCTGTTTAAGGACCATGAATGCTTCTTCAATGGTTTTGATGGGAATGAAGAAGCCTGATATATGCTTTTACAGTAGCTGTATCATGACAAAACAGAAGCTTGCCAGCAACCAGAGCAAACCTGGGTGCAACCAACTCTGGCCCCAATAGTCTGCTGCCTAAACGGGCTGCAGCAGGAATTTAAATAACAGTGGCCCATTTTACTCAGATATCGTTAGACTAATAGAATAATTGCCCAAGTCATTTTTGAACATTTACAGAATACAAAAAAACAACAACAAATTCAGCAAACAAGAAGAGCCCAGTTGGCTCGATTCAACCTTTGCGATTCATCAAGACCTGGATGACTGAGGAAAAACAATATTTTAAGCAAGCACATTGCTATTGATCTAAAAAATTTACAAGTTGAAAGTTCGCATCCAGAGAGGAGGACCTTCCGGAGCTATCAAAAAAAAAATTTTTTTTTTAATCACAGTGAAACTGGCCTCAATTCCAGATCATTATTGGACCGAAGCCATTAACAGTATTATTAGCAGGATGAGTCGTGTTGTTGTTACGAGGCTCGGCTGTTTTATGAGCCTGATCGTGGTGCAAGAATCCGACACACAAGAGGCAGAGATGGACATTGGCACTGACACTCTACAATCCCGCCTGGCAGCGACAACCCAAAGCGGCCGCAGAGTACAAGCGACCATTAAAGTAATGTGGTGAAATGATTCTGTTGCGGTGTGGAACTTCAAAACTGGGCACCAGGAACCTTGAAATCCAATACTCTCCCACATCACATGTAATTTACGACTCGACGGCGTGTACGCTACAAGCTCTGCGGTCTCCGACGCCCACGGCGGCCTGCTACGCGGGTACGCCTGGGGAGAAAACCGCTGTGACACGGCTTGGGGCCTTGCCGCACCGTGGCGGAAAGATCAAAGAGGAGCGCGGTTGCATGAGCGGCGGGGGGTTGACAGAACAGCCCGCGACATCGTTCGGCGAGCAGCACTCACCGTCATACGTGAAGTAGGCGCCATCTTTGAACACGATAACCGCAGGCAGCTCCGGCAAGGTTACAGACTGAAAAACACAAATATGGCTGCTTTAAAAGCGAGTTTACACGTGGCAAATGTTAAACAGGATAGCAAACCTGAGGTATGCATTTAGTCAGCGGGGTGACAAATAACCATGCTGAGCACATTTAACAGATTTTAAGCTTCACTGGGCAGGATGATATATTTTTCACACCACACGGCTGATGAAATATCACTTAAAGGCATATTTTCAAGCGACCATATGCTGACTATCAATACAAATATAAAATGATGGATCACAGCTTGAGTGAAAAGCAAGAAAACTACCAGTTAAAACCATCTTTTGCTTATTTGTTACCTCTGGCAGGACGTCCTCCGAGGCCGAGAAGAAATACGTTAAGACGATGAGCTCGGTGGCGACGTCGTTGTATTTCTCCTGCCAAGACAATACAAAAAAAGGCATTTTCAGCATTCTTGTATCCAAAAGAGACATTCACGTCACGCACGCTTACTTTGAGGGGCGACTCCCCGCCGACGTACACAAACAGGACGTCGTGTCGCTTCATCATGTGCTCAAACATCTGTTTGCTGGGGAGGGCTCGAACTGCCGGCCTGCAAAGAGGGGATCGAGGTATTCCTCATTTAAATAAATGGGGAACAGGTGCCCATACATTAGGTACTAGAAAGTGCAATTCCTGGAGAAATTGCATGTGAATGCGGCACAAGCTAATGAGATCCAAGACAAAAGCTGTATCAAAAATATTGCCTTAAATACTAGTAGTAGTAACTGCATCATAATCAGTGTCGTTGCTAATATTGTGGTTGGTTATTACGGTTAAAATGTCAAAACACATTTGAATGTATTGGAGGACACCAAGTGTACCTAATGTTGTGGCCGGTGAGGGAGTTGGCATTGTGCGGTTGTGGCGCCACCCAGCGGTTAATCTGTAAACACTTAAACCCAACTCAAATTGGAGCTGAGTGAAAAACAGAATCTGTGGAAATCAGTGCGACGTGTAGCAAATATGGCTGACCCACACTATCAAGTGCGACAAAGTGTTCCCGTGGAGATGCGGGTAGTGATTAAGGCATTCCGTACGGCGATATCGGCAAAGCATCAGCGGCGCTCACCCTGCCACCCTATTGGCAAATTCTACGATGTCGTCTTTTGTCCTTGGACCCTTGTAATTATAGGCCAGATCACCCTTCAATCTGTGAAGATAGACACAATTCCACAATTTAGTTCGGAAAACATCACATATTGTGGAGCAAGATGCATTAAAAAATATATATATTTTTCATCTGAACCTGATTGGACCCAAAAGGTAGCCTATTTGATGTTGATCAAGTTTTTAGTTTCAGAATTTGCTTGCAATGCACCCAAAATATATTGTAAATGACAAATCTATTGATCCTTAAATAATAAATGATTGTATTTCAGCAAAAATATTTGACTTTTTTATTAATCCCTTATACATGTGTAAAATGAGTTTGAGCGAATATATTTTCTCTAAAATACTGCTATATATTTGTAACCAAAATTGGAGGAAGCTTTACACAAAGATTTCAAATGATTATTTTTTTTCAAATGCATCTTTGACTGGATTTTCTTGGTTTGTTTTGCTATCGCCGGCACGGTGGGCGACTGGTTAGCACCTCTGCCTCACAGTTCAAATCCCGGCCCCGCCTGTGTGGAGTTTGGATGTTCTCCCCGTGCCTGGGTGGGTTTTCTCCGGGCACTCCGATTTCCTCCCACATCCCAAAACCATGCATGGTAAGTTAATTGGAAACTCTAAACATGAGCAATAGTCTCGGTATGAATGTGAGCGCGAATGATAGTTTGTTTCTATGTGCCCCTGTGATTGGCTGGCGACCGGTTCAGGGTGTACCCCGCCTCTTGCCCGAAAATAGCTCAGATAGGTTCCAGCAGCCCGCGACCCGTGTGAGGATAAGCGGTATAGAAAATGGATGGATGGATATTTTTTTACAGACTTTTCTACTTGCACCAACTGGAGTGCTGGCACCTGGACTAAAAAGAGCACAGTGGCGTGGAATGTGGCTGAGGTTGCATCAGCCCACAAGGCTTAATGGTCTCAGGGGCGGTGGGGGGGAAGGTTGAAAACGGGTGGTCGGTGGGGGTGGGGAGAAGCTCCTCTGATGCAAGTTTCATCACACGCCTGCTCTGCATGTATTGTAGTTTCCAAAATGAGCTCGATGAAACCCCTACCGTGGTCACTTTAAATAAGAAAAATGCTTTTTACGCATGAATTATTCATGACTACATCAAGCTGCAAAAGCTAATTTCATGTGAAAATTGTCACGTATGATTAAAAGCAACTGGAGGTGTCGCGTCAATAGAATTTAGGTAACATGCTGTGAGCTAGATTTGTCTTGATTTCGCCTCAGGGAAGCAACAGCAACAACAGCAACAACAGCACCACCACAGTGTGTTCCATCCGAAAGGCCACATCTCTGCAGACCAAACCTCCAGAGGAAAAGACTTGAGAGGATCTGAGAACAAACTTGATGAAAGACACGCCAGGTGCAGGGAAATTTCATGCAAATGAAAAAGCTCGGTGAGGGCGGAAAAAAACAGTGCTGGTTTAAATTTAAAGCGTACCATGTCACCCAATTTTGGAAATCATTAACTCATTCACTGCCATGGACGGTAAAGTTCATTAACTGGACTCCCAACTGTTTATCGCCACCGACGTATATATTCGTCAAGTATGTTTCTCAGCGCTTGGGTGTGGAAGAGGGTTTCGCCGAGCTTGTCTGTGAAATGCAGGTTTGTAAACCTCTGGAATGACTAACAGATCCCAGTAGATGGCGACGTTGCATCGCTTTGGATTTGAGATCAGCACAGCTTTTGAGAAGATGATGAAAAATTAGGGGCTGACTCTCAGCTTGTGAGGGAGAGAAATGCTAATACGCAGGAAGTCGGACAAGTTAATGCACCTGACACT
The DNA here is from genome assembly GCF_024500385.1 of Phyllopteryx taeniolatus. NCBI lineage: Eukaryota > Metazoa > Chordata > Actinopteri > Syngnathiformes > Syngnathidae > Phyllopteryx > Phyllopteryx taeniolatus. The sequence continues at coordinate 3,191,392 of NC_084521.1, read as the reverse complement.
TGAACAGAGTACTTTTAATATATTTGATATATACAGCGTATGTATCGCAGTAGTTATTAGAAAATGTCTGTCTTGATTGTGAGAAAAGATGACAGTTCATGGAGCGAATGGCTGTAATTACATAATATGAAAATATCAATAGGGTTCTTGCTCTGCCAGGTTGGTGGATGAACCCTTTGATCTGATCTAAACTTTGATATCACTCAAAATAGTGTTCTTTCTTTAACCTTGTTAATATAACCCTTGAAGTTTTTAGATCAGTATAAGAGTCAATCAACAAAAGGGAAAATGTACAAATGTGACCATTAACCCTCTTCCCAATACATGCTTCAAAATTAATAGCATTCTTGATTACCTCAGACACACTTACAGTTTTATCGTGGGGTAACCGCGCACACCAAACTCTGACGACATTCCTACCAAAAAGGGAGACCAAAAAGTCATCCAATCAGAAGATGCGTACATTTACTTCACCAAATAAACAATAATAAATGACAGCGACTCACCCGAGTAAGCAGTGGCGTCCATCTTGCCGACGCGGACCGGCGACCCAGAGAGCTTCAGCTCGGCGCCCACGTCGTGCCACACCGGCTCCAATTTTTTACAGTAGCCGCACCACGGCGCATAGAACTGAATGTGAGGTATTGACAGAAGTTATAACACCTTTTTCGATCATTGAGGTTCTGATTTCAGACCATGACCTTAGTACAGATAAGTGGTACAGGGAATGGATGGACTTAAAACGGACGAAGATCTGGAAACTGAGTGGCCATTTAAAGTAAAAGCTGAACCGGCATGCATATTACAACATTTTCAGACATTTTTCGGTGTTCCACGTAATGGCGATTGTTTTCATGTAATCAACTGTTCATTCCAAAAACACGAATTCTGAGTATAGTACGCCATTGTCGAGTAAAACGGACATTCTCGCTGTGTACGAGGGGCCGATGGGGCATGGGGTCGACCCGAGAATTTGCCATCTTTCCACCTTTTTATCAGAGGCGTACCAGAGTCCTAACCTGGCCTGGTGAGTGAGATTAAAGATTAAAGAGATTTAAGATTGCTTCATCACAAGGCAAACAAGAAGATAGTCCTCATCGGGTTGGGCTCGTTTTCGTCAACTCTGCAGGCCCAAAAGCGACTCCAACTGTAATATAAGGCCGCCTGGCTTTGCCCTCCATGCATGGCTTGTCATTGACGTGATCACAAACACAATGCAACCCTCCATTCAGCCCCGCTGCCTGTTTCCACCACGCATGCCGCTACTTCCGTGAGGGATGAGCCCGGCGGCATCCGGCCTGGCATGCAGTTGGTTAAGCGTGTGAGTCTGTTTGTGTATGTGTGTGTCTTTGTTTCTGTGTGTGTGTGTGTGTGTGTGTGTGTGTGCGCGCTCAAACTTACATCAACCAGCCAGATGTCATTCACTCTTGTCTCTTTAAATCTACAAAACAGAAACGCAGACCCCTTATAATACATGCTGAAAATAAGAAATGAACTTTATACTTCATTGAGCAGTCAGTAAGATCATATTCAAATTGAAAATGTACTGTATGAAAAGCCAAAGAAACAAGTCCATGATTACAGTAACCTTTTATGTTTAACATCATACAAAAAAAAAAAAAAAAAGTCTCACAAGGTTTAAATATAGCACTTACGTGTCGTCGAGATCCTCTACAAAGGCAAGTACCGCCGAACTCATAAGGGCAGCAATAACTGCGTTGAGGAATAAGACAAGATACATAAAATAATCTGACGTTTTGTGTGTGCGTGTTACAATATTAACCGACAGCTTCTACATCCTGCTGGCAAACCTCATGACTGAAAGGAAGCATCACCGCCGGCTAAAAGAAGCTAGCATCCCCATTGGCATCATTTTCAACAAGAGGTGCTTTCCGAGCGAGAGACGGAAAGAGGCACAGAAGAAGGGTTGAAAATGAAAATGAGGAGTTAAAAGAGCGAACGTACCTCCGTAAAACGGAGAGGCTTTCACTCCTGCCATGGTTTCGGCTGGAAACAGCAAGCCGGAAATACAACAGCTAAATGCAACTGTTCTGAGCATGCGCATGATGACGTAGAGGCCCAACGTTTTTTTTTTTTTTGTTTTAAACGAGGGACACATTCTGCGCATGTGCGTGTGGACGGCAGACCCTTAACATTCTTGAAAAGAAAAAATATAATAGTATTTGTATACATCGGTTTTTATTATAATTAGAACATATTAAATGATGTCCTATTTTTATACTATTTTTGATTCATTTGTAATCACTTTTCTTATTCATTTGTATTTACTTTCGTGAAATGAACGTTAATGTGGTCCCGAGCAGGAAGGAGAATGACTAGAATGGGCCACAAGATGGCGCTAGAACACTTTAACAAAGAGCCTGTTGCTTGCTCGCTCCTCATCATTTTATTAAAAATATTTATTGGTTTTAAGATGTTTGAAATATATATTTTAATACTGTCAGAATAGTTAACAGAGGATTCACAACATAAACATTCCTGTCATTATAGTCCTCAGACTCATTCTGGTTATTCACATTAAGATAATAAAATGTAATAATTAAAGCTTTCATGTTATTTCACTATTATCTGTCATGGTTGTCATCATTGAATTTGATTGGTGTACCAGTATTCCGTACAATATACAGCAGGATACTTATAATTAACTTGCTTATGAAGGGTAACCGGTTCTTGGGAGCAAAAACTTGTCAGTGAGAACGAACTGTACTTTCTTTTCCTCACTGGCTGAATGGCAGTCATGACTGTGTTACTAAACAGATCCATGCTGAGTCCTGGTGTGCCAGCTTTGTGAGGCTTGAATGCCTTGGAATTTGCAGGGGGGCACAGTTCTGGATGTGGGTTGTCGTGAGGCCACGTGGTGTCTTCTGCTTTTAGGATTCGTATGACAAAAGCTGATTCATTTGCACACACACACAAAAATAAACAACACAAGTTTACAATTTTCCGTTTTGTCTGCCGTCGATAGCTGATGGAAGGCACTAAAGGGAAGCAAAAGTGCAAGCCTCAAGCGGGAGGGACCCATAGAACACAAAAGAAAGCTGTTTGCCTAAAAGTTTAAAGAGAGGCCATTTTGAGTACACTTGTTCCCCCCTGCAGTGGACTCCCACGTTCAGGCACTCAGAATGAACCCACTGACCTCACACGGCACGAGGGCTTTTGTTGGTGATTCAGAGCATCACATGAGCCCAGCTCTTCCCGCAACATTGCACTTGTGCAGCACGGCGGCCTAGTGGTTTAGCACATCAGCCTCACAGTTCTGCAGTGCAGGGTTCAAATCTCAGCTGTGGAATTTGCATATTCTCCCCGTGCTTGCATGAGTCTTCTGCAGGTCCTCTGGCTTCTTCCCACGTTTGAATTTCTTTTTAGGTTATTTTAGGTGAATTAAGTTGCTAATAGGTGATTGTTTATATGTATGAATTTGAGATTGAGTGTAAATCTGAGCGTGCATGTTTGCTTGTCGACCGGACCAGGGTGTAGCCCGTCTCTCGCACAAAGTCAGCTGGGATAGGCTCCAGCTCACTCGTTACCCTAATGAACAAGCGCTATAGAAAATAGCTACATGTAAGTCAATACAAGGATTACAAATCATTCTAGCAAGAAGCCTGCTATCACCCTTTTGTGCAAATTCAGCTGCATAACATGAAACATTAAAGGACCCACGAAGGGCTCCAGGTGGTACACCGGGACGGATATTTGGTTTCGCCAGTTCCATGAGAAATAATCCATCGCTTAAGCAGTCAAAGCTTCAAAATCCGCCACACAAATCCTCCTGTGAGCTTGTATTAGGCGCACCAAAATAGCGCAGTAAACAAAGATGGCAGAAAAATCTTCCTAACGACTTATTGTATTCCCACACGAACTACATAATCTGTGTTAAACTGCTGATTTCGAATTTAAGGTGGCCAGAAAGCTCGTGTCGTTTGGCCACGATGTCTTCCAGGATGGATCACCGGAAAAGTCAATCAGGTGCCATCTTGCTGGTGGTTTTCCCGTTCCTGCAATGGCTCAATAGTTCCTACGGCGAGCATCGCATGTCCGTCAAAGACGCGTTCATCTCATTCCAGGATGTCAGTCTCAAACGGGACAAGGTGATAGTAGGACAAGTTGGTGACATACGCTTCGGGTTCCCCGTCGCACGCGTCCCCCTCCATAGGCAAGAACTCAAGTCCGTCCTCGTACCTGACAGAAGAACCAAAGAATGCGTCAGTGAAGTATGTAAAACATTGTGCGTGAACCACAGTGGGGAATGTGCTCTGCTCCTTGCTTCCCATGCACACCCAGGGAAGGAAGAGGTGCACAAGCAAACTTCCTGCTGTATTAAGGGGTGGAAAAGGACGGTCTTGACTTTACATTACAAGGAGCAGCCTCACACTTCCAGTTGAGAAAGTACTCCACATTCGCCAGGGAAGAAAAACGACATTTTTCCCAGAGGGAAGTGTTCCTTTAGAAATGTTTAACTTGGCATACCAAATCCATGGGAAAATTTAGATAGCTAGCTAGATAGACTGCTAGCTAACTAGCTAGCTAGCTCGCAGATAGGTAGATAGATAGATAGATAGATAGATAGATAGATAGATAGATAGATAGATAGATATGCCAAATCCATGGGAAAATTTAGATAGATAGCTAGATAGACAGCTAGCTAACTAGCTAGCTAGCAGCTAGATAGATAGCTAGATAGACAGCTAGCTAACTAGCTAGCTAACAGATAGATAGATAGATAGATAGATAGATAGATAGATAGATAGATAGATAGATAGATAGATAGATAGATAGATAGATAGATAGATAGATAGATAGATATGCCAAATCCATGGGAAAATTTAGATAGCTAGCTACATAGACAGCTAGCTAACTAGCTAGCTAGCAGCTAGCTAGATAGCTAGATAGACAGCTAGCTAACTAGCTAGCTAACAGATAGATAGATAGATAGATAGATAGATAGATAGATAGATAGATAGATAGATAGATAGATAGATAGATAGATAGATAGATAGATAGATAGATAGATAGATAGATACTGTTGCACTTGTCGGCATTTGTTTGCTAAATAGATGACAAACTACAGTGTTCATGTTTCACTTTGACCTAAAAACCAAGGTACTTAGTGAATTTATGCCGTACCTTTCTGCCGCTAAATTCTAATACGTGGCTACTGTTAAAATAATTCCGTTTCATAACTTCTTGACTTCATTTTAACACTCACGTGTGCTCCACAGAGTCTGTGGAAGGGGGTCTCTCCTTCTCGTCCGGCAGCTTGTGGTCAAACACGATGGTTTCCGTATTGGCCAGACAGAAGCCGTTCGAGCGCATGATCTCTGAAAAGTATACAAACATGCGTAAATACAATTAATACCTAATCAAATACAAACAACCCAACTTAAGCGAGTTCATTACCCGATATTTTGATCGGATTTTGGCAGCAGGGCTGGATTCTGTGCACCTTATCGTTCCGGAGCACCTGGTCCAGCGGCGAGCGCTCGAAGAAAGTCAGCATTACCTCGGACCTGGAATACTGCGGATGCGCCATCGAATGAGTGTAAAATTGCCGTAATGTTCCCACTTCTCTGTATAATATATTGTTGAGCCACCTTGCACGGCATGTTGATTGCATTTTTCAGCAGCCTTTCCACCTCGTTTAGCTTCTCCTCAATGTCGTTTGCTTCTTTGATTTTCACCAGGCCTGAAATGACAGCATTGCAGGGATGCCTTGAGACGGACATGAGGATTTTCTGCCTTGGCAGAGGTCTGCATTCAAACACTTCTCTTATGTTTAAGGTGTCCAAATACTTTATGCGTATGTAATAGTATAGTGTAAAAGCATTGCATAATCGCCTGTGTTGACATTTTACAACATATATGAGGAAGTGAGGGGGTTTACATAGCACATTTGGCAACTCCTCCCATGAGTGGTCAGCAAAGCGTCACTTAAGGATGATGTAAACAGTCCTGCTATGTGGAAGGAGTGAGTAAAATGGGCCTGCATAGCCACACTGCTCATCAGTCTCGATGACAGACTCAACACCAACCAGACTCCACCCATGCAGGAAAAGAGCTTTCCTAGGACTTTGTTGCGTGTTATTTTTGCTAAATGATCTTTAAAGACCTTCTGGTTTCCTGCACTGACTTCCGGGCCACTGTAGTCCTTGAGCTATGGATTAAAAGAGAGATTAAGTTTGTCGAATTATCCAGGAAGTGGTTTGTATTTAGTTCCGTAAGCGTTATCTTGTATGAACAGTGGTTGCCTTCCTCCTGAAAAAGAACGCAGACCTCCACCAGGGCTAATTTGGTTCATCGGTGCGAGGCGTCTTGATTTTCAGCAAAGTTGGTCGGTCGTTCGACAGCAATCAGATGTAGCACGCAGTCTCTAATTGGCAGCTATCATCTGCTAAACATGTGTCAACATCTTGACACTTTGTCACGTCACCACGAACCCTTTGCACCCTCCAACAAGCACTTTCTTGTTCCCCTTTACAGAACGACCTTCCCACTAAGCCCCGGCCAAACACGCTGAATATTCATAGGGGCGGTTTATATCGATCTGTGCTAGGGGCCGGGACGTGACCATTCGCAAACTGCTGAGTATTTAAACTCTCCCGTGAGCAATGGCTTCCTGTCTGCTCGAGCACATGGAAGCTACGTAGCCGTCAGAGGCCGGAGTGGGGGCTAAATATAGGAAGTGCAGTCCTCTTGCTCAGTCTCATCATGACATCAGTACGCCTTTCTTGTTGCCTGGACGCGGAACAGACACAAGAAAACAGAGGCGGTGGAATCGCTTTTGAACGTGTCGGAACGAGGAAAGACAGCCAAAGGCGTACCTAACGTGACAGTGTGCTCTTCCCAGTCCCGTCAACAACCGTGTCTGCTATTTCCGTGCAGCAGCAGGAAGGCAAAACATTCCCGGTGCAGCTGCAGAGATGTTTTTACAAATATTTGTCTGTCCACACCGCAGAGAAGTGACACTATTGCACTGAAAAGGGCGTTGAAAGCAGTGGTGGGAAGTATCCAAGTTCTGGTGCTTGAAAATTCTTTGTCTAAAGTGCACATGCAGTACATGGTGCCGATATGGATTGAGCCCTGCCGTGAATAGAAAAATCCGCCATTAATTGAAGTCACGCTAGAAATGTATAATTGCCTGTATACGCCGCAAGATGGCATCAAAGCACTAGATAAAGCTCCTCAACTCACGTCAGCATAGTTCCTTGGCACCCGGATGCCACAAGATGGTGCCAAAGCAATACTGATCTGTTATCCATATGAACATTTGCAGATTTCCCCATTGTGGACCTAATAAAGGTTAGCTTATCTTTTGGATTATTATTTATTTTATTTTTTTTACTTTTGCAACGAATAGATGAATTCGCAAATCGCATATCCGTCTGGGAACACCGTACAAGTGAGGTGTATTCTTTCAGTTGTTATCTTGAGCTAATTTAGCGTTTTCTGTTTATCAGTTTACAACGTTAGCAAAGCTACGTGTAAACGTTGTTCTGATAGCATACAAGTCGAGCCAACACTGGCTAGCGCTTAAATTGCTTAAATTAAACCCTTTATTGCTCAGTGACTGTTTTTTGTCAATGTCATTATGTCTCAAAAATTTTCTCAGTCAATTGACTGTCTGCTGTCGTACTAGAGCGGTTCCAACTACCGGAGACAAATTCATTGTGTGTTTTTCTTGACATACTTGGCAAATAAAGATGATTCTGAAATAACTTTCTTTTTTTTCCCCTCTCAGTGTGAGCACTACGTAAGTTAATAAAAGAAATAAACAATTTTGTGGCCGTTTTGTTTGGTTTTGTTACTGTGGCAAGTTATCTAAAAGGGTATTGTAGATAATAGACATGAAATATTCATTTTTGCTTATGTACATTTCAGTCTGTACTTTTTTACCTTTACTTAAGTAAAGGAGATGAATTGTACTGAAGTCTTTTTTTTACAGGATCTGTACTTTTACTTACATACAGAGTGTGAGTACGTTTGCCACCCGGCCTCTAATTCAAAGTTGTGTCACTTGTTCGCGTAACACACACTTCTAGCGCATTAATAGACACTGACCTTTGACCTATCTCTGTAAACCCAATATAATGTTACCCCTGAGTCATGAAACAGACTTAAATAGCAGCAGCTTTTGTGTACGTTCAAAACCTGCATCACATGTTGGTCAACTGCCTTAAATCTAAATACTGATGTTAATAAATGCACCAAAAGTCAACTTATAGGTATTTCCCAATGAGAAATGCAAACTCCAGCAAGTAGATCTTACTGATTTTTGTTCCTAAATATTGATCGCACGCATTAGACTCTGCTCTACTGCTCTACGACAGGCTTCCGGCTGCTACTGTGACATCCGAAAATGGACTTTGTTCATCATTGACCTGTCCAAACATGTCAAAGTGACCAAATTTCAGAAGTTGTGACTCACGCAGATGATTGTTTGTTTCCTTTTATGGACACGCATCAGTAAGTGGTACATTACGATTATGACGTGAGCTACCGCAGGGAAAATGTGAACGAAGCAGTTTTTAAAAACATACTATTATCTTGTGCTAATATTGCAACCTATTAGAATAAGTTCTGTTTTGTCACTTTTGCTAAAAACCTCATGAAACTGTTTGAGTTCCTTACTGGGCCATTTGCCTTGTAACATTTAAAGAGGAAATAAAACGATTAATAATAGAGAAGTCACTGTACCACACAGGAACTTCTTTCCTGGTAAAGATAGGTTGTGGTAAATGTATATTTTTGTAATAGTCAGACAGAGAGCGAGAGAGAGAGAGAGAGAGAGAGAGAGAGAGAGTAAGAGAGAGATAGAGAGATGGAGAGATTTTTTTCTAAATGTAATTTATTACCCCCCAAAAAAATTATTTAATGAAAATAATTTATTTGAGAAAAAACACGTTTTAAAATAAAATATATTTTTTTAAATTTGAAAATAATCTACTTAATTTTTTATTTTATTTTTTTACATAGAACACAAGAAGAAATATGTTGGGGTTTTTTCTTAAACAATAAAAATTACTCAGGAAAATAATATGGCAAATGTTTTGATTTTGTTAAACATAAAAATACTCTGGAAAAAGTAACAAAAGTGCAAATATTTTTTAAATAATATAGTGAATGCCCAATGAAAATTATTTTTGTCCAAAATTTTCAATCATATCCCTCATAAAAATAGCTTTTTCTGTAGCAATAAAAAATAATCTGATTTTCATTGACGTATTCAAAATACATTTTTTTCTATATATTTAAGAAAATGTATACATGAATGTCCAGTCAAAGTATTGTTTTCCAAATTGTGAGTTTTTTTATCCCCCCAAAAGAGTAGTTAAAAAAAAAGCATGTTTTTTTTTTTATTAGTCTTTTTTTTTTTAGTTATTTGACATGAGCTGTTTTGTTGTCAAGATGCATTTCTACAGTTGAGACGCCCTATTTAGGTTTTTTTTTTTTTCACAGCGTTAACTTATATTTTGTGGGGGGGGGGGGGGGGGGGGGGATTGAAAATGATGAAAACTATCGTAGCGAGAAAATAAGTGCAGAAAAGCCAAGGGGGCCCCTGGAGTCACAAGCCCACGCAAACGCCCTTCACTATACGCCCCTGGCACAAAACCACACTTGAACGGTTTTTCCGTGAGCCTCCAGCGACCGACCTTCGGTGAGGGGCGAGGCGGACAGGTCTCCGGTGTCCTCGGGGAACGAGTCGTTGAGGCGCCGAAACAGTCGGCCCAGGTCCGAGTAGCTGCGGTGCAAGTAGAGCACGTTCCTGTCCGACCACTCGGTGCGAATCTCGAAGAAGTCCTCCTCGTCGCCCCGCGGGCTGATGAGCAGCCTCCGGACGCCGTTCACCCAGCAGTCCCGCACGAACATGTTGACCAGCGACGTGCCCTCGAACACGGCCGAAGCCATGCCGCTCAGTCCGGCATGCCGAGCCGCTCCGAGTGGATCCCCAGATGGAAGACGGAAGACGGACTTTTTTTCTTTTTCTTTTTCTTTTCCCTCGAAGCTCGGCCCAGCAGATAAAGTCAAACGTGGCGTGATTGAGGCGGGAGGGAAATAGACTATGACTTTTGAAGAAGTCATTGCAAGTCATAGATAACGCCCATTTTGAAGAAAAAAAAGAAAAAAAAAACACTCCCAAATTGTTGCTTCTTCTTGGCGATGTTAAGTTGTCATAAAATATATTTATAAATTACTTCAAAATCATGCGCAATGAAAATGCTTTTTTTTTTCCTAACAAATTTTCATATGCAAAGCAAAAAAAGGAAAACCATGTTGTTTTTCTGAAACAATCAAAATAATCATTAATATATATATATATATATTAGAATTTATAACAAAAATGCATTTTGGTCAAAATTCTATGTGATTTTTTTTATTCCAAAACAAAAAGGAAAATAAGTGCTGTTCTGCTGAAACAATCAAAATGCTCAGATTTTATTTTTGAGGTTTTACAGGTTTTACATAAATTATGTACTGCATATAAAATATTGAAACAAATCATGTGTATTGTTGAGTGAACATTTACTTTTGTACACGTTCTGTCAGATTGGATTTAACCGAAACATAAAAAATAAATGTTTTTCTTAGGCAGTCAAAGACATTCAAAATAAAATATTTTTTTCAATTAGATTTATTTGTAATGAGAAAAAATGTAAGCATTTAAAACAAATGATATAATCAATTGCAAATGAAGATTTTACAAGATTTTGTGAGGTAAAAGTACAGAATAAAAAGAGAAAAAAAATTTAGTTTTTGGGAAATAATAAAAAATGCTAAGTTTCTTTGTGAACAATAAACTTAAAAAAATATTTAAAACAAATAATAATAATGTACAAATTAATGAACAATTATTGTTTTCCAAATTATGTGAGTTTTTTAAAATCCAGCACATAAAGAAATAAAAAATTTTTGAAGCAATGAAAAATGTTCAACCTTTATTTTGTTTTAGATAAATAAGAATTAATGTCCAATGAAAATTACGTTTTTTTAATCAAAAACAAAAATGGGGGGAAACTAAATCATGTTTTTTCTGAAATAATCAAAAGTAATAATAAATTACATATTTAAAAATATTTTTCTAAGTATGAAAAAAGTCCACTGAAAGCTTATTTATCCACCTCATTTGTTCAGGTGGGACTTTTTCTTCTTTATGCAAACAATTTGAGCACATTTTCTCCACTGTTTTCCCCCCCCCCCCCTCCCTCCCCCCCACTTTTCTGCCTCTTTTTACTTCACAACAGCTCATTATTATGCAAAGAATGCAAGGGGAGCTGCAAAAGACCATCTTCTCATTTATAAGCAAAGGAGTGTGCTTTTAAATACCATCCAAAAAGCAAGCATTTCCCAGCAAGAATACAAATTATATACAAATGGCACACTGGCCTTGTGCTATTTGCAATCCACACTACCGTCATTAAAGTAAAGTAAAGGTTATTTTTATAGCGCTTTTTCTCGCAGACAATAGTGGCACATTGCAACCACTAAGAGAGAAAAAAAAAACAGAAACAAACGTATAAAACAGGAGCAGAATTTGAATGTGCAGTGTTGTAGCTGTGCTAAACTCTGTATTTATGTGGCTATATGCTCAATATGAGTTCAACAGCTTTATCTCATGAAAAGAGATTGAGCATATGAAATATGCAAGCAAAATGCTGTTTGGTGAAAAGAAAAGAATGCCGTGTTTTTTAAATTATTTCTCTTGATCTTATATATATATATATATATATATATATATCACAAAAGCCTGCCATTTGAACAGGGGTGTGTAGACTTTTGATATCCACTGTAGATGATGGGAGAGATTCTGATCTGCAGCCTGGGCTTTCCCACACAAGCTCTCTGTAATAACGGGAGCCGTCTGCACGGTCGGACGGCTTTTTGCAGAGTCAGCACATATTCCCTCCCTCCGTTACCGCAAACTTGGAAAACTGAGGCCCAATACGACAGCTATGGCTTTTGATTGAAAGCGAGCGTCTCTAATATTTTATCTTGCTAAATAAGGCTCACACTGTGATTCAAAGGAATTTTACACCACCACATACCATATTTTTCATCAATTTGGGGCACAATATGAAACTTATTGTTCGTCTAATAGTATCGTATGAGCAGCAAGGTTACTTTTTGGTGAGTAGGCCTTAATGAAATGATTTTTTTTCTGCCCCAGATGAATGAAAAATATGACAAAACAAACACTGCATGGCTCTTTGCTCGCATGCAAAGTTCACAGGCTTCTTCTCATAAAAGGTAAACACGCTAAAAATGAAGTTTGTCCTGCCACACTGGTCAATGGCGAGGAGGAGGAGGAGGAGGAGCAGGAGAGCAGACGTTGTTCCTTTCACCAAGCATCTGGACCTCTCGTTTTACGGCCTCGTCCTCATCTGCTCACTGATGGAGTTAAAAGATGTAAATCAGATGTTGAATGCTGTTCCCTCACATGTTAGGCCATTCGTACTCTTTGGGATACGGAATAAAGCAATTCAAAGCCCTAATTTCTGATCAACTTGCAACTTCGCTGCATATATCTGGCATCATTTGCAAGGCCTCTAATAAGTTGAATCTGAGGCTGCTTGAAGAAAGCAGGAAGCAGCATTTGTTTAATGATAATTTTTCTTTGTCCAAATTTTGTGCATTTTTTATCACTCAGAACATTATCTATCTATCTATCTATCTATCTATCTATCTATCTATCTATCTATCTATCTATCTATCTATCTATCTATCTATCTATCTATCTATCTATCTATCTATCTATCTATCTATCTATCTATCTATCTATCTATCTATCTATCTATCTATCTATCGAAACTTGCTTTAGCGCACTCTGGTGGAGAATGATGGACGTTTACCGTGTCGTGCAATTGCAGTGCACCGCCTCTACTGCAGGGGGCGCGCTAGTCGTCGCCTTGCCGTTTATTCGCGAGAAAGAGTGAGAGGTCCTTCGCTTGAGGAAAATGGCCGACGTCGAGATGGATATCGCGTCGAGTAGAATGAATAATTTCAACGAGCACGTGTAAGTGTTTTTCTTCAGCATCGGGCGTTCATATTGATACTTTGTTATGAGTGGAGGATATATTTGTGATTATCAACCGATTCACCCGGCAGGCTAAACAGCAGAACGTCAGTCGTGTTGTTCTGGTAACAGTCTTGCCAAGACTCGCGCTAATGTTCTTAGCTTAGCTCCGCTAGCATTAAGTTTGGCTAAACGTCTAGCAGACGTTGATAGAAATCCCCCCGGTGTTGCATTCACGCCCCTACGTTGTGTGTGCTGTTTGCACAAAACTGATTCAATCGTTCGACTTTTACTGTCAAAACATAGTAGTGTTGTTAAAATGTATCTGTAGATGTCGCCTAACTTTGCTAAGATCGGTTAGCGTTTCGGAGCTAATGCTGGGAAAAAAAACATTTTGAAGCCGTGGAGTTGAATATGGTACTACAGTAACAACACTTGCGCATTTATAACATAAGCATTGCGTTCTTTACAGTCTATTACCGCTTTAAATAATGTTCATCATCAGTTCTTCAACTAAATTAATCGTTTGGATAACCGTTGTTCACTTCATGTTCACCCTTGAGCTTCACATGGTGTCAATGACCAGGACGGATAATTAATTCTATCTGGCACTTGTTATAATGATGTTTCAATAACATCTGATTTTTTTTTTTTTTTTTTTTTTTTTTTTTTTAGTCATGAAAGAATATCAAAATAGTGCTGGATCAATCCCAGATAATAAAGGTTATAGATTATGTTAGTGTGCTGAAGAAAATGAGCCGCCTTTTGGTTGCCAATGGTTACGTGTGTTTGTTTGCGTGTGTGAGAGAGATTAGTTCTCATCAGATAATCCTTCCTGAAAAATCCTTCCTGAACCTCTATAAATTTAGTACTATATGATAAGATTATATAAACTCTCATTTTAAACTAAAAACCCAAATGACAGACCTGTGTATTATGGACGAAATTTTATATTCCAATAACGTTATGTAGCTATATTTGGTATTTTTCTCTCAGATTACATGAAATTAATGGTAATTTTATTTGATCTTTTTGCCATTCATTTCTAAAATACATAGACCACACAATTCAATTAATGAAAGATGATTGAAAATAAAGTTAAGTTAGTCAATTACCAAATGAATGCCATTCAAAGTATCTGGTAGTATGACCACTTTTCAAGGAACTCGGTAAATTGCAAAGAATCAAAATAAATGAAACACAGTGCGACAAGTAACATTCAAGTATGCCTACTATTTATCCAGCAAAACTATAACTAGAAGGAAAAGAAGTTCCCCCAGTAAATGGCAAGGTAAATCGTATGATAGACGTTGGATATCGTATCTACGATACTTATTGTTATATTGCACAGCTCTAATGAACGTTTATAATTAAGGCTCTGTGCTTTCGTTAACGTTTAAAAAAAAAATGATGCAAAATGTGGTGTATTAACGTTGGAGTTAAATACATTTTTCATGGCTTTATTATTTGGTGCTTTTCTGAACAGGAAACAGGAAATGGAAAGTCACGAGAGAAGCGGCAATGAGGACAGTGGAGACGTGTCGGAGGAAGAGGAGGAAGAAGAGGTAGCTATCTACGTCATGGTTGTCGTCAGCACCTTACATTCCTATTTTTTTTTTTTTTTTGTCAAGTACAGGTAACCCAATAAATTGTGTGTGTAGGGGGGGGGTACCAGACCCACCAAGAGACCATACATTTTAAAAAATATAGTTTTACCCTCAAATTCAGGTCTTGGCATTTTCTTTTCCCAGGAGGAGGCCGAGACCAACGGCGAAAAGCCCGAGGAGGCCGCCAAGCAGCACAGCAGCAGTGGCGGCGGCAAACACAAGAGGAAAAAACACAAGCATCGCAGCAAGCACAAAAAACATAAGCACGCCACGGAGGAGGACAAGGAGCGCAAGCGCAAGCATCGCCACAAACACAGGAAACACAAGCGCAACAAGGAGGGCGCCTCTCCCTCTGCCGCCGCCATCTTCGCCTCCTCCGGCCAAAGGAAAGGCGAAAGTTCCCCCTCCTCGGGCAACCCCGGCCTGGACGACCGGGCCCTGTTGGAGGACCTGGAGAAGCAGAGGGCCATGATTAAAGCTGAGCTGGACAGCCAGCTGATGGAGGGGAGAGTTCAGTCGGGCATGGGCCTCATCCTGCAGGGTTACAACTCCGGCTCGGAAGAGGACGGAGGAGAAGCTCGGGTCAGAAATGGAGAACAGCGCCAGAGGGGCACCTCAGGGAAAGTCATCTCCCCCCATGCGGGGGGAGGTGGTAAATCCAGACGGGACTCCACAGAGGGCAGTAAGACCGCCTCCAAGCGGCACAGCCCCAGTAAGAATACGGAGCGGCCCACTAAGGATTCCAAACAGGACAAGGTGAGCAAAAGCAGCAAGGACGCTGGCGTTAAAGATAGAGGCCGCGCCAGGAGCGCCTCAAAGGAGAGAAAACATTCAGAGAGCACTGACAGGTCCAAGGAGAGGAGCAGGAAGTCCCCCTCGGAGCAGAAAAGCGGCCGCGCCGACAAACAGCGCACCTCCTCGCATCGGGACGAGCGGCCGGCGCAGGAAAAAGCGCGGCCGCGATCCCGGTCGCCCGTTCGCGAGCGGCCCAGTCGCTCCGACGTCGCGCGAGACAAAAGACCGACCAAGTCTCCGTCCAAGGACGCGTCGTCCGGCAAGGAGAACCGCTCGCCGCACCGACGGCCGCAGCGCAGCCCGGTCAGGAGGCGCAGCGCCTCGCCTCGGCTCAGAGACGCGCGCCACGCTTCGGCCGGCGCCGCCGACCGCACCAGAGCCAGGTCGCCGCTGCCGCCGCCCAGAAGGGGGCGCTCGCCGGACGGCCGGAGGAGAGAAGCCGACAGGCAGGAGTCGCCAGTCAGGTCGGTGGACAAGCTGAGACACGAAACCGTTTGGTGGTACAGTTCGCCCCCGCCATTTGCTGGGGGGAGGGACCTAGAAAAGCAGACAATCGTGAAAGTTTTTCATTTATGCCCCACCCCCCATAAAGGTTTATTCTGCTCTGTAATTGCCACTAAATGGGGACAAAGGACGACCTTTGTCGAAATGAAGCTCTTCAGCTCACTTTAACAGACCTAATAGAAATAGAAATAAATATTTCACAGATAGTGTGAAAGCAAGTTTAAAGGGACAAAAAGTCTGTTTTGACAAAACCGTCCTGTAGTCTCAGTCCTTAAAAAAACTAACTTTGTATCTGTTTTACAATACATCATAAAATGAGCCGACACACAAGTTTACATTGCTCCATACTATGGCAAACGGAAGTGAACTGTACCATATCATGGAAACAAAGCTTAATTTAACATGTCGAGTCATCATTTTGACCGTACCGATTGAGCGTCCCGCTGCGATGCCCGCACAGGAAACGACTGCGAGCGGAACCCGGGCCGGGTCGAGACCGCTCGCGAGACAACAGCCCCCCGGCGCCCTCACGCCGCCGGGTGAGCCGCTCGCCGCTAAGACGCCGCTCCCCTTCGCCGCGCCGACGCTCCCGCTCGTCCCCCCGCAGACGGAGCAGGTCCCCACCGATGCACAGGTGATGATGATACAGATGCAGTCTAGCGAAGGCAAAGTTCCCGCTCTGTCTTTGGAGCTAACGAAAGCTCTCTGTCCTGGTCTTTAGGTCTGGCGATAGAGACCGCTACGGGAGGCTTCGGCAGTACCGGCGCTCCATGTCGCGCGACCGGGACAGGAGGCGGCGGCGCAGCAGAGACGAAGACAAGTTCAAGGGAAGCCTCTCAGAAGGCATGAAGGTTGACCAGGAGTCCTCAGAAGAAGACATGTGAGTTCTCCTGTCTACAGTTACAGTTCATCATCTTTCCCGGCCTTTATTGAGCCAAGGCACAGTTTACATTCTTTTCAGGCAACCGTGGCAGGTCATTTATCTTGGCTGGAATTTATTGCATAATCTGTAAATTGTTGTTTGAGGTGTATCGAATTCTTCCAGCCCGTTTCTGTCGGACCTTTTTAGCATTCGCTGTCTTGCAGTGCTGTTTGAGACGATTTTATTTGACATTGGTTAAATTACCTGCCATGGGTATCTGAAAAGAAATACAAACAGTTGAGCTTTGAAGTGCTCAAATGTCACTTCAATCGTGTTTAAATCATTGCTTTAAACTGTGGAAATGCTACATATATCTTTAAAGCTTAATATTTTATTTGCAGGTTGGATGATTTTGATGGAGAGGAGGTGGATGAAGAGGCCTTGATTGAACAGCGCCGACAGCAGCGCATGGCCATCGTACAGGTCTGTCCAGCGCTCCCTTGATCTCTCCAACTCTCGCTCTCTCGCTCTGTCTCGCTAGCTCTAGTTATATCTCAAGCTCTACCTCTCTCTCTAGCTTCATCTCTTGCTCTAGTTCTGTCTCTAGCTCTATCTCTCTCTAGCGCTCTCTAACTTGCTCTCTCTCTCTCCATCTCTTTACCTCTATCGGTAGCCCTAGCTCTAGCCTGATCTCTCTAGCTCTAGCTCTCTTGCTTTAGCTCTTTCTCTAGTGCTACAGTATCTCTCCATCTCTCTCTGGCTCTATATCTATGTCTAGCTCTGTCTTTCTTGAGCTATCTAATGTGCGAATGTTTTTTTTTTCTTTTGTCATGACTTGAGTTATATGCACTAAAGTTGCCTGGTCGTGTGTCAGAAATACAAGGCGGCGAGCGAGGACACCAACATGGTGTCGGAGCCCAGCAGCCCGCAGAGCAGCACGCGCAGCCGCTCGCCGTCGCCCGACGACATCCTGGAGCGCGTCGCCGCCGACGTCAAGGAGTACGAGCGCGAGAACCTCAACACCTTCGAGGCCAGCATCAAGGCCAAGCACAACCTCATCGCCCAGGAGAAAGACGGTAATGATTGCTACTTTCATTACGTTGGGGTCCATTTAAACTGCGGGCCTACCCGACAGTCCAGTCAGGCAATACAAAGGACATCTATTTAGCGTTTAAAGCTGTTTTCTAGACCAGGGTTTCTCAAACTTTTTGGGCCCCGGGTCTCCCTCACTATCCTAACGCTAATTAAACATAACTTCCATGTGCGTACCTAAATGCCATGGGAATTCTGTTATTTTTTATTTTTTTAAATTGTTTCAACCTAAATATTTATGACCTGTTCAATAGAAAGGAATTAAATTCAATATTTAGCTGCTTTCTCTAATGACGTCAACACCAATGAGCAAGTTTACAAAAGCAGTCAGTGTTGCCAACTTAGTGATTTGGTGGTGATATTTGGTGAGTTTATGATTGCTCTATTACCTATTTGTCAAAAAAAAAAAAAACACACACACTAAAAAAAAGTCTAACTAAAAAAACAGTCTACATAAGCGGAATCATTTTCGCTTTTTTTCCCTCCGCACTACATGAAAGGAGCTCAGTGGAAGGCAATCACGAAGTCAATTGCGCTGAACATTGCCAAAATGAATTGTCCATTTATTCCGAGCAAAAGCGGGGATTTGTTGGAACCTTTTGACCCGAGGTATGTGCTTCCAAACTGCTAATATTTGGCTGATGCCGCCTTGGCTCACCTGTGCAACTCGACATGACAAAAGAGTGTGAGAGGACTAGTAATGCTGTACGCCTGCAGGGATGTCAGATTTCTGTGGTGAAGCTTCACAATCATATCAGAGCTTTTAATTGGCCTAAGGTTCAGGTAGGGAGGAGTAATTGGTTCAGTATGTTTGTTTTATTGGCCTGCATATGTTAAGTTTAAAAAAAAAAAAGAAAAAAAGATACAACATAATAATTGATTGCAAATGATTTTGCAGACCCCAGTTTGAGAACCTCTGTTCTAGACTCTCTACTGCCCGGTGCTTTTAATGGTGTGTCTCTCTGTCATGTGTTCATTCAGTTGCTGGCTTGTTACCCAAAAAGCCTGCTGGCTGTGTCTGCCACCTGCAGCATGTTTTGATCTCTGCAGAGTATGTCCAGCAAAACACATGGAGCAGATATTCTGTCCTTTTACCCTGCGAGATGCTGGACGCTCCTGACGCACACGCTCACCTCTCTTTACCTCTTTTCTCTGTCGGTGTCGCGCTGTCTGTTCGCAGGGGCCAACCCGAAGAAGCCGTCGGCGCCAGACATGTTCACCGAGTCGGACGACATGTTCGCCGCTGACTTTGATGTGAGACAGTGAGAACTAGGGTTGCATTTGCATTTAAGCTTAAATATCAATTATTTTATTTTTTTAAATAAGCACACATCCATGCAAAACAGATAGCTCTCCTTGCCCACATGCAAGGGCATTATTTTTTCCTACTTCACTTGAGCAAGTTGGCATATCTGAAGCTTGCTCGTAACAATTTTGGCTCTCAAAAAACCCACAAAAAAAACAAATCCAAACACAGAGTAAATCATAATGTATGATAGAATTCTTCAATGGGCTTCGCTCAACCTCTTGTTGCGTTGCGCAGAGTGCCCGGATGAGAGCCTGCGGTGTCGGCAAGGACTTTAAGGAGAACCCCAACCTCAGGGACAACTGGACCGACGCCGAGGGCTACTACAGTAAGTGCATTCAAAGTTGACCGCATTCTAATCTGCTTTCCTCTGACTGACATTACGCTCTCGTTTCCAAGGGGTGAACATCGGCGAGACGCTGGACAAGCGCTACGACGTGTACGGCTACACGGGCCAGGGCGTGTTCAGCAACGTGATCCGAGCCAGAGACACCGCCAGGGCCGGCCAGGAGGTGGCGGTCAAGATCATCCGGAATAACGAGCTCATGTATGTCATCCGTCCGTCTTCATATCAGCATAACCGCACCAATGTAACGATAAGGGGAAGTAAAAATTTCACGGGAGCAAAATTCACACACACACACACACACATTAGAAACAACCAACAGAGTGAAAACAAATACAAGCGCAGCACTGAGGACAAATTAAAATAAAAAAAAAAAGAAAAAAAAAAGTCATGTTGTGATAAGATATCGAGATTGTGCTTAGTGGTCATATTTAGTAAAAGGGGTCAAGTAAAGGTTTTGAAAAAGTCTTCAATATGGCTTCCTCAGGCAGAAGACGGGCTTGAAGGAGCTGGAATTCCTCAAGAAGCTGAACGACGCCGACCCCGACGACAAGTTCCACTGCCTGCGTCTCTTCAGACACTTCTACCACAAGCAGCATTTGTGTCTGGTCTTTGAGCCGCTCAGGTAGCGATGAAGAAGTCGGACCTTCCTTCCCCTCGCTGTGCTGGCCTCTGATGCTTTTCTTCCCTCTTTGCTGTCAGCATGAACCTGCGCGAGGTGCTGAAGAAGTACGGCAAGGACGTGGGTCTGCACATCAAGGCCGTGCGCTCCTACAGTCAGCAGCTCTTCTTGGCCTTGAAGCTGCTCAAGCGATGCAACATCCTGCACGCCGACATCAAGCCCGACAACATCCTGGTAACCCGCCGCCGACGCCTCACCGACACTTTGACCCAAAACAACGCTGCGAGCGGCGTAATGGCCTTCGGTTTACTTGACAATGGCGTTTCGGACCCTGGAAACATGTTTGATGTCTGGGGGCAGTACAATACAGTCATACAGACACACACGAAGAAGAGTTTCACAACTAAGTGACTCGGTAAGCTGCAGTAATATTAGCTGATTTTCGCAGAGGATAAAGAATATATGCCTGTGCGTGGACTATATTATTAATACACACAGTTATTTGTGAAAAGTATCTAGCGCTTGCTATGGAAACAGGTGACTTATTAGATGTATTTTTTTTTCTCCCCCCCAGGTGAACGAGTCCAAGACCATCTTGAAGCTGTGCGACTTCGGCTCAGCGTCGCACGTGGCCGACAACGACATCACGCCCTACCTGGTCAGCAGGTTCTACCGAGCGCCGGAGATCAGTAAGTTCGCTTTCGGCATGTTTTAACTTTAAAAAACAAAAAACAAAACAAAAAAAACACTTTGGTCCCGCTCGTACTCACCGCACGTCTCCGGCGCCCGTCAGTCATCGGCAAGCCGTACGACTACGGCATCGACATGTGGTCGGTGGGCTGCACGCTGTACGAGCTCTACACGGGCAAGATCCTCTTCCCGGGCTCGTCCAACAACCACATGATCAAACTGGCCATGGACGCCAAGGGCAAAATGCCCAACAAGGTGTGTGTTGCATCATCATCATCATCATCATCATCATCATCAACACACGTACACACGCAATATGATGATGCAACACCGTTGCTGTTGTTTCCGCAGATGATCCGCAAAGGATTGTTCAAAGACCAACACTTTGACCAGAACCTCAACTTCCTCTACATCGAAGTGGACAAAGTAACGGAAAGGGTGAGACGGATTCGCCCGCTGTCAAAATTGTTCAACAAGGAAAGCCAGTAACATTAAGAACACAAACAGCTCAGCACAGGTGCCTGAAATACAGGAATTGTTTGTACACTCAACAAACAAATGGAAATACGAGTTAGCCACTCTATAAATAATAAAACAAAAACAAAAATTCTCCCTTTGAAAATGCCTTTCCAATATAAATCAGAATCAGAAGCATCTTTGTTTGCCAAGTATGTCCAAAAAACACACAAGGAATTTGTCTCCGGTAGTACGAGCCGCTCTCGTACGACAACAGACAGTCAATTGACAGAGAACACTTTGGAGACATAAAGACATTGACAAAAAACAGTCACTAGGCTATAAAGGGTTGCTAGTTATCTGGTAATGCCGGTACATTATTATTTTGCAAAAAGATGCAGAGTCCTCTAGCAGGTCGAAAGACTAATATTGCAATAGTCCGGTGCAATGACCATTGTGCAAAGGGCGCCGAGACTTCAAGCGAGTAGTGCGATAATCTGGGACAATGTCGATTGTGCAAATGTTGCAGATACTCCTCAGTCAGTTTGCAAAGGGGGCAGATGCTACTCTGGCATGAGTGGCCAGTATTGGTCAAGAACAGATATGCAAATAGTGCAAGCGTGGCGAGACAACTACAGTGAGCGCACGAACGAGTAATATATAATTGGTCCCACAGAAATGTGAAGTCAAAAAAATTGCCAGCACGTTGTAATGGAATTGTAGGTTAGCTGTTAAAGAAGTTGATTGCAAGAGGGAAGAAGCTGTTGGAATGTCTGCTAGTTCTAGTTTGCATTGATCGGTAGCGCCTACCTGAGGGAAGGAGCTGGAAGAGCTGGTGACCGGGGTGCGGACGGTCCGAGAGGATTTTGCACGCTCTTGTCTTAGTTGTGGCAGCGTGCAAGTCCTCAAAACACTGGAAATAAATGTGAATATTTTCTGTTTGTAGAATACTGAACAAATATAGTTTCAATTTGAAATAAATAGTAATAATCAAAAAACAATTGACGTTTGGAGTATTTTCTTCAAGCAGACAAACAATTGTAATATTAAGTCAAATATTTGTTTTCATTGAATATTTGACACCAAATGGAGAAATTAAAACTCCGCTTATGCGTGAGCCTGTGTAGAAAGTAGCACGTCTTGTCGATGTCACGCGAGGGCATATGAAATGCGCGACGCTCGCTCGGAAAATCCGCGTCTGAAACGTTTTGTGTTTTGTGGCCCGGCGAGTACAGGAGAAGGTGACGGTGATGAGCACCATCAACCCCACCAAAGACCTCCTGGGCGACATGATCGGCGGCCAGCGGCTCCCCGAGGAGCAGCGCAAGAAGGTGATGCAGCTCAAGGACCTCCTGGACGCCACCCTCATGCTGGACCCCGCCAAGCGCATCAGCATCAACCAGGCGCTGCAGCACCCCTTCATCCAGGAGAAGATTTGAATGCCAACCAAAACATGGAGACTTGATTTTCTTTGTGTCTTTTACTGTAAATACCACATGGTAGCGTACCTTTTTTTTCTTTTTTCTTTTCTTTTTCTTTTTTTTTTAATGAGGCCCAATCATTGTACACTTGCACAGTGATGGCTTAAATTAAACGGCATGAGACAAGTGTAAATAATGTACATCGACGTGCATGTGTTCAAACGTTCCATGTACAAATGGCAAGTTTGGAATAATCTTTTTTGTTTGTTTTTTTTTTTAAGCACTGCGGTGTGCTTGAAGTGCCTCCTGTTGGCGCCTCCTCGTATGACACCCGACCACCTTCCTCCTCCTCCACCTCCTCCTCCTCTTCCTCCTCTTGTACAAAAATGCCCTCGTGATGATTCTTTCATTCCCCCGTTCACAAATAGATGGTTTGGTCCGATCTTGTGTTTTCTTTGAAGACTTCAGTAGTTGCTCCCAGAGAGCACCTTCACTATACTTTTTAGTAATAAAAATATTTCCTATTACCAAACCTTGCTTCTCGTCATTTCACACAAACACACGATTATTACTAATAATGTAGAGTGTGTAGTCCAGGGTTGAAGTTTGTCGATCCATAATGTATAAAGATGATAAAGATTGGATGAATTCCATCTTGAAACTGCAACGTTTGTGTGAGAGGACACAGTATTATACCATGAATACTCGAGTCTGATTGGCTCTGATTGTACATTACATTTCAGAATAGGGTTTCAAAATGGGGTTTGGGTGTGAAAGTAGGGTTTCAAAACAGGATTAAGGTTTCAAAGTAGGGTTTCAAAAAGGGGTTAGGGTTTCAACGCAGGATTAAGATTTCAAAGTAGGTTTTCCAAAAAGGGTTAGGGTTTCAAAGTAGAGTTTCAAACAGGGGTTTAAAAACAGGGAGAGGGTTTCAAAAAGGGGTTAGGGTTTGAAAGTAGGGTTTAAAACCATGACTAAGGTCTCAAATTAGGGTTTCAAAACCGGTTTAGGGTTTCAAAGTAGGTGTAAATAACCCCAAGTGAATTTCTTAAATTGCATAGCAGTAATCTATTTGGCGCTTACTGCGTTGTTTACAATCAGTTAAGACTAACATCCTGTTTGATATTTGGATGTTTTTATTTTGAAAGGACTTCCTGTTTTGAGCTTAAACTAGCTTCATTCGGGTTTATGCTACAGTAGGGTTTCAAAAAAGGGTTAAGAGAGTCAAAGTAGGGTTTCAAAAAGGGATTAGGGTTTCAAAGTAGGGTTTCAAAACACGGTTAAGGTTTTCAAAATGGGGGGGGGGGGCATGGGGGTCCTTCCTTTATGAGTTGTAGTTAAGAATGACCACACGAGGGCGCCACAGGCACGACAAAGGCAAGTACTTCAACTTTACGTGAAGTGCAACCAAATCCAGTTAATTGCGTTCATGTATATATTGTCTTTATTATAGTATATATACTTATTGATGTTTATGTTATTCGTGGTTTTACGTCTTAATCGGCATATGCTGTATTTTAATTTCATAAAAGTAATATGACAGAAGTACGCCATAAATTCCGGATTCATTGATCCATCTTCCGTTCTGCTTCTCCTCACGCGGGTCGCGGGCGTGCTGGAGCCTATTTTCGGGCGAGAGGGGGGGGGTACACCCTCAACTGGTCGCCAGCCAATCGCGGGGCACATAGAAACAAGCAACCATTCGCACGCACATTCACAACTACGAGCAATTTAGAGTATTCAACTAACTAACCTTAAATCCTCGATTAACAATTATATATATATTTTATAATTTGGAGGATATTACAACATTAATTTTATTTTAATATTTGGTCATCATTCAAAAATATGCTTTTAACATTAACAACAACGTTATTTTCAGCACTAGTGTGCTATTGTTTTAAATCGTTTGCACACACATTTAAATACTTAAATATGAAGTTTTAATGTCTTAGGAGTCAATAAATGTGCAAATGCAAAATACTTCTATTGCAATACAGGGCTGTTCCGAATAAAAATGGCCAGTGAGTGTACTATTCAAAATCTGGAGAGAAATAAAGAAAAACGCATCAAGTCAAATATAATTTCCATTTTTATTAAAACCATACAAACATTTGGCGTCAAGTTATAAAAGAGTCGAGCGGCCCCTCTGGCTGGCTGGGCGGATGGGTGGGCCGATGAGGGGGGCCCCACCCCCCTCCAACACCGGGCCCGGACGCCCCTGCTTGGCCCCCACGATGTTCCCCTTTTTTCCTACACAAAGCGTAACGTATGGACACTTTTTATATATTCATATATTTATATTTAAAAAAAAAAAAAAAAGCACAGAAAAATGTGAAAACAAAATCAAATCAAAAAGTCAAATGCAATTGACAAATCTGGGCTTTTCGCATAATTGGACATTTTTTTAATATAAATGTTCTTTTTTTTTCTCATGTTGATTTTCTTTTCTTCATTATTCACAATGGAAGATTGGCAGTGTTTCTTCTCTTTACTGAAACGTATAAGGCACATACCTCAATGCAATTTCCTCCTTTGAAAGGAAATAGTTCTTTTTTCCCCCATTATTCATTAAAAAAGAAAACAATACATCAATGCCCTGCTACAAAAAAGTACCAAAAAACAAACAAACAAAAAATGTACCTCATTGTTTTGATGCTAAACTACTTTTGATATTGCGCACGCGTGTACAAATTAAAAATGTAAAGAAAATAGAATAGGCAAGGCAACAGTAAGACTAACACTGGTGACGACGTCGCTGCAATACTTGACGGCGGAATTTAAGAGCTTTGGAGAAGACAAAAATCATAAAAAATTAATAAACACATCACTGTACAGCATTAAAAAAAAAATCATGTGCTGCTGGACCAGCGTCAGCGTCCATTAAGACAAAAGTACGTATGTGAGTAAGCACCTGAAAAAAGAGAATATAAAAACACTGTTACAGTATATACACTGGAGTACCGCACCAGACAAACTCAATCTTAATACTTGATTGTTTCAGCCTAGATTTCTTTCCTTTTTTTTTTTTTTTTGCACTGTACTTTCTCTTAAAAAACATCACTGGGTAGAAACACTGACAGGAAATCAGGGCTTGGGAAACTTTTTTTTTTTTTTTTTTTTTTTTTCTTCCCCAATAGGAGCCATTAAAAAGTCTTCCTGAATTTGTGAACACATGATGCAACCAGCAAAGAAATATTTGAAAATTCAGCCCCCGATGCCCGTTTCATCGAGCAACATGAAACTTGGTAAACATACCGATCATGAGTAGTCCCACAAAAAAGTCTCAAGAAGCCATGCCTGAAAATACAGGGGAAGTCTGCCATTACGCTTTGAATTGAAGTGGCCATTACAGAGTCATTTTGGCTATTTCCAGGGGACATTCAAAGGAAATTCAGCCCACAAAGCCAATTACACTTAGCTACATGACATTTGGTAGTCATGTCGAACATTGGTAGACCCACAAAAAAGTCTCAAGAAGTCAAGCCTCAAGAGACACAGAAAATCCACCATTTTGGTTTGAATTAAAGCGACTAGTTTTAGGTCATTTTTGGCTTTTAAGAAAATTCAGCCCCTGAAGCCAGTTTCATTTAGCATCAGGAAAGTTGGTAGAAACGTCGAACATGAGTAGACCCACAAAAATGTCTTAAGAACCCTACCCCGAAAAGACAAAGGAAGTCGGCCATTTTGGTTTGAAGTGGCCATTTTGGGGTCAATTTGGCTATTTCCAGGTGTCATTAAAAGACTAAACTTGCCCGAAAGATTTTTTTTCCAATTGCTACCAAATTTGAACTACGTACACTAGACAAAAGTGTGACGTGAAATTACTAAACATTTGCGTTTGCGTCATTGCGTGTGGGTGAAGTTTGATGACGCATTCTAAAGCACGAAAATGTTTTGAATAAAATCGCTTTTCACTTAGCAAGCTAAAGTTTGCTCGGCAAGTCTCTCATGAGGAGACCCACAAAAAAAAAGTCTCAAGACACACACAATGACAAATGGGAAAAATTGTCATTCCTTGTGGGCGGAGCGTGACGGTGAAGATTTGATGGCTTCGTGGATCAGGAAATATCGGCTTGTAACGACACTGTCGTTACGACAGTGTTTCTCCTTGAATACATGCGTTATTATTCATCTTCTAGTGTTATTGTTTTCTTACCAACAGTGTGCACAGCAAAAACAGTGACAATACGCAAGAATACTGTTTGAAGACGTGAGCTCACATTGTCATACAAAGAAAAAGGGCCTGAAAAACAGCCTTCGTTCCCGAAAAAGGAATAAAACTATTCTTTATCTATACATCATTTTCGTCCCTTCTACGTGAGAGTAAATCTTTTTAAAACATTCTCATAATTGCCACTTTTTGCCTTCACATACACCATTTTTTTCCCGAGAGAGAAGAAAGCAGAGGAGCGAGGGTGGCTACTGCATGATGGCAAGAAACTTGCTCTCCTCGGCGAGGCTGCTGAGTAGGGAGCTCATGTCGCCGATGGCCATGTTGTTGACGCCGGGAGCCACCACGGCCGGGAAGGTGGCCGACCCCCGAGGGGTGGTCAAACGCGACGAGGTCCTGGACAGACCTTGGAAAATGGAGGGGCTCAACGGGCCCGACACCAGGCTGCCTTGGTCGAAGCCGTCCTCCATCATGGCGCCAAAGTCCAGAGCTATGACTTCGTCCAACACTGCGGTGGGCACCGCTCCGGCCTCAACAGTACTGGTCACTTGGTCAGACGCGGGAGACAAGAGGGAAACGCAGTCGCCCGGACCGTTGCCGCCATCGAAGGAGTCCAGCAAGTAGTGGTCTTCCAGGGTCGGGAATGAGGCTGCCTTGTGATCTGTTTGCTGGAAGGAAATGGGATCACTGAAGCCTGGCTGGAGGTATCCGTGTTCCGAGGCCTCCAGTTTTAGGGAACAGAGGGTCCCACCATTCTGCACTTGCTGCGGAACTTCAGTGCAGCTTCTGGGGTTAAGATGGTTCCTCACCAAGTTCCTGTAAGTGTTGGCGGGTGGCCGTGGGCCTTTCTGATTGGGATGAAGGATTTTATCCTGGGAGAGGCTTTGGAGATTGTCTATGGAAGCCCGAGTCAGGGTGTGGCAGGAGACTCTGCTGTTAAGGTTCTGCTGAAAGTGGTTCTGCATTCTGGAGGCTTGTTGCGCAAGAGGTCCATCAATGGTCTTGGGGAAGTGAGGCCTGGCAAAGCCGTTGGGTGCGGCTCCTCTCATCTCCATACACGAGTTGGGGGACGTCTCCAGCTTCACCACGGTGGGGCCTTGCCTCTGGTTGGCCTGGGAGCAACTGTTGTGAAAACCCAGCGGCGGATTCTGCTGCACCACCATGTTTCCGAACCTGCCGAAAGGCTCTGATGCGGCCTGCCCGCTGGACCACCTTGCGCAGTTGCGATCCCTCTGCGGAGAGCGATCGGCGCTACCGGAGCTCACTTCGTTCCACTGGATGGGAAGCAAGCTGGGGCTCCTCCTCTGGACCATCTGCTGCTGTTGGAGGCAGTGGTTGGCCTGGAAGTTCATCCCCTCTGTCCCTTCCATGGAGTGTTGTGAGATCTCCCTTTCACCAGAGACTATCCGGTCCTCTATGTGCATGCATGGTCCACTGTCTGCCTGGACTTGGGAGCGGAGATACTGCACCATGTCATCGGGAAGTATATCTTCATCCCCGAGTAGAGAGTAAGCCTCCCCGTCGCCCTCCATGGCCAAAGCTTCCAAAGCGGCATGCTCTGCGATACTTGGGGTGTACGTAGAGTGTTGCGAGCCCCTCTGCAGGTTGCCCTCCGAGCGGGTGTAATTCTGCAGGTTCAGGTTGCGCGTGTCGAGGGGCGGCGGCTGGTGCTGGGATAGAGGCGGAAGAGGGTGAAGGTTGCTCAGGCTGTTGAAGCGCTGCACGGGGGGCAAAGCGCAAATGTCCGAAGGCTGCGTCCGCGCCGGGTCGCTGGCCCTCCGGTTGGCTGCCACGGGTCCCTCGCCAGGGTAGAACACCCTCCTCCTGTAGCCTGGATGTCCCACGAACCCGTTGGTGGCCTCTGTGCAGCGGTGCGGCACGGCGAGTGGCGGCAAATGCTGGTTGGTGCTGCCTTCATCCATCATGGCCATGCGAGTCTTGAGACTCATGCGCTCCATGTTGGGTAGCGGCGTGGGCGGCGGGCCACCAGTTGCCGCGGCGTACTTTGCCTTCAGGTGGTAGTGCTGCGCGGGGGTTAAAGTGAGTATACCACGGGACCCTCCTCCGTCTCCGCTACCTCCAACACCCCCACAGACGCCACCTGAAAGTATGCCACCGCTCCCCGTCGCTCCGCCTCCATAGTGGCTGGCCTCGCTGGAGCGGCGGGAAGCGTCGGTGGAGATGGGGTCGTACGAGTCGGTGGAGCTGAGGTTGTGGAGGCGGCGGTGTTGGGCGCCGCCCGCCACGCCCTCGCTCTGGGACGCCTGGCTGGAGCGGCGGCTGGAGAAGCACGGCGAGATGCCCGACGAGCGCCGGCTGCTGCTCAGGTAGGCCGAGCTGGCGGCGCTCCCGCTGCTGTCGCGCCGGTCCCGGAGCAAGTTGAGCACCGTTAACTCGGTCGTGCCGGCCAGCTCGGGGTGAGCGGGGGGCTGAGGCGCGGCTGACGTCCACTGCTTGCCCAGACAGGATCCTGAGGAGACATATGCAGTAATGAACTTTAGAATAAGATTACAGGAGCCAGATGGAGGAACAAAAAAAAAAAGAAGCCATAAATAACAAAAATAAACAGACAAATAAATTGAAAATATAGAAAATAAAATCAGTATTACTACATAAAATATTCATAAATAAAATACAATTATAACAAAAAATAAATATTCATAAATAAAATAATAAAACTAAATAACTATCCAAAATAAAATAAAATGTTAATGCAATAACATACATATATTTATGTAATTTTAAATAAATCTGATTTGACTAAATATAAATAAAGTAAAATACAAATTAAATAAATATAAATTAATTAGATAAAACATTTTATAATATAAATTTCTCTGATAAAATTACATAATAAAGAAGCAATAAACACTGAGGGATCAATCTTAGCCAATCAGAAGACTAAAGAAAGTCACTTAGGGAAAACAGGTAAAAGGTAATATAAGAATGACAAATCAAGGAAAAGCACAGTATGTTGGTGAAGTGGATTACTTCTAGAACGTTAATGCAATATAAGTTAACAAAATAATAATACAAATAACAATGAATAAAAGCTACGGGAAGTGTGGGGGATTTCAACAGGTGCCGCCATGAAACAAGGTTACATGCTTTCTCTATCTGCTGTGATTCTGCCCGGAACGGCACATTTGTTTTCGCCTAAGCCAAGAGATGGCAGGATAATTCATCACGCCTTGTAAGGTGTGACTCATTTTGTGAACAGGTGGTCTGCATCTTGAAAGGCCAGTATTTGAGAACAAGAAAGTTTCTCACAGGCGTGAAAAGTAGTTGAAACTCACCCTTCCCCTGGATGCCGGCGAGCGCCGACCCTTTGGGGGGCGGCGTGGGAGCCAGGGGCCCCAGCCTGGGCATCGCTCCGTTCACCTGCTTAAGCCTCTCCATCTTCAGGTGCTCCATCCAGCGCAGGGGGCGGCCCACGCTGCGCCTCGCCTGCAGGGTCAGCGTGGCTGCCGTCGCCGTGGAGATGGTGGAATCCATGATGGGCGCTGGCCCGCCCCGGCAGCCATCCTCCACCTCTTGCTCCTCCTCGTCCTCCTCATCCTCCTCGTCCAGCCCCTCCCCTGGCGAGCGTCCGGCGCTCACAGTAAGCTGGACTCCACCGCTGGGATAGGCGCTGACGGGGGACTGGTCACTGCTGCATGTAGACTGACCGCCAGGGCTTGGCTGAGACGTCTGGGGGACATACAAGAGCCTTACTAACTCACACAACATCCATCCAGTTTGGGATTTTGTAGCTTTAACAGATAAAGCGATGCATTTTTTCTCATGGAAGTGGTGAAACTAAATATCTGTCCCGGTGTGCCACCTGGAACCCTGCGCAGACGCTTTTACATTTCATGTTATGGAGCTGACTTTGTGTTTTCCTTTCCATCCATTTTCTATAGTACTTGTCCTCATTAGGTTGGCGGGTGATCTGGAGCCTATCCCAGCTGATTTAGGGCGAGAGGCCAGGTACACCCTGGACCGGTCACCACCAAACTCAGGGCACAACACAACACCATGCAGCACAAAACTCTCACAACACAATCTTTACATGCAGACATGCGGACATTTTGCTGCTTCAGGACGCATTATAGTCGGGCAACCACAGCAGACGGGCGAGTCAAAAGTCCTCTCAAGATGAGACTGGACGGTTTGTTGAAGGGAAACAAGCTCGGGAATCCCACTAATTACAACAACTACAATTAGCAATATGGTGATGTTGTGTTTTGAATCATTTTATTTTGATTTGTTTCTATGCCTGTTCATTTATGTCTTTACGTGAAACAGATCCATAGCGCAAAAAAAGTTGCGAACTGCCTATTTGACAGGCAGTGTGAACGCCCCTCATACTACCTTAAAGCAGTAAAGTTTGTGGGTCGACTTTGTCCCACGAAGCAAAAAAATATGTTTTTTAAAGGCAGCGTCAAAATTGGCTCCTACCATGTTAAAAATGCTTTAGACTTGCATAACAAAAAACGCTCATTTAGTTTTGGCCGGCTGCTTTGTTTTCGCATCATCAACTTGTCATAGCAACACCGTGTTATCTGCTCTTTTCTTTCCAGCAAATAGCCTGGGCTGCCAGTCTGTGTGCTCTAGTTGAGATGAACAAAAGAACACTTTGCGTTCGGGACGCGATGAGAGGACAAACAAATCGGATGAAGGCCTCTAGCGACACTGTCTGCTGACTAATTAGGTTGTTTACCCAAACTGCTGACGGGATAGGATATTTTTTTTTGTGGCTTTGTTTAGTTTCATCCTGACGTGGAATGTCACCTCTGGCAGGGAAGGAGCCCGAGCTGGTGTGTGAGGTCGAAAAGTTCCGACTAGATATAGTCGGAGTCGCCTCCACGCACAGCTTGGGCTCTGGTACTAGTCCTCTCGAGAGGGGTTGGACTCTCTTCCACTCTGGAGTTGCCCACGGTGAGAGGCGGCGAGCAGGTGTGGGTATACTTACTGCTCCCTGGCTCGGCGCCTGTATGTTGGGGTTCACCCCGGTGGACGAGGGGGTAGCCTCCCTCCGCCATTGGGTGGGGGGACGGGTCCTGACTGTTGTTTGTGCCTATGCACCAAACAGCAGTTCAGAGTACCCACCCTTTTTGGAGTCCTTGGAGGGGGTGCTGGAGACTCCATCGCGCTGGGGACTCCATCGTTCTGCTGGGGGACTTCAATGCTCACGTGGGCAATGACAGTGAGACCTGGAAGGGCATGATTGGGAGGAACGGCCCCCCCCCCCGACAGAACCTGAGCGTTGTTCTGTTATTGGACGTCTGTGCTCATCACAGATTGTCCATAACGAACACCATGTTCAAGCATAAGGGTGTCCCCACGTGCACTTGGCACCAGGACACCCTAGGTCGCAGTTCGATGATCGACTTTGTGGTCGTGTCATCGGACTTGCGGCCCCATGTCTTGGACACTCGGGTGAAGAGAGGGGCGGAGCTGTCAACTGATCACCACCTGGTGGTGAGTTGGCTCCGATGGTGGGGGAATATGCTGGTCCGACGTGGCAGGCCCAAACGTATTGTGAGGGTCTGCTGGGAACGTCTGTCAGAAGGAGTTTCAACTCCAACCTCCGACAGAACTTTGCTCATGTTCCGAGGGAGGCGGGGGACATTGAGTCCAAGTGGACCATGTTCCGCACCTCCATTGCTGAGGCGGCCGACCGGAGCTACAGCCGTAAGGTGGTTGGTAATCCGTCAAGCTGAAGAAGGAGTCCTATCCGGCCTTTTTGGCCTGTGGGACTCCTGAGGCAGCTGTTGGGTACCGGCTGGCCAAGTGGAATGCAGCTTTGGTGGTCGCTGAAGGAAAAACTCTGGCATGGGAGGAGTTCGGTGCGGCCATGGAGAAAGACGGCTTCGAGGAAATTCTGGTCCACCATCCGCCGTCTCAGGAGGGGGAAGCAGTGCACCATGAACACACTGTGTATAGTGGGGATGTAGCGCTGCTGACGGTGGGGAGAATACTTTGAAGAGCTCCTCAATTCCACCGACACGCCTTCCCATGAGGAAGCAGAGTCTGGGTTCTCTGAGGTGGGCTCTCCTATCTCTGGGGTTGAGGTCACTGAGGTGGTTAAAAAGCTCCTCGGTGGCAAGGCCCCGGGGGTGGATGAGATTTGCCCGGAGTTCCTCAAGGCTCTGGATGTCGTAGGGCTGTCCTGGTTAACACGCCTCTGCAACATCGCGTGGACATCGAGGACCTTTTTAAGAAAGGGGACCGGAGGGTGTGTTCCAACTACAGGAGGATCACACTCCTCAGCCTCCTTGGTAAGGTCGATTCAGGGGTGCTGGAGAGGAGGGTCCGTCGGGAAGTTGAATATCAGATTCAGGAGGAGCAGTGTGGTTTTCGCCCTGGCCGTGGAACAGTGGACCAGCTCTACACCCTCAGCAGGGTCCTCGAGGGTGCATGGGAGTTCGCCCAACCAGTCTACATGTGTTTTGTGGACTTGGAGAAGGCGTTCGACCGAGTCCCTCGGCTGGTCCCGTGGGGGGTGCTTCGGGAGTATGGGGTACCGAACCCTTTGATACGGGCTGTATCAGTCAGAGTTTGGTCCGCATATCCGTCAGTAAGTCGGACTCGCTTCCGGTGAGGGTTGGACTCCGCCAAGGCTGCCCTTTGTCACCGATTCTGTTCATAACTTTTATGGACAGAATTTCTAGGTGCAGCTGAGGCGTAGAGGGGGTCCGGTTTGGTGGCCTCAGTATTGCATCTCTGCTTTTTGCAGATGATGTGGTTCTGTTGGCTTCATCAAGCCGTGATCTCCAACTCTCACTGGAGCAGTTCGCAGCTGAGTGTGAAGCGGCTGGGATGAGAATCAGCACCTCCAAATCTGAGACCATGGTCCTCAGTCGGCGTGCCCTCTCCAGGTCGGGGATGAGGTCCTGCCCCAAGTGGAGGAGTTCAAGTATCTTGGGGTCTTGTTCACGAGTGAGGGAAGAATGGAACAGGAGATCAACAGGCGGATCAGTGCAGCGTCTGCAGTGATGCGGACTTTGTATTGATCCGTTGTGGTAAAGAAGGAGCTAAGCCGAAAGGCGAAGCTCTCGATTTACCTGTCCATCTACGTTCCTACCCTCACCTATGGTCACGAGCTGTGGGTCGTGACCGAAAGAACGAGATCCCGGATACAAGCGGCCGAAATTAGTTTCCTCCGCAGAGTGTCCCTTAGAGATAGGGTGAGAAGCTCGGTCATCCGGGAGGATCTCCGAGTAGAGGCGCTGCTCCTCCACATCGAGAGGAGCCAGATGAGGTGGCTGGGGCATCTGATTCGGATGCCTCCCGGTCGCCTCCCTGGTGAGGTGTTCCGGGCACATCCCACCGAGAGGAGACTCCGGGGACGACCCAGGACACGCTGGAGAGACTACATCCTTCGGCTGGTCTGGGAACGCCTTGATTCCCCCGGAAGAGCTGGATGAAGTAGCTGGAGAGGAAAGTCTGGGCGTCCCTGCTAAAGCTACTGCCCCCGCGACCCGACCTCGGCTAAGTGGTAGAAAATGGATGGATGGATAGTTTCATCCTGTTCACTTTTGATGAGTTTGGCCACAAATATGAGCTCTGGGCACTGTCTGCCATCCACACTTGGCGCTGTTGTACAGAGGGATGCAGCAAACAGCATGAGACGCAACCTTCTTAATTAATGTGAATGGAAGGGAAGGCCAACATGAATGAAAATGTCACACGTTTGTAATGAGATGAGTCACGAGACTGTAAAATAAGAGGACACCCGTCTCACCTGATTACCCACTGTCCTTAGAAAACAACAAGAGCAATGCCCAAGCATCGGATAGAAGAGAACATGCATTAGTTAGAAGAAGGTTAGGTTTAATTCAGAGATAACATATTAATCACCTAATAGGTTTGTAAATAATGCCCCCCGGTGCGGTTTGTGCTCACACGGTAAAAAAACTTTACTATCTACTCATGGCTGTAACGGATTCATTTGATATCCATTAATTTTAATGGGAAACATTGCTTTGGTTCGCAAACGGAAACTTGCATCTAATTAAGTTTGCGGACCGAGGCTGCACTATTCCACAGTATTTACTGTAATTATGAAGCCATTAGTGTACTTTAGTGACAGATTACGGCACGTTCCCACTTAACATATAAATTTGGGTTACGTCGCCATCATAGGAACGGAATATGGTTGTAAACCAAGGACCCAGACCGAGACGTTTAGGGTACAAATGAAGGCACCCCTTCACAGGCTGCAGCGGATTGAAGTCTGCTGGCCTTCACGTCCCATGTGAGCAGCGCTTTAATGTGTTTGGAAGCGATACCACCCGGTTTAGCATGCTCCCACCAGTCCATCTGAACCGCACCAAGGGGGCAATCCAACGACAGCTCAACCAACTAAAGTTTGAACCAAATCCCATCGTGAGCTGGAGTCTTACCATGGGCTTCTCCGTCTTGATGGACTTGACCTGCAGACAGTCGTCCTGCTTGGAGGTAACGTGGTTGCTGTATTCCCTTTGGTCCATGTAGCCGCCCAGTCCCAGCTGCCCAGGCGAGTGTCCCTGACCGTTGGCGCCTGGTTCGCGAGGCTGCGCGGGGGGCCGCGGGTAGTCGCCGCGCTGCTTCTTGGTGACATGCGCCTCAGGCCCGTGCACCGTCTTCACGTGCTTGCGCAGGGAGCTGGGGTCCGTGTAGCGTTTGGTGCAGCCGGGGATCTTACACACGTAGGGTTTCTGCCGATGAGTACATAGAGTGAGTCAACCCCGGGACCGAACTCTGCCGGGAATAGCTAAACACCCCCAAAAAGAATCGCTTGAACAAAATCTGATATAGTGGGGCACAGATGGTACATTGCGATAAAACAAGGGAACACTAAGCATAAACTCACTGGCGATTCAACTGAGTTTGTCGAAACATACCTCGTTTGAGTGCGTGCGGTTTTGATGCTTGGCTCGGTCCGAGGCATTGGAGAAGGCCTTGTTGCAGCCTTCGTGCTCGCACACGTATGGCTTCTCGCCCGTGTGCGAGCGCAAGTGAGTCTTGAGATTCTCC
Source organism: Phyllopteryx taeniolatus (assembly GCF_024500385.1). NCBI lineage: Eukaryota > Metazoa > Chordata > Actinopteri > Syngnathiformes > Syngnathidae > Phyllopteryx > Phyllopteryx taeniolatus. Next base: position 3,155,487 of record NC_084521.1, on the reverse strand, counting down.
AAACGGGAATAAGCCTTGGCGCAGCCCTCGAACTGGAAGCAAGACAGCATCCGCCTTACACTTTCTTTTCTTTTCATGTAAACACATCAGAAGGGGGGCTGAGTCTTACCGTGCACTTGTGAGGCTTCTCGCCGGTGTGCCGCCGCATGTGGACCACCAGCATGTACTGGGCCTTAAAAGGCTTCTGCTCCCTGGAGCATTCCTCCCAGCGACACACAAACTCCTTCTTCTCCCCGTGGATGTGGTCATTGTTGATGTGCTGCAAACACACGAGTGCATTTCAGCCAAGAGAAGGTTTTCATGCATGTTAACTTAATTGCACAGGAACTTCTTGGATGGTTGGGGGCATGGGCCAAGAAAATAGCACGACAATTTGGAACAAATCCAGAAAAAGGTGCAGAACCAGTAAGATTTGACTTAAACGAGACAGTTTGGTTTGCTCTTTAAAAGAAGTGCAAATAAATACAAAAATAATTTGACCTTCTGTATTTCTATAACATTTTGGGGAGAGTCGAGTCAATGAGACAGTAACTTATGGTGCAGATCTGGCTAAAACATTAGTGGTTAAGGTTATGGGTTAGGTTGAGCACATCAAATAATTAGTTTTGTACAGTTAGGATTAAGTTTAGAGGTTAGGGTATGGATAAGTGTTAAATTCAAGGGTAAAGGGAACAAAGAATTTGTTTTCCTTTCTTGTGTAGGGTTAGGTTTAAGGGCTAGTGTTTGGGTAGCATTTAAGGTTAGTCTAGGTTTTTAAAACCCTTCTTGTGTAGGGTTAGGATAAGGGTAAAGATTAGGCTAGGGGTAAGGATTAAGGTTAGGGTAAGGTTTTTGATCCACTGCTTGTGTAGAGTTAGGGTTAGGTTTCCTGGTTTTGTTTAGGGTTAGGTTTACATTTAAGGGCTTGTGTATGGGTAAGATTTAAGTTCAGGGCTATTTACTATTTTGTTTCTCAAGGTTTTTAAAACCCCTTCTTGTTTAGGGTTAGAATTAGGGTAAGGGTTGGGGGTTAGGGTGTGAGTAAGGATTAAGGTCATCAAAGAATTAGTCTTTCCAAAATTGTGATCCCCTTCTTGTGTCTTTTCAAATTTTGCCTCCTTGTGACAAAAGTGTTTTATGTGTGAGCACACTTGAAGCCTTTCGGGATGAAGTCACCAATCTGCCTCTTTTGGAGACAATTTACACCAACCATTGACCTCAGCAGCCAATCAGAATGGACTTGAAGAGACTGTGGACAATAAAAAAGCTCATAAAAGTCTGGATTTTTTTTTGTCTCCAAACAAGTGCTTTCTTGGAGTTGTTAGGGTCACATCCCTTCCGGGCAGGCCCCCACACCCCCCTTGACAATGGCATCTTTGTCCCGCCTCCTTGGCCTGACTCTGACCCACCAAGCATCCCACTTTTGGAACGCTCGTACCCCCAGGCCTCATCTGGTAGAACAACTGCGGTCATTGGAAAGTGGACCTCCATTACTCTCACATGGCACTTTTTTAATTTTAAAGTGACAAAACAAGACTAATCCCGTGGAAAATGATTGTATGGTCGATGAGTGTCAGTGAAGTTCCCCCCATTCCCTCCACCCTCGCCTCTTGAGATTGATCTCCTCGGTCGGAGGCCCTTTAGCCGCCGCTTTGCGAGGGAATCCCCGCGGCGAGCGATCGCTCTGTCGGCCGGCCGCTCGATATCCCCCCGAGAGCGATGGACGGACGGCGCGTCCGAGTCGTGGACGGATACACGCTCGCGCCCGTGCTTGTACAAATGAAGGAGGCGCTTGACGGATGTGATGCATGAGCTGGCCAGCTGACAGCGAGAGGGGGAAGCTAATGGCAATTCTTATTGGATCAATAATCTCCATGCTGAGCAGACCCGGCTACATCGACAAACAGGTGCTGATAGCGGCGCCGCTTATTCATCTTCCCGCTGCCAGCTTATCGGACCACAACTGTAAAAACGCCACCAAGATGGATTGGGGGGGGCGGCTGACATAGAGCGCAAACGGGGTGCGGTGGGCGTGTTGTGGGGTACGCCAAGGTCGCATGTGGACACACAGCCTCTGGTTTCGCAGTCCAGTGTTTCCCAGGCACATTCAGCTATACACGAAGCTCCTCCCCTAACGTCAACATCGTTTCTTGGCACCAAGATGCCACAAGACAACCTCAAAGCAATACTTTTTATATTATACGGGACTTTGAACTGGGCACAAAATTTGTTTTTTTAGCAAATAACCGAGGATAGGTTAGAAAAAAAAAATCAGTGAAAAGGTAAATTTGTGAGTAGCGAACATGCAAATATTTGCTTGTGTCCTGTGACTAACAGGTGATCAGTTCTTGCCTGGGATAAGCTCTTGCGAGGCTGTAAACTAACTTTGGATATAAAACGGCTCCATAGATGAAATAGAAGTACCAGATCCCCGCGTCCTTGTTGAAGTCTCGGTGGGACGCGGCCCCTAGTGCATGAGAATGTTTACAGGGCAACCCCCACACTTTCCAACAAGCCTCGGGACCCACAACGTCGTTTAGCTTTTATCAAACGCCCGCCTAATAAATCATATGGTCTTTTGTGAAGTCACTCGCCAAAGTGCTTTGTTGTAAAAGCACGGAGAGGCGAGGCAAAAGACGAAAAGGGTGGCGGGGGTGGGTGGTTGGTTGGTTGGGGGTTTGCAAGCGAGGCAGCCACAGTTGCCATGTGTAATTCAGCGTACTCTTTTCATCTCGCGGCAAGATACTCCACGCCGATAAGCGGCCTAATCCTTCGCCGCATCAAAAAAAAAAATCTGCATTTTACCAATTAAAGGCTTGTGCCTGCAGTTAGAAGACGAGGGGGAGCGGGCGAGGCGTGGTTGTGTTTCTACTCGGATACTCTGCGTTTACCTTCCTTAAACATAGAAGAAGCAGCGCCACCTATGGAGGTGACCTGGGGAAAAACACAACACGTGCAGACCACCAAAGCTCAACTGCAAGTTTTAGCCAAACTTTCATTTAATTGCATTATTAGTAATAGGGCCTCACAGTGGACGACTGGTTAGAGCGTCTGCTTCACAGTTCTGAGGACCGGGGTTCAATCCCCGGCCCCGACTGTGTGGAGTTTGCATGTTCTCCCCGTGCCTGCGTGGGTTTTCTCCGGGCACTCCGGTTTCCTCCCACATCCCAAAAACATGCATGAATTGGGGACTCTAAATTGCCCGTAGGTGTGACTGTGAGTGCGAATGGTTGTTTGTTTGTATGTGCCCTGCGATTGGCTGGCAACCAGTTCAGGGTGTACCCCGCCTCCTGCCCGATGACAGCTGGGATAGGCTCCAGCACGCCCGCGACCCTAGTGAGGAGAAGCGGCTCAGAAAATGGATGGATGGCTGGATGGATGGATATTAGTAATAGTTTATCGTAAATATGCCACAGACTATGATCCCAAAACACTTAAGTACCATTGCAAACTCATTTTTTATTTTGAAAAAATGCACTGAAAGTGGGCATCTGCACACGGGGAAGACTCTCTGTAACTTCCACTAACAACCCAGGCTAAACTTAGCTCCTCCGCAACAAACAAAGCTTGTTTCTCCAACGAGATGTATCACTTCAACATCTGATAACCGATGAAGTTAAAAAATATCTAATGAATAACTCCCATCCCGTAAGCTTACAACAATAAAGATATGAATTATAGGCGTAACATTTGACTGTTTTACAATACTTTTATATTTTTTCTTTATTTTACAAGTGAGAGAAAAACTGTAAAATCAGCAAAATTGGTAGTTTTTTCACTGATTTTAAAAAAATGTTTGAATGCATGAATTATCTTTGTCTTATGTTGAAAAAATAATAATTGTCGGTTGATTTTTGCCCAATTTGAAAACGGCTAATATTGCCAGCTGATTAATCGGTTGGGCCCAAAAAATACCAATTTGCTTGGTAAAAATATGTTTTTTTCTTTATGTCTGTGTAGATTGTCAGTCATCCAGGTCATGGTAACCCGCAAAGGTTGAATCAAGGCAAACGGCAATTTATCGTCTTTCTTGTTTCCCGAAAATGTAAATATTTCATACAAATATTCACTGTAATTATCACTTTGCTACTGCGTTACTAATAGTTTACAGAGCATTCCAACAAATTCGGAACTCTGTCGTGAGCCGAGTACCCCCCCCCGAAACAATAAAAGATGGCATCGGGAAGCCATCCGAGGGCATTATGCGAGAGTGGGGTTCGGAAAAAAAGACGGCGAGAAAAAAAAGCCCACTTCAAGCTCGACATTAAAGAAGCCACCAGGCCTTATCTTGAAAAAGTCGTCCCTCTGAGGGAAAAAAACGCCAGGGAGGGAAAATGAAAGTGAAAATGAGAGCGGGAGGGAGGGACGGAGGAAGGAATCAGCGAGTGGGGGGTTGAGGTTCACCCCCCCCCCCCCCCAAAAAAAAAAATCAAGAGGAGGGTCCAATTGAACGGGCGAGGGCCACAAATGGAATCAATGAAATAAACAGCGCAAAGTAAAAGTGACACCCGCCTCGCTTGTGCTGACTGGCTCGGCCAGATAAGTGAGCTAAATTGCACAGATCCAACGTTTATCTTATCGGCACCGGCGATAAAGTAGCGCGGCGCGGCGTTTCGCATGTTTGAGGCTGGGAAAATATGCGGCGAGAGCGTTTGAACAAGGTGGAGCGCGACGAGGGTGGTGTGAAGGCTTAATTCCCGAAATGAGGCCAAGCACAAAGGAGCGGCCACGTTGGAACGCCGTTTGCCTGTTGAAACAATTAATGGCGCCTACTTCTGACGATACCTCGGTGGAAGCAGTTCGAGGGGGGTTGTTTATGTTTTCATTACCTCCGCCAAGGAGAGGGTGAGGGGTGTTGCGTTGGTTGCCATTTGCTGATTTCTTTGTTAGCAGCAAAAAACGACACAACCGATTTCGATGAAACTTTCTAGAGGAGTGTTGCATTTACAGAGAACGAAGCGAGTCAATTTGAGCAAGTATCACTGTTGGCTGTTACAGTCCACTTGCATCGTGGTACAGTCAAGCAGATGGAGATCTTGCATGTCATAATTTGTCAACTAAATGTCATTTTGGAGGTAATTTTGTTCAATTTCTTGGGTTAATAGTGCATGAATATTAACATAAAAAACAGAAGGTGCGTATATACGAAGGTTACTGATGCAAGTTAGAATAAACACGTTTCCACTTTTGTTAAAATTTGGATTTTTCTTAATTTCTCAGTGAATTGTGCAAACTAATTTCTACAAATTGTAATGAAACTTTGTGGAAACCAAAGGATCGACACATAACATTTTAGCCAATACATCGTTTGTTAACAATTTTGCAAGTTTCTGCCGGTGTCATTTTTCTGAATTCTTCGATAAATTGTTTGTGAAAAAACACTATGTTAAGAAGTACTTTCCGCAAATTTCAATGAAAGTGACTGACATGTTACATTCTGGTCAATATAGCTTTTGCAACATTTTTATAATTTGGTGGGTTTTTTTCCAACATACATTTTGTACTTTACGGTATTTCTCAGTGAATCGTCGGTGAAAAACACTTGACAGAAACTACTAAGGCCAAGAATTAACACATTTTGGTAATGACACCTTTTGTAAACATTAAGGACATCGTTTTTATCTGCCAGTTCTTTCATTTATGACTGAATAGTGCAAGCAATTTAATGACACAATTCCTTTATACACACTTTGAGGCTATCTATGAAAATGTACAACTTGGTATTGATCCAAATGAGCATTGTTGGGCCTTGGCGGAGGTCTTCGCTCAACTATTATACTTCTTTTTTTCTGCGTTTCCCCCCTGAAGCTATTTCAGAAGACAAATGTGGAGGGAGGTTGCTCCATTGTTTGCTTATATGGAAATCCCCTCTCAACCCATCAAGTCGACCACCCCCCTCTCAAACCCCCCAGCAGGCTTGTGAAGGGGACTCACTGTGGTCCAAATACTCCACTTATCCTCTTACTGAGGCGAAGGAGGAGAGGGGGGGGTGCACGAGACAGATAAGAGCGCGTTGTCGTCGGGGTTCGCTTGAATTAGAGGACGCGGCGACTTTTAATGACATCTTGCCGCGCATCTGTGTGGAAAATGAGAAATAAAATAGCAAAAAACAATTGAGACAAAACGGATTCTGTTGAGCATCGGAAGGAGACGCCGATGGCTCACAAGGCCACCCGGTGCGAGGGGAGCTTTTTCCTTGCCCACAATCAACCTCTTCCCATCATCTTTCCAAAAACATTGTATTTTGCAATAAATGGGTAATATCTGTCATAAAACACTAGATTTTGCCATGAAAATTCTGTAATTCGACATAAAACGGTAGATGTCTATATTTTCAACAAAAAAAACATTGTCACGAAAATATTACATTTGCCATAAAACCATATTTTGTGATATCAATGCTATATATTCCATGAAAAAAAGCACTGTGCTATGCCAAAAGGTGCAATATTTTTCCAGATAATAATAATCTGATTATTATAATAATAATAATAATATAATATTGTTCCTGTATTTTGCCAGAAAAGTAGTATACTGTCCATATAAACTATACTATGCCACAAAAGTGCAGTATTTTCCATAAAAACACTACATTTTGCTATGTAAATCCTAAATTGTCCTTAAATGACTACATTTTGCTATTTAAATGCTATAGTTCCCATAAAAAGCACGATCATTTGTCAAAAAACGAGCGATGTTGCCATGGAAATGCTACATTACCCGTGAAAAACAGCACTACACTGTGCTATAAAAGTGCTCCAAAAAATGCTCTTTCATAAAAGTAGCATATACAGTACATAGCAAAAACAATTGCTAGAAAATGGATTTTGTAGCTAATGAGAAGAAGAGGATGTTGGCTGAGACGGCCACCTGGTGAGAGGGGAGCTTTTTCTTCCCCCTCCCAACTTCCCATCACCTTCCCCATCATCAACCTCCTCCTGGTCCTCATCCTCCCGCTGGCTGCGAGAAGTTGTCAAGATCCTCAAGCGTTTGAGCGTCGCCCTTCAAACGCGGGAGGCAGCCGGCTCGCAGGTGAGGATATCAATTATAGATAGAGGTTACCACCACGATTGCCGTGTCAAGACGGAGAACAGACAGCCGTGGAGAGCACCGGGAATGTGTGTGTGCGCGTCTTGTGTGTGCGTTTCATTTTTCTGTTCCTTCTAACTTCACGTCTGACACGAGATGATTTCACAGTGGACGAGCGGCGGTTGAGCTCTGTGACCTCACACAGAAGCTTCCAATCTACACAAACGCGTGATAGCTTCATTGACGACTCGAAATTAAGTTTCAATGGAGGTGTCTGTCCTGTGATTGTCTCTTTTAACACTATACTTGCCATAAAAGAACAATATTTTGCTGTAAAAGTGCTATATTTGCCCAAAAAAAAAGACAAGATTTTACCATGGAAATGCTTAATTTTGCCATTAAAAAGACTGGCTTTTCTATACAAAAACTATATTTTGACATGGAAATTCTATATGTCCAATAAAAGCGACATATCCCGTAAGAGTACAAAAATTTCCACATGAATAAGGTCGTTTACAATAAAAATGCTCCATTTTCGAAAGTAAACGCTGGATTAGGCCATAAAGGTGTTGTGCAGAAAAACAATAAATGTTGCCATAAAAGTGTTATGTTGCCCATTGTAGTTTGATACAAAGGTACTATATCCATCCATCTTCTGTACCCCTTTATGCTCACAAGGGTCGCGGGCGTGCTGGAGCCTATCCCAGCCATCTTCGGGCGAGAGGCGGGGTACTATATTGTCATAAAAAATTAGATACTTTTTTTTAGAAAACTTAACATTCGGTCAAAAACATGCTATTATTTTCCATACAACACAATATTTTTTCCTTCAAGTGCTATCTTAGCAAGAAAAAGCAGCCTTCCCCATAAAACACCATATTTTCCATTACAGAAAAAAAAACACCATAGTATGCCATTAAACTGTTATATTTTGCTACAAAGTGCCATATTGTCATAAAAATGATATTTTCTTTATGAAACATATTTTTTCATACACATGCTATATTTTCTATAAAACACTACATTTTCCTGTAAAAGTGCTATCATACCATAAGTAGGAACCAGGAACAATTTCCCATTAAAAATTATGTATCTTGCCATAAAACCCATATATTTTGCTACAGAAGCAATATATCGCAATAGAAAGGATATATTTTCTGTAACAAAAACATTGTCATAAACACCATATTTTTCTGTGAGTGTGCTATTTTACCATGAAAAAGGAACATTTTATCATGAAAAACATTGGGTTTCGCCATGAAAGGCAGATATTTCCTATCAAAATTTCCTATATTATGGCAGGAAAATGCTTCATTTTTCATAAAAAGCACCACATTTTGGCATAAAAACCCTATATTTTGCTACAAAAGTGCTATATTATCCTAAGTAAAATGGCATTTTCAGTTAAAAAAAAAAACAACGATTTTGTCTGTCATAAACATGCTGTAATTTTAACTGTATATTTGTCTATGAAAGTGCTATTTTACCATGTAGAAGCTATATTTTCCATAAAACCCACTATATATTGCCATAAAAGTCAGACATTTTCCATAGAAACACTATATTTTGGCACCAAAAAAGCTATATTATCCATATAAAGCACTGTGTCCCAATACCGTTTGTCCATCGGGCCTTTGCTATTGGTCAACCTTTTGGTCAGGTGACTTTGTCCCGCGGCGTGGCCGCTTTTACCTGCACGAGCTGCTCCTGGGTATCGAACTCGCGGCAGCAGTTCTCCCAGTGGCAGTTGGTCTCGTAGACCACCTCGGGCTCCTGTTTGCCTTCGTCCTTGTCGCCCTCCTCCTTCACCAGCGTTATGCCGTCGGGATGATCCTGCGACGCAAGCGCACCAGTGAGCGGCGATCAAATAATCGTAGGTGAAGCACCAGCAGTCAGACGACAAATTTATGACCATTATGCTTGATGTTAAAAACGGGCTGATTTTCCGACCTGATATTTGAAACAGATCTTTACCCTCTGATTTTGAAGCTCCTCAAATGTTTGGTATCGGTTTACGGAGCCAAGACATGAAAAACCCACTGAGATTTTGGCCTTGAGAGGCAGACTTTTACGGCTCTTTCCAGCACGGAAGCAAGGCGGACGACAGGATTTGAGGAATCTGAGCCTCTATTCCTGCTGCAGGAGGCTCCATTAGCGCACATATATTTCACCGTTGCGGCACTCCGGCCCTCCGCTTTCATACGCTCTCCACTTTCTGTTATTATTAACACATTTGATGCAAGTGAACCCAGTGTTTCCTCGAGCATGTAAAAGTCAATCCGGCTGAAGACAAACTGGCGGCTTCTGATTTTTTTGGCTAGTTACCGAATTGAATGAAAATGTATCCCTTTGAAATGCGATTTAATTGAAAATTATTACATTAAAAATGAAAGTGCTTGGAATAATTTTCTGGAAGGACATTTACTTATTCAAATTAATTTATAAAATAATATTTTTTTATCTAAAAAAAAAAGCACTGTACTTGCAAAAACTTGCAGGAGATCTATTCAAAATTTAAAAAAAATATATAAAAAAAAGGTTTGGAAAGTGTTTAAAGGAATTATATTCCTTCAATTTAATTTCAAAACTTTTTTTAACAAAAACAATGTGCGCTTGCCAAAATAGCAGGAAATCTATTCATTCAAAATCTATATTTTTTGGCCATAACTAACTTCATCCCCGTTAGTCTGAAGTTAGGTTCAACATTTGATATTTCCATTTTCAACACCGCTTATCCTGGTTAGGGTCGCGGGGCGCTGGAGCCTATCCCAGCTGACTACGGGCGAAAGGCGGACTACACCCTGAACTGGTCGCCAGTCAGTCACAGGGCACATATAGACACGGACAACCATATATATATATATATATATATTTAGGCAAAATCCTACTAAATTCTTGCAAGTCCAGCCTCTTCAGTCACAACTGAGTGCATAAGAAAATTGTTCCAGGTCAAAGCAGCGTTGCTCCTCCCTCCCTTGGTAGTACCTGGATGCTGAGTGCTCCCGGGCTGGGCATCTCCTCCTCTGGCTTCATTTTGGAGCGCTTGTGGTGCATGGGGTCGCCGGTGCTGCTCACCGCAGACTCGCTGGTGGGTTTGAGCTGAAGACGGGAACAAAATGCTAACTTGAGGCACTGATGCCCAACCACTGCGCCATGGTACATTTGTGAGAAATTGTTCAATATCACTTAATCGGTCCGAAAATGAGTCGAAGTAATTAGTAAGTGAATAAAGTTATTTAAACATGGATTCATGATTGTGTACATGCTAGAGGTATGGCCAATGTCACTTAATTGGTCTGAAAATGAGTAGAAATAAGTAATAACTGAACATAGTTTGTTTATGTAACATAGATTCATGATTGTGTACATGCTAGATGCATGGCGTTGGTGCTTTATGATCCTCTCCGTTTTAAGAAACGTATCGGCGAATTTTCACCATTTTTTGGCAGGTGTTCATGGTGTTGGGTGTTTTTGGATCATATTTTATGGTAATTCAAAAATTTTTTTGGGGGGGAGGGGTTGTCAATTATTCGCAGTTTTCGGGTATTCGTGGCAGGGCTCAGTACCTATCTAAAGGTTGTGAAAGTGGAGCAATTGGTATATTCTGCGGATTTGAGTGGGACGTGGCAGCGGTAATAAAGATGAAATACATACTTCGAGCATGGGCCCGCACATACAGTCGGCTTCAGGTAAAGGAAAGTAAAACCCCTTTGAAGCCATCCGTCCGTGTCAATATCAGCCCCCCCCCCCCTCCTTCGCTTGTGATTAATGGAGTAAGCGGCGGGAGGCGATGCTAACAAGCCCCACGTTGTCGGGCGCCGGCCGCGTCGCAGGCGACGCCGGACGGGGGAAACTCCCAGGAGGAAGGACGCCACGGCTACCGTTTCCGAGGCGTGGCTGGCGTACGGCGGACGCTATCTATTACCTGGCGTGATGAATTGCCAGCGGTTGCAAGACTACTTACACGCTGTACTTAAGTACAGATACTTATAAATAAATAAAAAAGAAAAAAGGTACAAAAGTAAATACTCAGAAAATGTACTTAAGTAAATAAAGTAAAAAGCATTTTTTTAACTGTCATTTATATACAATACCCGTTTTGATAACTTGGCACAGCGGGGGTTCACTGTACTCTGTTACTTCCCAGCACTGTGATTGGCACGGCCGCCCCCTCGCTCACCTGCGAGGAGTCACCCGAGACGGCCGAGCGCTCGCCGGCGCCCAGCCCGCCGGCGGCGGCGGCAGCCGTGAAGCCAGACACGGGCCTCTGGGTGGCGAAGGCCGGCGTCGGGTGGATGAGCGGCGGGCTGTGGCCGAAGGCGGAGCCCACCATGCCCGGCTGGCGCCCCATCAGCTGCTGGTGCATGTGCAGGGCCACCGGCGTCGGCGGGTAGGCGAAGCTCAACGCAGGGCTAATGACACACACGCACACAGAAAGTAATAATTGACAGTATTCAGATTATAATGACATTTATACAGAAAAAAAATTAAGTGCGGTGTGTTGTAAGTACAGAAACACAGAAATTTCTTATTGTCAAATTTGCAACTATTTTTCAATGGAGATTTGATCTGTATTTGTAAAAAATAAAAATAAAAATGATTTGTAAAAAATGTGTAGAGAAAAGATTTAAATTCATCATTTCATTCAAAATAATAATTGAAAAAAGTGTATATGTTTGTGCATAATCCTACTAAATTCTCATGAGTCCCACTTCTGTAGTTATAATTACTGCGTGAGAAAAAAATTCCAGGTCAAAATGAAACTGTCTCTGTGATGCCTCACTCGGTAGAGTGCTGCTAAACACAAGCGAGTTTCTGCTCATCCTCCCCCCGAAGACAATCTGACAGCGCTAATGCCGGAACCAGCGGGGCCGGCGGCGAAGCTTTAGCGGCGAGCGTTCAGCTCGTTAGCACGCGGCGACGATGACGACGTCCTCGGAGCAGGCAACGATCCGCATGATAAATCCAAAGTGTGAAATCAAGCTCCATTCATCAAAGCCTTACGGAACATGGTTTATTTCAAGTGCACCCTTAGCATTGTTAGCGTCCAATGGAAAAAAAAAAGTCAACTGACTTTTTATGTCTTATAGCTGCTTTACCCAGTGGTGAAGTTGGTCAATTTTAGCCTCACAGAGCACACTGTACGACAAAATGGATGCAGTGGACAATAAATTCAACATATCTCAGTGGAATAAAGAAAGCGTATTCAGATTACGGTATAATGACAAATATACAGAAATAATTATTATCTCTTAAATACAAAAAAAGGTAGCTAGCTAGCTAGATAGCTAGCTAGATAGATAGATAGATAGATAGATAGATAGATAGATAGATAGATAGATAGATAGATAGATAGATAGATAGATAGATAGATAGATAGATAGATAGATAGATAGATAGATAGTATTCCAGCAACTCCATTACATCCTATATCGAAATTATTTTATATACATTTTATATTTTATATGTACATTTTTGTACATTTAGTTTTAATATAGCTATATTTTTTTGTATTTTACTTATATTTTTATTGAATTTAATTAAATTTGAGTTTATTTAACTGTATTACTTCATTATATTCTCTATATAGCATTTTATTTTACTTACATTTTTTAAATTTATTAATTTGAGTAATTGCATGTATTTTATTTATTTTAATTGTTTTATTTTTCTCATTTTATATTTTATTTTTATTTATGATCTATTTTTCATTCAATTTGAATTTTTCTTTGTACTATTAATTGTCCAAAATCTTTATTCAACTTCTACCTATTAGAATCAACTCGAACCCCGCTGTTAAGTTGCAGGTCAATAGACCCGTTTAAAAGTTTCAAACTTTAGAAAAAATATCTATAAAATATGTAACACAAATTTAGCATAGAACTTCTTCTGCTGGTCTTTTCTTCTTTGTGCTATCTATACTTTTAACCCTCAAGAATAAACTGAAGACAAATCAAGGTATTGTTTTCAACTTTTACGCAACACATCCAATAGGACGGGGCAAAGCACGTCGACGTCGAGCGTGCCGTGTGGGTGACCGTCTCTCCTCCAGCCAGCCGCACCGCCTCCCTGGCGGCTGGCGTCAGTCACACAAGAGGACGGGCGGCCAAAGAAAACAAGATAGAAGCGAGTAGTGGGGGAAGATCCATGGCCCCACCCACGGCCATTGATCAGCGATCCACGCCAGGAGCCCGATCAATCACACGCCGGCTCGGACCACTGTCCCGCTGACAGAAGCCGAATAAGCTGAGGCGGCGCACTGATGACTGATATGACAAGCCGGCGAGCCCCCAAATGCGTCTCGGCTCATTGATTTCCTCCACGCCGGTAATAAGGTCGGCAGACTTATGAGCCACGGAAAGAGCGAGGCGTCACGATGAATGGACGCCCACGAAATTCGGTGCTTCTCTGGACCGCGCGAGTAAATCTTTGATATATTTTTGAAAATGTATCGCAAGCGAGCCCTTCTGCGTCACTGTAAAGTGACATTCCTTTATTCATCTTCCGTTCCGCTTCTTCTCACTAGGGTCGAGGGCGTGCTGGAGCCTATCCCAGGTATCTGCGGGCGAGAGGCAGGGTACACCCTGAACTGGTCGCTAGCCAATCGCAGGGCGCATAAAAACAAACAATCATTCGCACTCACATTCTTATCTACGGGCAATTTAGAGTCCTCAATTAACCTACCCTGCATGTTTTGGGGATGTGGGAGGAAACCGGAGTACCTGGAGAAAACCCACGCAGGCACTGGAGAACATGCAAACTCCAGACAGGCGGGGCCGGGATTTGAACCCCGGTCCTCAGAACTGTGAGGCAGATGCGCTAACCAGTCGACCACGTGCCGCCTGTAAAGTGACAATGGGGCGAATTTACATAATAACCGCCCACACACTCAGTTTCTCTGCTCATGACTAGATTAGGGAGGGTGGGTGAAGATCCAGTCACTTTCAACCTGGAATAGACTGCAACACTATCATGCAGAGGAACTATCCACATTCCCCATGGAGGCGAGATTGTATGATCGTGTCAAAACCATAAGGTAAGCTATATTATGTTGAGCGAAGAATTTCAACAGCATTTTTCTGTCCTCAGATTGGTTGGCCCGAGCAAAGCTTTTTACAGCAAACTTCCACTAGTAAAACAGTGTGTAATTGACACACATCAATATGTTTAATAATCAACATCTCTGATGAGTATGATGTCCATCCATCCATCCATCCACCCATTTTCTGAGCCGCTTCTCCTCACTAGGGTCGCGGGCGTGCTGGAGCCTATCCCAGCTATCATCAGGCAGGAGGCGGGGTACACCCTGAACTGGTTGCCGGCCAATCGCAGGGCGCATACAAACAAACAACCATTCGCACTCACATTCACACCTCAGGGCAATTTAGAGTCTTCAATCAACCTACCAAACTCCACACAGGCGGGGCCGGGGATTGAACTCGGGTCCTCAGAACTGTGAGGAAGACGCTCTAACCAGTCGTCCACCGTGCCGCCATGAGTATGATGTATTTTATTGAAATGTTTTATGTTTTTGTCATTAGATAAATACTGATTCCGTGTGGGTTTACCTGATGGCTCCGGCCGACAGGTGTCCATAGGATCCGCTGGTGGATGAGCTGGACCGTGAGTTGTTGAGCATGGTAACCAGCGAGTTGGGCGAGTTGCGGATCATGGTCTGCAGGTCGAAACTGTGCTCCGACAGCGGCGAGATGGGCAGCGGCCGCTTCCTGCTGGGCCTCGACGGCAGCCTGGGGCTCGGGAAGCGAGAACCTATGGGGAGGACGGACAAATTCATTCCGAATCCTACTAAAGTTCATTCCGAGTCCTTAAGAAGTTTTCCGGATGACATCTTTGTCAATCACGCCACAAAAGGGACGGCGTGACTGAGTGCTCGGCTGTCACTTGATGAACTACTTGCATTTCACGCCAAAGAAAACAAGCCTTTCACGTCGGCCCGAATGCTTCGGCGATGTATGCTAATATGTCTCCCGGTCCAATTTGACTCCTCATTCAGATGCAATCAACATAGCAAGGGGAAAAAACGGGGGTTTGAATGGGTAAAAAAGGCGGCAAAAGGCGGCCGCCATTCTCCGAGCGCACGCACGCACAAAGAGCCACGGGTGGAGATTAAAACATGACTTTTGTTGTCTTTTCACATGGCGATGTCACAAACAAGACGGCGAACAACGACTGCAGGGGGGCGGAGGGATGCACTGAGGGGATGCGCCACTTTGTGACACAATGACTTTGTGACTCAAGACTTGCAAATAAAACATTTTGAGTTGTTTCATAAAAGGCAAACAAAACCGGCTTACGCAGCCCAGATCACCCCCGCCCCACCATCCAAACCGCCCCCCCCACACAACCACCCCCGTATTTACATCCCCCACAATCCATCCATCTCCCAAATGTAAATGCTCCGTCTCTTCAGTTGACACATCCAACGATTACGGAACACTCCATTCACATGTTAATCAGTGTGTGTGTGTGTGTGTGTGTGTGTCTGTAGCAGCATGAGTTTGTGTGTGAGGCTTTAAGGAAAGCAACAACTACCTTTACATCAACAAACCATAGATAGTCTTCAATACAAATACTATTAATGGGAAAATGAATCCTCAAAATGATCATCAAACTCTGATGCCATGCTCCACCCACATTAGCTGGCACATGCAAGCTTGGCCATTTAACATCGCCCCATCTGACACCTGCTTACAATCAGGTCTCATTTGGGTGAATCTCTCTCTTAGTACAAGACTTAGAATTCACCCTAAATGGCTGTGTCAAACAAAAAGACTGAGTGTGGTGTCCCACAGGGTTCTATACTGGGACCATGCTTGTCCATTTTTGTACATAAATAACATCTGTAATGCTTCCAACATTTTGAAGTATGTGATTTGTGTGTTCAGATGTCTGAAACATTTTCTTGCGTCGTGTTATGTTAGATGTGTCCACTCAATTACGTGCTGATCTGTGAAACTGCTGTTGGGGGATGATTTATTTTTTGAATGTTCCAGCTTTACTAAACTAACACCACAAAAGGATTTCTTTTTTTTTCTTTTTTTTTTGGGGGGGTGGGTGGGCTAAAATACATCCATTTTCATCAGGATACACACATGTACAAACATTGGTGAATTTTCCCAGATTTCGAGACCCCCAAGAAGGTGATTTATTTGTTGTTGTTTATTTATTAAGCGATTCAAAAAGGCCCCGAATGTGATATCAGGGGTTTGATCTTTATTGTCGACAATCAAAAGCCTTCACTAGTTCCCACCACTGTTGATCTCACCACGTTAGCGTCCCTCCATTCAGTGAGCTTTGGTCAGTCCACTGTGAACGCTTCCTTGGCCACAGGAATTAATGGCGCGGCGCGTAAGCTGGCCTGGCTGTCCATAAATAAAGAGGAAATTAAAGGGAAAGTTGTGCTGCAGGGGGCCGGGACGCTCCTCTCTCTTTTGGTCACGGTGTGAGGCCGATTCATCATTTGGGCGGTGCGCTAATAAACATCGGTCCCATGAGGCCTTTCTATTTGAGCCAGGTGTCCACCCCCACAAGGTGGAAAGTGTCCCTCACAATCGCAAACATTTTAGATGCATCTGAAGCTTTGATTTATATATTGGATCACAGTTTGTGGGGGCTTAAATTAGAGGGCGCTGTGCATTAGTTGGTTAAAGCACCGGTGGCGTAAACAGGAGATCCAGAGTTCAAATCCCAGCAGTGCCTTTCGACGCCAGCAAATATACTACACAGATGGACAATGCTAATTTACGAAGCTTTTTTTGCCGATATCTAATGTGGACGGAGTATGCCGTCAAGGTTTGATGATTTGCTATTTCTTCTTATAAATCTGCCAATTAAATAGCCTTTGTAGGGACTTTAATTACTATGACAGTTATATTTTAATAAAATGTAGCCCTTTTGATACAATAATTATATTTAGCACAATGTCTATTTGTTTGCGTGCTCACATATTCTGCTGACTAATTGGGTACCAAATTAAGTTCAAGCATTTACTTGTGATGATTAAAAAAAGGAGGCTATAATAGTTGAGAAATTAGGAAATAAATCCAGACCTTATATAGTGATATAATATAATTGTTTTGGCACTAATTAGGTAGTAAGAACGTAGACAAAAGCCTGCGAAAAAGCATGACGAGGCTAACAGGCCCATTGTTTCTTTAGCACAGCTCACAGTGAAGTTAATTACGCTCAAATAGTCGCCATAGTCCAGATTATCACGGAAAGCCTCCTGATGGAGCGTATTCTGTTAAAATTTTAGCCACGGATGAGTTATTAGCGGCGAGGATCACAGGCCAGTTTTAAGTAAAGAGCAGCGCATCCCCGGTTAAACGTGCCACTAATTGTTTTGTTTCACTCCATTAATCTTAAAAAGTGACAAAGAAGAAAGGATTTTCCCCCGTGATGAATGGCGGGACACTCCAATTCCCGCTTAATAGCAATTAATTTCCCGATAGCTGCGCAACTTCGCCAACTTTTAATTAGTTTGTCAGCACGCCGTCCGCCTGACTGCAAACGCTCCCCATCAAAGCGAGCCGGGGCCAGTGCGCTTTGACCTCGCCCCGTTTCCTATTTACACATTAAAATACCTCATTAGCATAAATCCCCAAAGATAATGGCTCATTTAAATCATGTGACTAGAAGTGGAGCTGCTGGGTACGTGTACAGTGGCAGGTACACTTGGTTCTACTGCCACCCAAAAACACCTTACACAGGTGACCCATTTGATCCATTGCCCTATAGCACGTAAGCAACCATTTATAGTACCTTTTGGCTTAAAAAAATAAATAAAAAAGGAAACATTTAGTGAATTCTATTAGTTTTGTTGTGAATTTTTGTGAAAAAATACAACCACCTCAAACTCCAATAATTTACAAGGGTTAAACGTTTTGATATATTTTCCGTCATGTCATTTTATTAACAGAATCAGAATCAATAAAGTATCTACTTTGCCTGACCCATGTGTTTAATATTGATTCATATTATATGATCACCCTATAATCGGGGAATCTGTTTATGGAAGTCAAATTTAAGGATTTTAAAGACTTTTTAAGGCCACGTCAATAAAATCTAAGTCCTCTCATTCACTAGATATGACCACTAGGAGAGTATATTTAAGGCCTTCATTTTGGATAATCAAATTTTAGACATTTGAAGGTTCTGCAGACACCTGATACTGATGAGTTTTACAGTAACTGTAACATTTGAGTGCAAATCCAAGCAAGTACAAAATCAAATGGGACAGTATGTATTTGTCACTTACTGTCCATGGCCTGCAGGTACTCCATGTGCAGGGCGCCGGCGGCACCCGAACCGGCCGAGGCGGCCACGGACGGCAGCAGGTCGGCCGAGTAGGGGCTGCGGTGGCCCGCCAGGAGGGCCATCTGGTGGTAGTACTCAGAGGGCGTCAGGCCTGCGTGGGGGGCTGCGCAACGGCAGAGACACAAGAACTTGAAATCGCTCGTTCCTAAACATCCACGTCTCACTGAAATTGAAAGCATCTGCATTAAAGCACTTAAAAGATATATATATGACACATGATCTGATACATTTGTGAGCCATCCTGTTATGCTGTGGGTCAAATGGAGCCAGTTTAACACTCCTGTTATGCTAATTTTTCAGGAACAGCAATAATGTTCCTGGGTCAAATTGTTGGTATTACCGCAATTATCAACCATTTAATTGCCAATGTGTGACATAAACCCTTTTCATTTTATATGTGGATGGCACATTGATTGTATTTCTTTAAATTTTAAATGTTTGACCCACAACATAACAAGAGACAAATAAATGTAAAAAATGTTTTGTGAAAAGTAGTTTTTGGTTACAAAACTTATCAGCACATACATTTTTGTTGATTTCATGATGATTTGATTTCATTTCATGGGTGTCGCATTTGAACCCTATTACGTTTGTTTGTCAGCAACAGCCATGGCCTTGTTAAACTATTCTTCAGAAAAACAACAAACAATTAACATTGTTTATCTCATTTTTAATTCTGCTACTGACCATTTAATTGCAAATATGACATTTATATACAAATCAATATGATAATGACATCAATAACAATTTCCATTTTATATGTTGATGACACATTAACTGTGTCTCCAGTTTAACACAAGGATCAAGGTTAAAACAATAAAAAAAATGTTTTTGGGTATTAAAATGTATTTTTGAGAAAAAAAACATTCACTTTTACAAAACGAAAACGAAAGTGAATTATGCTCATTGAAGCATCATTTGTGAGAGGTAATACACGAAATAGTGATTGAAATTGAGTTAATAATGAGATATAAACAATGTTTAGGTGGGATTTATTTCCCATTTGTGACACTTTTGGATCCTTAAACACATCCCTGGGTCAAATTGACCCATAGACATTATTGCTATTCGTGCCCAACAAAGATAACAGGAGTGTTCAAAACAACTTTTTATAGCGCGTGTATGTGCATGTTGGCAACATGTTTAGCTGGCGTCTTGTATCTGCCGTGCACAGATAGGCGACCTGCTTCCTTAAACGCTCGGTGCAGAGGAAAACAAAAGGCCTAAATCTTCCCGACTAGATCTGTCGCAAGCACCAATTGTGGATATCCCGCCTTCTTTGCGCACCCCCACCGCCGCCTTCCCATTCATTTTCCGAGTCATTCCCCCTCGTTACAGCGGAGTCCTTGAACCGTCGCCTAAAAATAAACATCTGGCGCTGGTGAGTTTTCCTTATGCAAATATTGCGTGAAAGAGGACAGGCAAAAGATGCCGGGTTTTGGATGGAAATATGGAATGTGTTCAGAACCACAGCGTTCAACAACCACGCCCCCCCCCCCCCCCCCCCCCCCCCACACACACACACACACACACACTCTCTCTCCAGAAAAGACTGTATGAGGAGATTTCCTACATGCGATTGGCTGAATGATGGTATAAGATGAAAAAAACAAAAAGATGCCAAATTAATTTGATCTGGGTATTATATCCCTGGTGGAAGTGGGTAGTTTGTCGATTGTCTGCGCCGTTCCGCCCGAGCTTTGCATTTGCATTGAGCCGTAATGTGGCCCATTCATACACAGAAGAGAAGGAAAAAGAAGAAGAGTTTTGCTTGGGTTTCTAAATCAGAAACGCTGGCATGGCAGTGCGATCCTGAGGGCATCGTGTGTGTGTGTGCGCGTGTGTGTTAACGTGGCACCCGACGTTCTTCTGCACTTTTTAATCGGAAAACACATTGAGGAAGCGGAGGATCCCACCCACTTTTAAACCTCCATTAGATGCCGTTAATTCATTCATCACCACTCAAATGCTAATTTTTAGCGTCCAATAAGCAGGCAACTTGCTGTTATTCTAACAACACCAACGCCACTGATGGGTTAATTAACCCGAGTGTCAATTAAAGACCTAATTAGCGGGAGATCATGTGCAAAGAGGGATAAGTAATAAAGTAATAATCATAAAGAAGTGAAAATAGAGGTGGAGACAATTATAGATTTCCACCCACCCCCTACTGTGAACTTGACCCCCCACCCCCACTCCCCCGCTAGGGTGTAACAGTAAGTGACCCTGGCGGTCTTGGACACAACTCACAAATCAAAAGCATTAGCCTCCTGCGCCCCTTTCCCCCGCACCTGCACGTGTCACATGACCCTCATGAGCCGGATAGCATCTGAGCGAGCCCCTGGGTCCTAATAGAGATGGATCTGCTTGCCTTTGACTTTCCAGGAACTAGCCTGATCTCAGCAATCAGGAAGGTCACGATCAAACCTCACTAATCAATCGGAGCAATTACTTATTTTATTTTATTTTATTTATTTATTTATTTTTTTTAGTAAAATTAATAAACCAAGGCCCGAGGGTGGTTTGCGCTCACCGTCGGCCGGGCTGAGGCCTCTGGTGGCCGACAGCACGGCGATGGAGGGGCTGGCGAGGGGCTGCAGGGAGCGGAGGTAGTCCACGTAGGGGTTGATGTACGGGTGCGAGGGGTGGAAGGGAGACTCGGCCCCCACCGAGGGGTTCCGCTGCGGCGAGATGCGGATGAGGGAGATGTCCGAGAAGGCCGGGCTGCCTGCCAGTGCCGGAGGCCTGCGAGAAAGACAACACAAGTGGATTAGTTCTTTTCATCGTTCAAAAAGAACAGAGTTCTTGCCTTAAAATATAATTTTAATATTGAACACTGGCCTGGCAGAGCAGTAACAAAAGTAGCAATAGACCGATATGGTTTTTTTTCAGGGCCGATACCGATACTGAATATTAGTAGTCAAGGGAATGGCCATCTTTTTCTTTTAAAATTTTAGCAAAAAGTGCAAAAAGAGAGCTCTCGAGCTTATAAAGTTCAAAGACAATTTCAATATATAAACTTGTATGAATACATTTTCCTCAGTAAATAAAGTTTTCCAAAATTTCAATATAACTGTAATGCAGATTTCAGATTTTTTTTCGAATATCGGCACCGATAATCAGCCTGGGCGATATAATCAGCCTGGCCGATATAATCGGTTGATCCTGAAACAAAAGTCACTGAAAAATGAAATTTGTGTGTACTCTGCAGGAACAAATATTGATGTTCAAATCAATAGGTATTTTGCTTGTATATAGAATAATGATCCACAGATGTTTGAACAGAACTTGAAAATGGACCATTCTGACAAATTCATGCCCCTTGCGTGTCGTTCAAAACGGATCGCGCAGAAGTTTAGGCACTCCCTTGACGTTCCGCCGGCTTCCTGGGATCAAAGCGAGCTTTAACGACGCCGCCGTCATCGACCCGCTCGCCACTGTTGACCACCGTCGCACGTCTTCAAATAGAACGTGCGAACTGATTTCCTTCATCTTTTTCATGCGTGGAAGTAGACAAAAAGTTTTCCCCCCCGTCTCCATTCTTGTAATTGGCTAGGAGGGGTAGGAAACTTCATAATGACGGCCTTCATCATAAAGGCCTTCCCCCCGAGGTTGAGAAGAAATCCTCATATCAGGCGCACATTAACCGGCCGAGAGATTAGACCGAATTAGCCCCTCCGCATCTTCTTCTTCCTCCTCCCAGTGGACCCCGCGCACTGCGCCAAACGACCCCGTGAGGAACCGAGGATGAGGATGGAAAGTGACTTGCGAGACCCGGCCGAAGAGTTTCTCTCGCCGTGACCTTGAGCCTCGGAGGGGGCGAGCGGAACAGTCCAATTACGACCTCCGCCCCGTCCCCCAATCTCCCCCCGCCGGCCGTCCGCTCCGCAGCTAATGAAAGAGCTCAGACCGGGGGCCAATAATGAGTCCTGTGCACATTATTAAAGCTCACACACACACACGCATTTGTCCACTCACACATACTTGTACACACACCGCTAACGGCGCCTTTCTTTAATTAGCCCAAAGGGTCTGCTGGGGTGTTTGTGTGATGACACGTCTCACACACACATCCACACTTTTGAACATGAACTGCAAAAAAAAAGGCTGCAGTTGTACTTTGATACAACGTTGTGCTTTTATACGTGCTATAAAGCTTATTATTACCTCAGCCAAGCATAATACGCAAGGTAAGATGCTACGTTTTTGGTTTTGTGCGTTTGTCTTAAAACAATTGCAGTGGTGCCTTATCTGAAATCATCTTTCCCTATTAAAATGAATAGAAATGTAATCATTAATCCGTTTTAGCCCTCCAAAAAAAATAAAAATAAACAGACAGAAATGGTTGTAATGTGATTTCTACAAAGAAAAATAGCACTTTACTGTATTGCGCTTTCTAAAACATACAGTAATAACATAATTTAAAAAGTTCATGCTCCGACGCCCATTGACATTGTGCTGCTCCTTCTGGTGTACACGCCTTGGCCTCCAGGGGCAGTATAATAATTATATATTAAATAAAACAAAAAAGACACTCTCTTCTAAACTCAGTAAGATGCGGTAATATTGGCAGTTTTCCGCAGAGGATAAAGAATATAAGCCTGAGTATTTTTGTAAGCTCTGTATGTATATGTTGCTGCACCGTTTGTGTTCCAATAGCCGTTGGTTAAAGGGTTAAAAGGGTTACCATGACATCGATGCTAGTTTCATTAGCCCCTCTGTGGTGTTTAACATTGTGTGTTACCATTAGGCTAGCAAACTTTTACTTTTCGTTTGGTTTTCTTAAATTATGGTCAAGATCTGAATAAAGGTTCAGCAATGTATTTGAACTTTTTGTCGGAGTTAGGGCCCAAATCCTGTGGTACCTTTTGCGTAATGCTGCTAACAAACGAACAAACAAATAGCAATTTCACCATTAAAAGAGACATGAGTTACTCAGTTTTGCCCGTTTCATGTAACCACGAAAGACATGGTGTCCCTAATAATTTTTCCGGTTGTGTGTATTAGGCCGTTCTGACACTAGGAATGTGTGTCAGTTTTCCCACACCTTCATAAGGATTTATACACCGCCTGAAGCCCCTCGATGATGTCTAGCCGACGGCGTGCAAGGAAAGAGTTAGTAACGCACATGTGGAATCCATTTCCTTCCCCGCGGCTCAAAGCGGCGTCTTTTACGACATGGCATGTTAACACGCGGGGCGGCCACAGGATGTTGTTTTATTCCCACTCCTGCACGACTGTGCATGTGCCAGCGTATAAATATGCCACCGGGAGATGTTTGAGAGTTTTTTTGTTTTTTTTTTACACCGTCCGAGCTAGACTCTGCTTTTGTTTGGGGAGCGAGGTCACGTCAACACTTGACGGTTTTTGTTGGGCGCGGAGAGTGGCATTCGCTTGACGGCTTCATTTGGGCACTGAAGGTATCATTGTGGCAGCGGCGGCGGCGGCTGGACCAGGCTGGTCCGGTGTTGACACAGCGGTCTGCAACAACAGGAAGTGAGCCAGAATACCTCTGCGTGGAATGGCTACACCAGAAAGAAATACAGTTGTACCTTGATTTGAAGTGCCCCAACTTTCGGGCTTTTTGTAATACAAACCGTTGTTTGGTTCATTTAAAAAAAAATGTTTTGCTTAGTATTGAGAGTCCAACCCCCCTCGACCTGGATGAAGTGGCTGGGGAGAGGGAAGTCTGGGCGTCCCTGCTAAAGCTACTGCCCCTGCGACCCGACCTCGGATACGCGGTAGAAAATGGAAGGATGGATGGATAGTATTGAGAGCTAAAATTTGAGGTAGCATTTAAGGTACTATGAAGCACTGCAATGTGGGCAAGTAGAGCCACAGTCTGCGATTCATTTTTAGAAGTGGTCAAACCTTCAAAGGCACATACACAAAATGAAAGCACTCACAAGGAGCATTGAGGTGACACTAACACTGAACGAACCACATGCTAAATATTTTACAATACAGTATTATTTTATTTATTAAAAACGTACCAAATTAAAGTTGTGGTGCTTTTTGGGGGGTTGGAACAGGCAATGTGTTTTGGGGCGTGGCCGAGTGAATGAAGTCAGGATCCTGGAATCAGATACATCACGGTTCGTTCAGTGCTAGAATCTCCTTCATGCTCCTTGCAAGTGTTTTCATTTTGTCGCTGTGTGTTTGACTGTCTCAAGCTGCGGCCTATCTGAAGCTAAACTGTAAACTGAGCTTCTTCATTTGTCTCCGAACTGGCCGAGGTCCTGGCAGGGTCACAAGGGAGTTGCCAGGCACCCAGGGTAAATATGTGCCCCACAATGGCTTGAGACACACACCACCTAACATCAAAGGCTTCGGGTGGTTGGGGTTGGGGTCAGGTTTTCTATTCAGCGTCCCATCAAGCGGTATTTCCTATTGGCGGGACTCTTTTGGAGGAGTGCCAGACATTCCCATAAACTGCACCGTCAGATCACAAACAACAAGTGGCCACTGGAACGACCATCTGATTGGATGCTTATTATTACGTGCTATGTTCTTTTGGGATGTCATGTCATGATATCGTTTCTGCAATATCGATTCTCTTTTCGCAAATTTTGGATGATGTTCCAAGCCATGCTAGGACATCATTTCCACATTACTGTCTTTGTTTATGTGATCTTTTTACATTCTTCTGGCCATCCCGCAACATCATTTCCATGTTATTAGTTATTTTCACATGATCTTTCTATAAACTTCTGGGCTATGTCGTGACATTACCTCTTCATATAATACATACATATAACATAAAAGAAAGTGGTCCTACAATTGAACCCTGTGGAACCCCCTTTTCTAAGGTGATTAGATCGGAGACATCGGCAACCTTAAAGGTCCGTATGCAACCTAGGAGATAGCTCCTAAACCAAGCAACCTTTTGGCCTTTCTTCCAAGCCGTGCCACATTGTTGCTTTTGTTTACGCATTCTTTCAATAATCCTCCCAGGCCATGGTAATGCATCATTTTTGTGTCACTCCTTTTCCTCGGGCAATCTTTCAATGATGTTCCAGGCCACGCATGACATCTGCGCCATGTTATTGTTTTTTTTTACACTATCTTCCAGGCTATGCCATCACGTCATTTCCACGTTATTGCTATTGTTGATGAGATCTGACATAATTTCTTTAACAATGATTTTATTTTATTCTTATTATTTTTACAAACTCATTGGATTTCAGTACAATTTGGGATGATGCTACAGCTTTTTTTTTTAACATGCTCATTAACGTTGCAGTGAATAATGCATGAATTTTATGACAAAATGCCGATATATTGAGATAGTGTTTATCTATCATCGAAATAAGGGATTGTCAAGCCTTGGTGGAGGTCTGCACTCTACGGAGTTCCATTCTAGTTTTGAGTTCACATTGCTGAGCTGTTTTTCCATGCTGCAATCAAAGCTCATTCCTGCCAGCGAGATAAGAACAAAACAAATCTACTGAGGAAACATGAAAGAGAAATTACACAAAATGCCTGCTCCCCCCCTCCAGTACTATCAAAAGAATCAGGGAACAAACCACATTTTTTCCACCCCCTTTTACAAGCAGCGCATGGAAGGTTCCACTTTGAAGAGTTTACAGTGTTGCAATTCTAAGCTTGTACCATCAGGGGGCGTCATAGCGAGTCACTCACATGATTTATTTGGCGCAGATTTTACGTTCATCATGCAATAATTGTCTTTGTTTCCACAGAGCAGAGCTAATATATGCCCCTGAGTATTGTTATATTTGTTGCTGCTCTCTTTGTGTTAAAGTAGCAGTTGTTAGCATTATATATTACCATTAAGCTAGCGGACTTTTGATTGATAAAATTATATAGTTTTACTGGACATTTTGGTGGTTAAATATACAGTGTTTCGCTCTTTTGTTTTGCTTCTCAGTTTTAGAGTAAACTTCAACAAGGAGTAGCAAATTAACAACTTGAAGCAAGCACACTTTACATCTAATTGGGAGAACAGCGTGAGTAAGTCTTAATATTGCCTCAAAGTGATGCTGTACTTTGTATGATAGTCTCCAATTGTTTGAGAGTTGAAAGAGTTAGAAAAGCCACTAAGAAATACTTTAAAACATGTGTTTTATTAATTTGAGGTGTTTTAATAAGTTTAAATGTGTTTAAAGCATGTGGGACTGGAAAAAATACGTTAAAAATATTTCTTATATGGTCTCTCTATATCGCGGTTTTTCACCTAATATGAAAGTAGCAGTTGTTTGAAGTTTTATAATTACCAAACATCTGTGCTAATTTCTGTTATCCCGGCTATTCATGTATTCATTCATTCATCTTCCGTTCCGATTATCCGCACGAGGGTCGCGCTGTGGCATTTCCAATTTTATATTAGCAATGAGCTAACAAATGTTCGTTAGACAAGTTATATGGTTTGGGTGAACATTTTGGTGTTTAAATATAGAATGTTTAATTGTCCTTTGTTTGTTGTGTCCGTTTTATAGTAAACTACTACTGGGAGTGACAAACGCTTTGCTTGTTAAGTGGAGAACTGTTTGAGCGAGAGAGTGAGATCAGGCACTCAGGAATACTTAAAAAAAGTGTTTTAATACGTTTAAAGTGTGGGAGCCATGCAACTATTAAAAAAGTGTTTTTTTTTAATATGATTTCTCTATATTACGGGTAGGTCTGGAACGCATCCCCCCTGGTGTTCAATATATATCTTGACTTTTTGGCTCAAGTCTAGCATGTACCATTGTTGTTGTTGTATTTACAGGTGATGGGAAGGTGAGAGTGTAAGCGGCGGTGGAATTAGCTGTCAGTGTTTTGACTTCCTGCGGCTCGCCCTGGGCTAGCAGGCCACTGGACAACAAAAACAGGAAGGAAGCGCATCCATCTTTCTTTTTGCGCCCAAGTGAGCGCTGTCTGATCCTTCCATGCGGGGGCCCGCCTGGCGCCTGCAGCTAAAGACAACCACCCCCTCTCAAACTCCAACCCCTGACCCCCACACACAAGTGTGTCAGGTGAGGGAAAACGGCATGGATCTGGGACTCAACCCCACACGAAACCGCCCCTCCCTTCCTCTCAATCCGCTGCATCACACCGGGCGGGTGTAATGAGCAGCCGTGCAGTCGGGCCTGAACTCATCACAAACAATAGTGCGCGCCGCAAGACAGCGCAAACACGCCGCCGGAGACGCGTAATCCTTCAGATTGATCCGAGCTGGTGGAATAGGAGCGGGGGGGGGAGCAGCGAGGGAGAAAGGGAACAAAGGGGGAAGCATCAGGTACAAGACGGGAGTAATACAGAATGTTGCCTTTTCCTCCGTGAAATCCATCACTGACTCTTAATACACACTTCCTCGCGTTAGTGGGGAAGGATGGAGAAGCCGGACAAGCGAAGGAAGGAGAAGTGAGTGGCCGGCCTACTTTGCGACGGCCATTTCATTCATCTTGTTGGACTAATAAAACGTCAAGTGGCTCTCCTTGATATTTCATCATCATGCTCGGGCGCTGAGGCCAACACGAAGGGGGCGGGATTACGCATAAAACTGCTAAACGGATGTGAGAAAAAGTGTTTTTTGCGCAAACATGGAAAAAGATGCGGCTCTGGGCATTTTTTTGTATTGCAAAATTCTAAAATTATTATAATTAATAATTATTACTACATATTATTTTTATATCATTTATAAATTATTTATCTGAATTTTATGTATATAAAAGTAGCGAAGTTATTTTATTATTTTTATTAATTGTATTAATTTTATACTAATAGAAACATAAAGTTTATGTAACTATTATTTTGTATTAGTATTTATTATATATTTGGATATTATATTTATTTTATTTAGATTTAATAGTACTTTTAAATAGTTTTACTTTATGTTAACTAATACCTGTAAATATTACAAAATAAAAAAATGTTTACACAGCAATTCTAACCTGTTTAAACTTATTTTTAACATAAATTTACATACATATACATATATTTATACAGAATATGTTTATTAGTGGTAGTATTAGTAAAATTGCATTTTTACATTGTTGTTATATAAAAATAGCTACCGTATTTTCACGACCATAAGGCGCACTTAAAAGTCTTAAATTTTCTCCAAAATGGACGGGGCGCCTTATAATATGGCGCGCCTTATGTGTGCACCGAGTTCCAACATCTATAAATCTTGTTGTGTGATGAGCGCTCCGCTTGACTTTTGTTTGTTTTTTTTAAATATATTTTTTTTTTTTAGCATTTCCTGCAGACACGCTACTTACACAGAGGAAAAACAGACGTGGCTGGGGACTGGGGAAGGGTGCGTGAAGTAGGACGCTAAAGCCACGCCCCCTGTAGGTATATAGCGCCGGGGTGTTTTTTTCCTTAATTTATTTATTTATTTTAAAAATTTCTTTTTAATTGTATTTTTTATTTTTTTTACCGCTTGACTGACTGGGAGCATTTCCGGGGTGTGCATTGTGCAAAACAAAATTGATTTGGCTAAGGAAACCCGAAAATGTCACCTACGAAGAGACATGCTTACGCGAGCAGCCGTGAGAGAATTCAAGATCAACGAATCCATGGTTCGCAAGTGGAGGAAGCAGGAAAATGAGCTTCGCCAAGTCAAGAAGACGAAGTTGAGTTTCCGCGGAAAAAAATGAAAAACAAAACACGGAAACAAGGCGAGGTGGCCAGAGTTGGAAGACCAACTTGAGCAATGGATTAATGAGCATAGAACAGCCGGGAGAAGCGCCTCTACAGTCACAATTTGACTGAGTGCAATAACTCTGAGTTTACCATCATTCTGGGAGGATTGACGAACCACTGGACATCCGTGTAAACACGGCATTTAAAGTGAAGTGAGCGGCGTGGGAGCCATGGATGACAGATGGCGAACACAGTTTTACTAAGACTAGGAGGCAACGTGTCTGGTTGCACTGTTGTTGGAGCTTTCGCACGGCAACGAGACTGTCTCGAACCTGGCGTGTTTGATTGAGAACTTGCCCAGCTGTTCATTTCGGATACAGAAGATGAGGACTTTGATGGATTTGTGGATGAGGATTGATCAAAAAATAATGTGAGTACATTGTTAAATACTTCAATAAAGTACAACTGAACTCAGTTTTGCTCCCGCTGCCTTTTTAAAAACATTGTTTTAGCGCGCATGCATGCTACCATATGTTTTAAGCTAGCGTATGTTTTACCATGCCTGTGCCTAATAATACGGTGCGCCTTAGGTATGTGTTAAATACAGAAATAGACCCCGTAACTGAGACTGCGCCTGTTAATACGGTGCGCCCTATGGTCGTGAAAATACGGTATAAGTAATGATGAGAAAATCAAAACAATTAGAATAAAAACATTATGCATAAAGATAGCAATATATAAAATAATATTTAAAGAGAATTAACTAAATATTGAAAACATTATACAAGTCAAAGAAAGTGTTGCGAGGTGTAATACTTTTTTAAATTGTTATTATTTTTTATAATTTGTATCCCCCAAAAAATGAGTGGAAAGGTCTTCTTTTTGCCATGAACAGATACAGCTATCAGGAGTAATAGACGTCCCATCTGATAACACGGATGGCTTTATGCATTGTGAATTCATTTTCGCTGGTGTAAAAGGAGTGAAATTTTGAGGAGATGAAGAATCGAGACATTGCGTCAAACCAGTGCGCATTAGTGAGAGGATGGAAAAAGAGAGTGGATTTATGGCGGCCTTCCTCGCTGGCAGTAAGTGGCCCCCAGAGTGGGCCCGTCGGGTCTGGAGGCCTCAGATGAGGCTAATGCAAAGTCCACATTTGTGCGAGCTCTCACCGCGGCACACGTAGGCAAGAAGAACATCGGCTGATCATTCTTTAAATGGGTTTTTACACTGTACAGGCAAGTTTGAATTTTGAGTTGCGCGCCTTCAGTGGAGCCAATGTTGTGCCACAACATTTTGGGCAGCACTGAGCTCTGCTGGAAGACGTGTCGTAATTAAGAAGCGAGAAGAAGAAGCAGAGATGGTCCCCAACTAAATTCCATTAATAGTCATTGTTGCTACTTTCCGTTAGCTCGTCTTTGGTGTTTGACATTATATGTTAGCGTTAAGCTGTCAGACTTTCGAAAGATAGAAATAAATTGTTTGGTTGAAGATTTTTACTTTCAACATTTTGTGTTAACTTTTAAAATTTTTACTGTCCTGCCACAAATAGCGAAAATCTGCACGTTATTGACAGCCACCCAATAAAGTTTGTAATTGCCTATAGATGCCACTAGATTGTCACAAAGCACTCTTTTCTATTATACGAGGCTACGGGCTTACTAGATGAAGCTCCACCCTTACTTCAACATAGTTCGTTGGCACTGAGATGCCACAAGATGGCGCCAAAGCAATATAGTCATGTTAGACATGGCTTTGGCCCGAGCACAAAAACATCAGGCATCGCACTGGTTTCTACATCACCGAAAAGCAAAGCGATCCACCCACACAAGCAAACATGGAACCCTAGTAAGTTCCAGGACATAATTTCTGCATGTTTGGCTCTTCCTTTCAAGCCATCTTTTGTGAAAATAAAAGCCTAGCAGTTCACATTTTGCTCTTTCATTGAGGTTTTTTTTTTTTTTTGCTATTGTCAACCGCTAGTTCAATTAGCATTGTTATTGTGAGTATATGTATTGTAATTGTAAGGATTGTGCCTGTTGTCAAGGGTTCATGTGCATATTGTTCATTGGATAAAAGACCCATGTTGCAAGTAAAAGGTAATAAAAAGGCAGTGTAAGTCACACACGCACACACACACGCACACACACCTGCCTGTTATCTCGTCCCCTCAGACGCGCACCTCCATTGTGCTCCATGGGAGAGCTGTAAATGGAGACCTCAAACATGAATTGCTGGGGAACAAATGACTGGTGTAAAGAAATGCTAATCCGCTAATGCGCTACAAACAAGAGACGAATGTTATTAATGTTATTGTTATTGAAGTTATTAATATAGCTAAATGACACTTTATGTCAGCCAGCGTTTACAGATGAGGAACACAATAAATAACAAGTAAGTCATTTACGCAGTTAGCAGGTGTTGCTGCTGGTGATGGCGCTTTAATAGTTATATAATTTTCTGAGAATAAAATCGCTAAATTACAAGAATAAAAGTGAAATCTTGTGAGAAAAGTGTGTCATTTTATAGGGGTATAATCGTAAAATTACAAGAGAAAAAATATTTTTAAATTAGTTTCGAGCAGGGGCAGCATGTAATGACTGAGCATCCATCCATCCATCCATTTTCTGAGCCCCTTCTCCTCACGAGGGTCGCGGGCGTGCTGGAGCCTATGCCAGCTGTCATCGGGCAGGAGGCGGGGTACACCCTGAACTGGTTGCCAGCCAATCGCAGGGCACACACAAACAAACAACCATTCGCACTCACATTCACACCTATGGGAAATTTAGAGTTGTCAATTAACCTAGCATGTTTTTGGGATGTGGGAGGAAACCAGAGTCCCCGGAGAAAACCCACACAGGCACGGGGAGAACATGCAAACTCAACACGGGTGGGGCCGGCGATTAAACCCCGGTCCTCAGAACTGTGAGGCAGACGCTCTAACCAGTCGGGCCACCATGCCGATGACTGAGCATTCTACACCCAAAAAAGCGCCTTTCCTTATTACAGTGAGCTGGTGTCTATCGCTGCTGACTTTTGGCGATGACGTGCACCCTGGACTGGTCTCCAGTCGATCCACAAGACAACCATCCATCCATCTATCCAAACCACTCGTCCATCCATCAAACCTCTGTTTTCTATAGTGCTTGTCAGGCTTGCAAGTTGGAATTTCCAGAGAAAACCTACAGAACATGCAAACTCCACACAGGAAGGCCTGAGCCTAGACTCAAACCCAGAACCTCAGACCTGTGTGCTAACCACTTTCGTACCGTGCTGCTCTTTTCCCACTCCACTCCCATCTGAAAAGCCAACAAAAACATCAAGCGTAAGTGCACCCACCAGCCCATTTAGGGTCCTGAAATGTCTGTTTTAAAAATAACTACTAGATATAGTAGCTTCAATCTGCCCCATATATTTATCTCCTTTCTCTCTAAATCCTGCATTTTCACAGAGCACTGCATAACTTTCTGTATTTTCTTTTTCTCCTCGCCCTTCCTCCCGGTGAAAATTGAAGAGGCTTTATGTCAAATGCGGCTCAAGCCAGCCGCTCCATATCAAACAAACGCGGCGCGAAAAATTACCGCGGCGACGATAAGGCTGCCAGATAGAGCTCGGAGAGCCGGGGAGGACGAAGAGGAGGAGGAGGAGGAAAGTGAAAGGAAGTGACTCTACTCAATTATACTGCAAAATTGGTATGACTGAATATTTTTCATTCAGGTGACTGATAGTATCAGCCCGGCTGCAATGCAGATAAATAAAGGGAAGCTTCTGTCAAGAATAAACACCATTAATCATGAAGAGAGCCACTGCGTGACCGCCTGTCGCCCCACCCAAACCCCTCAACGCACCCCCACTCCGTTGGAAGTGTAAAAACTACCAATGGAGGGGCACGCAGACGAGAGGTGACCCGGGACAGTCGCAGAAGAAGATGAAGAAGTGGACGGCGTTTCGGTGACAGCACCCCCTATCTGGACAGAGATGATCGCACGCGATTGAGGAACGCTGGTTGATAATTTATGACGCCTTGGCCGCAATCTGTCTCAGTCTAGACCGTATTCAAATGGGTAATCGGAATATTATGAAGAGACCCTTGTCCCCGCTTGGTGATTTTTCTTTTTTTTTTTAAATCTGTTTGGCTTCGGTCAAAAGAGGCTACCGAGGATTAATAGGGCCATGTAAAATTCGTAATACTATGAGAAAAAAAATGTCAAATCCAAAATTTATGAAAACTTTTATTTTATTTTAGAGTAATAAAGTGGCAATATTCATTTCTATTTGCAAGAGAATACAACTTATGAGAATAAAGTCAGAATAGAGCTGTGCCTTGATTTACTTAATTTGTTCCATGATCACGGTCGTAACTCAGAACACTCAAATCTTTTTTCCCATTGAAATAAATAAAAATGCCATTAATCTGATCCAGAAAAATACCACTGACAATATATAATACTACCATAATAAAATAGGATGTGGAGAAATAAACCGCTTGTGGATCATGATTTCTTACATTAGTTCAATGGGCATTGTGTGTCTGGTGTGCATGCCTTGGCAACCAGGGGGCAGTATAATACACAGACACACTACACATAGATTTGATGACGAAACACCTGTTTAGAATTACCGTGACATCGATGCTAGTTTAGTTAGCTGGTTTATGGCTTTTTGCATTGTGTGTTAACATTTAGCTAGCAGACTTTTGTAAGGCAACGTTAATGTGGTTAAATACACATTGTGTAATTCTTTTCGTTTCATGTTTAGTTTTACAGTAAGTCAAGACACACAAAAAAAAGAAATCCGCCAACCGAAGACGCGTAAATCCAAAATCTCATAAATTGGGTCACTTGTAAGTCAAGGTAGCAGTGTGTTAAGAGAGAGAAAAAAATTGGTGACAGTCAATTTATGTTATCGGAATAAAATCATCCTACTCTAATTTTTGTTATTTTGTGGGACTAAAGTTGTCATCTTCTTCTAGTACGACAATAATGTTGCAATATAGCGATAAGTCTAAATATAATGAGAACAAAGTTGTAATTTTGAGAGAAAGGATTATTATATTACGAGAATCAAGTCACAACATTATGAGAATAAATTTCACATGAAACGATGAAACCTATGTTGAAATTTTGCAAGAAAAAAATTTGAATAATAAAGTTGCAATAAAGTCATAATAATCAGGACATACATTGTAATATTACAGTACTAAAGCTTAATGTTTTCAAGAATGAAGTCAGGATATTACAAGAAAAAAAATCTTAAGAGGGGAAAAAAGCATTAATATTGAGAGATTGTTTTAATTTTAAGAGAAAAAAAACCAGAATTTACTAAAAAAAAAATCTAAATCAATATTACAAGGGAAAAACATTGGAATTTCATGGAGAACAAAGTTGGAATTTTTTGTAAATAAAGGCATAATTGAATAATGTCAGATTATAAAGAAATCAATACCAATTTGCAAGAAATAAGAATTGTAGAATTGTAAATTTGAGATAATATTAGCTTAGCAATATTACCTATATAAGTATAGCATACAGTACAAACATAACTTTTTTTCCTTATAACTTTATGACTTTTTCTACATTTTTTATCCCTTTTCAGTGTTGCCCTGATACTTCTTGGTAGTTTCTGGTGACACAAACGATCCATGCAAGTTCGTGAAAGAAATGCACACAATACTGCACCACATTAAATATAACCCAAACAAACAAATGTAGGCAAATTCGTTTAAAAAAAAAAAAAAACACACAGTTTCTTTCTTGAACAAAAACTACCCAAGTGTCTTTTGTCTTTCTATTGTTTTCCACCAAGCATGCATATGTGTGTGTGTTAGTGTGCGTTCTGGCTCGTCCCATCTGGATGGGGGGGGGGGGGGGGGGGGGGGAGTTGAGATAAGACTGCGCTCTTTATGCTAAGCGCTGCGCCGCTCCTCCATGCGCAGATTGGGCGCTCTGACAACAGTTTATGTAAATAACAAAACAAGGCGCACATCCTTGAAAAACATAACACACACGCACACACATGCACGCACGCACGCATTTACGCACACACAATAGAGGACATAGTGTGTGAAAGTTAAGAATAAAACTTGCCGGGAATATGCGTTGCACTGGAATGTAGATTTGATGCTAATTTACTGGTTGCTGACAACAGTGCCAGTCAGGCAGCCTTAAAACAATAGTATGTAACTGTATTAGCATAGCTTTAGCTCCCACAACTTATAACAACTTCAAAATGGTATCCATGACTCGATGGCTTATGAAAACAACACAAGTGTAGTTTCGCTTAGCATTAGCATTGCAAAATTCCCCTTGTAGCTCATCTTTAGCTTCTTCAAGGAACAAAACCTTATTACTGCTTTACAGTAGACTGTAATGAGCCACACTATGCTTCATTCAGACAGCCTTGAAGCAACACTACATAGCTATCGATTTTACCTTAGCATCCTTGTGGTTGCCGTGGCAAGTTGAGATCACCTTCTCCAATGCTAGCTGACCAGCCTGGACACCTCTTTTATTGCACAATACAATTGACTTACCAGTCTTAAACAAACACATGGAACTGTTTAGCTTATCTTAGCTCTATATTAGCGATATGATACCAGACCGGCTGGTAAAAATGAGAATTGCATCTCTGTCTTTGCCAAGGCAAGAGCACCGACTGTACTGCTAGTGGACCAGCCAGGACAACTCTTGCGTTGAAAACTATATCATTCTCTGTTCGTATTTAAAAAAGTCAGTTACATCTGACAACTGCAGGGGGAGCCCTTCTGAACAAAACAAAACAAATTTTCCTGACTCTGCTTTCAAGTCAGTCCCGTCTTTCCTTGCCACTCTGTGCTTGTGCGTGCATGAAACCCTCAAGCAGCTGAACAAACACACACTCCTGAATGAAATAAAAAAGCACACACCCTCATGGTCCAGACATGCAGAAAATAACTTCCTTTTCTGTTTTGCCTTCTTTGGATAGCATTAGTAGCAAACCGTGTTTTGAAAAAAGAATATGGTCGTATATCGTTGCAGTACATTTGCTTTTGCAGTTCTTTAATTCAGGGATGCTTAAACTTTTGGGGTCTAGGCAGAATTGTTTCTCATCATAATCCCAAAGACAATTAAAGAGAACTATGATGTGCACCCCTACTTTTGGAAGTAAACTATTTTTGAGAAAAAAGTCGTAATACGACGATAACAAATTGTTAGCCTAATGATATAATTGCCAAAGCAATTTGGAACTTAATGTTATCAAATCAAGAAAGAAATACCATTGTACTTGCTAAAAAATATTACGAGAATAAAATTGAACCCAATATGCACTTTTTAAAATTATATGATATAATAATTTATTTTAAATGATTTAGCGGACCCCCGAACTGCAGCTCAGAGACCTCCGGTTTGAGAGCCTCTACTTTAATGGACTCAATTGGAGTAATCATCTCCTAAATCCACACTGGGTCAAAAGGCAGCTCAGTCAATAGGAAGCTTTTGTTGTTGCCGTCTACACAACAAGGGTGGGGAGTCCGGGGTCCCCCCCCCCCCCCCCCCCCCCCCCCCACTGACTGAGCTCTGATGCCGAACATTGACTCTGTGCGAATAGTTGCGATTGTTGTGCGCGGTCGCTAGGTGACAGCGCCGAAGCTTGGCCATGTTTACCGTGGTCGGGCGATAAAAGGAGCGCCCCGGGCTCGAGGACCCCTCACCCCCGGCACAAAAGTGGTGGCAGGCGGCGCCGGGACCCCCGCGGACGGGTCGGCTCTTCAGCTGTTAACGTGTTTATTTTAGCAGGAAGCCGCTGGTTGTTGTAAAACGCATGTAAGCTCTCAAACGCCACGTTTCCACGTGTACAGAGTACAGTCTGCCCTTGTTGCCTCAGTGCAGTACCAAAAAGTGACACGCTTCAGTTCAGTTCAGCTATTTTGACTATGGAAACACAACTGAGTGAGTACCTAACTGAAGTAAACTGTACTTCTCACTGGAAACCAAGCATTTTTCTTTGACTTTACAACTGTAGCGTTCCCCTCGCCTAATATTAAACGTAACCACGACCGCATTGGATTAATTGGATGTACGTTGTTTCCAATGGGAAATATTACTTCAGTTTTCATACGATTCGGTTTTAGTCAGACTTTTTAGAACTGATTAATGACAAAAAAACAACAAGGTTCCACTATAATTGTGTATCAAACTAAACTAAACTAACCCTAACCAAATCCCAACCTCAACCCCTTAATCAAACCCTAATCCTAAATCCGAATACAACACGATTCTAACCCTAACCCTAGCTACCGTAACCCATCCCGCTTAACCTCAAACCTAATACCTACAAGAAATGGTTTGAAAATTACCCATGGTAGATATGTTTGTAAGTCATGATATTTTGTCTTGTTTTAGTAATGTCAATGGAGCGCTTGTCTAGTAATGCACTCTCGGTTAGAACGTTCAATCTCATAGGATTTCAACGAGAACCCCATCCACCACCCTTTCCAAGCCTCAGGCTTTAATATTGAATGGCATATTGGTACCGTCCCTCTTCATGAATTCATAAAGTAAACGATTAGCCTGTGTCTGTAATTGCGCTCCCCCTTGCCTAATAGCAGAGGAAAGGTAAGGACGAGGGTTTGGGGAGGGAACTGAAAAACAAAGGACAGTTAATTTGTGATTTCCTCTCCTCATTTGAAGGCAAATTAAGTGTCAAACAGCTAATACGGAGCATATTTCATTTTATGAGCTTTTAATTCAATTCCGCCCGCCTCATAACACCGGAGCCCGTTAGCCCGTGTCGCTAACGGCCGCGCCTCGTCCCAAAGCAGCGGCCATAAATAAACATGTTTCAATTAGGCCCGTCAAGGTAATAGGATATGATTGCGTTGCCGCGTACGGACTGCGGATGAGGAAACAAGCGCGCTGTGATTTTTGCGGCAGCCGCGCTAGCCTGACGTAAAAAAGAGGGAAGCCGGGCTGGATTGATGGAAGCGCCGCAGGGTCCGACCCAAGTGTAATTACAGCCCATAATGAGAGGCTGCATGGGGAAGTACTGCAATAATAGTGCCTGTGTATTTAGCCACAGTTCGCACAGCGCTAATAACGATGAATTCTTCTCACCGAGGAGGACTTGTTTAAAACTATGCTATATTTCTCCATATACATGTCCTCTGCTAGGCATCCAGCCACAGGACGCATCCCAGAATGCATCACCTCTCAAGTCTGAAATTTGGGATTAGATTATCTGATGTATTTTCTGAAAGTTAAGGCAGGAAGTGGCATCAGGTGGAAGAATAATGCAGGGAGAAAAGGGAGCAGAACAAGTGGAAACAAAGTAGCATCCTGTTTCAAATACACACAAAAGTATTCCACGTCCAGGAAGTAAAAATCTGGATTTATACTAGAGCTTTCATGATTCTGAGAAGACTTTGGACAAGATTTGGAAGCATGTTGGATGGTGGCTTGCCAACGAGTTTAACCCAGGTTGTCTTCATGGACAAATAACATGGATGGACCCTAACCCTAATGTTAACGCTAACCTTAACAGTCTAAAACTAACCCTATCCGAAACTAATCCTACCATAAGCCCGAACCTTAACCTGAAATTGTATCCCTAATTTAAAAATTAAACCTCAACCCTAGCGCAAACTGCTACACATTAACCCTAAAATTAATCCTACCCTAATCCCAAACCCAACCCCAACTCTCGCACTCAATAAAAAAACTAATCCTAATTTACCAGTAATCTTAACCCGATAACCCTAACCCCAATACAAGTTTTCCAAAAGTCACTCTACACTTTCTTTTTTCTATTCCAAGTATCATTGAGACCAACGTGAGGCCATCAGCGTTTGACAGTTTAGGCTTAGCAGTTTTTGTAAGCCTACTGTCATTCCCCGGCGCATGGCTCACCAAATGACATTGGAATAGGGCTGCAAAGTTGCTGCCTGGCAAGTTTTTCTGTTCCCGACTGCCAGTTTCAGAAGCTTTATGGCTGTCGCACTGCTCCAGAGTGGAGTGCAAGTTACTTCAGGTCGTTGAGCATCATAGTCTTCCGCTTGAAGCCTTTGAATGAGCTGAAGTCGGTACGGGTAAAGCTTTATAACTCTCCGAAGCAACCGCTGAATCGAGCATTTGTTGATGTTGAGTTCCAGTGCAGCCATTTGGATAGGTTTTTGCTGGCTTTGCGCCAACGCCTGCTCTTGGAGTTTAGTGTTTTCATTAGTGGTGGTAGTAGCAGTGTGGTTTGTCAAGAACAGATCCTTTTTCGAGAAACCTGCCATGGAGGCTGAACTGCAGCCTGGGACAGAGAAACGTCTTGGCAGGCGGCTATTTTCCAACGCTGCTCCAATGTCAACTGGCCAGCCATGGGTTTACAAAAACTGCAAAAGCTAAACTGTCAAATCCTGATCGCCTCACGTCTGGCAGAATGATACCTGAAACTAAACGAACTTTTCCGATACCCTGTATATTACCAGCTCTCCCCGAACTGTTTCCACAAAGTTAGAATCTTGCAACTGTCCAAAATGTCTTGGTAAGACGCGAGACTCAAGACTAGGAGACCATTATGTGAGTTTCTACCCTACAAGTCTTATAATAACAAACAAAAAAGTGCTGTATTAAAGCTGCACACCGGTAGCAGCGCAGATAACTCCCGAGAACTTGTCCCCTCCTTAATTCAATTCCCGCTCGCCATCCTTCTCCCCCTGACGGATAACAAGCCAGCCTGTTTGTTCGCACCCGTGTTTGCCGGCGCGTGGTCGCCCCATTATCTCCGCATAAACTAAATGCTAAATTATATTTGCCATTTTGTTTGCGCTGACACGGGGCATCAATCAGCTCCCCCTCGAGAGGTGTGATGGGCCGGCGGAGGAGGGTGCATAAAAATTTCATTACGCTTAGTAGCAGGCCGGCGAGGAGGAGATATGACTGCATGAAAGAAGGAGGAAGAGGAAGAGAAAAAGGGGGAGCTGATAATGATGAGGAATATCAAACATAATGCGGCCCAAGTAGCTGCCCTGTCCAATTTGTCCTCGTCGCGCGCTGATCGCTTCCTCCGTGTCCCAACAAACGGCGCAAGGACGACGAGGCGTGCCGACACGGGGAATACAAATGACGCCGTGTTAACAGAGTGGGGGGCGGGGGATGTGTGATTAAAGGTGTGAGGGGAAAAATGTGACTTTAATACTCAAGACTGACCAAGCAGAATGTGCAGTTAATACACCTTCGCACAGCTTTGGGGATGCCTTTACAAGCTTTTTCAAACTCTAATTTTTAGGGGAGAAATTTTTCCTGTCATAATCCTAAAGCAGATTACACCTAATCAGCATTTGTACCCCTCAGCGCTATAGTAAGTAAAAAGTTGCCTATTTTCGAGAAAAGAGTCATAATGTGACGATCACAAATCGCTAGCCTAATAGTATAGTTACCTAAGTCATTTTGAACTTACTATTATCAAATCAATAAAAAATACCCAAAAACTTGCAATTTTTGTTGGAGAAGGAAAGTTGTAATGTTACAATAACAGTCATGCTTTTTCAAGGGCAAAGATGTCTTTGTCGGGGATGGAAAGTTGTAATCTTACAAGAATAAAGCCCAAGATCGCAAAATGATTATATTGAAGGCAAAGTTTAACAATATAAGAAAGTCCTATTTTAACAAGTGAATTTCAAAAATACAACATAATTCTCAGAATATTCCACCTTTTATTCTGGAAAAGGCACCTTCATTCACAAAAAAGGACTATATCCTCTGAAAAATACCCCTTTTAAATTGAATTTTAAAAAGTGCATATTGGGTTCAATTTTATTCTCGTAAAGAAATAGGTCTTTTGTTCTAAAAAAAAAATGGGAATTTATTCCTTTGGACTCTTCTTTGAGAACCACACTGTTATGCATATATACAAAATCTATTTTAATTTAACATGGCAAAAGGGATTATTTTATGCTATGAAGTAAATTGTTTTTAGTAGCAGAGGCAGTAAACAAAATTGAGCAAAGCCTCGCTGTGTCATTTATTTAAGCCTATTGGAGATGAAAAAAAATAACATTAACATTGTTAATACGTGTTTTAGGATATTTGTTGCATTGTGCATGTATTTTTGTGTCTCATATGTTAAGACACTGAACAATATGCATTTGTACTTTATATGGATTGATTGATGTTCATTAATTATGCAGTGTGACTTAAAATTAAAAATATATACATATATAAAAATGAAAGAAAGAAGATACATACTAAAATAGAAATATATTACAACATATTAAAATATGTCAGTAAAAATCTCCCAAAATAAAAAATGACAATCTTTTCTTGTCCTAGAATAATAGTCAAGGTTTGACACTTTGAATTTTCATGTATTTTCCATCCAAGTTAAGGCCCTTGTGGTTTATCTTTGCTCTATAACAGTATTGTGTCAATGATCTTCGTATTTGAAAGGGCAACATCACCATTGAAGCATATTGTGGGAAATATAAATCAATACACCTGGCTATGGTGAGGCGTGACACCGCGTATTTACCTGGATTTACGTTTGGCGGCTTATGGTCACGTGACCGAGGGGAGCGAGGGGGCGGCGAGCACATGTGTCACGAGCGTGTCCCACTTGATGAGCAGCTCTTATGAGGATCACATGCTCCGGGGGTCCCACGCCTCTCGCCCGGCTTCCCTGACACATGTTCATTTGCGCGTGTCTGACGCGCGGATCGTGTTGCGCGTGTACTCGCCGCTGCCCTTTGATCCCACAGGCACCCGGGAGGCGGAAAGAAGCTCGGTAGTGCAATTCCTATTGTCATTAAAGGGCCTTGTCGCTGCGTGTGTGTGTGTACCCGTGCGTGTGTGTGTACAGTCTTGCCTCGCTATTTCATTCCCATTGAGCTGATTTTTAAGCTATCGATTTTCACGTGTTTTTACAGGATACAGGCAAGTCCGAATGTAAAATGCCGAGCAGCAATGAGGTCAACTGGAACAGATGCGGCGTCATGACAATAAAGATGCAAATTCTCGTTAACAGCAAGCAGGAGAGGCAGAGACGGTTCCCAACGAAGCTCCAGTAATAGTCGTTGTTCCCTCAGAGGAGAGAGGATAGATGTTTGCGAGTATTGTTATATGCTCTGTTTGTATGTGTATGTGTATGTGTATGGGTTAGGTTACCTAAAATAATATCCCTAACCCTAACCCTATTACGATATACTAAGTTGAATTCTGTTTAGTTGCATTCTCTCTTTGTACATATTGCTGCTCGGTGTATGTTAAACGGGGGTCTGGAACATATCCTCTAAGATAAACGGGGCTTCACTGTAGTACTTACACGTGGAGAGGGGGTACGGGCGAAGGCTCGTAGATGTAGCGACCCTGCGCGTGCCTGTCGTCGATGGGCACCGGCGGGTGAAAGGCCGGGAAGAACTGCGGTGCAGCTGCAAAGCACAAAAACAAACGATGCTGAATGGTTGGATTCTAAGTTGCAGGCTGTCGAGAGCAAGCCAGAGAAACAGGTGGTGGTATAAAACCAAACCGTAAGAACATTTTAGTCAATAAGCACAAAATCTTCACGACCAAGAATGGTTAGCAAAGTGTAGGAAGTCCTGTATGTTCAGCACAGTCATTTTTAAAGAAGCTTGCTTAAGTTACATTTCGGCAGTGGCACTGTGATTTGACCCATCCCACGAGAGAAGGAATATAATGACAATGATAAAATAAAAGGTTTATGAATAATGATAATAAATTGAATTTGACAGAAATGAATACCAATTACGATACATTAACAAAATACAAAACCTTTTTTTTATGATAACAATTATAATTTGGCTCCCCAAAACAACATTTAATTTCCTAAAGTCCATTTTCAGAAACCTACACCACAATTTGCGTGTGGACAAAAACAATGGCAAAATTCAGACAAAAATGCCCATTTTCCAAACTATTCTGAATGAGGCCTGCTTCAAACACACAATACAGAGAAAAGCTGTTAAACAGAGCAAAATGAGAATTTCTATTTTTCTTTCACTCATCACACACACAACGCCGTAACCTTCACTTGCACTCACACCGACCGCCGTGTTAAAAGCAGACGCGCGCATGTGTGTGTGTGTGTGTACGTGTGTCAACAAGCGGACAAGCTGCGACGAGCCTCTGAATCACCAGGCGGGTCCACTTGTGAAACTTGGAAGGGGTTCAACAGCAACAACAAATGATGATATTCCACCTTTACATAAAACAAACACGCTTCGTCTTCATTCACACACACATGCACACACCTTCATTCATACACACGCAGAGAGAGCGAGCGCACGTGTCGCTTGAATGTGAGCCTTCTGCCAAGCTGCAGCGCCCCGAGGCCAAGCTTGTGTCAACATCTGCATACCTTCACGCAGCGTGGCTCTGATGCTCAGATCAGTATGCTTGTTTTTTTTGTTTTTTTTCCAATATGTACATTTAAAA
Source organism: Phyllopteryx taeniolatus (assembly GCF_024500385.1). NCBI lineage: Eukaryota > Metazoa > Chordata > Actinopteri > Syngnathiformes > Syngnathidae > Phyllopteryx > Phyllopteryx taeniolatus. The sequence continues at coordinate 3,112,141 of NC_084521.1, read as the reverse complement.
AAATAATTTTTTTTTTGTACATTTTGTTGGCGGGGGGAAACATCTGGCGGGGCAATGGCAGGTGGCCGACAGCTCAACAAGCGACGCTTTATAAGAAGGAAGAAGAGGAGGAGGAGGAGCGTTCAGGTTCATTTACCTCACCACTCACCTATTTATTGAAAACCTGGATGACTAAAACGAGGGAGCCTGCACATACGCCGTGCGGACAAATGTATTGGGATAATAATAAAGAAAAAAGCTCTCTCTTTCTCTTCTCTCGTTTCTCCAAAGCCTCGTTTTTTATTCTAAACGTGTTCCCCCACACCAAAGTCATTCGAGCATGCGGACCATTGCGTGTTTGAACGTCAGACACGTCTGTCTGATGGGCTCTTGGAAGCCTTAAGCCATCCTGGAAAATCAAAACAAGGCTGGAAATCCTCATTTGAAACCCGAACCCTGGCTCACAGCCTTAATTTAAAACCCCAATTATGGTTAGAAACCCTAACGAGAACCTATTTTGAAAACCCTAACCCTTGTTTGAATCCCTAGATTGAAACTTTAATCGTGACTTGAAACCTTAATTACAAACCCTTACCTTGGCTTGAAAATGTAATCCCCTATTTTGAACCCCTCACCCAGGTTTGCAACCATAACCTTTCTTGAAACCCTAACTTGAAACCCAAGCCCACGCTTGAAACCCTAACTCCTAAGCCTAGTTTGGAACCCTAACCTTGCTTTAAAACCCTAACCTGAAACCATAACCGTAACCATAATTGTTTGCAAACCTAACCTGACTTGAAACCCAAATTTAAAAACCTAACATGACACAGTAAACCTGAGTTTGAAATCCTAATCTTGACTACAAATCCTAATTTGAAACCTTAACCCTTCTGTCAAACCTTGATTTAAAAGCCTAACTTGAAACCAAAATTCTGTCTTAAAACCCTAATTTAAAACCTTAACCCTTTTTTGGAACCCTACCCGGCTCAAAACTCGAATAAGAAACCCTAACCCTGATTTGAAACTCTACTTTAAAGCCATAAGTCTTACTGGAAACCTTGATTCAAAATCGAAACGATGACACTTTCTCTAACAAAATGACGAGACCGCATTACCCAGAATGCCACTGCCTATCTCTTCCCTCCATCCTGCTTCCTGCGGCCCGTGTGGTTTATTTAAATCGAGCTACCGAGTTGACTTAAGCCGAGCTCTCTCCAATCAGAGGCGGCCACCTCTTTTACGCCAGCGCCGCTCTCCATTAGCCAGGCAAACAGCCGCGTTTCACCAGGAGGAAGGTACACACACACTCGAGCTGTGAGGCTTGTGGGGGGCGGGGGGTTCCGGATCCATCCTGCAATCCATCTCCCGAGCTTCCTGTGGGGACGCCTCAGTGTTTACGCCTGGGCTAAATTGCAGCCGCTCTTCTGGATATTCAAGAGGAAGGGCATCTGAGGCCGAAGAGGGGGTTTGGGGGGGGGGACTAGTTTGAGGGTAGCGTTTTGATCAAGACTTTTCATCATCATCCAAATTTTTCCTCCTAATGACCCTGATGTCACTCTGTGCAGCAGCACTGTTCTTTCTTTTTTTTCTTGTTTTTAAGTCATTAAAACATGATTACAAGTGGGTCTTAATGTACAGGCAATTAGAGGCAAACTTTGACGAGGCCTCATTAGTTTTCACGCTGCGAAATATAATTTCCCTTCCATTAAAATTGGGACGGTAATTGCCTCGGACACTTGAATGGCGTCAAAAGAAGAATAAGTCTAAAGTACATCATTGGCAGTACTGTATTGTAATCCCCCTCTTAATTGCAGATTTTTCCGTTTCACCTTTTTATTCCATTGTTATTGGCCATACATTTTATGTAGGGTTGTTCGATACAACTTCTTTTCAGATCGACACCAGTACAAGTATTCTCTCTTGAGTACTCACCCATACAGCGTACCAATACCACTTTTGATAAAATTTCAATGAACACAATGACAGATAATTGTGAACAAAGACCTTTCTTTCCTTTGTACCGACACATTGAAATAAGTACCCCATGTGGCTCCCTCTAGTGGTAAGCAAAAGACACACTGAACTAAACGGTCAAACTGTGCACATACAGACGGATATGGTGTTAACTGAGACGTCTTGACTCCTCTGAACTCATCAGTACGGCACAAATATTAGCTTCTTCACAGAGGATAAAGAATATATTGTATGACTGTGAGCACTGTTATATTATCTCTCTACGTGTTCATGAGCCTTTTGTGTTCAAGCCGTCGCTTAAAGGGTTAACGCACCGCAACATACCCTAGATGCTATTTAGCGTTAGCATTATGCTAGTGGACCAAAAGGCTAAGCTGTGTGTTTATTTGAAATACATAAGGTGTCATTTTCTTTGTTTGATGTTTAGTTTGACAATAAACTTCAACTGGGAGTGGCAATAAACAGGTTGAAGCCTCTTTTTTGAAGCATTTTTCACATTTGGATTTGCCAGATCCTAGGTTCTATTCCTAGTTAACTTTTATGGGCAATACACTTTGATTGATTCATTATTGAAGTGCAGTTTTCATTTTCCTGTTTGAGTGCAGTGTAAATGTTCTAATCTCCTTTATTATTATTATTTTTTTTTAAACTCGTTGAGCTGTGTAACCGCTCGTAAATCTCAGTGAAGTTTTCCTAAACAATTTCCCTCCGCGGTTTGTCGCTGTCAACTCAGATGGTCGTGGAGTTTACGGTCTCAGGTTCAGCGACTCGAACACGGGCGACGCTGGTCTGCGAGAGCACAAAGAGCCACTGACGAATTGCCGAGTGCCGCTGCAGGGCGGAGTGAGCGCACGGCTTCCAGAGGTCTGCCACTTGCTAATGTGGAACATATGAAGCCCGGCGCTGACACATTTTATTATGCCACCTCGCTCGGGATGCCTGAGCTCAGCGCTGAGGCATGCTCGGCGAAAGCCAGGTCCGAAAACTGCACTAAAACGACATAGAACCTCACTAGAGGTGCACTTAAACGCGATTTAAATTACATTTAGTGGCATTTGATGTATTTCTACACAACAACTGCACTAGAAATAGATTAAAACAATATGAGAACTGTCCTAGAAATACACCGGAACTAGAACGACCACTAGACTTGGACTAGAACTACACTAAAACTACATGAAACAACATAAAATACCGTTAAAATTACATTGAGTGGCTTTTTAATGCCACAGCTGCGCTAGAACTACACTAAAACGACACTAGAGTGGTACTAAAACTCCTCTGAAATTACATAAAAACAAAATCAGAACAAAAATAACACTAAGCCTGAATACAACAAGATTAAAACTAAACTAGAACTGCGCCAGAACTACGAGCAAACCTGGTACTACAAATCTAGGTTACAGCATAGTAGAAATAAGTTCTAGAATTGCACATGAACTACACTATAGCATCCCCAGAACTGCACAAGATTCACTAAAAAGTGAACTAGCACTACAACAGACCTGTGTAGCACTGCACTAGAATTCAAGTAAAACTACAGCTACACTAAAAGGGAGATCCCTATATCCCAGCAAAAAAAAAATAAGACGTTTAAAAATAGATGAAAAAACAAGCTTCTGGAAGGAGCCCTAAATGCGCAGAGCTGTGATTAAGTTTGGAGGTCAGAATTTTGAGTTAATATCAGGTTTGTGCGGCATTTCGGACTTAGCTGGAAGTCATTTCGGCACATGTCAGTCTGTCAATCATCACACGTTCAAATTACAACATCGTCGCTTTGCGGGACGCAGCGAGTGAAATGGGAATAAAATGTACGATGACTCGGGATTGTATACACACACACACACACACACTCAAGAGTAGTAGTAGTGTGTTGCTTTATTTTTTATTATGATTGATATTTTTATTCATTTATAATTTTTCCTTATTTCCTTATTGATTAATTTAAATCAATTAATTATTTGTTATTATTAATGTAGCTCAATTGGTTAATTGATTAATTGTAAATAATAAATTAAACAATTAAAAATTGTTACATTAATTATAATTAAATCAGTTGTAGGTAATAAAATACAAAAATAAGAAGGAATTATTATTTGATTATTAAACCCTTCGGCTGACCGATACCTTTGAGCAATAAGATGGGATGATATTAATATTGTATGTTTTTTTTCTTCAGTTTTTTTTTTTTTTTTTTCACTCTATGTTCAAAATAAAAATAACAATAAATATTTTACTTACACATTTTAACTTGTGGACATCTGTTTATTTAAAAACTGAAATGCTGGTCCTTGAGCACCAAAGTTAGCCCGCCCAGTTTTGGATTTTGCTTGATTACCTAGATTGTTTTAGGTCTAATCACCTAATTAGCACTGGATGAATAGAGGACCCTAGTCTTGCCAGAGAGAGGAACTCACTCAGCATGCATGGCACTATCAACCCCCCCCCACCCCACCCCCTTCTCATGCCCCCCCCCCCCCCACAGCATCTATCCCACTGTGGATCAGGGAGTGAGGTTTATTTCACCAGGCCTCTGCGGAGCACCAATCTATCTCCCACATTTGCTGAATTTCTCCAGATTGGGATAAGCTGGGGGGAGCCGAACAAAGCGCTATGCGCTGGCCTCTCCGCCCGAATGCCTCCCCCGCTTCCTCCCAAACTGGGAGAGATTCACACAGCAGTTTAGTAGCTGAAAAAAAACGGGAAAAAAAAACGCAGCCCCCCCCCCCCCCCCCCCCCCCCCCGGAGTCTTTATCTCCCACAGATCCTTCCCTCCAAATGCTGATACGTCTCCGACACAAGGCGAGTTGATTTAAACCTCAAGTTAACTCTCCGGCACCGGGCGACGTCTATTTTATTTCAAACCTCGCAGGGCTTTATTTGGCCGCGTTCCGACATTCCGCGCTTATGGCCGGCGTTATTGCTGAACTAACAACGAAATTAAGGGCGATGTTTTGTCTACGGGGTTTGTAAACGTCCCAGGCCTTTCCCTCCTCAAATGGTCTTATCGCTGATGGCGTAGATATGAGAAAACACGTGCCAGAATCTTTCTCAATAAAGCCGCTCTCAGGTATCTGCTGGTGAAACCCTTGTTTGACACTCACAAGGGAGATTAAAAGCCAAAAGTGCGACCTGGTAACTAAAATTGTACAAGAACTACATTACGACACTGGAACTGCACTAGAACTACGCTAGTACTACGCCAGAACTAGACTGACTTGAACTATACAAGAAGTAAACCACGAATAGAACTACATTACGATTGCAATAGAACTAAGTTAGACTATTCCTGAACGATATTAGAGCAGGGCGCTGGAGCCTATCGCACCTGACTTCGGGAAAAAGGCGGACTACACCCTGAACTGGTCGCCAGTCAGTCACAGGGCACATAGAGACACGGACAACCATTCGCACTCACATTCACACCATCACTGAGTGGGAACTGAACCCACACTGCCCGCACCAAAATCAGGCGAGTGCACCACTACACCATCAGTGACTTTACTGGAACTTCACTCGAACTAAACTTCAGCTGCACTTGAACCACACTACAACTAGGAGTACGTTAGACCCACAATGTGACAAAAATGGAACTACGCTTGAAGGACACCAGCACTAAAAAATACTAATAAAATAGAACTAAACTACAAGTACACTAGACCTGCAATATAACAAAACTAAAACTACACTAGTACTAAACTAGAGCTACATTAGTCCTGCAACAGACCACAACGTGAACTGCACTAGAACTAGTACTTCAAATAAAACTAGACTACAACTACAGTTTCACTCCACTGGGATTGAACTACAACGACATTAGAGCTGCACTCGAAACTGAGCTCCAACTACATTAGACCTACCATAGAACAAAAGTGGACTGTGATAGTAGAACTAGTTCTTCAATAAAACTACACTACAACTGCACTTGACCCATTCTGGAACAACATTGGGACTTAACTAGAGTTACACAAGTAGTACACTTGAAACATACTACTATTAGAACTTCATTAGACCTGCAATAGGGAAAATCTAGAACTGCACTAGAACTAGTCCTTCAAAAAAACTACACGTGACCCACGCTATAACTAAACTAGGACTACACGAAAACTCGATACCAGAGAAAGTAGATTTAAACTCCAGCTGCTCTCTCCCTCCTGCATCCTCTCTCTGGAAGCTAATCGCTTGTTTTCGCCCCGTATTCCAAAACAAGGACAAAGTTGTAATCCATTTAGCGCACCCCCCGTCAACCGCATCCACCCCGGAATAATCCGCAAAGATTGCAAGGTGCTATCAAGGGAAACAAGAGGCAGAATGTGAGGGGAAGTGAGAAAGAAGTGACGGGGGAACTTGCGTCACGGTGATTTTTGGCCTCTTTGTCACGCAGGTGGCGCTCTGGGCTTCCCCGCAGCCCAGCCACGGAGACGAACTGGGGGCTTCAGCGTAAGAAAACTCGGAGAGGATTAAGTACCGGCGGAGCGCTTTAATGAGACCTGAAAAGTTGCGCCACTTCCCAAAGGTCCGCCCTCGCGGCCCCGAGCGCCCCCCGTCATGCCGACGGCGGAGCCACATCAAAGGGAGAACCCGGAGACGGTCGGGGATGGGGGTGCCCCGCATGGAGGAATCCCTTATCTCCTCCTGAGAGGATGCTGCTCTGTGCTCCGAGATTGTCTGGAGCTGCCACCTGTCTCAGGCATGTTTGAAGGCAACACTAAAGCCTGTGATGGGCCTGACCTCCTTGCGCTCCCATTCTTTTATGTCTCTCTTCATTTTAGGCTTTGTTACTCACGCCTCCCCTCCTCCACCTCCCCTGCCGACCGCCGCCTCTGCTACCGCCGCTCGCGTTCTCCTGCTGCAGACTTCTTGTCTCTCGGCTATAGAGATATCACGGCGGGCTTCATCGGCCTGTCCTCATCAGCTCAAGTAACCAAAACAGCTCAATTACAACCACACTCTTAATATTGTCAAATTAATACCTCTAGTATCGAAACTGAGCGACATTATCTTTGTAATGGAACAATTTTACCTTAATCACAGGTAAATTGTTAGAGTATGTGAACATTTAGCAGGCTTTTGTACAAATAAGTATGAACATTTTTGTTCACCATTTCTTTGAAGCTCATCAGAAGTGTACTACATTTAAAATATACCGGACTAAACTACAACTTACAACTTACATCACAGTACACCTGACCTGCACTCAACTAAACTAGAATATACTAGAACTGCACTACAGCTGAAGGAGAGCTATATTTGAACCATCTAGATTAAATCATACTTGAAGTACAATAGAACCATAATAAAACAGCACTACAACTAAACCAGAATTACACTTGAACCAGACCACAATTTAAGTAGAAAGTAAACTACCCAAGAACTGCCATAGACTAAACTAGAACTACACCAACTCTAACTAGAATTACAAACATAGAACTACACTACACACAATATTAAACTATAACTTCAAGAATCCTAGAACTGAAATAGCACTAAAACTAGAAATACATATGTGTCGATTCTCAGTCATCCAGGTCATGACAATCCGCAAAGGTTGAGTCAAGGCAACTAACTCAACTATACTACAACTGAAATCAAACTAAACTAGACCTACACTAGAAAAAAACTACAACTAGCACTACGATAAAAACTGCAATAAACCTAAATTAGAACTACACAAGGACCAAACTAAAACTGCATTGAAACTGCAATCGAAGTAAACGATGACTACAATTGCTGTTTACTAGAACTGCACCAGAACTACAACCTTTTATTGTGCAAGGAACAGCATGTTCAGCATGTTTTTGTATCTCATTAGAAGTGTAAAGTAGCTAAAGTTGTGCCCCGCTGAGCAAAGGCAATGATGTCAGCTTATCTTTGGAACTATACAAAGAAACATGAGCAATGGGCCTGAACTAACTAACTAACACACACAAGCGATTATCCTGCTAATAAGGAGGCTAGCGAGGCTATAATCAAATTGTTATTGTCGTGAAGACGCCGCAAATCTTGCTTTTAAGCCTTCGCAACATCAGCAGTGTTTTGTGCGCGCGAGTGAATGGCGCGATTAAGAAAACGGGCAAGTTGGGAGAAAAGAAAGCACTACGACAGCGCTAGACAGATGTTGTCACGCTGATACGCCGGCGAAACGCTCTTCTTTGAACGTGCTAAGTTCCCTGGAAATTCTGCTTAATTCTCTTTTAGCCCCCTTCGTGTTTAATCTCGTCATTGTTAACGAGCGCCGCCGTTATTTCTCCAGACCGCGTCACATGACTTTAAGACACTTGAAACTCTGATGAACCCTCCTCCGCTCCCACCCTTCAAGTCATGAGGCGCTACAAAGAGGAGCTCGCATGCCAGATCGGGGTCTATCTCGTCAGCGAGCGATGCCGCTAATAAGCTGTAAAAAGGGGATCATCTGATTATCCCTGGTGTACCCGACCAACGGGACCCCCGTGTTGTTCTGTCCTGATGAAAGGCGCTGGCCACGGATGGAAGGCGTCCCTTTCGTTTGCCTGCAGTGCGCCCGGGGCTTCTTCTTCTTCTTTTTTCTTCCTGCCGAGGGACTGCACCTCACCGCCGCGCTCAACATTTGAGGCGTCGCAAAGACAAACGTTTACCCCGTATCTTCGCACCTCAGGCTGTCTTTGAAGGCACGCCAGCCTCTTCTTGTCAAGCTCTCCGAGGGTCACTCACTGGTTTTCAAACCCCAATACTAAACTACAACGACACTTGAACTATAGTAGACCGAGAACTACACTAGAATTTACCCAGTTTCTTCTCACCTAGGGCTTTCTTTGAAAGCACGACCGCCTCTTCTCTGAACAGAACTAAACGAGAAGCACAGTTTCACTGCAATAAAACTAAACTTGAACTAGAACTACAAGTACATTAGAACTGCAACAGTACTAAGCTAGAAGTACACGTGAACTATCTTGGAACTAAACTAAACCGAACTTGAAACACACTCAAACTATAATCGATCTAGAACTAGAACCGCACAAGAAGGACACTTGAATTCTACTAAACTAGAACTTGAACTACACTATAGCTGCAATCAAAGTAAAATAGAACTACACTCAAATTCAACTAGAACTACAAATACACAACAACTAAACTACTTGAACTACACTAGAACTACATTAAAACTGCAATAAAACAAAACAATACCTACTGTTGAAATACACTACAACCAAACGAGAGCTAGAAATATATATACTAAACTGTTGTAACTCTTGAACTACACGTGAATTATACTTGAACTAGTAAGATATTAGAACTGCAATTTAACTACATTTGATCGAAACAAGAACTGCACTAAAAATAAACTTGAACTGCACTTGAAATCCACTAGACTATACTATAACTAGAACTAAACTTCACTAGAATAACACTTAAACTCGACTAAACTAGAACTTGAACTACACTATGCAGTAACAGCAAGCAATAAATTACACTAAAATGCACCTAGAAATAGAATTACACTCGCACTACACTTAAACAACACTAGCACTAACACGCAAGTTACTTGATCAGTAGTCTGGAAGTACATTAGAACTGCAATAAAACTAAAGTCGAACTTGACTTGAACTACACCAGGCCTCTTCTTGTCAAGTTGTCCAAGGGTCACTCCTTGACTTTTCTACCCCCCCCAGCAAAGCCCTCCACACTACTCCCCCTCCATCCAAAACATACACACACTTGAAGATGAATGGAAATGTCTTGTGCAGTCCACATGAAGCGGAGCACTGTAATTACTTGTCAGCACATCGAGGCCGTTGTTGTGCCGATCACGTTCCACGGCGGCGACGGCCGGCTTGCTCAGTTCAGTGGTCAGCTGCATTTTGATATTGAGACGGACGCGTGGACGGACGCTGGATGGACGTGCTATGGCTCGGCGGCCCCCGAGATCAGCTCGCCGCAGCAGTTTTACCGCCCAACAACCCCCAATGACCTCCTTTCGTCTCCTTTGCGGATTCCAGAGTGATCCAGGTGTTAGTCACCTCCAGCCAGGCTAAGGAGCTGAAGGGAACACTAAAACTAAACTATAACTACACTAGAACTACATTTGAACAATACTATAACTTAACTAGATCTAAATTAGACAATAAACAATAAACAATATCACTACACTTGACTGCAAAAAAAATAAAAAATAGAACTACACTTGCACTATACTCAGACTAGAACAATACAACTACAACAAAACAAAACTAGACTAGGGTTGAACTAGATTATATGTAGAAATTTGCTGGACTGCAATAAAAGTAAACTAGAACCACACTTGAAAACACAATACTAGGACTAAACTAAAACAACATAAGAGCAGCATTAGAACTAAAGTGGGACTACACTTGATCAATACTTGACCTAAATTAAAACTGCAATAGAACAACTGTGCTAGAACTAGAACTGCAGTAGACTACAATGAAACTAAGACTACACTTGAAATATACTAGAACTAGAACTGCAATAGAACTAAACTAGTACTACAGCTACATTAGAACTGCAATAGACTTAAACTAGACCCCTTTATTGGCCAAGTCTCAGCATGATTAGGTTGGTCAGCGAGATTTTGATATTGAGACGGACATGCTACGGCTCAGCGGCCGCAACAGTTTTGATGCGACCGCGCAAACTCCTCTGACCTCCTTTCCTCCCCAGATCCCAGAATGATCCAGGTAGCAGTCACCTCCGGCCAGGCTCAGTCGGCAGGGTTAGCGGGGATACTCGCGAAAGGGAATCCCGCGGCCAGGAGATCCTCGCCTGTGCCGCCTCCGGCTTAGCAAGCTCGGGTTGTGCCATCAGTCAAGGACAACGAGGCTTTTGTGCGAGGATTTGACAGGAAAACGGCAGTCGGACCGAGAGACAGTTATCAGTCTGGAGAAGATGCGTAAAAAAAGTCACGTTGCCAAGCTAATACTTAAGCGGAGAGACTTTAACATCACCCCCTCTGCCTTTTTTCACCACCGCATTCTCTGGTATTTTAGCAGCCGTTTTAACATTTGTGAAAAATCCGTGGCCAGAAAAAGAAAGAATAGGCTTTAAGTCCCGCCGCGCATGTGTTTCGTCTTGGCACAGGAGGCCAAAATGTTGAAGAAAGACGCACTTTAAAAGTGGACGACTGTTGCTGGACCGCTGACCGGCTAATCGGCGCATAATGTAAACAGATGTCGCATTCACACTTAAAGACAATTAGGATCTTCAAAAACGAACACCCTCTTCCCTCATTAATCCACGTCGCAATCCTTTCCTCCTTATCCCCTCCGCCAAAAGCCTCCATGTATTAGCGCGGCGGTAAGAAGGGATGCAGACTTTTATTCTGTGTGTTTGCCCAAGAAAAGCAGCTAAGACTCAGGCATCACCGCGATTAGCTAATGCTAACAATAGGGGCCATGTTTCCTTAGCGGCTCCTCTGTGTTGCATTCAAGTGGGTGGAAAGCCCAAAAGTAAACACAGGCTCGATCACACGTCTGGGAGAACGAAAACGCCGAGCCAGCGCCCCTTGTTCTTTTCTCGTTATTCTTCTCAGGAAGCAGGAGCCAGGTGTGCGGAGGCTGCAGGTGTCGTCGCATTTAGACGTATTAAGCGCCGACACGGGCCAGAAACAACGGTAAGCCGATTTATGGGCTTCTGTGTTATTGTGTAGGGACTCTCCATCACTAACGCACACCTGGGATCAATTTTAGGAGGCGACTTTGCACGCATGTTATATGTTACAAATTGGGGCATGTTTACTGATGATAAAAATAAAAAGAAATTGCATAAAATAGTTTGAAAAAAGCGTATTTTCTAATTTAATGGAATAAAATAAATTTTAAAAATGTTGTTTTAGTGGCTAATTTTCATGCATGCTTGCCATTTGGTCATAAAAAATTTTATTACAAACACTATTTTAATTGTTCTCTTTTCTTAATTGTATTATTCATAGCATTTGTTAATTAAACAAATAAATGTTTTAGTGACAAATTCTCATTCATTCTTGTCATTTAGTAATAAAATAAATACAGAATAAAAAATATATTTGTAATTCATTCAGAATGTATTGCATAATTTATAATTAATTTAATTGCAATTATATAGCCACTTATTTAATCAATACATTTGAAAATTGTTGTTTGAGTGGCTAATTCTCATTCTCATTCATTTAGTCATAAGAATATGAATTTAAAAAAAATTACAATTAAAAATAGTTACTTTTATTCATTCCATAATCTAATTATAATGTTAAATGTATATATAAATTGTTTATTTTATCCATATTTATTTCATTTTTTGATTTACAATAAATCACTTAATAAATTATTATGTCAGATATATGTACATATAATAGTTTTTTTTTAATTAATCACCATAAATCCATGAGCCAATTATTTATTGAGATGAATAAATAATTTGGAAAGAAAAAATAATAAATACATTTTATTTTCAACAATTTAGGAAGAAAACAACATATATTACAGGACTTCCGATCATATAAATACCAGACTGGACTAAAGAATGAAGCATGTAACCCATGAGCCATACTTTGCCCACCCCAGATGTCGAATCAAATGTATGTGTTACATGTTACACCTTGGGGCACAAGCACGGGTGACCCCCTGGTTCAAAGCGAGGCAAGGGCAAGCCCGCCGTCTTGAGGGAACCCCCCCGCCCCCATGTTCCCAACACCTGCCACGGATCATAACTCTTACTCGTGTCACTAATGTGTTTTGTGACTTGCTATTATTAGCGGAAACACGACTAACTGGGTTTGTGGGGCTTGTTTACACACAATTATGACTATGGATCTATGGCATCCCAATAAAAACAGTCTGAATGGAATTATTGATTGTGTCAACCATGTGGAATTCATCACTTTTATTTTTATTAGAAGTTATGGTGCGGAAAACCAAAACGACAGCGTGGCAGGTCAAGTCCATAAAAATGAACCGCTGGTCAAAGTTAGCTGGAATTAAGTTGGATTCAGTGCAAAAATGTACTGCATGTTTCATCCATTTTCTATGGGGATTGTCGTGAATAGGAATCCGAGAAAGCACACACAAGCACGGGGAGAACGTGCAAACACCACACACGAAGACCCAGTCATTTTAAAATATTCCAAGCGTAATACATTAAAAACATGAGAAATTGGCTATTTATCTGACATTTTGCTCTAACTTTTAACAAAATGTGTTAGTTGTGAAGGAGATTTATTATTATTTCAGTCATTTTATAAGACATTCTATGGGCCTCCTGAAGCTCGACAGGCTTTTTTTTTTTTTTTTCACTTTTTCAGCCTTTGAACTCAATCAGATTGACTTTTCCGCATGACCCTTCGTTACAGTGTGACCGACGCCTCTATCGTCTTCCCCCCCTCCCCTCTCTTTCCCCCAGTCCATCACGGTCTACGACCTGCAATGGCTCCTTCCACACGCACAAACACATACGAGGTCATAAAACGAGAAGTGGCAGTGCCGCTGAGTGAGGTGAGGACGTAATGGCTGCTAATGTTCTGGCCTGCAGGGTCCTGTCTGCGACACCGTCAGCGGCCTTCTTTTCAAGTAAACGTTCCCTTAAACAGGCACCGTGAGTAAATAGACTTACACTGCGCGGTCGGGGTCCGCTGGACTCTTCATTACCGTTGGGCCTGAACCCATTGAAGGCAAACCGAACAAGCAATTAGCCTCCTAATCAGACTCTAATACACTCACATTCACTACTGAAACACTCTCCCTTGTACTGAAACACGTGCATACACTAATGACACTTTCACACACATTACTGAAACGCTCTCACACACCACTGAAATGCTGTCACACTCTACTGAAATGCTCTCACATGAACTACTGAGAAATTATGCAACTGTCACAAATACTCTTGAACGCTCTAAAATACACGACTGAAACCTCTCACAAGCACTACAGAAACACTCTCACATACACTCTTGAACATTCTACAATACACTACTTCAACCTCTTCACATGCACTACAGAAACACTCTCACATACACTTGAATATTCTACAATACACGACTGAACCTCTCACATGAACTACTGAACGCCCTCAAACAACTGAAAAATTATTCATCACACACACAACTGAAACACTCTCTCACTTTCACTCCTGAAACAATCTCACATGCACTAATGAAATGCTCTCATGTGCTATTTAAAACGCTCTCAGTTACACTACTGAAGCCCTCTCACACTCACGAGTGAAATATTATTTGTTTACATCCATGACTGAAACACACTCACTACTGAAACACTCACACGTACACTACCAAAACGCTCTCACATTCACTACAGAAACACCTCACATTACTACTTAAATGCTGGAACACATACAATTGAAATAATCTCAGACGCCCCACAAAATTGCTCTCACACCGTATTGAAATACTCTCACACACTACTGAAAGGCTCTCACACACTATTGAAAGGCTCTCATGACCTATTTAAGTGTTGTCACACAGCCTCCTGAAAAATTAGTCTCTCCCACCCACTCAGATTTTAGTGAAACCCCTCACAGTCACAACTGAAATGTTCTCACTCACACACACACACACTATGACACCATCACCTCCTTCTGTTTAAGCAAACTTTCCCTCACAGAAACACCTTGAGGAAGTAGCGTCACAATTAGCAGATGAGTAACTAGACCTACACTAAGTGCACCGGACATTTCACTACCGTTCATCCTGCCCCCAATTCAGAACTCGCTGAAGGCAAACGCAACAAGCAATTAGCCTCCTAATCAGACTCTTGCTAACCCAATCATCTCGCTGCCGTCCACCTTTGCCTCAAATGATCTCCACTAGCTCACGTAGGGCTTCCTCTCGCTTGTCAGGTCTCATGGTTGTGAGGGGGCGGGGGTGTGGTTTGACTTTGAGGCGTTTGAAGTGTGACTTGACGAGCGCGAGCGCGGCGTTCAGACAGGCCGCCCTAATGAGGGAATTAGCTGGCCATACTAGCGCGGCCTGCGCCACGTATGAGAGGCTCTCACACTCACACTAAAATTGAAAAATTATGCGCTCTCACACACAATCGAAAAATTTTTGCTCAAACACTACTGAAATGCACTCACACACAACTGTCATGCTCTCACACCTTACAGAAACATTGTCATATGTACTACCAAAAAAACATTCACTTGCATGCTACTGAAAAGTGATTGGCTCCCACCCACAACTGAAAAAGTACTATTACACTCTCGCACAAACACCACTGAAATGCTCTCACACTCAAAAACTGAAAAATGGTTCGCTCAAGCACTATTGAAATGCTCTCACGCTCGCTACTGAAACACTCTCAGTTTCACTACTAAAAAGCTTTCACATTCTACTAAACACTCACATGCACTTCTGAAATGCTCTCATGTCCTGCTAAAACAAAAACATGATCTTACACACATCAATCTCATATACAGAACTGAAAATGATTCAATCACACAAACATTACTGAAATGCTCGCACAGATACTCCAGAAAAGCTCTCAGACACACTACTGAAATGTTCTTACACACACACGACTTAAAACTCTCTCACACACTAATGTACAATTACTTTCTCCTATCCACTGCTGACACTCTCAGACAGACACACAAAATAAAAAACTCGCTCGACCACCGCACTGAAACGCTCTCACAAACGCCACCGATACGAGGAACACTTGAACGTTTCTCACGGTAGTGCGCGTCCAGGTAGCCGTTGCGGGGGTCCATGGCGAAGAGGGTCCCCCGGTAGGGCAGAGCGTGTTCGGCCAGGTGGGGCAGGGAGCCGTGGAGCTCCTTCTTGAGCAGCGAGGGCCGCTCCTCCGTGGACGTGGAGGGCTCCTCGGTCACGTTGCGCTCGGATCCGAGGGCGTTGCGCCTCTCACGGTGGTACGGCGGGCCCGAGCTCTCATCCTCTGCAAAAACACCACAAAGGGCTTCATTAGTCATGGTAATAATGTCATCATGACAACGGGTCAATTTGACCCACGACATAACAAGAGGTAGCATCAGTTTTTAGCAACAGTTATTACAGGACTCGTGTCGTGATAAAATCGTGTTCCCTTTTCAGTTGTATTTAAAAAAAAAACAACAAAAAAAACACAAGGCTTTCCTCACCTGCAATCTACTGAGGCTTTTTATCACCAGTGTAAACACGCACACGGGTTCAGCAGCATGTGGGAGTTGAGGAGTGTACGGGCGAAAGCGTTTCAAACTTGAGGATTTCCCAGAAGTCTGCTCTTAAATTCAGCTTTTTTTTCCTCCTGTAAAATTCCCATAGAGAGAGCAAGAGAGGCTTCCCGACCGCATTCCAAGCTGCCCATTAAACAGCGTCATGTGTTGTATCAAGTACTACCCACCCCACCACCCCACCACCCCCACCTCGCCTTCCCCCCTTGGACTGTTCTTAAACTAAATCTCTCCTCCGCTGTCTGACGGAGAAATTGGGAGGAGCGGGATCTCTGGGGGGGAAGCTTCCTGGCACGCTGGCTAAAGAAGAGGATAAACGCCGAGTTGAGTTCAAGGGCTGAGCTCAGCCACGAAAGACACGGCCTTTGACATGGGGTTTGACCTTTGAACTGGCATCTACCCAGCGGGGGGAAGATAAGAGGGGGCGAAGTCAGCCAGCCTCCGGACTGGTGTATTAAGCTTTAACCCTCCTGTTTTGTTGGTTTCTTTGGTACACTTTGATACATGTTCATGCGTCATTATGACCCGCTGCAGCTTTAGGTTTAATAATGCAAAAGATATATACATCAATAAAACCGGGAAATAACAAAATAGGGCAGTTAAAAAACAACAGCATTGTTTTTTGGAGTGGGTTAATTTGACCCGCCACGTAAAGGGCTGGTAAAGGTTGCATGATGTTTTCGTGGCCACTTCTTATCCATGCTTGTCATTTAGTCATAAAATGAATAGATGTAAAAATAGATAACAAAAATAGAGACTTTTTAAAACAAGTTTTAGACTTTTTTAACTACACTAGAACAGGTCAATTTGACCTGCAACAGAGGTTTAGGGAGCATGATGTTCAAGCAGCTAATTCTCATCTATGCTTGTCATTTAGTCATAAAAAAAATAATACTAAAATATCTATAGTTAAAACAAGAAAATAACAAAAATGGGGCACT
This sequence comes from Phyllopteryx taeniolatus, assembly GCF_024500385.1. Taxonomy (NCBI): domain Eukaryota; kingdom Metazoa; phylum Chordata; class Actinopteri; order Syngnathiformes; family Syngnathidae; genus Phyllopteryx; species Phyllopteryx taeniolatus. Next base: position 3,095,090 of record NC_084521.1, on the reverse strand, counting down.
TTTTAAGAAAATATATCGTTAGATTTTTAAATTAAACTAGAATGGGTTATAAGATTGTATGATGTTTTAGCTGATAATTCTCATCAATGCTTTCTATTAAGTCATCAAAAAATGAATACAAAAATAAGGTACAAATATTTTTATATATAAATAAAAGAAAAAAAAAGAAAAAAAGGATTTTTGAAAATATTATTTTTTAGATTTCAGTTCAATTTAACATAAAAGGAGCTCTAAGGTAGCATGATGTTTTAGCAGCATAAATGTCATCCATGCTTGTTATTTAAAAATATACTTTAAAAATATATACAGACAATATAACATGAAAAGAAAAAACAAAAGGGCCTTTTATAAAAAAAAAAAAAATTAAAGATTGTTTTTTTTAAATTTGGCAAAATGGGAAAAAAACTGTTGTTAGAACCATGAATACAGCAATACATTTCAAAAGATGTCCACCTGTCTGTGACTCTTCCAGTCTCTCTGCATCTTTGTTGCAATCTGCTGATGACACTCTGTGACACTTGAAGCTCATTGGCCGCATCTCTGAAACTACGAGAGGTCGACCAATACAATTAGAATTGTTATTTAAACAATCCTCCTCTTCCAGGTGTTGACATTTTAACATCACAAGACCAAAACGACGCCTAACAATTGATAAATAGCACCTCGCCATCGCAAGGCTTCAAATAGGAAGTGGCCACTGAGCTTAAAGTGTCGCAGAGTGACATCAGCAGGTTGCAACAGAGAGACTGGAAGAGTCACAGAAAGGCATAGAACTGGATGTCCTTTTGCCATTCAGCGTCATGTTCGAGAACAGCAAGTTAAGCAAAAAGTTCTGAAACATTAAACGTCGAACATTCAAAACGTTACAGAAGTTACATCCATGCATTCGAGGTTCATGCTGAAATTTCACCCGAAAGCTCACGAAACCTATTTTTTAGCAAGTAGCGTAGTGTGTGTAAGTAATGCGTCAGCACTGGTCACTTTTCACTTTGATTCAAACATAAGCTTTGCTGGACAACTTTTCAGCATCGGCCGCGTTTCGCGCTGTTTTGAAAAAGGTCCGCTGGAGAGCCCTTTTCAAATGTTTTGTATTTCCTGGGAGCAAAAAGCCTCTTAAGTGCGTCTCCACAGCTAAATTGGCCAGTAGACATGAGCGCCCGGCGGCCTTTAAACTGCTACATCGGTCCATTTATTAAACATCAGAAAAATAAACTCATAAATATGTACTCCGGTCAGCTTCCACGTTCTCAGATGTCGATGTCAGACGATGCGAGAGAAGCGGCGGTTGCGTTTTCCTTTTTTTTTTGCGAGTGCGCGCGGCGCTCGCGGCCTCCACTTTTTTCCAGCCCATGTCGTCAGCGGCAGATGAACCCAATTCCCGAAATCCCTTTATGTTAATATTGCGCTTTGCAAGAGCCAGACCTATTAATCCAGCTTTAGAGCGTATAAATGCCATTATTCCCTTAATAAGATCACGGGCTGTGCAGTATGGGATTAAATGCTTATATCATAACTGACGCTGTCATTTCCTGCGGATGAGGGCGGCTCGCCTCTCTCAGTCTGTCGGTTCCACGTTAAAAGATCCCGACAATTTTCCGCCGCCGCCGACCCGTCATGGGGTAAGAGCGGGACCTGTGGGCTGCTCCATCCTGTTCCCCCCCACCACCCTTCCGGATCTCGCCTCCTTCACGTGGACCTCTTAAGGTAGCGCTCCTTAATCTGGCCTGCTTTGTTGTTCTTAATTGGCTGCTAGGATGCAGCCTTGCATTGCTTAAGGCAAACTTTTTACACCAAGGACCACGTCGAAAAATACTTGCTTTTGGACATGATGATATTTAACATTATTTTTACGCCACTATAACATTATGCAGTTAAAACCATTTTAAAAATCTACCTAAATAAACGTTTAAAAACAAACAGTTTTAAAATATAAAATGCATACATGCACTTAAAAGTTAAATACAACTGAACTGTAATTAACAAATGAACTGTTAGATTAAAAAAAAAAAGTTTAAGCCCCTTTTACATTACGTATTCTTTGAACATTAACACTGCACTTAAATATAGGAAAGAAAATAAACTACTTAATGATTCTATTAAAATGTATTGCACGGAAGTTAAATAAAACGCATAACACTTGCAGGAGGATACGTGTACCACGCTGAGAATCACTGGCTCAATGTGTTAAGAGTATGGAACCTTCCGGCACCGACCCCATTGGCGGTGCAACACTCCCACCGCGATTGGCTTCTGATACTATTGGGAAAACCCCGAGAAAAAGCCCGGTTAGCCAGCCAGTGTGAAAGGAGTTTATGACTTCCCCTCCCGGTGAGGTCAAGCGACTAATTGTTCAATCACAGCTGTGTCAGGCGCTCGCCATCCCCCCCAGCCGTTACCATGGCGAGTCCAGGGGTTCATCAATGTCCCATATAGCACCTTAAGGGGCTTCATTACTGCGGGCCAAAGCACCTTAACTGGTTAACCAAACATTCAGAGGCACAAAGGGTCAATTGACTCCCGACCAGAGAACCAGAAAAGAAGAAGGTTTTCTCTTCCGGTGTGTGTTTGAGAAGAGGTTTTCCCTCCCTCATTTTTCAGTCCTCTTTTATTTCCCTGTCTTTTCCCATGGTCGCCGCATCCAGGCCTCCGCCGGTTTGCGAGGCTATTCAGACCGGCACAAATGCGGCAGCCGGGCCTCTGCGGACCAGAGGGAAACGGGAAAAAAAATACTAGAACTATCCTGCTCTGCTCTGCTCTCTCTCTCTCTCTCTCTCTCTCTCTGTGGTGATTGAATTTCTTAACATCTTTTCAAAAAGCGCTTAAATGCCTGCAGGCGAGGGGAAGAAACAAGCTAATGGTGGATGGGGAGCGCTGAACAAATTTCAGAGCCCTTTCCTGCTCGCGTTTGAGGTTGAAAGCGCGCTGCCGCCTTTCAACTGTTCAAAGTCCTCCTTCCTCCTGCAGTGTCACTGAAGGATTTGAAAAGAAGGTAATTGTGCTCGCTGCCGTCATGATCAGAGCGCGCGCCGCGGCTTTAGTGCTTCCTCCGCCACTAGAAATGTACCCGGTGCTACGCTGCGGCATTCTTCCCCAAACCCCTTTTAGCGCTCGTTCTACCTCCGCCTCAAACGCTCCCACTTGTGCATTCTCTCCTTTCAACACCTGCGAGCCGCTCATTAAACTCCCCGCAATTGTCCGGGGTCTCTATTGTCAAAACAACCCGGAAACCATCGGGAGGTGGACGCGATGAGTTTGATCGAGGAGCAGTGACGCCCCTGTTTATGGCGGGAGATACTTTTCTGGGGTTAAAACGACTTCAAGTAATATCGAGCAGATCTGATGATTTAATATTCTTGCAAGAAGGAACAACAACCGTGCGGCAAAAGAAGCAAACGCACTCGTCGTTTCATGTATACTTCTCTGAGCTTGTCTTTTAAGCCCGTGTACCGTAAGTTCCGCCCCACTATGCTCGCTAAACACGGACTGTGCTCAATCTGACTCCTATTATTTTCTCTTATCTCAGCATGATGATCTTGTCGGAATTCGTCAGCCTCCATTTAATCAAACAGGAACCATTCCCTCAACCACAAACATCCTCAACCGTCTATCAGTCATTAGCATTATGCAAGTCACATATGCAAGACTTAGTCATGTAAGAATGGACAGAAATTTTCCAGCCCAGGCAGAACCCATATGAACAATATGTTTTTATATACAGGGTGTGTCAGACAAATTCCAGGACTACTGTCATAAACATCCATCCATCCATTTTCTGAGCCACTTCTTCTCACTAGGGTCGCGCACGTGCTGGAGCCTATTCCAGCTATCATCGGGCAGGAGGCGGGGTACACCCTGAACTGGTTGCCAGCCAATCGCAGGGCACATACAAACAAACAACCATTCGCACAGTCACAGTCACACCTAGGGGCAATTTAGAGTTGTCAATCAACCTACCATGCATGTTTTTGGGATGTGGGAGGAAACCGGAGTGCCCGGAGAAAACCCACGCAGGCACGGGGAGAACATGCAAACTCCACACAGATGGGGCCGGGGATTGAACCCCGCTCCTCAGAACTGTGAGGCAGACGCTCTAACCAGTCGGCCACCATGCCGCCCTGTCACAAACAATATCTTTCAAATCCAAACTAAAAAACAAGTTTTCCCCTTCAAAGTAATCCCCTGAAGTCTAGCGCTCCTTCTCAGCCTTCATACACTCCCGGAAGGATTCTTCCAAGATCCTCCGCAGCTGGGTCGTGACGGCCATCTTGATGTCGTCCACGTCTTCAAAACGCATCCCCTTGATGACGCCCTCGAGCTTGGAAAAAAAGGAAAAATTCCTGGCTGGTTAGGAAACGTTGCTCCAGCCTGGTGATGTTCTTCTCACTGTGAGATGCTTAGGGCATAGTGAGCATACAGGTTAAACGTATTAAAACACACTTAATCTTATTAAAACATACTTTGTAGAAGTATTCCTAGCGCCTGTTGTCACTCTCTCGCTCACACAGTTCTCCAAATAAGAGGCAGTGCATGCTTGCTTCAAGCTGTCTATTCATTCCCAGTTTAAATTTACTGTAAAACTAACACGTAAAAATAATGTCTCATTGTATATTCAAACAGCAGAATGCTCAACCAAACCATACAATTTCAGTCCACTAATGCTAACGAACAATGCAAAACGCCGTAGACGGTTTAGCGGTAATTAGCATAGCTGTTGCGGTCATTATAAACCAAACAACTGCTACTTTAGCACACATGGAGCTGCGACACATACAAACAGAGCCTACAACAACACTCACAGGCACATATTGTCTCTCGTCTTTTCGCTTCTTAATTACACTGCATCTCTCGATAGGACTATGAAGGCACGGCAATCTCCCCAAAAAAATTTAAGTAACACATATTCACATGTTCGTATGTCCAAAATGTTTATAAGGTGAAAGTTTGTAAGTAGTATTAAAAATCTGCAACATAGTGGGGGCGCGAAGGATGAACCGCGCTATAGCTGGGGGGGTGGGGAGGGGGGGGGAATTGATGTGGTGTCCCAACAATTCAGAGGAACCTTAAAAACATTTTTTTCCCTCCAAAGGCAGAGGTTAAAAAACAAGGACTACTCCTTCCTCCACATGCTAATCCGTCTTTCACTCTCAAGCATCTGATTTGCCCTCCGGCCTCTACTCTTGTCAGTCTCCGAGGCCAGGACGTGCACGTTTCAGGGGTTGCACAAAGGCCCAAAGAACACCCCCCCCCCCCAAACCCTCCAACCCCCAACGAGCACATCAGCACTGTCTTTTGTGAAGCCCAAACATCAGAAGAGGTGTTGTTGTACCTCTGAGCCAAAGCCAGAGAGATGTGGCGCTCCACCTTCCACGCCTCAAAGAAGCGATTGTCAATGGCACAAACAGGTTTTGGCTGGGCTGCAAGGAGACATGAAGCAAAATCGCACAAGCACTTCTTCTTCAAAGCTCCTCTCCTCCTGTGCAATAATCTCTTGCTCCCCTTTAGTACCCCCTCCTCCTCGTCTTTCTCTTGCAAATCAACTCCCGGGAAAGATTCAAGACTCCCCCCAATTAACAATGAGAAGGAGGGAGGAGAGAAAGAGAAAATTCCAGCAGCTGGCTGGAGTTTAATAAGAGCACCTCTCCAAGCGGTTTAGGCTTATGTACCTGATTCAACCGCAATATACGCGGAGGACTCGTCGGTGATTAGCGGACGGGTTGGAAGACTCAGCGGAGAAATTAGACCGGCACAACAAGAGCGAGCGGGATTAAGACAATCGGGCTCGGTTCTCGTCCGCTGAGAGGTGACTTCACTTCCTGTATGCCCTTCACAAACACGGCGGCTTGAGATCCTGGCACCTGACCGCCTCCGAGCAGATTTGGTTAGCTTAGCTTTGTTTGGACACTAAAACTCTGCTATCCAAATGTCTTGACACATAACATAGGAAGCTTTATGTACAGTCACAAGTCAAAGGTAAAACACAAGTATGAGGTAATAAGAAAAAGTAAAAAGGAAATACAAAATAAAATGTAAAAAATTAAAATTGATGGGAAAAAATAACAAAAAAAAGTTCCAATATTAGTTTATAAAGAATATAAGTATAAAAAAACAAATAAAATAAAGAAAAATAAAATTTTAAAATATATAATAAATATAAATAATATAAATAAAATATAAAAGAAAGGAAAACACTAAAATAAATTGTGAACATAAAATTTTATTAAGTCTACCGTAACCATAAACTAAAATTGGATATATTTGAATAGATTGAGATAATGAAAAAAATATATATATAATGATAAAATAATTTACATTTTTTTTTAAAAGAATTGTAAAAAAAAAAAAAACTATACATGTAGTCTAATTATACAAATATATACAATTGTATCCATCCATCCATTTTCTGAGCCGCTTCTCCTCACTAGGGTCGCGGGCATGCTGGAGCCTATCCCAGCTGTCATCGGGCAGGAGGCGGGGTACACCCTGAACTGGTTGCCAGCCAATTGCAGGGCACATAGGAACAAACAACCATTCACACTCACAGTCATGGCTACGGGCAATTTAGAGTCTCCAATTCATGCATGTTTTTTGGGATGTGGGAAAACTGGAGTGCCCGGAGAAAACCCACACAGGCACAGGGAGAACATGCAAACTCCACACAGGCGGGGCCGGGGATTGAACCCGGGTCCTCAGAACTGTGAGGCTGACGCTCTAACCGTGCCGCTACATACAATTGTACATTATGAAAACAAAAAAAATGTTAGACAAAAAATAAATCCCTATTGTAAAAATAATATCTCTGGCGCAAATTAGTGCTTCTAAAGTTTTTGCTGAAATCATTCAGACTTCATTTTGTATGTAATCAGACTATGGTCAGCACAGCGGAACATTTGTCTGTTTGGTCGCCTCAACGGCAAGATGGTTTGGGTCGGACTCGCAATTTCAAATATTCATAGACGACTAAATTGTCTTGTCAATTAAGCTGTCTGTAGGTGTGAATGCGAGTGGTTGTCATATCAATGTCAATACTGAATTTACGGCCATGTATGTCCAAAAAGAAAAAAAGAAAAATGTTCATTTTTCGTCTCAATGAGGATTTTCACCAGCAATATAATGATGAAGAAACTGGTGCGTTCCCTCTATTTGACCTCTGTTCATTATGGATTCTGAGCATAGGCGAGCATAGCGGTACCCGATTCAACTGTCAGCAGGTAGGAGGGTCCCACTCCTGGTTAGCAGTCGGCAGCTGATTTCACACACCACAAATGCCCACTTCAATATTCATCCAGGCAAATTCAACAACTCCCACATCTCAATTTGGCTCCCAGCAGCCCGTGCACTACCACCCCAGCTACGCCAAGCACGGCCCGCTCCCTCTCTCTATGCCGCCGGGGGTCTGCTGGGACGCCCCTCACCCCAGCCCCCAGGAGCCCATCGTCTTGCGGTCCCGGCCGCCGGGCCCCAGGGCTGAGGAGGGGAAAATCAAAGCCTGCCCGACTTCTTCCATCTTCCCCGCGCTCACCTCAAATCAGGCTCACAGCGGGATTGTGTCATGCCAAGATTCCACCGCGCCCGTCGGCCCCCCTTGTTCGCCCATCAGGGGCGCAGTGGCTCGAAACCCCACCAGCATGTCATCAGGGCCACATTGTGATGGAGCAATGAGCAGGGGCCCGGTGCAGCCAAAAAGCTTCCACTCTGAAATGCACATTGATGCCTTCTTTTTTTTTTTGTTCTTTTTTACCGAGGATAGTTAAGCGGCTTTTAAGACTTTTCACTCAAAGAGCACCTTGGCCCGCATTCTTCGCAGAATCAAACACCAAGAGATGCATTTGATCGCAGCTTCAAAGCCCAAAATTTCATTCAGTGCTCCCATCCAATCGGCTTCAGACGGTCACAAGTTGGCAATGATGGGCCATAATCTGTCAAATACTTCAAATTGTCCTGTGTAACAATGCAAAATGATTGCGCAATGATGTAACTTAAGCTATACATTACTTTTTATAACCCGTCAGATTTCAAAATCTTCCTCATACAGCCAAAGCACCGGCCCTCAATGAAGTCAGCATTTTTCTGTCCAGATTGGTTGGTCAGAGCAAAACACTAAATATTTCAACAATACTAAATGTAACAAGCGGCACGGTCGACGACTGGTTAGCACATCTGCCTCACAGTTCTGAGGACTGGGGTTCGAATCCCGGCCCCGCCTGTGTGGAGTTTGCATATTGCCCCCGTGCCTGCGTGAGTTTTCTCCGGGTACTCCGGTTTCCTCCCACATCGCCAAAACATGAAGGGTAGGTTAATTGAGGACTCTAAATTGCCCAAAGGTATGAGTGTGAGTGCAAATGGTTGTTTGTATATTTGTGCCCTTTGATTGGCGGGCGACCAGTTCAGGGTGTACCCCGCCTCTCGCCCGGAGATAGCTGGGATAGGCTCCAGCACGCCCCCGACCCTGGTGAGGATCAGCGGAACGGAAGATGAATGAATGAATGTATAAATGTAACAAAATTGTTACAGCCAACTTCGAATAGCAAAACACGTCTGTAGTGATTTGCACATTTTAATACATTTAATAATCAGCATCTGTGGTGTGATGTATTCTATTTAAATGGTTTGTGTTGTTGTCATGTTATTAGATAAATATTGATTCTGAACTGCTCCAGTAAATGTAGGTGTTGCTGTTACATTGCGTTTTTTTGGATAGTACTAATTAAGGATGGATATGGATGATTGATATATATAGTGATTCCATCCATTTTCAACACCGCTTATCCTGGTTAGGGTCGCGGGACGCTGCAGCCTATCCCAGCTGACTTCGGGCGAAAGACGGACTACACCCTGAACTGGTCGCCAGTCAGTCGTAGGGCACATATAGAGACAGACAACCATTCACACTCACATTCACACCGTCACTAAGTGGGAACTGAACCCGCGCTGCCCGCACCAAAGTCAGGCGAGTGTACCGCTACACCATCACTGACTCGTATAGTGATTTTTTTATTTTACAATAATACTTAACTATATTACTATAGTTAGAATTTCATATGTATCTGTGGCTAGAAACATGTGCAGTCAGTGAATTCCTTGACAATTGCCCCATGTTTTTGTGGTTCAATAAGAAAATAATACAGTACAGTATATTGTATGTTGAGCCTCAAAACCTGATAGAGGGTTGTAGTTTTTTCATTGCAGTAGATGTGCGGTGCTTGGTGTGCGATGAAAAGTTTTTTCGCAACTGTCCAATTCAGTCACTTTTGGTGGTGTCGCTCGGTGTGCGGGCGGCCTAAAACTTTTTACTCAAAGGGCACCTTGGCCTGCATTCTTAGCGGAGTCAAACACCAAGAGATGAATTTGATTGTAGCCTCGAAGCCAAATATTTTGTACTCCCAGCCAATCGGCTTACGGAACGTATCAGCCCGGTTTCAGACGGTCACAAGTTGCGGACGATGGGCCGTAACCTGTTACGTACTTCAAATTGTCCTCTGTAACAATGCGACGCGATTGCGCACCGGGGCCGGAATTAGCATCGGCTGGTACGGTGCTTCGTTTTAGGGGGGCTAGATCTGGGCAAGTTTCCCAGCACACCAGCAGCGGGCAGTTTCCACCAGGCCCAGAGCGACTGAATCCCACTTCTGACACAAACACACACACACACACACACACACATGCACGAGAGCGAGCGGGCCAGACCAGTCTGTAGCACTCCGATTAGGACGGACTCGCCAAGAGAAATGGATACGCAGCCAAAGCAAAGAAGTGCCGAGCCAACAGTTAGCATCCAGTAGAGAGGAGGGAAAAAAATAACATGGCAATCCAAAAACGCCACTGTGCATGTTAAAGTATCATTTCATTGCACTTGCAAAGTGCTGTAAGCCCTTGTTACACTTCAGAATATCGTCAAGTAAAATGTGGCTCGTTGCTTTTTCTTTCTTTTTTTTTTTAATTACTATTTGCAAAAGCTTGGGACAAAAAAATAAAACAACAAAAAAATGTCAAATTAATTTAAAAACTTAGGTCTGCTTTACAAGTAGACTAAAAATAAATGTGAATAAAATAAAAAGTGATAAAAAGAAAATTGTAAAAATACATACAAACAAAATTAAGACTCTAAAAGGAGACTCCAAATTTTTTAAATGTAAAAAATACTAATTAATATGATGAAGAAAATTGTTCAAATCAATTTTAAAAAATGTATTTTATTCCGTAAAGGAATACTAAAAATAAATAAAAATGTAAGAAAAAGTAAGAAAAATAAAGAAAAGCTACAAAGAAATGTAATTAAATCTACTGTGAAAGGAGACAAAAAATAAAATGAAAATTACTAAATAAAAACAAAAGAAAAATGACGATGAAGAAAAATATTAATAATAATAATGAATTAAAAAAACAAGCCTACTGTAAAGAAGACTAAAAAAACATTTTAGAAAATAAGAAGAAGAAGAAACAAAATGTTAAAAACACTTTTTGTTGCAATTCCCAAATGGAGACATACAGTAGAGAAGTCCATTAAGGCAGGTGGCGATAATAAAGAGATGCTTAATGAGGCACCTGCCCGCCAGCCATTGACAAGCACGTTACAAGCACCTCCTAACGAAGGCTAGTGGGCTAATTTAACTTTTGACATTTGATAGCTAAGGAATGAGGGAGGGATCAGCCATTTATCTGGAACAGGATTACTCACCCTCACCCTCGCCCACTTCCCCTCCATCCTGCCCCCTCACACGCACACGCACGCACACACACACACATAACCCCCCCGCCCCCAAGCCCCCCATCCAAAAAAAAAAAACCCTCTCTCCAAGTCAAGCCCGGATTCATTAATTTTTCTACTGCTAAGCACTTTATCAATGACTGGCGCAGGTCCGCAGTGGTCTCGATGCGCCTTCACGCCTTCCGCCGTGCTCTCGGAAATGCTGCATGCAGTAAGTGGGACAACGCCGATGCACAATTTTGGAAAGTTTGGAAACGGTCACAGTAGCTTCCAGGACATAAAGGTCATTCAGTATAAGTATACAGTACAGTATCAAAATAAGGTTCATTTGGTTATTCCAAAGGCGTTGTACGTGCTGCCGTTGCAGTAGAAGAATGTATTCTATATTAATTACAACTTTATTTAATGTTTTGTTTTAGTGTGAGAATTAAAACAAACAAGAGCTTCTTCCCCTCTCTCTAATATTGTCTTATCACTTTGCTGTGAAACAAAGCAAGATGTCTGTGCTTGGGGGGCACCAGTTGCACAAGGCAGATGCGTATGTGTGCTAAATGACCTCGCCAGACAAGTCGAAGACCAGCCATCATCATCAGTTTGAATTTGAATTGTCTCCTCGCATGCAAGTTTATTCTGTATCTCTCATTATTCTCAAGGTGCTTGTCCTGTTTCTTGTCTGAATCGAAAGGGTTAAAATTTTTTCCCTTGACATGTAGTGTATGAAGTGCTGCCTCCATGAGTGAAAGTAATTTTATTCTGGCTTTTTTTCCAACACTCTACGCTCTGCTTCCGCCAGTGGAAGCCACTCTCCTCGTTCAACCCCGTAACGCCTCCCCGATCGTCATGGTAACGAACCTCGTAGTAGCCATTGGCCCGACATATTCAGGTGCATCTCAGTAAATTTCAATAACATGGAACATGTTTCTTTCAGTAGTTTAATTTAAAAAGTGAAACTGATATATTATATACGTTCAGCAAACTAAAACGTCACCATCTCGAGAAACAATCAAAATGATTTGAAAATATAGAATTTAGGTAGGAGTTGGCCATTTAATGACTCTGTATAATATATGAGCTTCGCTTTTTGAACTGAATCACTAAAATAAGTGAACTTTTCGACCACAATCTAATTTATTGAGCTGCACTTGTATATGGAGGCTGAACAGTCGCTCACTTGCATGAGACAGGGCCGCCCCCTTAAAATTAATTTCAGCAAGACAAGAAAGTGTTCTATAATTCTTCATTCTTGGGGTATTTCAATGCAAGCATGTCTGAGACATAATACATTATTAACACCTGCAAACTGTTTTAAACTGAGAATTTTTTTTTTACAATGTCTCCTTTAAGTGTAGCCAAGTCTCAGTACTATGTATGACGTCACTCGCATGCACGTGCAAGTGAATAAAAGCACTGTTCGCAAATGGAAAACACATCGGAAAGCTCGCATTCACATACTGTACAGTCAGGGGAGCAGCGACATATCGCTCTTGAGAGGTGTGAGGAGCTCATTTGCATCGGTAACGGCAAATTAGTCTCAGTCCAACACCCGCTGAAGGCCGACCGTCTCCGTTACAAGTCCGACGAGGGGCTGCGCGTGAGTGTGACAAATTTGGGTGAACCGTACGGCACAGTCGGGCCTTTCATGCAGCAGCTGGCAACACTCACGCTGTCTAGCCCATCATCGTTGGATTTTTTGATTTTTTTTAAACCAGCAAGCATGACAATCACAATTCCACTAGCCAGGTGCCGTAAAAATAACACTCTAATTACCCGGCACCTACAACAAGGAGCTGTTCTGGACATACACTGACTCGTTGGTGTTCGACCCGTGAGCTAATCACATCGAGGTTTGGCCTTACGCTCTCAACACAAGATTTGGAATAAGGTTCGTTCATTTTGCGTGAGCTCACAGGCGCCAATGTGCCTCACAAGGATTCTTTTATAAACTTGTCAAGCATTGTTTGCCTTCCAATTTTCGAAACATCATTACGACATCAGCATGTAGTGAAAAGTGCAGACTTGACCTTGGCTGCTTGATAAACGACCCCCCCACCCCTCACCACCCTAAAAAAATTCAAGGTAAGATCTAGACTGTGTCATTGGCGGTGCTGCCAAAAAGACAACATTTAAGGTGAACTCCAAGTCATCTTGAGGGCACGATGCGGAAAAACTGTTGCTGGTTGCAGTGATGGAGTCCAAATATAGCAGCTCCACTTCATGGTTTTTCACTTAAAATGTCATCTCTGGGTTTTCCATAACACGCCGCACCCTGTGTCCTTTTTCCCCCGTCCTTCACCCACCCCGTCCCCTCCGCTTTAATGACCTATCCTGTCGCTCGCAATGCCTCTCAGCTCCTTTTTTTTTCTAATCTGGACATTACTTCACCTTTAATCCCATATCCCACATAAATATGGTTTAAGCCGCATATCTTCTGTCCTTATTGGAATGAAGGGAAAGCGTTTTTTAAAGTGATCGCTGAAAGCTCAAGGCTACTTTAGGATTTAAGTGTGGCATGGTGTTTTCTTTTTTCCTCCGGCTCCGTCCCATCCCACCTTTCCACCCTTCGTCCATATAATCTCTACTCACTCCTCACATTCTCCTCTACATCCTACATTTTACTGTCCCTCCAACTCTGTTAATTTCTTCATTGCATTTAACTCCCTCTTTTCATCCACTGTAGCCCCCCCCGTTCAAGCCCCTCCCTCTAGGCTACATGGAGGGACTCGCACAGACCCACGCAGAGCTGTCCCAGAGCCAAACCCAGAAACAAAGAGCCCACAGAGAGAGGCCCAGACATAATGTGGAGCGCCTCTGACAGCACTCGAAGATGAAGTCATGAGGTCACCAAATAGTTAATAATAATGCCCCTAACACCAGCACACTGCCATTTAGCGGCAGAGAAAAATGAGCGCCTACACGCATGTGTGAGTGTCCGCGGCTTGCAACAAGTGTGGAGGGATAAAAAGCTTTTAAAAACGTAATCAGATACACCGGCGGGTCCTTTGTGGATACCAGAGGGCGGAAAACGAAACTTTTGGCTTTGCTCCAACTAAGTTGAAGTACGCCCCCACCCCCGCATCTTTCCTTATTGGCGTTTGTCTGACATGAGACACGCCTGGGCGGTAATGGAGATGTCACAGTCAGGGCCGCCCTCTGGACATCGGCGTAGCCTCCCGGTTCCAGGTGAGGTCGGATGGGGTAAGAGATTCAAGAGTGTCTCAAAGCGGTTCAGGGTGTTTTCACTTGTGCTTCTTTGTAAATGAATGGAACACAATTGCATTTTACACTTGGTCCTTTTCAGACAGAAAGCACTCCACATCAAGTCCAGTTTGTGTAAGTGGTCCAAGTTCCTGTTCATTACAGTTTCATATTGCCATCGTCTTGACCTGAAGTGTACCCAAAAGAGAACTAGGGTCTCTTTTGAACCAAGTTGCAATGTGAATGCATTAGACTATTTTGTTGTATCAGTTTTGGATCCACTTGAGGTGGATTGTACTTGAAAACACACTGAGTTCACATCAGATCTGTAGTGGATGAGAAAGGGAACAGGACCTCTATCAAATGCCCTCTTAAAGTGGACCAACTATTGAACTAAAAGAAAACTGAGCTCTTTCCCTTCATTTTTGATTGGGTCTGATCTGATCTGAATACAATTTCGATACGAGACAAAGTGAATTTGGGAGTACGTCACCTGTAAACCAAAGCATATGTGAAGCTAATCAAACCTTGCGACCCTTTCAAGAGGGCTCTGACTTCTTTTGGAGTCCTGGATAGAAAGGATTATAAAGGACCAAAAGTAAAAACACCTTCACTGACTCTTTGCAGGTGGTAGAGTGGATTAGATCGTTAATGTCACAGAATAGAGTGGGCCTCTGAAAATGCCTTTACAGGGCGAAACAGTAGGAAAAGAGGTGAGGGGCCGGGGGGAGTTGGTGAAAGACAGCTATGCAATTGCTTCACATTAGAAAGACTCGCTCAAGTTCATGTTGCAGTGCCGCTGTAGACATTTGTTTTCCCGGCAAACTCAGTCTGCGCAACACATCTGAGTTCAATTCTACGCATGCCCTCTTCTTCGGAAAATCAATTCCTCTCAGAGCGGGGCAAGGGGATTACACCGTCCCTCCCCGGATCCAACCCGACAAATGGTTCTTATCAGCTGACAGCCCCTACTCCAGTTCCTCGTCTTCCTTTTCCCCATCCAGGAGGAGAGACTCACCACGCCAATGTGGATGTGATCCCGGGCTCTCTCTGCCAATAGTGGCAACTCTTTTCGCACTCCAAACCGGAGCTATTTACGAGAGCCCTGGGAAAAACAAGGGTGGGAAGAAGAGAGAGTGGGGCGCATAGAGCACCGCTGCCTCTCCGCCGTGTCTGCTTCCAATCAATCGCCAGGAATCACTGCCATGCTTTTTGGCCTTTGATCCGAGCTCCTCATTTGAGAAAGAGAGAGAGAGAGAGAGATCTGGGTGGTGGGGGGGAGAGAGAAGAGTGATACTCGAGGCCCAGGGGGAGTGGAGGTCACGGAGGAGAGATTAAAGGGATGCGGGGGCCTCTTGCCCATGTAAACCTGAAAGTTTGAGTTGATCAACTTTGTCAGAGGTTGAGACGCAAGCTTCTGTCATTAGAGGCTGACTGTAGTACTGCCTTGGCAAAGGACCTTTTTTGAAGAGTTATTTATTGAAGGGTCGTAGTCAAGGACGTAAGCTTATTGTTTGTTTGTTTGCTTGTTTGTTAGGACTACAGGCAAACTACACAACACATTTCCAAGAAACGTTTTGCAGGAGAGGGACATGGCACAAGGAATAATCCACATTGTGGTGCAGATCCAGATGAAGATGCTAATCCGGGATTCTCCTTCATTTGTTTGGCAGTTGGCAAACTGTATGCAAACTGCATTACTGCCACCTACAGGCCTGGAGTGGATAAGTGTTACCTTGATTTTATACAGTATATACAGTGTTAACAAAATGGTAATCTATGATAAACAAAGGTAAGCAGTCCAACTCTTGTGTAATTTTCTCACTGAATTACAGTATAAACGAAAACTAATATTTACAAAACCCGCATGTGGCATATTTTCTTGGCTGACATCTGCAATCTACCAAGTGTCATTCAAGTTGTGTCTATTTAGCCTTTTGTGCACACGTCCAACTAAAATCCACAAGTAATTCCCCGGCCAGACTCGAACCTTTAACTAATTATATGTTCTCACCACATGATGATGTGTGTCAAGGAAGCATTTAAAACCCCAAACTGGAAAACGTTTTTGTCATCGCACATTTTCTTAAGAGCAACACCAGATGTAGCGTGCAAAAGCTATTAGACGCGAACGTCCGTCACTGCTTGAATAGAAACGCCAGGCCTGTTAGGCCAGGGCCACGCATTGCCACCGTTACTTTAGCGAGGGCCCGAGAACAGGCGAGCACAACAGAGCACGAGGGGAGGAACGCAGCATAATAAATCCTCCTGGCAGGCTCGGGACGCTCCTGCTTTTGTTCCTACTGGCAGGGGGGAGGCCACCAATGCCTAACAACAAATAGGAAAAAAGTACAAGCATAATCAACTACTGTTTCCCCACTTACGGGTTTACGAGGCCCCTGCACCTCCCGCTCTCAGAGGAATGAGATCTGGCATGGGTGGAGCGGTGTTGGGATGTAGCTTGGCTAACCCCAACCCTAACCCCATTACATCATATCCCTAGGGAGGGGCTCATTTTCTTTTGGGGGGCTGATCATTGGTGTAGGGACTTGTCTGTGACCCCCGGTGACCACCTATTTCTCAGTGGCCCGTGAACCAGTTCGGTTCAGTGTGAATCTAAATGATCAGTCAGAACTCTTAATCAATCTTGTCTGGAGTCACTTTTCTTCAGTGATGAGCTCCTTGACTGTCAGAACTGTGACAAGTTTCCAAAGAATTCTGTGGTCCAAAGTTGCTAAACCCCCTAGGGCAAAGAGGTAGAAACATTTCTGGCTGCACCTCCCTTACTCCTGAGGCCGTTGAGGCAAGCGTGCATCATCCGGCGGCGCTGCGGACGGAAGGCTGCCAGATGAGCGAGTCCAAGGCCGAGCTCGGCGGCTCATGTTCCCCTCCGCCCTGAGTAGCAGTGAGGCTAAGCTAATCCCACGCCTCAGGCCCCAGCGAGGTGGCGCTGCCAAAGCCCGTCCCCCTGCTGCTGCAGGAAATTGCCTTCAGTCCAGAGGTCCGTGAAATGAGTGTGACTCACTGGTGAAAGTAAACCACGCCCACTGTTTGTGTGTCTACAGGTACATCCTAAATTATCCTCGTGGATTCTTTAAGGTTTTCATGCATTTTTATGTATTATTTATGCAACGAGCAGGGGGTTTATTGGCCACAAATAGACAGTTTTGCTGCAAGGGGTTTGTGTGTCAACGCCAAAACGCCTCCTTCATTGTGCTGTTTGACCCCTGGTCCAGCCAGTACTCCCTGGAGGTCCCTTATCCCTCCATCAGTCCTCTCTCATTAGTCCCACAGACTCAGGCGAGGCAACATGAAGGGGACCCCCACTTCCTCCTCTGGACCCAACCAAATGGACACAGCACAAATACAGATGGAAGGAATCCCCTTGGAGTGGTTCTGAAGCACAGATCATTCGCTGCGTATCCCCCCCTCTGCTCAGATGTATACTTTTTATTCTTGAACAACAAAAGAGGAAATTTCTCATCCCTTTGGTGGCAACGCAAGGAGGGAGGAGGAAAAGGCGGAGATGGGGCAGGACACAGTGGAGAAACAGTTGATTATGAGTCCCATCAAGTGATCAATGATTTCATTAACAAGACGGATCACGCAGCTGTCATAGCGCTGACACGGCTTGAGGGATGATCTGCTCCCGAAGCTCCATTTTCCCCAGACTCACAGTTCTCCCGCCCTGCCAGTCCAATATCCCGGAGAGTGCAGTTGGGGGGAAGGTTCAAAATCGGAATGGAGCGTAGTGTTGACGGAAGGTGGGGGCAGTCGCAGGGGAGACGGCGAGAACTGCGGGTTAGGGGGTGAAGGAGGGAAGGAAGAAAAGTGGAAATCCATTTTGAAACCCATTTTCAATTAGGGGTCCACAAGCTGTTATCACAGGTGTCCCAGAATGGCGGCCCGTAAGTGAAAATGTCTCCTATCCGTTTGTGAAATGAAACCTTATCTGGGCGGCACAAAGATGGCGGGGGACAGCGTATCTGTAAATTACTTTCCATCCGTGCTGTTAACGGGAACTTTATTTCTGTCAGATGACACCCCTTCACCACCCCCTCTATTTACTGTTGATCATTTGAATGGCTGCTTAAAAAGACAGCAGCCCCTCGACCACCCCCCCCCCCCCCCCCACCACCACCACCCGCCCCCTTTTGCCACTCTTCACCTGTCAGATTTTCTTCCCTTTATTCTTGAAAGCGTTCCATTTGCGCTGGGAATTTTCTGGCAAAATCCTTTGTCGTCCTTACTTGAACCACTAAAAACCCAGTCACCCATAACACAACTTTTACGTCTTTCAACAGCCCCTCACCCCCCCCCCCCCCCACAAACCCCCTCAATTTTCCAACTCGCATTCCTCACTTTCCCCTAAATAGACCATTTAAAAAAAACGATCCCACTGATAGAGACGATATTCTACATTTTTTCCAGCCCAACAAAAGAATCAGGAGACTTTGTGGTCCACCTGCACATTGAATGACCAGGGTAGGAGGCGGGGGAGAGCCACCTCCCCTAACCACCACCCCCCAATCACAGCATTGTCGTGACACAGTCGGGTCTTTTGAGTTGTCAGGCAAGAAGAAGGGGGTTGAGGAAGGGGGTGGCGGAGGTGGGGTGGGAAGAACACGCAGATGAATGGCTCACAGGATGAAGCCACCTTTTAGTGGCCGGCCACGTGGGAACGCTGTGCCAATAACGACGACTCGGTGCTCGAGAAAAACTTCCAACGGGAGGGGTGGGAGGAACTTTGTGGAATATCCCATCAAAAGACTTCAAACTCTTCCTCTACCGCTCGGCTCTCGGGCCCACAGGGTTTCTGTCGAGTTGGGATCAGGGGCTTCTTCCGATGAGGGGAACCCGCCACTGAGGCGGCATGGCAGCTGCTCACAATTACTTTTTTGTTTCGATGGGGGGTGCTGGCGGTGGGGGGTTAAAGTTGAGTGTAGGGTTACACCTGATAAGAGGTTATGAGTTCTGGCCGAGGGGAATCCGGCGTAATTATAACCGCCCAAAGAATGTGTAAGCTACCTTATGATTTTCGAGACTGAGATAGGGTCTGGTGGTCTTAAACTTCCTGTTCAGTGACTTTGAAGCCTCTCTCTGAGAAGATCCAGCATTTATTCACCTGTGTCATTCACACAGAACATAATGAACATGACATTTCAGCGTCAGTGTATGCTTTCACACAGTGGCACGCCATCGGAAGTCATCTTAAACATCTTCGCATCTTAAACTTTACACCAGCTTCCGCGATTTCATTTCACACAGACCCCGTCCCGCATCCGATACTACCTCCGAAGCTGGGAAACGGGCTGTGGTTTCACCCTTGCCCCAGCATATTGTGTATGTGTGACAGCGCCTAAAACAGAGAACAGGTGCAGAGGCACAATGCATTGTGGTCTTTCTACTTTGACTTACTTCTGAGAGTCTTCTGCTGTTTTCCGAACAGTCATTACATCAGCAAGAAAAAGGCGCAACAATGGAGCCAAATTATATCCCTGCCTTTTCCACATTTTTCCCCCCTCTTCAGCCGGCCGCTTAATTAATAAAACTGTGCCAGCCATCTGGCAATGACTATCTCAGGATACTCGAGGATGTTCAGTACTACTTTTCCCACTTCCTGTGATACAGTAAATCCCATATGGAGGGAGAAAGTCGCTGCCATGTATTTACCCCATACGCTGGTCATTCAGGATTATCCTGTTTGACAGAAGACTCCTCCATAGCCGTCCACCTTCAAACCCCCAAAACCAGTCCAAAATCCTCTCGCTACTAATGAGCGCAGCTGCGGCTTAAAGGCAGGCAACGATGATCTCAACTCTGGTTTTGTTACGTCTTTAGACTTTCCTTCTTCAATATAACCCTCATTCTCGCATCTGAATGAAAAGCGGATGACGACAGACCAGCATTTATAAGGGCATAAGTTGAAGGCAATTCTATGTAAAAGAGTTTAGCAACAGCGTTATATATGGCGTGACTCACAGCGAAGCATGGGAAAAAGGGGGTAAAGCAAACAGTCACATGTTTAAATACAGCTTTTGGGAGTTGCTCAGAAATTATATCATCGCGGTTAGAAAAACAAGCAGCAGGTCAGGGACATCTGCAGTTAAATGTGATGAGTGATTAGGTTATGTGGCAACGACATTTCTTTCTTGGACACCAAAATGAAATTGAAGGCAATGAGACACTACAACGTTTATAAAAAGTTTGAAATGAAGCTTGAAATGAAGTCATCGATACATCTGTAAAAACGCTGATTTATTATAATTTTTTTTTTTTTATGAACGCTAGTGCAGACGAACAGATTTTGCTGTTGTCAAGCTAACTGCCTAGCAAAGTCACTAAATTTACTAAATAGATAACTGGCTAACTTAGTAGTGAATAACCACCCTAATTCTACCTCTTGCTTCTTCCCAAGAGATACTGTTAAACCATCTGGCTAGCTACACTATCTGGCTATGTAGCTTACTAAATAGCACATTCATTACCTCCTGCTTTTCACTTTTTGCCCAACCGATATTTCTAAACCATTAAACAAACAAAAATCTTTTGATCGGTTACGTAATCAGATGATGTTGGCATGTAAATGGAGAGCGTATCGTACCGTTGGACGTGGTGCTGGAGGCCACCGCCTTCTCGCTGATGTCATTGCGCGCCGACGAGCCCTTGGTCGCTACGATGGTCTCCACCCTCTTCTTCTTCTCAGCTGCGGAACTGGCCTGGGACTGGGTTTCCATGGCGAATGCTCATTCCTCAGCACCGCATGGAGACGGGATAACTGAGGGGGAGAAGAAGAAGAAAAAGGGTTTTAAGTTCCAAGTCAAGTAGCAAGTTTGTAGAGTGTTATATTTGCATTTGTGTTTGTCTGTCTGTTTGCGAGTTAGCGGGCTGGTTTTTGGAGGAGGTTACAAATGGGGCATCATTTTTTATTTTAGGGTAGACACTTCTAAACTACTTAGCCAGCTACAGCATCTAGAAACATAGCTAACGTCCTAGCTAACTGGCTAATGACAGGTAATAAATCATAATATAAACATAACATCGCGTGAAGAAGAACGATCCACATTGCTGCAAACAGCCGCTCAGTTTCATTTATTTCTGGCTATCTAAAAATCTAAAGTTATTTAGAAGTATGTCACACTAAACTTCTGACTTCCTGCCAAGAAAAAAAACAAGCCACAAACACAACAAGATGAGATTTGGGATCTGACAAACAAAGTAAAAGCGAGTGCAGATAGTCATGCTCCTGTTAGGCAGCGAGGAGAAACCTTAAGGGTATATACCAGAGAGCGTGTATAAAAAACAAGGATTGTTTGAAGGCCCTGTTGGGAATATGATGGTGCCGGGCAATATTTCTTTCAAAGAATAAAAGGTGGTTGAGGTTTATGCCGTCTGTGGGTTTAGAAGAGAGCGCCGCAGCATGCCGTCTGGCAGTTCAGCACCTCGAAGGCCGTCTACAAACACAACGGCATCTAGGTCACGCAGGTCTATGATTATTAACCAGACAACAGCGCAACCGCTCATTGACACACCAGTAAGTACAGGACAGGACGACACTTAAGATGCCATTGGGCATGGAAATATCCAGTCTAACTTGCATAAAGACTGGCTTACTACATGTAAACATGCGCAGGCTAAGGCTACTTCGTTGTTCATAGTGGAGGCTGCCATTTAGATACCGGGGGGGGGCAGTACCACTTTTTCGGCTCAAGCACCAAAGTTTAATGCTAAGTAGTTTTTGTGAAATCCTTGTAACCAATCTAGCAAATGAGCTCATGCCTATGGCCCTGCTTTGTGTTAGCTGCCTAAGTGCCTTAGTGCCTAACTTATTTGGTCTAATACTTATTAATTCATGGACTAACTAACTAACTTACTAACTAACTAAACCTACCTGGCAAACTACCTAACTAATAACCCAGCTAACTGCCTAGCTAATAACCTAACTAAGTACCTCACTGGTTTAATATGTAATAATTCATGGACATATTTTGTCTGACTCGCACAAAGGTTATGGTTAACCACTAACCAGTAACTAACCCACCAACAGTACTTACCTAATTAACTAACTAATATATTCATATCCCTTTGTGATGATGATGTCCAACGGGGGCATTTTTATTTTTGGGTGAACTTTACCATACATAATCAAACACTGAACATTTGAAAGAAATGTCATACTTTTATCAAATTGTAACAAAAACAATCTGGCTCACAAGCTTTCCACCTAGCTAACCAGCTAATAGATAGCCTCCTGCATACCACTTTTTGCTAGGCTGACACTGCTAACCTTTCTAGCTAAACCGGTGTTGGCCAACCTTTATTGAGTTAAGCCACAAATTTTACACTTGGAAAATCTCATGACACACTACCAACAAGAAGTACATAGCTGGATACTGAAACAATGATAACTGATCATATTAATTTTAAAAAATTCTCGTATGAATAGAAAAAGGTTGCTAAACATGTTAGTTGTACCTTTGCCATTAGTGGAAGCGGATTGGAAGAACAGAAGTGGATGAATTGGAAGAATTCAATTGTTCTGCCAGTCACTATATGTCGCTGGCATTAGAAATCAACAAAAAAAGACACTTGAATTAAAAGGTAACAGGAAATGATCTTGCTAACTAGCTAGCTACATGGCAAATAGATAACCACTTTGTGCTAAACTAGCTAGCTACCTTTCCAGCTAACCCTTTAGACGCCATGGAAATATTTAGTCTGTCTAATACACAGACTGTCTAATTAGCCAACAGAGACATTTAATTGCCATGCGCTCTGTAAACATGCTTTATTACAACCAGACAAGGGGGGAGGGGTGAAAGGGGGTGTTTTGTTTGGGGGGGCGTACAGAGGAAGTAGCGAGGGCTAAACTTCAGACAAACACAGCGTGCTTTGTTTGTTTTACTTTTTTTTTTTTTTTTCATGCATGTCTTCTATCCCGACCTGTAGCAGCAGGCAACATCTGTAAGCAATTGCCAGCTTGCAAAAGACAAAAAAAACAAAAAAGAAAAGAAAACCACACACAATTACTCCCCGACCAATCAAAACAGAATTAAACAAAGCTCGCAGTCTAATGGCTCCCACATGACACGAACCGCCGTCAGCCAGCTAAATAAATTTTGCGAGAACGCTTTGTTCCGTATACAGCCCACGGGCCCCAAGTTTCCCACCGTGGAATTAAAGTTAAAATAAAGTGCAAGCATTGTTTTGCTGTTCCTGGAAACTGAAAAAATAAAGGAGAAAAGAAGTAAATAAAAGATGTGCTCTGAAATAATAGATTACAAGTCTTTGCATGTCTTTGGAATTGCACAGAAGCAGCTACCTTTTGTAAACAAGCACGTCAGGATTTATCTGCAGGCCGCATTTTGATCCACACATGAATGCTGAAATGTTTGCTCTTTTGTTCTTTTTGGGAATAGGGAACCTGTCATGTGATCACACAATACAGGTGTTGCCATTTTTAGTATTTAGGAGTAAGGCTTAAATTATCATGTTTCCCTGGGTTGTAGCTGTCAAAAATCTAGATGAACGAAGTTGTTGTTCATCAAGAAAGTCATTGTAATAATATTAAAACAAGGATTTCTTTTCTAGAAAACAATCAAAGTTGTAGTTTTTCAAATAAAAAAAACTAGTAACATTATGAGAGGCGGCACGGTGGACAACTGGTTAGTCCCGGCCCCGCCTGTGTGGAGTTTGCATGTTCTCCCTGTGCCTGCGTGGGTTTTCTCCAGGTACTCCGGTTTCCTCCCACATCCCCAAAACATGCATGGTAGGTTAACTGACAACTCTAAATTGCCCATAGGTGTGAATGTGAGTGCAAATGGTTGTTTGTTTATATGTGCCCTGCGATTGGCTGGCAACCAGTTCAGGGTGTACCCCGCCTCCTCCCCGCTGATAGCTAGGATAGGCTCCAGCACGCCCGCGACCCAAGTGAGGAGATGTGGCTCAGAAAATGGGTGGATGGAAGTTAAAAATGTTCAAGATACAGACATGTTTTTTTTGTAGAGAAAATTTCATAATACAAGAATAGTCATTTATTTTCTAGGGGGATAATGTTAAATATTACACAAATAAATGTTTCATTTTTCAACATGAATACTAAAGTAATCGATTAAATGATTACTTTTTAGCTAAAAGTTGTTGTTTTTATAGACAAAAACTCATAAAATTACAAGAATGAAGTATATATTTTCAAGGAGAAATATGCCAGATATTACACAAATGACAACGGGGTTTTTTTAGATAAAAATTGTTGTTACATTATGAAAACAAAGTTTTTCAAGCATAAAAGGCGTAATATCATGAGAATAAAGTTGTGTTTTGGGATAAAAGGTTGTAATATTACCAAAATAAAGTTGTTTATTTAGAAACTTTGACAGCGTTTGTTAGCTTGTGCAGGTGTGCCTAATGAAGTGTCCCGTGACTAATAACACATTCACTGCCATTGACGGCTTTAAAAGTCAAATATCCATGTTAACTGGGAAGGCTGGCAGTGAATGAGTAACGTGGAATCCCAGCTGCATTTCCACTCCGCCTGCAGTCTGATGATTAATCCTCGTGTTGAATTTTCCTTACACTTTTAAGAAAAAAAGCGTGTCTTTTATAAAAAAAAAAAAAAAAAAAGCATTGTTAATCATGAAATTGCTACATGCCTGCTACTCCCTCCAGGTGAGCTTCAGCACAAGGAGATGGAGCGGATACCAGGGTCAGGTTTGGTGATTGTAGGTGGGGGGGTGGCGAGGGGCATTCCGCTGGCAAACATTCCCAAGTCCGGGCAAGTGGAGCGTGTCTGACCGGCTTTTTGTGTTCGCGAGGGCAGGCCGGCAGCTACGAAGCAGCAATTAAAATCGAGACCTTTTCACCCGTAATCCCTCTGACCTGCACGCCACGCAGATGTTCTCTCAAAAGTCACCTATGCAAACCAGAATCAACGTCTTCTTTTTTCGGGATAAATAACAGACGAGCACATCTTCATTTTGCACTGTAATCCCTCCTGTGCAGAGAGTGGGGACATTTAACAGGTTTAAAATGCCACAATTCCCCCCAAAAAACATCCTTATTTTATAAGCACATTAAGCAAATCAATTTAACATAAATTATACGCCCGGTGCACAAAAGGCGGAGAGCTGAAAGTCAAATTGAACACATCAAAGTGAAGAGCAAAAATAAACTCTTGCCTGCTTCTTTTGTTTTGTTTTTCGGCGCAAACTTACATCTGTTTAAAAAAGAAATGTTACAAAAACGTATCACCTGCATACGAAGAAGTATTTGGTCTATAATCTTACTGGAATTCAGTTGTTAGTTTTCTGGAAAATTTGTCATTTTTTTCAGAGAAAACGAGTCATACTTTTGGGAAAGATGAGTCAAATTTTGCGAGAAAATTTATCTTTTTTTAATGAGTTGTATTTTTTTTTTTTAAAAAAGGTCAAATTTTGTACGAAATTTGGAATTTTTCAAAGAAAATTTGTCTTTTTTAGCAAGTCCTACTTTTCTAGAAAATTAGTCATATTTTTCTGAAGAAATGAGTTGTATTTTGTAAGAAAATTAGTCATGTTTTTTGAGAGAAGTAGAAACATTTTCATATTTTGTTGGGTGAATTGGTTGTATTTTTGAGAAAATGTGTCATATTTTTGGGGACAAAAATGCATTTTTTAGAAGAATAGTCATTTTTAGGACAGGATTTTCATTTTTTCTAGAATAATTGTCATAATTTTTCAAGAAAAAAAGTCAGATTTTGATGAGAAAATGTGTTGGCTTTTTAAAAAAAAAAAAGACAATTAGGCTTATTGTTTTTAGAAAAGGTGACATTTTTTCCAAAATGTTTGTATTTTTGAGAAAATTTTGATTTTTTAGACATAATTTATCAGAGAAAAAAGTTTTATATTTTCTAGAAACAAGTCATAAACGTAAGAAAATATACTAAATATATGTTTTAAGATAAAAATTTGAAGAATTAAGAGAATAAAGTCACATTTTATTGAGAAAAAAAATGTGTTACTAGAATAAAGTCTTGGTTTTTTTTCTATAAAAAAATTGGAACATTACAAATGATTTTTATTCTTTTCAGTGTTTCCCTGGGAGTGTTTGGTACGTGCACACAAAATCAGACATGGAGTGGGGGGTTGGGGGTGGGGGGGCTATTTCTCTATAAACTCTTGAGGTGTCTGCTTCGATTTGGCGCACCTCCTCCTCACACATGAGCTGTTGTATTTGTGTTCATTTCATTAGGGTGACTGTTCAGTGTCGAGGGTCCCACCATCCCCCTTGAAGGGGGGGGGGGGCTGCGGGGGCTGGGGGGGAGGGGCTGGGGGGGCTGGCGGCGGTGCAGCATTCATCATCATTACATCAGCGACCACCGAGATCTGCTATCTGCGCCTTATCACGAGTGCACCGACGCCGCAAGTCGGAGGGGAGGGAAGAGATGGAAACGATTGAGCCAGATTGCCAGCGAAAGTGGGATAAAGGGGAGGGGGGGTAGAAAATGAATGGGGAGAGGGAGAAGTGTGTGTGTAGGTGCCCCTGCATGCCTGTGCATGTTTTCCTGTGTGTGTTTTTGCAAATTTCACAGCTATGCCAACAACATGGAGGTTCTGCTGCACAGCTGGAACAACTAAAAACACTCGAGGGGCGAGGAGGAGGAGGGAATAGGGGTGAGGAGGCAGGGCGGGGTTGGGGAGTCGGGGGGGTGCGGTTAGCGGTGTCTAAATCCCAGAGCAAGATTATCCCAAT
Source organism: Phyllopteryx taeniolatus (assembly GCF_024500385.1). Taxonomy (NCBI): domain Eukaryota; kingdom Metazoa; phylum Chordata; class Actinopteri; order Syngnathiformes; family Syngnathidae; genus Phyllopteryx; species Phyllopteryx taeniolatus. The sequence goes on along the minus strand of NC_084521.1, from coordinate 3,068,461 downwards.
CTCGCAATAAAACAGAACGGCGTGCATGTGTTTGCATCGGATAAGGTGCTGGCGAGAGACGGATGAGGGCCCCTGAAACCTTCTGGTATGTCGGGGGCTCGAACTGACCCTTTTAAAGTTGGAAAATACAGGAAAAAAGTCGACTTTCATCTTGTAATATTACCCCCAAAAAATAAGACTATATTGTCGTAATATTCTTTTTTTCTGCTTTATTCAGATTTTTTTCCTAAAAGAATGCTCATAATGCTCATATTCTCATGAGATTACCGCCTTATTCTTGAAAAATGCAACTCCATCCATTCATTTAAAAAAAATATATAGAATACTGATTCTTTTCAAATTAAAAATACAACTTTGTTGAGGTTTATTTTTTTGCAAAAAATTATGGCTTGATTCTGGAAAGATTACAACGTACATACAATTTATGCCTCACAATATTATGACTGGCGGCACGGTGAGCGACCGGTTAGAGCGTCAGCCTCACAGTTCTGAGGACCCGGGTTCAATCCCCGGCCCCGCCTGTGTGGACTTTGCATGCTCTCCCGTGCCTGCGTGGGTTATCTCCGGGCACTCCCAAAAACATGCATAAATTGGAGCCTCTAAATTGCCCGTAGGTGTGACTGTGAGTGTGACTGGTTGTTTGTTTGCATGTGCTCTGCGATTGGCTGGCAACCAGTTCAGGGTGTACCCCGCCTCCTGCCCGATGACAGCTGGGATAGGCTCCAGCACGCCCGCGACCCTAGTGAAAATGGATGGATGGATGAATATTATGACTTTTTCACATCAAAAATGGCCGACTAGTTAGGACATCTGGCTCACAGTTCTGAAGACCGGGGTTCAAATTCCGGCCTCACCTGTGTGGAGTTTGCATGTTCTTCCCGTGCCTGCGTGGGTTTTCTCAGGGCACTCTGGTTTCCTCCCACATCCCAAAAACATGCATGGTATTTTAATTGAAGACTCTAAATTGCCCATAGGTGTGAATGTGAGTGGGAATGGTCGTTTGCTTTTATGTGCCCTGCGATTGGTTGGCGACCGCTTCAGGGTGTACCCCGCCTCTCGCCCGAAGATGGCTTTTCTGTCTTTTTGAAAAATATATCTTTATTTTTTTTATTTGATTTGTGAATTAGTTTTTCCTTCATTTTATGTTGAATAATTAGGCTCAAACATCACGTCACGTTCATCCATGACCATGTTAGTAAGAAAGGAACTTAACAGGAGGTTTAAGGAGACAGTGGAAGGGTGTGTGTTGCACTTGAGACGACATGCCACGCGGTTCATTCACTCTCACCTAACTCAGCGACTCTCCCAAGAAAAAACACAGACTGCACTTACAGCCTCGAGGGGGAGGAAGCAGGGGAGGGAAGGGAGGAAAGTGTGGTTTCGGTGGCCGTCGTTCACCAGCGAGCGCTAACGTGGTGCCCAGATGGCACAACCAGTCACGGGGGGGGGACGGGGACCGGCCCCTCAAGTGAGGCGCCATTTAGCAGGAATTAGTCACACACACACACACATTTATACACACACTGTATCCGGGATATGCACATGCAAACTGTTGAGTGTGCGGCCTTTTCACCCTTTTGTGTGGTCGGACATGCTTGAGCTATTGGGACTGTTGCTCATTTACATTTTAGCGTATGTGAGTCCCACTCTTGATACTTTCAAAATGAACGCATGTTAAAGGGTTTAGCTCAAATCAAATAAAAACTATTAAAAAGGGCAAATGCTCTACTAGATTCAGGAGATGGCGCTGTGGTGAAAAAAGCTTGTTGGTTTGTCTGAGTTGTGAGTTCTCAACCAGTTCCACAACTTTTTAATATTTTATTGTATTTGATTTGTTGATACAATGTAAAATTTCGCTTTTTTTTTTTTTTTTTGTCTGCTTAGGTAACAAAGTAGAATTGCGGAACAATAAAAGAAATATTCATATTAAATAATAATATAATTTACAGCATTACACTGTGATATTTAATAAATACATGGTATATAAAAGATATAAATTCTTATTTTATAAAGTATGTACTTTTTTGAAGGCATAGTTGTTGGTATTATTGCAAGAATTTGCCTCAATAAGTTTCTGCTTGATTCTCGGAATATGACTTATGTCTTGACAAAATATGACTACACTCTCCTAATATTGTGATTTTTTTTTTACCCTAAAATGAAGATCTTAAATTCAGATTTTGTTTTCTTTAAAAAAGCTTTATATTTATTCCTGTTTTTCTAAAAAAAAAAAAAAAAAACTTTTATCTAAAAAAACGACTTTATTCTTCGTAAGACTACACCTTTTAACGTTAAATAATGCAGCTTTATTCCTATAATTTTCTAAGTCTATGTCTGGAAGCCCTCCTCGTCCTTTCTCTATCTGTGTGAGGCAGTGGGGCCCTCTGCCCGTAGTTACGAAGGAAACAGGATAGTGAGCATGACTTGTATACACCCATTATCAATTTTAATATGGCCTTGGGGGCAATAATAATTGTGCCCTATGAATTCTGCTGAGCAACAAGCGACAAATGTCTGATGGGCATTGTGTTTTTTGACATTGCTGTAACATCAAACAAGATAAAATTACACTGCGCGTATTACAGCTTACCGATTACCGATTTACAGTATTACAGTTCATTTTTTTAAAAAAAGTTGCAGACTTATGAAAACAACGTACTTTTTTCTGGATGAAAGCACTATATTGTCAGATAACGTAATATTTTTTTGATTGAAAATTTCTTAACCTTACATGCATGAAGTAATACTTTTATTCCTAAAAGTTCACTGTGTTTGAGAATAAAGTTTCATTAGGGTTAGGGTCAAACGCTTGTTTGACTTGTTTGCTCGCCCAACAATTGTGTCCGCTATCGAAAGTGGACGCAAACGAGGGATGTTTATATTTTGCGTCAAGGACAAATAGTGGCTTTGAGCGTCGCTAATAGGATTATCCCTGCGAGCCTCAGACCTCTCCACTTCCACCACAATGCCGCCGAGGGACCCGAGTGCTCTGAGCCGAGCGCATCTTACATTCCTGCGTAACAAACCCGCACGATGTAATCGCGACGCTTACACGACGCCTCTTTTTCTTCTTTTTTTTTCTTCTCCGCGGCGGCTATGCGGCAGATAAGGCCAGAATAAAGCGAGCGCTCCACAATGGCAGCCTTGCTCGTGTTGTCCCCGACTCCACCGCAAATCTTATTAAAGTATTATTTATATATTTTTGACTTTGCACTGGTCGCCTTTGATGTGACACTTTCCTGACGGGCTGCAGAAGATGCTTATTCAGCGCTTCGGTGGCAGGAAATGCAGATTACGACTTCAGTAAAACACAATGGAGGTCCTTGGGAAAGTTTTCTTTCGCAATTTGTACCGCGCTTGGGCCCGCTTGACACCTAAAGTCTTGTACACTGCGTACTTGAGTTTGGTTCGCAGAGTTTGACCATGATGCCTTAAGCGTGGTAAACGTGTCTCTGGGCAGTTGTACTGCAGCCTTATTCCAAACTTAAAATTTGACATTTTCAGAATCAGAATCAGAATCTGAATCATCTTTATTTGCCAAGTATGTCCAAAAAACACAGAAGGAATTCGTCTCCGGTAATTGGAACCGCTCTAGTACGACAACAGACAGTCAATTGACAGAGAACACTTTTGAGACATAAAGACATTGACAAAAACAGTCACTGAGCAATAAAGGGTTGCTAGTTATCTGGTAATGCCGGTAAAACAAATTTTGGGGACAATTGTGCAAAAAGATGCAGAGTCCTCTAGCACTTCGAGCAGTTCGAATGACTAATATTGCAATAGTCCGGTGCAATGACCATTGTGTAAAGGGCGCCGAGTCTTCAAGCGAGTAGTGCGATAATCTGGGACAATGTTTTTGCAGATTTATTAAAAAAATAAAAATCAAAAAATAGTAATTTATCAATCCGTTGGGAGCACTAGCGGTTCTACACCAATTTTAGTGGGGTGGCCAGATTGGGGCCAGCCAAAGGTTTTTTCAGAGGGGCCGGACTACAGTGGTCAACCGGGAACCATCCTCGGTTGGAACAACCATCCAAATACATTTCGTCAACGGGGGGGAAATTTTGATGTACCAATTGGGTTGGTACATTGAAATCCATTCCTATGTGTAAGCAGTGTGTCGGCAGGAAATGCTAAAAAAAAATTACATTTATTAACAACATTTATAGATGTTGGAAATCGGTGCACACGTAAGGCACCCCGCCCCGTCCATTTTGGAGAAAATGTAAGACTTTTAAGTGCGCGTCGTGAAAATACGGTACTCCCTAAATACTGAGTAACCCCTTAAGTTGCCTTTAAACAATCCTTATGGTGCCTTAAATTACTCATGAAGTAGCCTCTAAGTTACTCTCGTCGACTTCCATTTCCATTAGCACGCCGGCGTGATTAATGACGACGGTGAGCGAGCGTCTCCGAGGCCAACGGCCCCGACAACAAGTGCCGGCGGGGGGGTGCGATAATGCACAATAATCGCAGCGGCAGACAATCAGGCGAAGGCCTATTAGCTCGCCCCATCAGGACGGCTAAGTGAGAAATGAGCCCTTCCTGAGCGCCGCCGCGACTCATCAAGCGGTCCCCTCCTCGACGCCCCCCCACCCCCGCCACTGCAAGAAGTCATAATGTTTACTTAAAGACGGGACCGGATGCCCAGGCGGCTGGCTTTATTGGCTCTTATTAATTCCCGCGCTGGCCCCAGGGCCGAGCCATTTAAAGCGCATTAAAGGCTTTCAAATTGGACCAGATGAAGTTGTCTCGCCGTTTGGCTCGGGCGTGATGAAGCCCGACCCAAACGCGTCCAGGCTGGGAAGAAATGAGCAGCGGGAGCAGCGGGCAAAGCGATCAGGATGTAAAGGAATGCCGAATGAGGCCCGGCCTGCAATGCGCCGCGGCCGCGCCGGGAGGAATGCGACGGGAAAGGGGGATGACGGAAGGGGGGGGGGGAAGTGGAATGGCACGGCTTTAATGTTCCACTTCCTGTGCGGATGGGAAGACTTCCAGGGGGTAACGGCGGCTTGCGCATTCCGAGCGTGCTGAGAGGGATGAGTCTGCTCCGGGCGCGCGTCCACCTTATCTGTTCGGAGACGGGACCGACATTCTGGGGAAGAAGGTCACGCCGTCGGCACGCCATCCGTGAGGAGGCCACGTGGTGACTTGCCTCGCGTTATTCATTAAGATGCCTTTGCCTAAAGTTGCTTTAAATTTTGCTTTCAATTGTCTGAAGTTGGCCTTAATTTACTCCTTAAATTGCATTAATCTGTGTTACATCAATGTGTCAGCGCTCTTCATCTCCAGGTGGGGGTGAAGTTTATCCTCGTTATTTCTTAAGTAGCCTTAAGTTACTCTTTAAGTTGCATAAAGTTACTGCATACATTACCTTAACTTACTGTTTAAGATGCCTTAAGTTATTCTTTAAATTACCTGAAGTTATTGCCTAAGTAGTGTTATGTTACTCCTTTAGTAGCCTTACATTACTCCTTAAGTGGCCTTAAGTTATTCCTTAGCTTGCCTTAAGTAGCCTTACATTACTCCTTAAGTTCCATTTAGTTACTTCTTAAGTTGCTTTCCGTTACTCCTTAAGTCGCCTCAAGTTAGTCCTTAAACTCCTTAAACTTAACTTACACTTGAACATGCCTAAAGTTACTCCTTCAGTTGCCTTAACTTTCTCGTGACTATGCCTTAGGTTACTCCTTAAAATTGATTCGAGTTACTCCTGAAGTTAGTCGTTGCTTTTGAGCGGCTTACCGATGATGTACATGCATGCGTGTTTGAGCGTGTATAGGTGGGGTGCAGCAAATCCTCTGAGACCCCCAGTGTGTGATCGTGTGTGTGTGTGTGTGTGTGTGTCTCTGTCTGTGTGCGTGCGTGACTCCTCCGGCGGCGTGGAAGCGATGGCGGTGGAGGTGCGCGCACATCAAAAGCCGAGCGTGGCTCTCATGATGAAGTCCCGCCGACTTTGGAGACGACGCTCTCCCTTCGCTTTCATATCAGCCACGTTACACACCAGCACTGCGCTTCCCTCGACACCAACTTGTAGAGCACGCGCACACACACACGCACACTGGGGGTCTCGGGAGGATTTGCTGCACCCGACCTAAACACACACACACATGCATGCACACTGATCGGAAAGCCATGAAAAGCACATAGCGGCATACTGAGGATGAGCACAAAGATGAGGTGCCTAAAAGAAAACAGATGAGGGGATCACCGGGACAAGTGTGGGTGCTGAACCCCTTGACCAGGAAATTGTAGGTGTCGAACCATTTCGCCTAGAAAGGTGTGAGTGTCACAACACCCACGCTTTTCCCAGTGAAAGATGTGCTTGTTGCAACACCCACTCTTTTCCCGGTGCCAGTGTTCAACATCCACACTTTTTCCCAGGTTGGTCACGCACGTTTTTCACAGGGGCGTCACACCCGGGGTCGTTGCACCACCCCCTGTTGTCCCAGTCGAGTGTTCGAGTGGCAGGGGCATTACATTAGTGGGGATAGGGGTGTTGCAATACCCCCACTTTCCCTGGTGAAAGGATTCAACGCCCAGATTTTTCCCTATTGGCGTCACACTTGTGGGGGTTGTGAGTGTTACAACACCCACACTTTTCCCCAGGGCTGTCACAACAGTGGGTCATGGGGGTATTGCAACACCCGCAGTCTTTCCAATCAGCCTGTGTGTGTATTTACTGTGAAATGTTGGAAAAACTGAAGCTGAAGCTGACATCAGTAAAGAGAAGGAGGCGGCTGTCTTAATGAAGAGGTTCGGGAGTTCCGGGGGTTAATTGGTAAGCATGGCAAGCAGCTGGCAGCTGGCTCGTTGACGCCGGGATAATGATGAGGCGCAATAAGCTCACACGTCCTCGCACGTCCACGCCGTCACCCCGAGAACGACGGCCTCATCGCTCACCCGCGCAATCAGCCGTCGCTCCGAGACACAACACGACTGCCTTATAACTACTTCAGCTCCACGTATGTATGTAAATGTCCCACAACAATGGCAGCGCTAATGGCTTATTAGCCCGCGTTAGCTGGTTTGCATTGATTCCCCCCCCCCCCCCGTACCCCACCAACACCACCCCCTCAAGCCCCCCTCCCTACCCAAATGCCAGAGGGATGACAGAGCTGTTGTAACATAGCATGCGGGGCTCTAATCACATCGCAGCTTGTTTCAATAAAGGCAACATTAACATAAACCACGGCAAAAACTCGCAAACCTCAGTGCCGCCGTCTCGGTGCGTGCGGCGAGCGCGGGAGGAAGAAGGAGGCGAAGCGGCGGCGGATTAGAACGTAATGCACGCCATATGCCACGGGTCGACACAGACTTCTCGGGGCAGCTCTGAAGTCACTTTGGCAATAACACCACGCTACGCCAAGTGTAAATGAGACGAAAAGGAAGAGTTAAAAAAAACAAACAAAAAAGGCTTGTTACGCATTAAAAAGTCATTTAAGGGCTGCCATGTGCATGCCAAAGCAACAGGTGGCGACGTAACCGCAAACCGCGAGGCCGTCCCAGAGAGTCAAAAGTACGCAGCCAAAGCCAAGTCAAATCCTGCAAATTTCCTGATTTAGGTGCCCATGCTAAGTGGCTACATGTTAGCATTACAACAAAAATAATTTAAAGACATCATTTAAAAGTTAAAATGTATTCATTTTTATGTTGAAATTGTATTTTTTTGTGTGAAAGATCACACTTGGGGAACACTGCAGTTGGCCCTGATCGTATCGGCCCGATACCGATGCCTGGTATGGGAACTCGCCCATCCCTACCTCATCGACATAATTCGTCCCCATCTCGCCCGCGGCCTTGAGGATTTCGAGCCACCTTGCGCTATTAGTGGTTTGTGGGGTGCACTTGGGGACACACAAAAAAATGGGGCATGCAGGTAGAGTCGTATCCATTAATGGGAGGAGACAGAGACTTAAGAGGTGCCACACACAACAGCTTTATAAATAATTCTAAAAGCTAACGGGATGCCTTGTCAATGTGTGCCATGCCTACACGCACACACACACACACACACACACACACACACACACGAGGGGGGGGAAAAAAACATACGAAAGGTCAATTTTTTTGCGAACGCACACACACTCACTGAAAGTCGTCCACTAATCATGCAGGGCAGCCAAACACACCGGAGACCTGTCTTGTAAATCTCTTTGTGAAAGCAGCTTTGGGGGGCTGTGGGGGGGGGGGGGGGTGCTAGCGAGGAGCTTACACACTACTGAGCCCTGAGGTGCAGCTACACACCTCCCCACACACACACACACAGACCCTCACTCCCTGAGTGGTCCTTCTCCCACACACTCACTTCACAGTCCACATTTCCCGGTTTTTATTTTGTTGGGGAAAGCGGAAACTGGGTCAATTTGACCCGCAATATCCGCGTGAGACGGAGCACGGGCGAACTGATGTAACCTAACATCAACCAAACGCTTTCCCTCACCTTTTTTCTGGAACCTACCCCCCAACCTCAACCTAGTTCCCCGGGGTCCCAGTCGGGACTCCCACAGGCGGCGGTGACTAATGTCCTGCCCGCGTTCAGACAATGACTCTGCGAGCAAGTCCGGAGAAAAGCGTTGAGGAGTCACAGGGGGGGGGAAGGAGTCGTCCACCTTTGACAAATGGACGCCTCGGTGGCCAGGGAGGCTTTTTTTTTTTTTTTTAACAATGTCCACATATCGTGAGAGCGGGAATATAATAGATTCTTTGGGAAAATCCAACCCGGCTTTCTTCATGAATAAGATATTCCTCCAAAGAAGCTGCATCCTGACAGAGGTGGCGCGCACCCTCGTCCACATGGACTGATGTCAACAAAACCATTCCGCATGTCAGCGAGTCTTTGCCAAACTTTCCAAAGCCACGCATCCCTTTCACGATCCCGACAGAACCCCTCAAATGTTTATGGCCTTAATTAGACATAAAGTCAACAAAACAACAAATAAAACTATATGACAGTCTTTCCCCCACTTTTGAAGCCACGCACCCCCTTCGACACCACGACACAGACGCCGCACCCCCTCTCCCCTTTTATTTTACCTTGTAAGATAGTAAATGCTTATTTGACTTTGTGAAACAGTTGCACTTCGGGAGGAAAAATGGATTGATTTGACTCCACGACATGAGTTTTTAATAAAAACACAACTCTGGTAGAAGGTATCGAGGTCGTTCCCCCCCCCCCGTGTATACATGAATGTTTGCTGCTTCTTCAGACATTTTTGCCTGTCAGCACAAAGCCGCCCCCACGATTTCGCCGTAAAGTTCAGGCCGCATGATGACAAACTGTCATTAAAAATGTCTCCCTCTCTTTCAAGGAACTTGGGTGCGGACCCCCACCCCTCCTCTCCCCCCCAAGTCCCCCCTCCCCTCTCATGCAGCCCTGAAAGGAACTGGGCTTTGTCTGCAGAGCAAAGGAGAGAGAGGAATCCCCCCCCACCCCACCCCACCCTCACCCCCCTTACCCACCCACCACCATCCCCAAAATCCTGTTCCTCACTCCCTGTGGAGCATTGTTAAAACACAACCCCCCTTCTCCAACCGCGAACCCCCTCTCCCTCCCTCCCTCTTAAAACAGCATGCTTTGCATGAGAAAAAACGATTAGTCTTCAAATACAGCGCTGTCAAAGAGGGGGTGCGCGGGGAGCCGAGGGCAGAAGTTTACTCAGATAGTTGAGTTCTTCTTTTGTTTCTCCGGGATGAGGAGGCGCCATTAAAGCCAGCGGCCCGCGTCAGCATTCTTCACAAGATACGAGAAGAACACTCTAGAACCTGTGCGGAAATGAACAGCGAGGAAAAGTGGGGGCTGCGAGTGTGGGTGGGGGGGGGGGTTCTCCCGTGGAAACATGTTTGCTGTGCTTCTTTCAGGTATTAACCTCTCGACATCCCGGACAATGGACCCCTCGTTGACCTCCACTCCGGGATGCGGGGAGGCCGCGAAATGAAAGACGACGACGGGCACGGCGGGACTGCAAACACGCTGGGACCATTCAGGCCTTGGATGCAAAACTCCATTGAAGAAGTTTGGAGGATGCACTCTGGACTCCAGAGAAGTGATTCCCAGCCACTGTGAGATTATCCAATGTCACTTCATTGGTGCAAAACAAATGTTTATTTAAGAAAGGATGGATTTTCTGAGGCCGATGCCGATTCCAATAGTCAGTAGGATAAAATTCCCATAGGCAATTTAAAAAATATACAATGAATAAAATAACTTCTTTTTTGGTTCCTTATCACTCACACCAATAAAGATATAAATTAGAGGAAGAACACTTGACTGTTTTACAATACTTTGTCCAACAGTATTTAACTTTACAACTTAGAGAAAAATCAGCAAAATCGGCTGTGTTTTGACGATTTTTGCTGATGTTTTCGCCGTTGTCACGATCTTTGTCTTATCTTACAATGTGTTCATGTATAAAAATAAAACAGAATACACACGAAAATCCGCAAAAAAAAATCGGGCAATTTTTGCCGATTTGAAAAGTGTTAATATCAGCCGATTAATCAGTCGGGCCTTACGACAAATTATGTATCATCTAGCTATCTATGCCAGTGACGTATCGCGACAGGCAGAACAATGAAATGCTCTTCCACAAGATGGCAGAAGGTACGATAAACCTGTGTATTCACCTGTTGCCGTCCGTATTGCAGAACAGAACAAAACTATTTCACTCTGATGAGTAAATAAAGTAGATGAGTGTACCGCTGTATATATTTCAAGTGCCATTTTTTCATTTTGGAGATATTTTCTCGTAGAAACTATGTGCTTTGCCTCACTAAAAGTTGGGAAACAACTCAAAAACTCCCTCACAGGCAGCTCGCGTCAAAGACGACACAAGACCACATGTGCAAAAACAACCGGCGACCCCCCCGAACCGCTCGACAAATGTGGCCCCCGAGCCCCCCCTCGAAGCCAAACACTTCACCTCTTGCCGCCACACTTCACACCACGGCAGCCGTAACGACGCTTTTTACGGACGGGGGTGGGGGGGGGGTTGCTGTCCTGCTTCTCCTCAAGTATGTGAGGAAAGACAACAACGCAAGCTACTCAAACAAACTGGATTTCCTGTCGGCGCCCCGCGGGACGCGCCAGCGCCAACGTCGGAATGAAATGGAAGCTGACGTCCAACACGCTCATCCCTGCCGGCAATTTCGCCGAGCAGGTAAACACGCACGGACGTGCCGGCAAAACGTTCCCGTGGAGAGAAGTCGGAAGCATTCGCAAACGCTAAAACGAGCTTTCAAAGACGCATTCCCACTGAGCGGTTACAGTTTGGTTTAGTTAAGTGCGGTGGAATTTGTTTCCATCTTAAACGGGCGACAAATATCTGTACCTATTTTCAGCCGTCTTTGCTACCGCAGTACAGTAAAACCCCACCATCCGCTATATGCGCAACGTCACGTGACCAAACCTGAAAAAACGGCTCGCGGACTCCGAGCATAACTACGGTTGGATGACATGATGGTTTGAAGCCGAACTTTTGTATTCTTCATGGCTGGTGTCTTCGGACAAAAGTTAACACGAAGCACGGTACCGTTGGTTATTTTCAAAATTCTGCTTTCTTTTCCGACAACAACGATGTTGACGTCACTCGATCTCATTTCATATCTGATAATCAGGCCTTTGCTCACTTTGATCGGAAGCGGGGGAAAATACTCAAATTTGGTCCGATTATCGTATATACCTCGCTTTAAATATTGAACAACTGAACAGATCAGATCAAAATCTCTCAACACACCCCACACCGCATGATAATCGTTCAGGATCATTTTTTAAGAACTCTTGATAGTTGGGCCTTTGCTGACTTTGCTCATAAAATGCAAATTTGGCCCGATTGTCGGCATGTATTTTTTTGACACTTGACAATGACAAAATGCAGGAATGCGCGGGAATTGAATATCTAAGATCGGAATTCAGACGATCCGGGCCTTGGCGGAGGTCGGCGTCTCCTCTAAGTGCCACTCTGGGTTTTTCGATCCTATTCAGCAAAAGGTCGCAGGGGGCAAAAGCGTATCGGCCCCTGAATATGCTCCACGACGTATCTCAAATTACAGAATATCTACAGCCTGCGTCGTGCGCCTTATCCGAAGACATCACGCGGCTTGAAAGGTGCCTTTAGCGGCTCCTTGAAGCCGGGGGGGGGGGTTGCGGAGGGGGGTGTCGGGGTCCCGCTCTGGGACAATGATGGTTGGAAGTTGGAGGGAGGGGAGGGGGGAACACATAGCATATTAAATGGGCCGTCGGAGCTGGGCCGGTCCGCACGGAGGCAGATCTGAGGCATGCCCTGAAGGGACGGCTGGGCCGGGGGATTAGCAGGCCGAGGAGGAGCCCTCCTGCGCCCCTTTCTTGTCTCCGCTCGCTCGCACGCAAACGCGCTCGGACGTTTTTGGACAACCCCCCCCCCTCCTTACATCCTCCACTCTTCTTCTTCTACAGGCAAATCAAAGCAGGAGGAAGTCTACTGCAGCGGTACCTTGACTTAAGAGTGCCCCAACGTTTTTCCAGTTACGAGCCTTCGCTCGGTTGATTTTTCGCTTTTTGAGTCAAATGAAAAAAATTGGGAGCGATTAAGCTGCTGTAATGCCCTGGCATCGTCAGTTTATTGAACGGGACAACCAGTCAAACGCAAATTGATAGCATAGTTGCCTATCTCGTTTTTTAACGTTTTCGTAAACAAGAAAAAAAATTGAACAAACTAAAAGTGTCCAGTTGCCTTGATTGAAACGTTACGGTTTACCAGGACCTGGATGACTGACAATCTACACAGACATTAAAATACCTTGTAACGGTACTCGCCCTGCCCTACTCACAAGGAGCAACTCGGACTACAGCTCCTGACGTCACTCAATAGGACACACCCCTCAAAGGCACACATGTACTATAATATAAAAAAAAACATCTATTGTTTTGTATGTTTGTTTTTTTGTTTTTTTTACAATATGATGATATATTTCTTTTTAATAACGTAACAACAAATTGCGGTGTTTTTTGAGTGGCTGACATTAAGCTAGCCGACTTTCTTTATGATATAGTTTGTTTTAACATTTTCACGTTTAACTACACAATGTTTAATCCTCTTTTGTTTCATGTGTCTGTTTTACAGTCAACTTCAACTGGGAGTGACAAACAAACAGCTTGAGGCATGCACACTGTGCCTCTTTATTTGGAGAACTGAGCGAGCGAGTCTTCTTTTCGGTAGTCTCCCATTTCTTGACCGCAAGAGAGTGAGAAGAGGTGCTAAATAATACTTTAAAAAGTGGGTTGTAATGTGTTTTTAATGTATTTAACAATTCACACGGTCTCTCTATAGTGCGGATTTTCACCTGTTGCGGGTGGGTGTGCAACGTACCCATCGCGGTAAACGGGGGTTTGCCGTATTAGTTCAACAAACAACAAACAAGCCACGACAAGTACGCAATTACCTCAAAAGGAAAGTCAACTTCCTTCACACAACACAAGCATTAGCACGACAACAGGGCTCATTAGGGCCTCTTGCGTCGCGTACTCTGTGTGTGTGCGTGTGTGTGTGAGGAGAGGCCATAGCTCAAGAAGCTAATAGAATGTCACCTCCTCGCATTAACATGACAGCCTCCATTCTGTGGGGGCGTGGGGCACACGGGCGGGGGGGGACGGTGGCGGTGGTGTTGTGGGTGCCGCGGGGGGGGGTTCGAGCGCAAAGTCTGCATAATTTGGACTACAAAAGTTGAGATAAACGCTATCGGGAATATTGGTATTACGTCCGAGTTTGTCTCGGCCCGCTTCTGAGTGTGTGGGGGGGGGGGATCCTGCTTGTGGAGATTAGCATCTTAAACGTGGAAGCATTCATCACCGTCCTAATGATACAATGTCCTTTTTATTTCGTTTTTTTAGGGTGCACCTTTTTGACATCAGTACCCTTGACTTCTGCCCTTGAGCGAAGCAGCTCATTTCAACATTTATCTTGTGAATTACATTGTAGATATCGTTCTTATTATTACTGTCAATTGAACATGTTTACATTTTCATACTTTTACAAAAACAAAACTGATGTATATATAAAATATCCAAAATTGATCACTGAGATTTACACCAAGCTCATTTTTTATATATTTTTTTTTATTTGTATCTCTAATAATGTGCTACAAATTTTATAATTTGTCAAAAAATAATTAAATATGCATATGTTAGAAAAGGAAAAGAACAAATATTTTAAAAACAATTATTCATTACAAATATATACCCTAATATATTATAACATTTGTTTGCATTTTTAAGATATTTTGTAAAATGGCTCAACATGACACGCTTGCATGTTTCGTCATTAAAAAAATATTAATTAAAAAAAAATGATAAAAGTATAAACAAAAGGACAGAAATAAATACAAAGAATGAAAACAAAAATGTTATAATATGGTATTTTATTATATTTTCTGGGTCAAATTGACCTGTAATAAAACACAAGGGTTTATACACAAGGCATACAATACACTTGTATGTACAAATGCAATTACAATTGATGCTCAGGTTGTCATTTTAGACCGAAATGTAACTACTTTTATTGCTTTTCTACCAACATGATTTAAATACATAATTCTTGAGACAATTACATTTAAATTAATGCCATTTTTTAAAATAAAAATGCTAGATCAACTTTTGAGGGAAGGAATCATTTCCTTAAATATATCCCAAAGTTGTTGGTTGTTTTTTTTTTTTTTTTTTTTTTTGGTTGTTGTTTTTTTTTTGCCCTTCCTTAATCCTCCAAGTGTAAAAAAGAGGAGTGTCGGCGACTCGGAGTGTCGGCGACACTCGCACGAGGAAACCCGAGAAGCGAGCGAGCAGATCAAATGTGGAGCAGCTGGCCGGGACTTTCAAACAAAATATCTCCACATGTGGACGCTTTTCATGTGGACACCCCCACCCCTGCTGGAAAAAAAAAAAAAATGAACATAAACTTGCTCCCTTGTGCATCAACCCACGCGTGATGTTGCCACTTGGAGGCATGCAACGCTGCCATTTCACATTCCTGACTTTCCAATGGTTTTGGTTTTTCTTTTTGACATGATTTGAAGATTTTTTTTTTTAAAAAGCTTGACATGACCACATACAGTACGTCACACCGTCAGACGCATTTCATTTTAATGATGTGGCCTTAAGCTTTAGCTGTAAAAACTACTTGTATTTATTATATATGGATTATTTATTTTATTGATTTTTTTTTAAGTAACTATAAAGTGACAGCCATAATTTGAAAATTGGCAAAAGTGTCAAGTCAATATTTATCCTCTGTATTACACACACACAACAAAAGCAGAATCATGGGCTTATTTGACCACTTTTCACTGCGACGAGTACTACTAATAATAATAAGAATTATAATATATGACACATACAGTATGTAAGAATGTGCGTGCACGTGTGTGTGTGTTCTCGTTAATGTTTTGACACGCGCACTCACACAATAAAAGCAAAGATGCCGAAGTCTTTGAGTTGTTTTAACTTCCACTAATAGTAATAATCCTGCTAATAATTATTATGATCGTGTATGACATGTATGTGTGTGTGAATGAGTGTGAGTCTTCCTGTGTGAAACACAAGACACACGCACACACACGCACACACACACTGAGAATAAAAGCAATGATGGCAAAAGTGTCATCTGGTTTGAGTA
The DNA here is from genome assembly GCF_024500385.1 of Phyllopteryx taeniolatus. NCBI lineage: Eukaryota > Metazoa > Chordata > Actinopteri > Syngnathiformes > Syngnathidae > Phyllopteryx > Phyllopteryx taeniolatus. The sequence goes on along the minus strand of NC_084521.1, from coordinate 3,052,817 downwards.
GTTTTAACTTTAATGTACTACTACTATGACTAATAAGAAGAAGAAGAATATTAACAATAACCGCATGGGATACATCGTGTGTGTGCGTGTGTTTGTGTGTGTCTTCCTAATTGTTTCAAGAAACACACACACGCGCAGGCACACACAGAATAAAAAGCAATGATGCAATTAACTGCTAATAATCATAATAATAATAATTTTAAATAATAATAATAATAATACATGTGTGAGTTCCATTATGTGTGTGTGTGTGTGTCTTGTTAACTGTTTCAACATGCTACAAACACAACACGCGCACACAAACACACATCGAGAATAAAATCAATGATGTAATTTACTGCACTTGATAATAACAATAATGATAATCCCAATTTGCATTTGTATAACAATTTGCGTGTGTCGGCCCAGTTTCAACAAGTCAGAAACACACACACACACACACATGCAGAGTGAAATATGATCACACATGCGGGCCCCCACACAACACACACACGCACACACACTTTTACTCCCAGTGTGCGTGCAAAAAGTTGTACTGCAAACCATTTCCTTCCACATTTATAACACCCAACATGAATGAAAAGTCTCTTTTCTGGGGGGGGATCCCAAAGTTTGCTTTGAAGACTTTGAAAACGTGCAATAAGTTGGATGTCAAGTCAACTTTGAGATGAACTCTCTGGAGCTCCAAACGAGGGAAAAGTGCAGAAATGCGCGTGGAATCGGCGACTTACTTGAGTGTCTTTCTGTGCACTTTTTCGGGGGGGTTTGGGGGGGGGGGGGCTTCGTCCCCTCTTCAAGTGGGGTGCGGATGCGCCTCTGGATGAGCCCGGGACCTCTTCTCCTTCTTCTCCTTTTTTTTTCCACGCCGCAACTCCCAAACGGCGCGGCCAGAGTTGGTCCCCTCTTCTCCTTCTCTTCTTCTTTTCTCTTCTTCTTCTTTCGTGTCTTCTTCTTTGCCGCCTTCAAGGGCCGTCGGACAAACAAGCATCCACCGCAGCCTGCTACTAAAAAAGTGTGCAGACTCTCCCAAAAAAAAAAAAAAGAAAAAAGGAAGACGAAGAAGAAGAGTGTGCACGTCAGACTGGTGTTGTTGCGTTTAGTGCGCTTATTTTTTTTTCCAGAAGAGAGGACGAAGTGTGCAACTCCAGCTGCTCCTTCCCCCGGTTGACTCCTCCCTCCTTCAACTCCACACCGCCCTCCGTTTTTTTCTCAGTACATTTCATGTACCCCCCCCCCCCCTTTAACCCCCCTTTTCTGCTTCCACTCACTCACAACTTTTTTATTCCCCCCCCCCACACAATAAAATAACACTATGAAGTCTGGACATTTGGATAAACCCTCAGTTTTAAAGTCACATGACATGCACGTGCACTAACGCAGTACTTCTTCAACTTTTGAAGTAGCAGCTCAAAAAATATATATCTTTTTTTAAATACTTTGCTCGCCAAGTACCACCGTCATGACCAACATTTAAAAAAACATTTTTTTAAACTATTTTAATACTATTGCAAACCACTGTACCATTGTGTACAGGTTGAATATGAACAGCCTGCTTCAATATGGGCAAATAAAAAAAAAAAATTATGATTACATTAAAATGTATTACACATAAAAGTTAAATGAAATTGTACCCGGATAATTGTTTAAAAACAAAACATTCTTAAAGATGAACTGCAAACGTATTGAACTTAAAAGATAAATATAACTGAACTGTACTGAAGTAGTGATTACGTCACCAACCACTAGAGGGAGCCTGTGCGCAACAACCACACTTTAAGAGTGATCAAATGGAAACTAATGCAAGAATTGCACCAAAAAAAACAAAAAAACTTTATCAAGATAATCATGGCATTATTTTTTTTTATTGTTTCTAATATTTCATCCCTCTCGTGCACCTCAATAAGAACTCAAGGTTGAGTTCAATAATAACAATAATTCATATAAAATCCTTTTAAAGGCAGACTATGTGGCCTAATTCCAAATCAAAAACACCCGCTTCTCACCAGTGAATTTTGCCCCGATTCCAACATAATAAATAATCATTCGTAATCACGACGGGCTTTATTTTTTGCCTCCGAGGTCAATTACGACAGTGCAATTTGAGGGCAAATATTGAAAAAGCGTCTCCCTTTAAGCCGCCGGGTCCCGCAGCTGCACGCTGATCAATAGACGTGATCAATGGACAGGGAAATGATGCACTAACACACCTCTTTACTGCACCTCTAATCAATGCAGCGCTGCCAGCAAAAATGAATGCGTTAAGCGGGATTTCAATATCTGTGCGTGCGTGTGGTCAACTGTTATTTTTGCAAGTGGCGAACGTCACAAAAAAAATGCGATACTTTGGCAGATCGTCAACAAAAAGTCTCTGAGCTGTTTCTTGCACTCTCAGTCCAAGTTTATTGACAAATTAAACGTACAAAAAGAATTGCACGTCGTGTATTTAACCAAACCTCACAACTTTGACTCATTGAAGTCCACTAGCTTAATGCTAACACAGAATGGGAAAGCCCATGGACTGGCTAACGAAACTAGCATCGTAATGGCTGCAGTTCTTAACGTTTGCACAATTTCTATTTGAGCGCAAGCGGTGGCAACATATACAGATTGAGCATACGACAATACTCACAGGCATACGTTCTTTATCCTCCGCAATAAAACAACTAATATTAATGCAGCTTAGTTGAGAACTTCTATGGCTGTGTTTTTGTTCTAATCTTCTTTTTATTGTACATATAATTCTTTTATAGTGTCCAAGCAATATAAATTGACCCGTTTTAATGATTGAAAATCTACAAATTATATTGAAATAATATTTTACCAAATTGGGATTAAGATACTTGTATGTCCTTATTTTTTGTTCTTTAAAATTATAAATTACAAAAAGTTATACATTTTATAACGTCAAAATAACTTAACACCTTCTTGTACAGACTTAGTTTTGTTCTTTTATTATTTATATTGTCAGTGTTTAAATATCTGACCCTTTTATACAATTAAAGGCCTAGAAAATATATATTTTTTAAAAACATTTTAATTTAGGATTTTTTTTCTTTGTACTGTACAAATTACAAAAATATTTTCCAATGTGTTTTGTCATATTAAAATGACTAAACATGCAGGGGGTCAAATTGACCCATATGAAATATTCCCCCCCAAAATAAATAAATATATATATATATACATAAATAAATTTATAATAATAATAATAATAAAATGGTGTGAATCTTCTATAGCCTTTTTTTCATCTTTGTATGTTTTTTTTGTTTTTTTTAAATAAAGAGAAAATGTGACGCAGACTGAGAAAATGCCCAGGTTCTCTAATTGGCAATCAATCAATCAATCGGAGCCTCAATGTTGTCATCAATAAACTCATCAAAGTGAGTCCACTTGACTTGAAAGGAAAGATTTGTGTGTGTTGAATTTGTGGAATTAATCACAATTGATTCATTAAGGATGGACTCACTGTTCATATCTGGATGGGTTACCATGACGACGGGAAGCAGACCATCAAGGTCGTGGTGTAATTCCGCTGTCAGCCGGTGCTCATCTGGGCCTCATTTTGATCACGTCGAGGCCTTGTTAGGAGTGTGTGTGTGTGTGTGTGTGTGTGTCGGGGGGTTGGGTGGGTGGGTGGGGTGGGGGGCGCACATGGGTCGAGGAGAGCGGGGTTCCCCAACGTATTCCATCAAAGAGGGGCCAGGATCCCGGGGATTGTGCCCGCAGGCGACTAACCCTCCGTTCTCTCTTTCTCTCTCCCAAGAACAGATTCCAAAGTCGGACCCGGCCGGCGAGCCAAAGCACACATCAAAAGCACCTCTGGAGCCAAAGCCATTGAGGAGGAGAAAGAAGAAGAAAAAAAGGACGTTCCGAGGGGGGGTCCCGTCACACCCTCATCCTCACTTTGAGCCCTGCATCTCACCCCAATTAGGGAGTGGTCCTTGCAAACCCTGAGACCTGCACGTACGGAAGGCTTGTGCGTGTGTGGTAATACGCGCACACGCACACACCTATGCACGTATTCCTGTTCAGCATGATAAAACGCGGAGTGCTCACTGAAATCGAAAGAGTTGGCATTAAAGCGCTTCATGTTGCCAGATGCGCTCTGAGGCAAAGTCGAATAAATGCGTTCACTACATCGGATTTTCTCCAATCCGCAAATATTTACATCGGTTCCCCAAAATATTTAGGAAGGTTCGAGAATGTCAGTTGACTGATTGACTTGTTCGTGAGCATCGCTGGCCACAAGAAATCTAAATAAATATACATATTAATATGTTACTTACAATGTATATTTTACTATTTTTCCATGCACCTAATATTTGTATATATTTTGTAACATTTATTGTAATGTTATTTGAGTTACTTACATTATTTTATTCTATTTTTATATTATGTATTTGAAATGTTACATGAAATCATATTTTTAGAATTGATATCGTACATTTTATATTCATAAATAATATACAGAATATTTTATTTACTTTTTTCTTATAATTGACATACATTTTACGCTTTAAATTAATGTTTATAATATTCTATTGCCAATAATTAGTTTTTCTTTAGATAATATTAGAGATAATGTTGCATAATGGCTGGATTGTGAAATTACTGGAGGCGAACTATGGAATTGATGCTGCCTGCCTGACTGAAAAGAGAAGGAAAAAAATAAATTCTGCTTATTGTGCAACACCGCAGTGTGCGCACTGTGCGGCAAGAATCAATACTTGCAAGAACGTCCACGCGATGGACACAGTGAACGCGCGCTGACGCCACTCGGAAGGAATCGCTTGACTCGCAGGAACCGGGGACCGAATAAACGTCAACTTCAACGTTATTTACCACTGTTCACATTTGAGGAATCCAAATTGGGGAGCATTTTAGCAAAGTGACTTTGGTCTACTGAAGCACCTAAAGCTCCAGGAACCCGTCAACCCGGGTACTTGTAGTTTCTGGGAGTAAAAAGTTACACTCAAAATCAACCAAAATGCAGACGTCAGAGCGGTGAGCGGCTAGTTGAACACTAGTTGTGGTGGAACCACATGTGAGATTGTGGAAATAAGTCCTAAGTCGAGATCTAGAACCTTCTGATTCTCAGAGTCACCAAAAGACCAGATTTTTGGGAGCGTAAAACTCCGGATGGAACCTAAGGACGCACGTTAGACGACGGTCACTTCCAGAACACAAAAGCAATGTTTACACCTAAAGTTCCAGGAACTTTTCAGTTCTCACCAACAATGGTCCTCCAAAGGTTTCTAGTTCCAGGGTAAAATTTCATTGATTCCTCCCAAATATTTTGGGACCTCTCGAAGGTTACCCTGGAATTAAATAGAGACAATAGTTCCTGCAGTTCAAAGACAAAGTTCCTCCAAAGGTTCCTAGTTCAACATGAAACTTCCGGAACAGAAAAGCCATGTTTCTACCTGAAGCACAAGGAACGTTTAGTTCTTGGTTCTCCAAACAGATATGCTCAGCACCCAAATTTTCCTGGAACTCTCAAAAGTCTCCCCCCACCTAGCAGGGACTTCTTTTGACCCAGATAAATTACCTGAGAACTCAATTTAGAAGAAAGTTCATGTGGTTCCAGAAGTTCCAAGTCCCGGAGTCAAGTCCCTGCACTATTATAAGAATCCAACATGTGGGGCACAGACTGTTGTTCACCACCCATAACAAGATTAACTGGCCATTGTTTGACATTTGAAGCGATGTTAGCTTCGCCATTGTAAGAATTAATGGAAATAACTATGAATAAAATTTCATATTTCAAGCTGAACTTTTACCTAGCAAAAAAAAAAAAGAAAAAAAAGGTCAAATCCAACCTCTGATGAATTGATCATGAGGTGTGTCTGAATACTTTTGTCCATGTAACTTAGTTCTTTGATATGCCTCGTTGTAATGTGCAGGTGTCCCTAATGTTTTGGCCCCTGGCTCGAGTGGGCCATTAGTGTGAATGGCTGATAAGGCCCCCGCGCACCCTCAATTCCCCCCCCCGAAAAAAATAATATTTTGGGGTAATTTTGGATCCCTGGGAAATAATAAACGCACAAACTGTAACCACTTGGGCAATTTAAGCAATTTCCCCCGCGCGCCGCTGCCGCCGCCGCCGCCCCGCGGGGTCACTTTTCATGCCGGTTCCAAATGACGGCATCATAAAAAGGCCCCCGCCTTATCAGGCGGGATTAAAAGGGAATAATGAAACAAGAAGCGCGGGTTTGCAGCCCTGTGTGGTATGAATATGATTATCTAAGGGACTCCAATAGGAAGAGGCATGTTCGTTCCGGCAGACCTTTCCCAGACTATCAGCTGCCCCGCGGCTCCTCAACGTCCTCCTCACTCCAACTTCCTTCAACTTCTTCTTCTTCTTCTTCTTCTTCTTCTTCGCCACAGAAGTCATTACGGCCGCCGTCTATCAGAAGAGAACGCGATAAATCCTCCCTCGGCTCCTCCGATTGGAGCGTGTTGCTCTTGTAAGTTCAACAGACAAAAAGCACTCAAGGCACTTATCAGTATTCAGATTTTTTTTTTTGTGTGTGTGTCTCAATGTGGGTCACTTTCACACAAACTTCAAACTTTGTGAAATCGTATTACACGGTGATATCCGGCAAGGCCTCGTGTCGGGAAACTGGGACAAAAACTCACAATAAAACGCAATTTGAGTGAAAAATCCACTGCGAAAAGTAAACATCGTCAAACCGATTGTCATGCTGCGGGTCAAAATGACCCATTTGAAATGTGGCTACTAACAGACACAAGTCTAATGCGGATCTTGCTAATCTTTGAGTTTGTTATTGTTGTTTTGTTTTTGTTTTTGTTTTTTTTCCCCCCCACAAGTCTGCGGGTGCGGCACGGTGACCTACGGGTTAGAGGGTCTGCCTCACAGTTCTGAGGACCGGGGTTCAATCCCCAACCCCGCCTGTGTGGAGTTTGCATGTTCTCCCCGTGCCTGCGTGGGTTTTCTCCGGGCACGCCGGTTTCCTCCCACATCCCAAAAACATGCATTAATTGGAGACTCAAAATTGCCCGTAGGTGTGAATGTGAGTGCGAGTGGTTGTTTGTTTGTATGTGCCCTGCGATTGGCTGGCAACCAGTTCAGGGTGTACCCCGCCTCCTGCCCGATGATAGCTGGGATAGGCTCCAGCGGGCCCGCGACCCTAGTGAGGAGAAGCGGCTCAGAAAATGGATGGATGGAAGTCTGCGGGTCATTTTGACCCAGAACAGAAAAAGTGTCTAGTGTTAATTTAGCAACATTACTCCCTTAACTTTTGATTAAAATATATAAGAACATTTAAACAAAACCACTTCATGTAAAACTACTATTTTATATGTAGGTCTTTATAAATACACATTCAAATCTTTTAACATGATTTTTTTTTTTAAATATAATTTCTGACACTTTTAGAGGTAAACATCCCTCGGGTCAAATTGACCCGGGAACATAATTGCTGTTTCTAACTTTACAGGAGTGTTAAATCGTGGTCGGGAAAATTGCTATTGCTATTAGCTTTGAAACAAAATACATCCAGCTACCTTGGGTCAGATAGCATTCAAAATCAACAGGGATCTTGCTGAACTAGCCAAAAGGTCTCGAAGAGTTCATCATAGACTGGTCCGAAATGTACTGTTATGATGAAAAATCTGCCCAAATCAACAGGGATCTCTCTCTGTCATCGAAAAGTAGTCCCTAAAAGTCCAAAGATTGGTCCAAACTCTACCAATATGATCAGATGGCGTTCAAAATCAACAGGATTACCATGCGCAATTCTTCTCTAGATCCGAAATGTACCAACAAGATCAGAATTCATTACAAATTAAAAGGTATCTAGTTAAGATATTTTGCGAAATAGTTCGTAAAAGTACAAAGACTAGTCCACAATGATTCAATTTAATCAGATAGATTTTCAAACAGAACAGATATTCAAAGATTGGTCCATAATCGAGCAATTTGACGTCATTAATGATCAAATATCATCCAAAATTGACATGACTCTTGCTTAGACATTGATATATAGTTCCCAAAATGCACCGATAGGATCAGCTATCATTCAAAATGAGTGGTTGTAGCTCAAAACTCATGCATCTCAAATTATCTTTCCCTATTGCAAAGAATGGAAATACATTTAATCTGTTCTAGTGCCTCCAAAAATCATCATGATAATTCAATGGGCATTGAGGCGCTCCTTCTGGTGTGTGCATATTGGCCACCAGGGGGCAGTATGATACGTACAGACATGCTACATGTTGATTTGATGACGTAACACAGAGGACAACCACTGCAACGAACCTTTAGTAATATTCATTGTTTTTCACAGGGGACGAGAATGTTTACCCGTGAATAATCTTATTGTCTGTCTGCATCTGTTGCGACAGATTGTGTTCAAATATGTTGAATATTTTTGAAATAAGTGACAGTATATTTCAAGGTTTAGAACTACTGCGGCATCAATGCTAGTTTCGTTATCCTGCGTATGGCGTTTTACATTGTGTGTTAGCATTAAGCTAGCGAACGTCATAGGACAAACCTAACCTGGTTTGGTTCAATACGCAACATGTAATTCTCTCTGTTTTATGTTTAGTTAGGAAGTAAACATTTGGCATTGGTTTACGATCTGCAACATTTTCTGCTCTCAACTCGAGACCAATAAAACCGGCTGAGCGACGGATCGGAACTCGAGAATCTCGGGTCGCGAAGTCAGGTCAACTTTAAATCGAGGCGCCGCTGTAGTGTACAATCCCGTGTACTGACGTTACGACCATTGGGACCAATAACGCTCCCTGGACCAAATAGCCGAGTCCATTCTCATGAGGCTCGGCACGCAACGCACATCCTGAGAGCACGGCGAGCTCCCCCGGGACGCTGTTCGAGAACAAAAGGCATCAATATTTCATCAAACTGCTCGGTGTTTCTGGTCCACATCAAAGGCGAGCGCGGCGGCACAGGTAGACGCCGCGGCTCTTTTGTTTGGCCTCCTCGGCACCATTCGCCTCACGCCTCGCCGCGGCGTCTCGCAGCGATAGCGCCGCGGCGAGGCCCGCCGCGCCCGCTCGGCGCTCGACTGATCGCTTTATTATCAGACATTAATTATTGATCATCCTCTTTTATCAGCCGCACGCCTCGTTCGTTTACGCCGCGATGGACGGGGAGGGGATGAAAACGTCTTCAGTGTGCTTTGTGCAGCGATAAATAAATGTTGATATTTAACAAGTGAAGCTGAAAGAAGCACATTTGGTAACCTGAGCCAAAATGGATGCCACAGGCCTCAACGTAAGATATTTCCATCAAAAAAACAAAGGCAATGATTATAAAAAGGAAATTCATTCAAATAAAAGTATACCTTGTTAAAATGCTGCACAAAAATGTACTATAGCATATTGGGTTAATAGGTGACTTTCTTTTTAACAAGATAAAGAAAGTACACATAAAATAACACTCACAGGTCACTCGATTAGGTACACACATAATTTAGCGTCGTCACAAAATGTTAGAAGTTATTCATTTAATAACACGTATTGTCTCAGGGGTTGTTTTTTAAATATTACAACCATCTCATGATATGACACAATATGGTTGTAAAGAATGAGCGTTCAACTATTACGTATTGGGCTATTTTTATCGGCAAAAAAATGTTTAAAAATATCTTCTCAAATCTAAAATCTTGTTTATTTCTGTGTAAATGCTTTTGAAGGAATTTAGAGCGAAACTTTGCTTTTTATATACAGTAAATTGTTCCTCTCTTTGTGTTGTGGACATTAATTTAAATCAAATACAATGTATTATACTGTACTTTCTGTGGCAATGGTATTGTTCAAATCATTATACATAATAATTGATATTATCATAAACATGATATAATGGATAATAGTGTCATGTTGTATTTTTATTTGTAAATGTATATGTAAATCATTCTGTCAGCGTTTCATGGACGCTCTGCTGTCGCTGGGACGTGGACAGTGACTAACGACACACACACACACACACACGCACACACTTATCACACTAGCAATGAGTGACAAAACGGAAAACGTCTCCGATTCCGGGCCGAATTACGATCTGCTCGCGGGAGCGAGATTACGAGCCGATAGTGCGGAATGTCGTGTTTTGGTGGGGGGTTCCCATTGCGGGGGTCCCCGCTGGTGCTGCGTTTCCTTCACTTGTATTCACTTGAGGGGCCTACTTCTGACCCTTATTGTGTGATTTTCGCTGGTCCACTCAGAGTTCAAGAGGTCACATAAACTAGCTCCCCACTATAAGTCTTCTCTGCACACACACACGGTTCCCTCTCCAATTGCAACAAGATGGATGGGATGTTCCCAAACTTCAGGTGCTGCTCTACTTTGGGAGCCTTTCACATTTTTCACCACGCTCCCCTTTGGTGATGAAACAAAGAGTACATCACAACACACGGGATTCGTTTAAAGGCACACAATCCATCTTCTCTAATTGTTGGTAGTTTTAGTGAAGGTGGTTGACACGTTGCAGCTCCAGCGGCCCTCAATAGGGGGCGCTCCTGTCTGTGTTGTGCTGGATGGTGCTTTTTGTTGACTGTGCAAGCTGCGCCACCCTGAGGCTGCAAGCATGCACACAATTAGGTGCACTTTTGCACATGCTGTAGAATCAACTGCAACAATCAATGCTGCCTTTACAAAGCTAATAATGCTCAATGACTTTAGGTGAGTGATGGACGACGACACGTTCCGACTTACGAACACGCTTGTGATCTTTTGGAGAAATTAGTTATTTATATTATATCGTCATATTACGTCAAACGCAGAAAGCCTGTGTGTGTAAATTGTGTTTCCTTATTTTACAGTCAGTAGAGCCTATTGTATGCATTCTTTTAATTTCTTTGTTTAGTGTAATGCTGGTTTTAAAAAAAAAATATCCTATTTCTATAATTATCCTGCATGACTTTTATTATTTATATTTCAAGACACTGTGGACAAAATCCGAATCCAAAAACAGTAAACAAGTTTGCTTTTGCACAGATAATAATGCTCAATTTTGATTGTTTCTTACCAACACTGTTCATGGGTCAATGTGACCTGTTCTGCCAACAATCATAAAATAAAGTTTAATCTTTTTTTTCCTAGATTCTCAAAAACTATAAAGTGCATTTTGCAAGAGGATATGATCTTGGATTTTTTTTATTTTTTTTTTTTAGTTTCTCCTTTTTTAGAGAGCCAATACAGACCATCTTTGAGCTTCCTGGTTCGCGAGGGATTTGCCTTTGTTATCCTTCTGTGATGAAAATAACATCGATGTCTGGAAACCAAAGCAAGGAGAAATTAAATACTTACAAGTTTCAGTTTCGGGGCCTGAAAGGAAACCCCGTAAACGTGTTCTTATTGTTGTTACCGACTTGCGTCGTGACAAGCGGCGGCATCGGGAGACTTCGGTGAGACTTTTCCGTCTCACCTGAAGGCCGCAGGCGCAGAAGACTGTGGGCGACCGCAGAGCACAAGGTTCTCCCAAGGTCATGTGCCCAACTGCAGCTGAACCACATTCACCACAGTCACGAGATGGCATGCCGACAAAAAACACGCCGCCAGGCCCATGTGACAGTGATTTCTGCAATTTGCACCTCCGCATCTCAAAGTGCAAAGTCAAAAAGTGCAGCCGCACGCTTCCAAAATAAAAACAGTGAAACCACAGCGACGAGCGACCACCAGTGACAGTTAACCTTTGTGGTTACCATTAATCTGTTCCAGCCTCCAACCCCCCGACCCAAAAAAATCAAACACAAATTGGAATGTTTTATATCACCCTTTATTATTTTACTTTATAAAAACATACAGTAATGACATAATACAAGTGACTGTAAAGCATCAAATTCAATGGACATTGCACTGCTCCTGGTGTGTGCAACATGGCCACTTGGGGGCAGTGTAACGCAGACATGGACATAGATGGAGACAGAGGAGCCGTCCGTCACAACTCCTCAGCGGTAATATTAGTCGTTCTTGAAAGTCGGGTCACTCGGCTCTGGAGTTTGCTCGTTGTGGGCATGTTTGCTTGGCTTTTGCCTGCTCTCTATCCGATCCCAACAGGATGCACGCTTGGTTCGTTGAAGACTTCATTGTCCATTGGCGGGAACGCTTGTCATCTGACCAGCCCGGGGGGTGTTCCCCGCCTGGCCCGAAGTCAGCTGGGATTTTCCGGTTTGGATTCCCAGCTTCCTTTTTGGAGTTTGCATGTTGCGGGCGTGCTTGCGTAAAGCCTGGGTTTTCCGGCTTCCTCCCGCAGAACAAGCGCCTCTCGCCTTTTGTCGGCCGGAGAGGCTCCAGCTCAGCCGCGACCCTCGTTAGGACGCGATGGTGCTCATAAGGAAAGAGCTGGCGTAGTTTCGGTGTCCGTCGCAACCGACGGACGTTTGGGAACCGCCTGGACTTTGGGGATCCCGCCTCTGCCCGGTCCACGGGTGCACGACTTCGTCAACTTCAGAAGGTCCTGCCTGAAGCGCACTCCCACAAAGACGTACAAGAAGGGGTTGAGGCAGGCGTGGGTGTACGCCAGGCTCTTGGCCACCTGTCCGGCCACGTCGAAGCGCTTGACCACGTCGCAGTCGGTGATGGTGGCGTTGGCGGCCTGCGAGGCCTCCACCATCAGTAGGCCGTTGTACGGCAGCTGGGAGGCCAAGAACACAAAGACCACGATGAAGATGACACGCAGGGCCTTGTGCTTCTCGAAGCTCCTGGCCTGCAGAAGGGTGCGGATGATGACCGAGTAGCAGAAGATCATGACGAGGAGAGGAAGGACGAAGCCCACGCAGATCTGCAGGGCCAGCACCAGGATCTTGGTGCGGTTGTTTGCGTTGTTCCAGTAGACCATCACGCAGAAGGCCGACCCGCTCAGGTCGGTCTTCACGTGGGCGAACAGGAACTCGGGCAAGGCGAAGAGAGTGGAGACGAACCACACCGCCAGACAGGCCAGTTTACTGTAGAACAGACGCTTCTTCTTCCAGTTCTGAGCCTTGGTGACCTGCACGATGGCGATGTAGCGGTCCACGCTGATGCACGTCAGCAGGAAGGTGCTGCTGAAGAAGTTGATCTTGTACACGGCAGACACCGTCTTGCAGAGACCCTGGCCGAAGTCCCAGCCTTTGACGGCGTCGGCCGCCCAGAAGGGAAGCGTGCACAGGAAGAGGAGGTCGGCCACGGCCAGGTTGAGCAGGTAGACGTCCGTCATGGTTTTCAGCCGGTTGCGCACGGTGCCGTAGATCCAGATCACCAACAGGTTGCCCAGCGCGCCCAGCGTGAATATGGTCCAGAAGAGGGGGGGCTCGTACCACCCTCGGAACTGCCTGACCCAGCTCCTGTCGCACATGCCGGTCATCTGGGTGGAGCCGGTATCATAATCGCCCGAGTAATCAAAAGGCTCCTGTTAAAACACAATAGCAATTCTCAACAATGGAAAAAACACATTTTCAGGTACAAAAGCTCTACTTTTGGAAACTTTCTCATTTTCACCACAGAACTCAGACCGTTTGGAGGGTCATTGTTTGTTTGGACCACAGAAACTATAGTCCAAATTGAGTTTTGAGAAAATGTATCCAGGCCAAAGCAGGGTAATACATTTGAGAGGGATGCTTTACATATCTGGAGCCTTGGAAAAGGTACAAACCCATCGCTCCAAAACACAAACCAGAACTAGCAACTTTTGGAGGACCGTGGTTTTTGTTTGCACCGCGGAACTGTTGCCAACATTTTGCTATGAGGTCTTTTATTGGGACCATCTCAGGGGGAAGCAATTTGAGGTGGGGTCTGATTGGAATCTTTGAGTTCCAGGAATTACAAATACCAAGAACTAAGCACACCACCATATGAACTGTCGGGGTCCATTGTTTGTTTGGACTATCGTACAAATGTAGTCCTGGGGTAATTTATCAGGCCAAAAGAAGACTCTGCTATAAGGCGGTAATACTTTTTAGAAGTCCGAGAACCTTTGGGACGGGGTTTGATCGGCCACCTTTTAGTTCTGGGAACTACAAGTACCAAGTACTCAAATTTCCTGGAATTTTAGCCAGAATACATCGCTACGGAGCTATAATTAGCCCTATGGCTTACTTTACGGGACAGAAATTGACTCCAAATGCATCTGCTTATTTGTGTCTTTTCTGCTCCAGGTAGGGCATTACCACACAGGAACTTTACCCTAGAACTGTTGTTTTGTTTTGTTTGTTTGTTGGTTGGTCGGTTTGGATCACACTATTGCCGAAATGTAGTTCTGCGGTATCTTTTTCAGAGCCAAAAGAAGATCCAAATATGAGGGGAAATTACAATTAAGAAGTTCCAAAAACCTTTGGCGTGGATTCTAATCGGAACATTTGGAGTCCAGGTATTACAAGTACCAAGAACTAAAAGGTCCTGGAAGTAAATGTGGCTCTTTTGTGTACCCCATTAGTGTAAATTGGACCCCGAATGCAGCCCTTTTTCAGACTCAAAAGAGTACATCATTATACAGTCATGGGTAGCGTCATCTGGGTGGTACTCTCAACAGTTTGTACACTTCATATAGTTTGGGAACACACCTTTCTGACAGTGTAACAGATACTATCTTTTGGCTTTTCATTTCCTCTCAGGCATGTTCTTATTTTTGTACGTCTTTGTAAAGCATCTGGCACACTTTGCGAGCTCCCGGCGGAGATGTGTGGACGTGACATCAAACGTAGTCACGCGCACATGCAACAAGTTAACCAGAAAGCGTAGACCGAGTGGGTCTCGTGCAGGTGCTGGCGTCTCCACTGGAGAAACCGCACTGCTGCTGCGCTGCACAGCTTCCTGCTGCTACCAGAGGAGCGTGTCGAGGGGGCTCAGGGGTCCTTGCGTGGGGTTGGAGGGGTGGGGGTCTCAGGTGAGATGAGGGCCACAGATAAGCAGCGCAGTGAAAAGACAGGCTGCAACTGACAATGAACTGTTTGTCTTTGTTGCAGTTTAATACACACAGCACTGCGAACTAAGCATTAAAGTAACACCAAGAAAATACACAATTGTGCATCCATTTTTCAATGAGGTGTTGTCCACAGGGAGTTCACCTTGGAGAACAAACGTTAGCCTAAAGGGGCACGTGAGAGTCGCTTACGCCTCAAGGAACAGAAACCGATCTTTTGCATCTATTTATAGAACAGTGCAAGTCTCAAGTGCACGTCATTTTAGCATGTTTGGACAAAACACCGTAAACATACTGTAGGTGTCAGCAGCAGGCGTTCATTAGGGCTCCTTTCAATTTAGGTGCATTTCTCAATTGGGCCCGGTTTATGTTTCATTGTCCAAAATGTATCTCTTCATTAAATCCATTATCAAGTCATTCGATCAATATTTAGCATTTTGCATTAAATCTGAGGATAGAGCTACTCATTTTGAATTCAAGTACATGTCAAAACTAATGTGAAATAAACATTCATCATTATGCTGACTAAAATGTACATTGCACTTGTACGATATTGTTTTAACTTAAAATGGGTCAATTTCATAACATAACTTGGGGGTTAAGTTAGTTACACTCAAAATTTTGTTTGTGCGTATTTCTTGGTTGTATTCAAACACAGAGACTGCAGAGTAATTACATATGGTCATTATGGCATGGCTAAAAATATATATATATATTTTTTTTTAAATACTCACAGTGACAAAGTCATCTGTTGCTGTTGTCATATATGGCGAAGGTAAGAAGTCATCCATGTTATCTGCAATGATATAAAAGGTACATGACAATCTTCATAGATGACTTGAACAAACAGAGCAATAGTAGTGATAATTGCTAGCAGTGCTACGATAAACGACTTACCCGCTTGGGGAGTGCTCTTTCTGTCGTGTGAGTGCGTCTCATCCTCCTGCTGTCTCTTATGACTTCTCTACTGCCACAAGATCACGTGCTGATCGTTCCACCTCTGTCTCAATCGACAGCAGACACACACGCACGCACGCGCGCGCACACAAACACGGGACCCCATCAAGGGTGGCTTGAATATGATCCAAGTTTCAGGTCGTATTAGAAAAAGAAGCTTTTGTGTACACACAGGTGGCGCACTCATCATGGCTGATGCGTGAAACCCAAAACTTTCAGGCGTGATTAAAGAGCAGAGGCGGCCCACATTCGAAGATGGACTCTTTTACAGCTGTTGAAAGCGTCTTTGATGACACACAAGGCGTAATTTGACACTTTGGCCTTCACTGTCATCTGGATGATGGATGACATAACAGTGACATAAACCTCATACACCTGCGCTTTCTACTTTCTGTGTCATCGGATGTGGTTTCACGGATCAACCTTGCATTTTGGGGAGAATCCATCTTCATACTTGGTTTTAGATGGCTCTCGTCAGGCATAAAGTGAACACAACAATAATTGAGTACAAATAAATAGTCCATCCTTTACGCAGTCTCACACAACCCTTCTAAAATGTACAAAAAATAAAAACTTACAATATCTCAACATTAAAAACAGGAAAGACAATTTGACATTTTGGTATTTTTACAAGAAAAATGAAGTCGATGCACATGATTCGCTTTCGCAGGCCACGTAAAATGATGTGGTGGGTCGGATTTGGCACCCGGGCCTGGAGTTTGACACTTGTGGCCTATACAGTAGCTAAGTAAGGAAATGAGAATGTCAGTGTGCTGTAAAACAATAAACATTAATTTAAGAGTGACACTCAAACGAGAGCAGAATTTTTCCATACAGCTGTTACAGGATGACGCTGCTCAAAAGCATTCATGTGACATGACCCCTCAAAAGAAAACACACAATCGGGCCTGCCAGTAAAGGGAAATACATCCATCAAATGACACAAGTCACATTACTAACCACAATGGCACAACACGTGGTGCACAAGGAGACCGTCCCAAACAAAGCTGACCAAACACGCGGTAGTAACACACACATGCGCACACACACACACACACGAGTCACGCCGTTTGATTGACAAGCTCGCATTTGTTTCACAAGAGGTGCTCGTCTCAGTTTGCGCGCCTCCTATTGCGGATGCGTGTCCGTTTGCACCGCAACGAGGCCCTGGGAAACAGCTGCACCATAGTAATGACCTGCAGAGTTCTTCCTCCACACGACACAGTTGGGTGCTTTCACTCAAATAATGCTTCTACATCACTAAGATCAGACAAGTGCTCAGTGTTGTTTTTAGATGACAACATACAAAAAAAAAAAAAAGCAATGAATACATGTCACGTTTTTCCACTGTGGGTGAATGAAATCTTCAAGATGGACCGCATTTGAAAACCATCTTAAATAAACCCACTTTTCTTAGATCATAAATACAATTAATGCATTCACGCTTGAGGCTTTTCAGGCACACTCACTATCGTGTCTGTTCAGCCATGCTCATTTGACCACATAAAAAGGCGGGTCAGATTGCGGCGGCTTGGTGGAGTTTCACTGAAAACAGCGGCTGGGCCCCACACACAAATATCAAAAAGTCTGTACAGTTTTTAGCATTGTGGTTTCAGTTTGTAGTGGTTTACAACTGCACTGCAGCATTGAGACAATATTTACCCCACTTATGTGGCTAGATAAGGTAACAAAAGCAAATATTAGGTTTCATAAGATTGTATTATATCGATCCTGTAACAGTACAGAACTCCCAAGTTCTCCCCTGTGATGTTTTTTTTTTTTTTTTACTTTAATTCACTTTTTCGTCAATCCCTCTTGTGCTTGGATCCATCCAATCAGCTGTTTGCCACATCATGTCACAATTAACCATCAATATTAATTTCAAAAGGCAATATAACTGCATGCCACTGTGCTACATACATCTGGAGCAGTTCAGAATAAATATTTATCTGATAACATAACAATATAAAGATTGATGCTGATAAAAAAAAATATATTAATTCATGTTTTACTCTAAACCAACCAGGGGATGGAAAAATGTTGACATCATCAAGGTCAGCGCACTGGGCTTGTGAGGACAAATTTGAAATCTGATTGGTTAAAGAACCGGTCCTAGTGCTAGTATACATAGTAAAGTGTAAGTTACCAGTACATGGGCCAGCACTAGTGATTCTGAAAATCCAGGGCAGATTACATTGACATGGCAACAAAAAGGGTTTCAAATCTGATTGGACAAAACAACGTAACATTCACATACTGGAGGTAGTGCAGTCAAGAGAAACACTGTGAAATGAAGAGAATACTGGTGAGAATACCATTTGATGGGACAAATTTAGGTTGTAAATGCATATCAACGCTGTTGATACCGTTTAGGCCATCAGACTGCTACATTGTGGTAAAAACGTTTAAACATTGCCACAGTGTATTTGCAAACAGCTTTTAATTTGCCAGTCCACAGAGAACAGAATGCATGTCTAGTTGAATATTTTGTAGTCTATGTTTACTATATGTAGACCATGTCGATTTGGGTTGTCCAGGTACACATTTGCTAAAATAGTCTATATTTGTTACATGTAGCAAAGCGAGGGAAATCTAGCTAACAAAGCAGCGCGTCATTCAATGAGCGAGAACAGAAAAGTGGAGATGCAGCACTTTCAAAAGAGCAGACATTCATTTGCTTTCCAGTGAATTCTCATTCAATGAAGTGGCTTCCAAGAGAAAACATATTTTTTCATTCGGGGAGTCCAATGAAGGCCTCTTCTAGCGCGGACACGATCGAAGTTGCATAGGACCTCAAAGATACGGATAGCTTACAGTTTAAGAAGGTTCTGATCGGCCCATCCGAAACCAGAAAGCAACAAGAGAAAAAAAACGTCGGCTTAAGCATGAATAAACAAGTCCTCAGGAAAGTGCTGCTTTATTCTGCTTGCGTCAGGATTTAAGGTTTCTGCTCCCAAAACCTACTGTACGTTCTGCTTCCATCGTTCTACCTGAACTTCCATTTGATCGGCGGCCCAACCTGCGACAGGGACTCATTCGTTCGGCTCGTATCTGAAAGAGAGAATGACAGATGGAAGGAAGTCTCCATTGAGGAACAATGACAATGCTGGAAGACAGATTTTTTTTGGTCACTATAGTGCCATCTGCTAGATCTGGTGGGGCACTGCACCACTTGCCCCAAATTGCAAAAGTCCCCCAGGAAGCAGTTTAGTTTTTGATACGTGCTCACTTACCTCTGCAATCGTTTTCTAATTTCCTTAATCTGCTCGTTCTTCTTCGTCAGGATCTCCTTCATGTTGCGATAGGCCGCCGTTTGTTGGAACTTCTTGTCCAACTCCTGGACATCAACGCACACACTCAATAAAGTGTTAAATGCCCCGTTCTCCGTCCGACAAACAAAAATAATAAATGCCGACCTTCTCCGCTAAGGCTAGCTGCTCCTGCACTCGCAGTAGTTCGTGTTTGGCAGAGACCAGGTTCTCCTGCAGGTCCTTCTGGGAGGCGGCGTTGACCGTCAGCGAGTGCTCGTAGTCCTCCTTGAGGGCCGCCACCGTGTCCTCCAGACAGCTGATCTCCTTGGATTGAGCCGTCAGCTAAAAGTTAAGAAAGGTGGCAATTAATGACAGGGATCTCATTTAAAAGCTCTTCAAGTCGAACTGAGCTTTACCTGCTGGTCACCTTGCACCTTCTGGAGATCTTTAAGGGCTCTCTGGGCCTTTGTCTTCTCGTCCAGCACATTCATTGCCTGGTCGAATGAGGAGGTTGACTGATAAGTAGCTATAAATGCTCTACATACTGTAAAAGTATTTTTTCGTACCTGCGATTCTAAAGTGCGCAGTTTGGCTTTCAGTGTATCGTTCTCCTCCTGTAGTTTTGCAATCTCCTGAAATGTATAAATAAGTATGACTGATGGAGGATTACGGTCCAGTTATTGTCCATGCAGTCGGGCTCCACACCTTGTTTAAAAGTTCTGAAACTCCGCCTTCATTAAGCGGTGCCAACTTGGGTTTGCTGCAGTCCTGGTTCATCTGGTCCCAAATAAGGCAACACACACTTGATTACTGAAAGCAAAGAGTGCTACTGTTTTGCAATGTGTAATTCAAATTTGAGGCTTTAGAACCCACCTTAGCAGAAACTTTAAAGTCAGTCTTTTCAAATTCAGCTACTTGCTCTAGTTGCTCCCTGTATGGGGGGAGAATCGACTTTAGCACGCCACAATGAAGGTTAGAGATCGAAGTCGATTAATCGCCAATCACGTGTTTCCGTGATTTCAAGTTTGGCTTCAAACAATCATGTCATCAATCCTAATTATGCTCGTTAGCGTAGCATACAGAGGAAGTCAGCTATTCCGTTTTCAGTGTTGGTCACGTGACGTTCCGCATATAGCGGAGAAGCGAATTCATCAAACGCTCTCCTGTGCCAGAGAAGACAGAATATAGTGCAGCATCTGCTTAGGCGATGAAACCAGGAGAAGTTGTGTTCAATTAACAACCTCTTTACTGCAAAAATGAATAGTTAAAGTCACTTAAAAAGAACAAATAGTGTTTCGCTTAACCCTTGTTCCCTGCAGACACACACGCTTTTCTTCCTACTTCCAGTCAACCATCTCCTTGACTCACTCATCCAATCACAATTAACAATCAGACACCTTCAATGCCTCAGACACACGGAATTTAGAGAACTCGAACAAAAATCCAGGTAGCACAACTGCAGGGTCGCTGCAATACATGATTCCAAAACTTTCCCTCCACCTGTTTGCTTTTTATTTATTCATATTTTACTGTAGAGAGTAGAGCCCCCTTGGTGTTAGTGTTATACATTCCGACTGTCTGCGAGGCCATGAAAGTGTCTGCATGTGATTGGATGAGCAAGTCGGTGAGTTGAAGGTTGAATAGTAGTTGAAGGCGGAAGACAAACAGTTGAGCAGACAACAGGTTGACGACTGATTAAACATCATTGACGTCATTGATTAGTTGACAACCGTCATCACCACGCCGTCGATTATAAAAAAAAAAAATTAATCTAGAAACATTCAACTGTACTGCATCACATCGTTTCTTATATTTTGCCACTCTCATGGAGCTAAATATTAGTGTGGCCAGCGTTTGTATACATTATGTATACAATTTGCACAAACATAATGATATATCTTCATAGAATGACCTCCCTTCTGTAGAAAATAGAGAGAAAATCTATTATCGCTTGACACATCTTTCTGCATGCGCTGACATTTATGTTTGTTATTGGGATGATTATCATGAGATAATTCCACGAAGAAATGTTCGGTACACCCTTGTTGTTGACAGCAGCTGAGCGCTAACTCGAAAAAAGATACTGTGGCCACCGAAGGAGCACTCAGATGTGGTTTGAAAAAGCGGCTAAACTGCACGTACATCGCTGTTGTTGGCGGGGCGTATACGTTGCATTAGACAGTATCAGTCACGTAGGGCTGGGAGAGAAAAAAAACTTATTTAATCCACCCATTCTGTGCACACATTTAGAGCAAAGGTTAGAGGTGAAAAGTGACATCAAGTTCAAAACACCATAGTATGCAAAACACAGATTGCTGGATGTAAAGAGACATCGACGCAACAAAGCGGCCTGTGGTTGCTACCGGTGTATCGGTACGGTACGGATCTACACCCAAGCCCTCGTTCCTCACCTGTTCTCCAGCTCGGAGATGTCCGTCTGCAAGCGGAGGTAGAACTTTTCGGCCTGGGAGAAGAGCTGGCGCAGCAGCAGGACGTTGGTGTGCGCCGTGTTGATGAGTTCCATCTCCACCTCGCCGCGCACCACCGCGTGCAGCCCGTCCATCATGTCGCGCACCTCGTCCACCGTGAAGGTCTCCTCCACCAGCCTTTGGATGCAAACACGTAAAACTGTAGCCCATTGGACACATCTTATGAAATGACTCTCCAAGTGTGGTACACAGGCTCTCTCTAGTGGTACCCGAAAAAAATCACTGCCTAAGTACAATTCAGTTATACCTAACTTTTTCGTACAATAGAATAATTTTTAGTACAAACCATGCCCTTATTTTTTCAGAACTATTTATTTTTCAAACTTTTATCTTGGTACAATTTTGATTAAAATTTTACGTGCACTACATTTAACTGAATACATCGAAATTGATAGCGCTGATAGTAAAGTATCTCAACAAAGTGCCCTGTGTACATCTGCATCACCAAGATGGGCACCCACCTGCTGTCTTTGAGTTCTTCGAAGCAGGAATCCACCGTCTTGAGTCTCAACAAGCGTTTGGATCGAGCAAATCGCATGTAGTTGATCACCTCGCTCTGGTGATGCTCATTACACCCGAATTCAGCCTACGAGAAGGTTGGAAAACAGGAGCTACCAAACAAGCAGAGCTGGCCACAATTTCTATTATTTTTGTGGAAGTGGATGCAAATGAATGCCGGCTTTTGGGGGGAGGACAGTTTCAATGATTATTTGGCATCAGGAGAATTAAAACAAGCAAATCACAGAAGGGGGAAAAAGTCAGTCCGTAGCACGGCTAACAGCAAGTGGATGACAGATAGCCGGTCATCCAAGTTTAAAGGCCAACAGGCCCTCGAAGACAACACTGGCATTGGGCGTTGAAGGCAACAACTTCTATAAAATGGCTAGTAGTACAAACTCTAAAGGACAAATGATAGTGGTGACTTACCATGGTTGCTGTGGAGCTAACTTTAGCTAGCTTGGTGGCTCAAAATGGCAGGAAAGGGGATGATGTCCGCCTCATTCAAACCACATTTAGGTTGGGGAAACGACACTCCAGTTGCACTGTGGGTTGGAAACGGTAATGTCGTTTGGTTAAATAATGAAATTCAGGATATATGGAGGAGGGAAAAAAAGGAGTTACTTCGCGGTGGTTGTTCGAAGACAATCTGGCAGATTGGGCAGGCAAGCTAGCAGACTGGACGCTAACAAAGCGAAATGTTTGCCCTGGTAACCAACGAGAGCGTCTTTGCCTTGGTTACGAGCGGTGCGTTCATGGCAGCTACGTAAGCCACTGGCCGATGCGTCACTGACGTCATTTCCTGACAGTGTTACAACGTAAATTTAAAGCAATTCTAAAACTAGTTGACAATAAAGAGTAGGAATACTTATTTTTTTAAAGCTATGTTATTTAATTTACTATTATTTTATTACAATCACATTCATTAAACAGTGTTGAATGTTGGAAATGTCCTACTTCCGCAAATGTTTCCAGAACACGGTCACACGCAGCACGACTGAAATTCCTCTTGGCTTCAATTTCAAGAAAAACCTTCTTGATTGAACTCCTTTAAGTAATAGTAATACTGGAGTTCCAAAATAGGCTTACAAGTGTGGAAGGTTTGGGGTGTGAAAGTAAAGTTTCAAGTCAGAAATAAGGTTTCAAAATAGGGTTTAAAACCAGGTTTAGGATTTCAAAATAGGGTTTCAGGCAACGGTTTTTGTTTCAAATTAGGGTTTGGGTTTCCAAGACAGGCTTTGAAGCTTTCAAAGCAGGGTCTCAAAATAGTGTTTGTACCAGTTTCCTCACGTCAATTCCTGGCATTAAACAATAGATGGCAGCATTTAGCAAAGATAAACTTGTCAAGACCTTGTCCATTGAACTTTCAAACACTAGTTGGCATTAGTATATAATTGAAAAATATTTTCTCAGTATTGACTGTACAATTTCAGCATTTTGACACTAATATGGCAGCAATATTACATTTAGTGTTACCGTATTCGTGTTGCACGGTGTTTAAGTGGTTAACACATTTTGCCTCATACTTCTGCAGTTCTGGGTTCGAAGCACCGGCCTTCTTGTGCGAAGTTTTGATGTTCTCTCTGTGCTTGTGCGGCTTTCCTCCCACATTCTGCAAGCATGTTAAGTTCACTGACGACTCTAAATTGCCCCAGTGTGAACCCTTGTTTTTTTATTATTATTATTATGTGCTCAGGGCTGACGACCAGTTCAGGGTTGTACCCCTCCTCTCGCTCAGCCAGCTGCGATAGGCTTCAACTCACCCGTGATCCTAATAATTACTGGATTACTGTATTCCTGACATGGCAACACGGTCAACAAAGCAACAATTTGTCCAAGTAAATCTAAACTACACATAAACTGTTTCTTTTTTTTTTTACATTTTTTCATCAAAAATGTTCAACCGCTGAAGCTTTGGTTGAGTGGAAGGCCTCCCTTCTGTGATAGTAGTGTGATCTTAAGAAAAGAAAGGAAACTCCACCCCCGAAAGACTCTTTAGCTCCTAAATGAATTATACTAAGGAGCGGCGCATGGTTGGTCACCAAATCAGATGCTTCATTATAACGTGACTGACTGCTCTTTATCTGTTCGACCCCGCTCAAGTTGCGAGTGCGGCAACGGGACAGGCAGAGGCCAAGATGTTTCCCCTTTACCTCCAGTCAAGGTGAGTTCACCTCAAATTTGAGTGTATCGTGTTCAAAACATAATCTCAATGACCTTTTCGTCATAAAAAAATTACAGATCAACTTTCTCTATGCCTGCTTTGTGTTTGTGTGTGTGTGTGTGTGTGTGTGGAGGAATTATCTTTCATGTTTTGGGATTGTAATTGTAGTGTGACCGAATCAGAATTAACAATTTGTCCACATTCTACATCAGTGATTCCCATACAAATGATCAAATTTCACTCAATTGGTCCAATAATATTAATTATTCACGACAAATAACATAGGCGGCACGGTGGCCGACTGGTTAGAGCGTTAGCCTCACAGTTCTGAGGTGCGGGGTTCAATCCCCGTCCCCGCCTGTGTGGAGTTTGCATGTTCTCCCCGTGCCTGCGTGGGTTTTCTCCGGGCACTCCGGTTTCCTCCCACATCCCAAAAACATGCATGAATTGGAGACTCTAAATTGCCCGTAGGCATGACTGTGAGTGCGAATGGTTGTTGGTTTCTATGTGCCCTGCGATTGGCTGGCGGCCAGTTCAGGGTGTACCCCGCCTCCTGCCCGATGACAGCTGGGATAGGCTCCAGCACGCCCGCGACCCTAGTGAGGAGAAGCGGCTCAGAAAATGGATGGATGGATGGACAAATAACATATTCGTTCATGTATCTATGCCAGCCATTTATAATGACAGGCAGAACAATGCAATGCTCATCCGCTAGATGGCAGAATCTTCGACATTTTTGGTATTGTGCCGTGAAATGTAAAATATGTCAAATGGTTCGACAAATGTTGGGAAGCACTGGTCTACGGAAAATAAAGACGTCATCTTTTTTCAGTTTGTGTTCTATTTATATTTGATAATCACTGCCAATAGAGAGCACAATAATGCTTCTTCTGACCCCAGGTGGTGCAGTTTCAGGTGTCTCTCGTTTTGTTGTCCAAAATCTGAACAAAAATAGATAGGAAATATGTTAATTCAGTTAAACAATTAATTCACATTTTGACTGTTAAAAAGGTGAACGAGTTTCGTTGAGGAAACGGAAACTGGAAGAATACACGACTGCTCTAAAATCAGTTTTGACTGTATACCTCAATGAAAAGAAAACCCAAAACTGGTTATACGCCGATCTCGAATCAGCTATTACGAGCCACAAGCCAATCAGCTGACCGCCGCATGACAGGCAGTCCTTGCGCATGCGCAGTGGCCCGCCATGGCTGCGAGAAAAATGGCTGCGTCCTGAGCGCCGTTGCGCGGGGGGGGGGAAATACGGCGTAAAGCGAGCACCTTCGGCACCCGAGCGGCGGCAGCAGCACACCGAGGAGGGCGGGGGGCCGAGGGACGGCTGGAATTCGCATCCGCTCGTGATTTGACAGGTAAACGCTTCCATTTTTGCCGCTCTCGTGGAGCCATGTCGCCCATGTAATTGGCGCCCGCCGCTGCTAATGCGACTAGCGGTTGTGAGCTTAGCTGCCGGAACGATGCGCCAGCTAGGCGCTCATCCTAGCATAACAAGATGCGAGCTACAAACTCAGGTCTTGTTCTTGAAACATCCCCCCCCCCCAAAAAAAATGAGCACGCCAGGCTTTTGGAGTCGTCTGGTTCGAATGGAGATGTGGAGGCGACGGTGTCAAAGCGAGATAGTCATTAGTCAACTGCCTAGGCCGCTTTGCAGTGGAGCAGTCTCGTTAAGTTGTCTACTGATAAACCAGGTAAGGAAACGCTTGTCACAAGGAAGCAAATGAGCATTTAGTTCCCTCTTGAGCATAGTAAGAGGTGAACAAACTGTCAACGTGTTTGGAATAAAGTGTTACATCCTTCCTTGGACAGCGATTGCATCGTTCAATTGACAAATGACAAGCAGGGACGTGTTTAGTTGTCAAGCAAGTCTTGATTCATTTCCTTTTGACCGTTCACGTGCACTTTCTTGCTGGATCATTGGGAATCATTTGTTCGATTTCTCATTAAAAAAATAAAAACAAATCCGAAATGTATAATGTTTTTCTTATGAAACAATAATAACACTTATACAGCGAATTCCAGTACGATTTGAAAACGTTATTTTCATTTAAATAATAGTAATGTGGGAAAAAAAAAAAAAATGTACAATGGTACCTCGACCTTCTGAAGTATTTCAAAATGCCAGTTGTCGCTCTGAGAATTTTTGTTCTCTAAAATTGTGAGTAAAATTTTCAGTTTCAAGCGCCAAACGTTGGCAGCAAACTTTACTTCTACCCAAGCAACAGTTTGGCAGGTAGCGAACAATTCTTTCAAAAAAGGCGGCTGAGCGCTTAATTCTCCCAGTTGAAGTTTACTTTCAAACTCAACAAAGACAATTTCACGTTTTGTATTTAAACAAACCGCATAACTTTGCCTTATGAAAGTCTCCACTAGCTTAATGCTAACACATAATTGGAAATGACATCAAAGGGCTGTGATCATTGTAAATCTTTGAATAGCTCTTATTTGAACACAAAGGGTAGCGAACATGTTCTTCATCATCTGCCAAAAAACATCAAAAAGTATTGCAGCTTATTTGCAATAGCACATAATTTAATATATAAACTTGCATATCCTCCCAAAAATGAACAATATGTTCTATGTATACTGGGGTAGTCGATATAAAAAGATAACATTACCTTCAGTAGTCCCACCATGGGTCAATTTGCATAAAAATAATCTCCTTAAATTGTCTTGTGTGTCCAGTTTGTTACAGCAGCAGTACACACTAATGACACATGGCAGTT